>NC_140581.1:362964338-363596047 GCF_964204655.1 Triturus cristatus
GATGACTTTTTGTCTACAGGATTAGAAGATTTCATGTTTTCTCCAGGCCCACACACGGGCTTTTGATTCCGGCACACAGTGTTCCGATGAGACTCTGAATTTGGCCTTCATTCTTTTCAGACAAGGGAGTAACTTTGGAACTTTTTCCTATGATTATTTTTTTTTTTCCAAATTTGTATTTTTTTCATTTTTTGGCACAGTAATCTGCTTATAGTAGAACTATTCATAGAGAACAGAATTCTTTGAAAATCTTCCAGGGACATTATGCCACCTTGTCACATCAACAATTGATTTGTATTAAACCTGATAATGAAATGGTTTCGGATTTTTTTTCTGTACTAACGAGCCATTTCATCATGTGTATATATTTTTGGTTCATTCTTTTTAGCATTTCCAATGCACACATATGCTTAGAATGAAATATTGCTTTTAATATGTACAGCACCTTATGCATAGCAATGGTTTTGTAATGCATTTTAGGACATATGTTTTTAGATATGTTTTAGCTAATCATGCGATACTCTCTTTTAGATATGTTTAGTATGTTTGGGATTAAGTAATGTCGTTCATACGAAACTGGAGTGGGTGTTGTGTGTAGATTTAGATTCCGTATATAGGTTTCCCGATTTATGCCCTTATATAGGTACAATTCATATTGCCCTTATTTAGGCATAGAAAATCCAGCCCTTATTTAGGCATTGTCCATGCTAACCAAATACAGGCATGGTCTCCTACATCCGTCAATCCACGTCACAACGAGTTCTTGGAAAACCAGACTCTTAAGCCTTTAGGAATTTCCCTTGCTTGGATATTGATTTCTCCAAGAAATCATTTAGTATGCATGAACATCTATTCCTTAGGGGTTCATTCATGACGTTCCGATGCCCGACTTTTACGTCAATACAGGCATTCCTAAACACCTTCAAGATATAAATATACCTGCACTTGCCCTGGCAAACCACGGTTCCGGTACGGTCCAGTTAGACTGCCTACTTGCGGTTCGCCACAGAAAGTTCGGAAGGAGATAGAGTTCCTGCCTGATGCACTGACCAAACGCTGTCATCCTCCTCGCAGAGAATCCAGCTCCAGTGTTTCTGACTCCCCTTGCGGGGTGTTCGATATCGAGTCCCGGAAAGAGATTCCAACCTCACACATTCTAAGGTATGGAGCAGACTAGAACTTAGAGAAACTTTTGCCAACTCTTGGCAAAACTAAAACTATAGCTAGAAAACAGCACCTACTTCTTATCTCGTACTACACTTAGGTTAGGTACACTGGGGTAGAACTATTTAGAAGCATCAGATGAGTATTCACATTTTAGCCTGTGTTATTTATGTATGTATTTTATGAATATATGTCATAGCTATAAACCATGCTATTGCAGTATTATTTTATCTTACTGCTAACTCTGTACGTATTGTACTTCACATCCTGTCTTACGATTGTAGCAGTTCATATCTCTTGCATGAGAAATAAGACTGTTCAATAAACCCCCTTTTTATTGAAAGGCCAGTCTCTCTATTTTCATGCAACTCTGTAGAAACAAAACATGCACGATTGACTGAGTGAAACTGTTATCTATTGTTTCCACGGTTCTGAGATTGTTCCGACTCTAAGGGAAACAAAGTTGCCATGTTTATGCGGTTGTCAGAAACTAATCCCTTCATGTATATTCGAGAAGTTTCTAGTGACCTCTGAGTTAGCTGGCACACACACGTAATTATTCAATTGTTCTTTATTCGATGGTTAAAAATCATCATAAAAGAGTACACATATATACAGTTAAGACAATATTAAATCAGTATACAGAACATTGAATAATTCTATGTACAGACGAATAGTTCATTATTCCTAAACAGTCCTCATGGGTCACTTCCTGGGTCTAACAATTTAGCGAGTCTAAAGTGCATGATTAATACTGACCTCTAGAGACCCTAAGTCTAAATGCAAATTTCAAAAAGCTAATCACTGCACATAATGTTAGAGGATCGCTAGCCCTTTGTAAAAAGGTCAGTGCCTCCATGGCTCGAGTATATCTTGCCTTTTTCAAGATATCTTTTATAAATCTACGTCTAGGGGTGGTATAAAGGGGACATAAAAGTACAAAATGAAGGGTGTCCTGCGGAGATTTGTTGTTGCAGCCGCAGGCACCCTTCTGCTCAATTGATTTACTAAAACCTGCTGGTTCAGCTAATAAATATGGTAAAAGATTGAGCCTAAAACGAGTCATTAAAAATCTCTCTTGAGCGTTAAAAAGAACACAAAGGTACGGTTCCATCCCAGCGGTGGTTTCAAGCCTTCTGTATATGCTCACAGTGGGTTTACTTCCTTCTAGAGTACTCCTGGCTAATGCTTTTGATTCCAAAAAAATTCTCTTTAATTTAAACTTATCCTGAGCATTAATCAGTGAAGGATTTAAAAACAATTCTTGGTGACCCAGACTTTCTAGAGTAGTCTTTACGTAATGGATCCATGGGATTTTCAAGTGTTTGTCTCTGCCCAAACAGTCTTGTATGATCATCCTGCTTAATGCAGCATCAGGGTTTGACCAAATTCTGATCCAAGCTAGAATTGGTCGAAGGTTGATCAAGTCCTCTAGATAGGGTCTTCCAAGTTCTTTATGGACAATGAAGGCTGATGTGCTGTTGGGGACTTTCAGTATTGACCGAAATATCTTATTTTCTTCAATTTGCAAGCCATCCATATTTGCGAATCCCCATACTTCTGAGCCGTACGTGGTTTTTGGGCGACACATTGAATCATACAAATTCATGGTTTGTTCTGGGGCCCAGCGGCCGACTTTTCTCCCATAACCAGAAATTGCGCCAAAGGTAATTAAGTTTAATGTACTCGATAGAGACATACTGACCTCAGTCCTATGTCAAAACTATAGTGCATATTATTCCAATGCACAGAGCCTATCAGGGATATAGGAACTACACTACAACTCCCAATAAAGGCATTTGATTATAGCTGAAAGAAAGCTGTGGTGGTTCCTTTATAGTGTGCAGAGATTGCTTACTGAAGCAGGGCAATAAAAATGTTTTGAATGTCGCTCAATCCTGGGGAGATGCAGATAATATGTTTTAAGGTTTCATTCCGATAGATACAGAGTCTACAGTTAGGGGAACTAGATGTGGACTTCTAGGAGCCTTCAAATTCTTTCAACTGAATATACAGCAGACAGAATCTCAAAAATTGTTGTTTTTACTGATGCCTCTAAATTAGAATCAATGTATTTCTAGCTGGACTAAAACTATGATCTGTATATATGTAACATGTTTTTTTTTTTTACACAAACTTTGAGTTTTTAGTTGTACATACAAACAATTGTACCTCCGCCAGTACATGCGTATACTTATGCGGCACACCTTCGTAAACACTACAATTTTCATCGTGGCGCATAGTTGCCAGTCTTCCATTACAGTGCACATGGTTATTTAACATCCTCATTCTGCGTTATATGTACCCTCTTTCGGTGTGTACCACATTCTACAATTTGAGCTCACAGTTTGTATTTTTACTAAACACTATTCAACCACCCTGGATCTCTCCCGCCACCCCCCTCCCGCAGTTAGCTAACTGGGAGACACCATTGGTAGCCGCTCAGACAGTCAGAGTAGCACACTTACAAATTCACAATTGACTGTAAAAGAAAACCAGAATAGACAGCCCACCACAGAATACCATATCATATCCCAGAGAATCATAGAAACGGTATCCGTATCCCTTACACAGTTACCCACCCTATCAGGAAGGTCTGCCCAGTAGCATACTTCGCTAGTATTATTGACCAAGGACCGCGCCTTAAACCTTGCAGTTATCTGACCTCCACTACCTGCGTTGGCCCTTCCCAGCTTTTAAACGCTTTAGACAGCATATCCCATGCCATTGCTATCGGCATTTTCCTCTGCCACCGGTGCTCCACCCTACGTATCGCAGCACTTTCGGCTAGGCTTCACTTAATTACTTCTTCCTTCCAAGACTCCAGTCTTAGTGGCCTTTCTGCCTTCCACCAACTGGTGATGCGTCTCTTTGCTAGTATTAACACTAGATTAGCAAAACACGCCTGCACCTTATATCCCTTTGGTTGAGGGTATAACCCTAATAGACCGCTATTTGCTGTGTTCCAGGTGTACCCGCCTACTACATCCGTCAATGCTTGCGCTATCTGCGCCCAGTAGTGTGCCAATGCCGGACATGCAAAATATATGTACAAACCCTGCATCTGCCTCTACACATTTCGGGCAGTTCGATGGCGAAGTAGGGAACATCTTGTGGAGTCTGTGCGGCGTTAGATATGCCCTCTGTATGATAAGATATACAATAAATTTAAATTGCGCATTTCGTAATGCTGTCTTCGGGTATGCAAGAATTGTTGTCCATTCTTTATCCGTCAGACATGTTACCATGTCTGCCTCCCATTTAGCCCGCAAAGCCCCCAGTGGAGAAACCAGCGTCCCCCTTATGCCTGTGTAAAGCCATTTCCTTAAGTGCCTGCTGTTACCCATTAAATGTAACATATGAACAAATTTATTTGTAGGTGGCTCTCGTCCATCTGGGGCCCACATCCGTGTCACGCAATGCAATATACCTGCATGTAAGAGGAATAGAGGGTCCGGCAGGCCATTGGTATTTTCAAAGTCGATATGTGACATCAGAATGCCCTCTTGAAACATAGTCCCCACTGTTGTTATCCCTCCATCCTCCCAATCTGTCAGTTGTCCCTGTGTGACGACACCTGTTGGTATAGGTAGTCCCACGAAAGGGGTATTCGGTGCATAGGACATGCATGGCTGTGTGTACTTTAGAGCATATTTCCAGTATTTCAGTGCTATTTGCAATAGTGGAGAATCCGCAGTATTGATTGAATGCGTGCTATACAACTTCACATGTAATTTACCCTGCGACAGCATTCTGGGAGTGTAGCCTATTTCCTGAAAACTACAGCCTGCCAGCCAGTATGAGAGCCATTGTAGCTGACACGCCATGCAGTAGGCCCTGAAATCTGGGGCTCCCACTCCTCCAGCTGCAGTCAGTAACTGTAACTTCTTTAGTGCCACCCTACATTGGCCCGCGCCCCACACTAATTCTATCAGAAGTGAATCTAGTACCTGGAACATTTTCATGGGGATGAATATCGGGATCGTTGTAAAATAGTACAGCACCCTAGGCAGGATTACCATCTTTGCGATGGCTAGGCGTCCTGAAGCAGACAGCGGAAACGTAATCCAGAATGCTATTTGTGAACACAATGCGGTTAGTGCTCACTGCACATTACCGTCCACTGTGTCTTACTGCATTCTATATATGTGCACTCCTAAACACTTAAACATAGTTGGAGCTATCTGTATTGTGTTATTACCAAATTCTATCATGCTCGGAGTCTCAAGCTGTTTGAAGGAAAAGGCCACGGATTTATCAAACTTTATGTTGAACCCCGATACTTTACCAAACTCCAAAAGAGTGCTGCGGTTGCGGAGAGCCCACTGTGTAAATCAGGTGTACAATATTATATCGTCGGCATACAGCGACGCAGCGTGTGTCGTCGGACCACAAGGTATGCCCCAACTCTGGGCTGACTTATGCAGCTTATGTGCAAGTGGTTCTAACGCTAGTATAAAAAGCATTGGGGACAGCGGGCAGCCTTGTCTTGTGCCCCTATAAATCTTGTACACACTGGAGATATGCATGCCGGACCGAACGCGAGCTGTCGGGGCGGCTTATAATAGCCTGATCCAGTTCAGATATTCAACGGGTATATCATACTGACCCAATGCCTCCAGCATGTATTCCCAACTCAGCGTATCAAACGCCTGACTCAGGACCAGGGAGAAGCAGCTCGCTGCTGGGAAATGCTCCAAAAGGGCCCACATTATTTGATATAGCCGCCTCACATTGTGCGCTGTGCTTCTACGTGGCACAAACTCGCATTGGTCTACGTGTACCAACTTGTTGAGGTAGGGCAATAATAGTGACGCTAAAATCTTGCTTAATATTTTGTACTCAGTATTCAGGAGCGATAAGGGTCGGTACGCTGTAATGTCAGCAGCATCTCGTCCAGGCTTAGGCAGCAACACTACTAGTGCTTGATTTGTCTTCGGGGGAAGCGCACCTTCCTCAAATGACGCTGCAAACACCGTACTTAATTGAGGTGCTAACTCTTTGGCGTATGCCTAGTACAATTCTGTGGGAAGGCCATCTAGACGGGGGGTTTTATTCCGTGGCAGGTCATGGATAGCCACCAGAATTTCCTCTGTTGTAATTGGTAACATTAGTTTGTCCTTGTCTGTTTCGTCCAGCTTTGGTAGATTCACTCCTGGAGGAATCCCCTGATTTCCTGCAAATATGAGCGCCCCGGAGCACAGTCCAAATGACTGTAATACTTTTGGAACGCCTCATTTATCGCTAACTGGGTGTCAGCCACATCCCCGTGTGGGGAGCATATTTTGGTTATTGGGGTCGTTTGGGGCTGGTCCCGTATGATAAGTGCTAGCAAAGTGCTGGTTTTATCCGCCTCCACATGCATTTTCTGTACATACGCTTTATAATCTATTACTCTTAGACTCTCCAGCAGGTCGGCATATTCTATCCGTGCCTTCTGTAGTTGATCCGCCTTGTCTGGGAAGTCAGACGCTGCCTTTTCTAGTGGTCCCAGCTGTCATTCCACTGCAGGTAGTTTGCGCACTATCTCCTGTCTAGCTCCTACTGCTGCCGCTATGGAGGCTCCTCTTACCACCACCTTGAACGCTTCCCATTCTATTAGTGGGGTGGAGGCAGAACCAGCGTTCCGGGAGAAGTAATCTGCAACAGTTGTTGTCATTTGTGCTCTGAAAGCCCCGTCTTCAAGCTATTGGGGACTGAATCTCCACGTCGGCACCGGTGTAGGGATAAAGCCTTGTAACATTAAACTTTATATAGATCTCTTAAATTAAAGGGTATCCGAGGATCTTCCATGATGGCTCTTTTATGGGTAAAAATTGTTGCATATTCAAGAGATCCTTCAGAGAGCGCAATTATGTTCTTTGATAACTAATTGATTTGCTGAAGAGAAAAAGCCAAGTTGGTCATATTGTTCTGTGTCAGTTCTCGATAATTCAAGCCTCTCAATGAGGTGGGTTTTGCAAAGACAGAGTCACAAAAATAGTTGATTTTCTGAGCCAGATGACCTGCCTCAATTGATGGTAAACTTAATTCACGTCTGATCATTTCATGATGAGTGGATCTTCTTAAGTTGAATAAAAGACCTGCATTCTGGATGAAAAACAATTTTAATTTATTTACCTTCTTATCATTTAATAGCATAGCATCAACCTATAAGTCAGAAGTGCAACAAGTTTTGCCCTAAAGACCGTTGTGATGGGCCTCATTGCACGCTCTTGGTATGTTAAATGCAAAAAAATGTAATGCTTTGTTATCATGACAGACTTTGTTTTTAACATATTTAGATGTTGAGCAGAAGTTAGATTCTTATCAAGATGAAAGCCCAGGTAAGCATCCGATTATATTGAATCCACAATGTTGTCTCCCAATTTCCATGTGAATTTCTTTAGGTTCTTCCCAGAGAATATAATTTTTCTTAATTGATGTTCGCAGAAAGCCCATTGCTCTAATTATAGTAGTTGAGAGCAACAAGTTGATGCTGTAGTCCAATTGAAGTCTGATCAGATCACGAGGTCATCATCATATGCTAAGTAGCTAACTAAGCGGTAGCCTAATTTTGGTGGATGGAGTTTAGATTTGTGAATGGAATTGTCTAGATCTGATATATACAGGGAAAACAGAATAGGAGCTACAATGCAGCCTTGTTTGAGCCCATTCTCAATAAAGGATGTGGGGGAAAGTGCAGCCGGTTCATCCAGCTTGACTTGCCTCCATGCATGTTACCCATTCTGTTAAATGTGACAGTAAATATTTTGCAAAAAGTTTGCCTTCCACATCCAGAAGGGCTATCAAGAGTACGTTTGCAGGGTCTTTTCGGCTTACCTTTTAATGAAGTGGTTGTAATAATGACCCTTGCTATGATTCTGGTACTTCTCCTGACAGCTAGACAAAATCAAACACTGGATTTAATATACTGCTCCACAACTTTGGATCCTGTTTCATTATGGCAATTTGGATCCCATAGGAGCCTGATGCATGAGAATTCTTGCTTTTTGTTAGTAGTGAAGATGTTAATTCCACTGATGTCGTCATTCCTTTATTGACATAACGATGTGCTTAAAAAGTTCTAGTATTCTAGCTTGTATAAATGGTGTCCCATTTGTCAGATGGTGTGTCATAGTCGGTTGCCAGCCTGTATGATAGTAAGCCAGGCCCCACTAAATGTCAAAACTGTTTTGTGTCCTTTTGCTCAATTCTGTTTTGTAATATAGCCCGTATTCTATCAGCCTCCTCTGTTTTTATCCTCCTTACTGTTTTCCTATATGCCGCCTTTATTTGCTTTACACTATTGGATTCAAGAATTGTTAAATGTTGCATGAATTTCCGGTGCCTCTTTATAGTTAGTATTTCCCTTGAAGATTTATGGATTTGTCCTCTTAAGTTGAGTGCTCGTTACGATATTTTGGGACACATGAGATATAATATTTTTTATAATATTGTTCCATATTTCTTTCCACGTGCTATGCTTCCCATCAAGTTAACTGAACTATTCCAGCATGTCTTTTAACATGGGGTTAGTGCCAAATGCTGCAAGATTGACTGATAATTTAAAGTTACAGACTATCTTTTTGTTATTTATGGCTGTTAACTTAGCTGGTATAGAATCGAACATTTGAAAACTCGAAAACGCATATCTTAATGTGAGCCTGGGGATTATAGGGACTTTCCTCCCTAGAGAAAATGTCATAGTTTTCACACATATGTAAATAAGAAAGATGAATCAAAGTAAAATCTATGATGGGACCTGAGTTTGTCAAGAAGAATGCAAGTTGATCCTTAGAGAAGTGACTGTTAAGACAATGAAGGCCAGATTCAGTTAAAAACTTTCTAAGAAATTCAAATTTTTGACAATTGCCTCTCACTTTATTGGAAAATATAGGCGGTGGAATTAAAATGGCTGCATCTGGTCCTTTTTTGGAGGTACTCGGTTCTGAAAATACTCTGAGGAGGTCTTCAGTGAAGTCGCTTGTGACAATACAAGGATGGTCCCTATAATATTCTATTAAATGTTACAGCTCATCCAAGATGCTGATAAAGGTTGCTAAATCAATCCTAGAAGATGGTAACTAAATATTTATATATATAATATATAGCCAATCATTCCTAAAAATTACTCACCTTAACAACCAATATTTGATTAGAGGAAGATGGAATTTCTTTACATCTTAGTTTACATTAGTTGCTGATTAACGTAATTAATCCTCCTGATGGGCCACCAAATCTATCTTTTTGGTCTTTTTCTTAAAGGTAGCAAAGTTGGATATACTAAAACTATCATCTTACCAGGACTCTTGTAAGCATACCACATGGATCTTATTTAGAAAGCAGTTCTTTGAGTATTTCAGATGACGAGAAATACTAGCAATGTTCCAGCAACAAATCTGTATGGATTGTTGATAGTCGTCTTTTGGGAAGGAACCACTTTTAGATTGGATGTTTTGTTAAGTACATTATTTTCAAGTTGGAACTATTATTCCAAATCATCTCATCCAACTGTCCAAACATAGGTGTAGATCTAAGTTTAACCATTTGAGCTAACAGGATGCCCCATTCCCCTAATTCTTCTTTCCTAGCCCATATCTTACGCATAATCTCCTCTATGGCTCAAGTTGTTCGGTGAACTCAGTATTACTGTTATTTTCAGTAGGAAAGCAAACTGACATAAGGTCTGCTGGGATCACAGACCTAAGTTCTGGAAAGGAAGTTATTATTTTTAGAAAATTCTTCTGATTCAAAACGTCTTGAGACTGGCTTTGTGTCTGAAATGATTGCGGAAACCGGTTCTTTTAGCATGGGGTTAGTGCAGGGCTGTGTTTGTAAATGATCCTACATCCTTAGGTTGCACAAAATTGAGGCACTGCGGTTTTCCGTCAAATCAGCCTTAATCCCCCTTTGAGTGCAAATTTTATTAAGCCAAGTCACAAATCCACCTGCCACTTGCTGCAGCAAGTCCATCACTGGTTGGGCCAAGCACTTGACTTGCTCTGAACCCTTGATTAGCTTTGTATTCTGGATGTTCGCTACATTTTGATGTTCCTTACAGGAAATTTTTGTTTATGTTGTTCAGTGAATTCAACCGATATTTGTTGTGTGATTTCCATCTGAAACAAATCTCTGTGTTAGCTCAAACTTGTTCAGGCTCTTCCAAAGATGTTTGGACCTGTATTGATAGTTCTCCTGTATTGCCTTTATCCTGCTTTGAATACAGTACCGAGATGATTGTTTGCTTGGCTGCGGTTAAAGTGTTTCCTGCTACTACTAGACTGTAAATTAATGCTTTGCCAGGATCAGTACTAAGATTATCCTTGCTGTGAGGCATAACGGCCATGCTTAAATAATCACTGGTCAGCCTTTGTGAAGGAGATGGAAGACTCAGTATTGACACTTGTTATGTTCCTAAAATACAGAAAGGATTTATGCGCCTCCAATTGACTGCTGACAGTATCAGTGCACACCTCTTTAGCCTTTACATTATCCAATTTAAATAAAATCTTTTCAGTTTTTTTCAGCTGTCATTTGTTTAGATAAGTCTCAAAGGGTGCTTTTAGATCATTTAGGTTAATGCTTTGTGCCTCTTCAACAATTGCTGCAATCTCCTCCATCACGGTTTTTACAGCTTACTTCATCTTGTGCTACGGTTGAGCTTGATGTTAGTATCAAATTATTCAAGGTACTCTCACAAATTTGTATAGGTATAGTTAAATTATGCACCATGAGGTCAAGATAGGTTAGGTTCATTTAATTGCTTGTTGTTGATTCTGATTTCAAGCTGCAGCATATCTTTGTTGGGAAGAGTTGTAGTAGGCTGATTAAGCTGCCAATCCTCGTCAAGTTAGAAGTACTCTCCATTAATGTTGGGAGTTTTGTGTCCACCCTAATTAAGGTTTTATTGAGGGAGTTCCACTAGATTAATTTTCTTGGATTGATTTTAATAGTATAACATGCTCAGTAGTAAGGGCTGACTGAGATTCCAAGGCCTCTGCCATTTTTGTAAGAGTGGTTGTAATTGCTCCCATAGCAGAGAGAACAGGATATACTAGAGGGATTTCTAAATCCTTTTCCAACAAGTAAACGTGGCTGACCAAGTCAGAGACTGTTGCTCTGGCCTTTGTCAATAGAGAGGATTGAAAGTTGGTTTGGTTTGTCATAATTCCATTCAGTTCCACCACCAGGTCTGAATTGTCGAGCAAACTTGATAGCTCAGTTGCACGTTTGTAACAAAATGTAAGTTTTGGGTGGCAACTAGTTTGATTTGTTCAGAGACTTGCCTCTGGCTCACTGTAGGGACTGATGCATCCATGTGATAGGAACTCCTCAAACTCGTCTCTCTGATAAATGTAATCACTTTCAGAACTTGTAAATTCTGGTAAGTCAAGGACTCTATGAACCTCAGCTTGGGTAATCAGTGGCCCTTGAGGATTAAATCGGGAACTTGAAGCGGTATCAGTACAAGAGTGTGTTCTTGAAATTTGGGGTTTCCCTGCTCTTCCAGTTGGCTCAATCTATAATGTGTTTCCATTATTAGGGGAATGCTTAAAGTTATAAGTGGTTGATGTTGTTGAGAGCCAAGAGCAAATAGATTTCTGCTTTAATCGTACCAAACTGTCATGCAGTCCTTGTGACCCCGACAGTAATTGGTCATCTATTATAGTGTAATCCTTCTGTTGGCAGAGTTCAACAGTTTTTCTACTAAAAACACTTTACTGTCATATGAAGACTGAGGGCGGTGTGTAATTACACCCTGTGATGCCCATTACTGAAGGCCTGTAAGTCCGGCTGTGGAGCCGGTCTATGATCTGTGGTCGCCGTTATCAATATCAGTGTTATTAGTGTTGTAATACCGTCCCTTCAGGACATAGAGTCTTCAGTATTCTGGGACCCCCAACGATTTTTATTTTATTTTAAAGAGTTGTATATAGCACGATCGGGTATCAGAGCGCTTTACACGAGCACCAGTTGCGTTACTTGAGGCCACATTCATTTTTGTTAGGCATAGGGAGATTAAGTGATTTGCCCGGAATCATAGGATATTGAGTGTCCTTGCCGAGACTCGAACCCGGATCCCCTTCTTCGAGGTCGACTGCCCTAGCCGTTAGGCCAACACCTCTCCCCACAACAGCGTTGGACCTTGGGCTAAGTTAGAATTGAGAATTTCCACAACGTTTGCTGGTGTGTTTTCAATGAGTTTCTTATCTCTGGATACCACAGAAATCTAGATAAATAGGGTACAAGGAGCTCCAGAAGTTGCCAATATCTATAATTAAAAGCGCAATGTTTCCCTAAAAGTTAAGATGGGTTTTCCCGCAATCTATTGTTGGATTCAAGCTCGGTGCATCCAAATGTCCAAGTATCGAATGAAATCAGTTGAGTTAGGTTATACAGGTCCAGAACCAGGACCATGCCCATGATAGTTGTAAATAGACATGTTGTGGTGAGAGTGGTGAGCGCGGTGAGCGCTCCTCTCAAACCATAGCCTTGACTACTGGCTACACCAGAGCCAGCTACACCAGTGCCGTCTTCTTGCGTACATCATGCTGGTTCTGTATTTTCAGAGACTGTAGTGGCAGTAGTGGCTATTACAACAGCTTTACACTCAGCCCCCAGCTGAAAGCGGCCCAATCTGGCCCGCCATGCCATCCGCTGCCACAACAGCAGCAACTGCACCCATCTGCCTCCATTCCCCTACCCCGAGCAGGCAAACCCCCACACTGTCAACAACCAAGCACTCGCCCCAGTTCTCCAAAGCCAATGGTGCTGGCATTAGGCAATGGGAGCATCATGACACAGGATAGGAGATGTCTGGCAGGGGACGAGAAGACATCAGAACTTTCCCCAAGATGCAATGCGGAGCTGGGGGGGCATGGTGGGACCTATCGGACCCGGCGGGAACTGAGCTGGGAACCAGACAGCACCAATCAGACTCCAGACCCAGCTAACAGTACCGTGAGGTACGAGAACTCCTGGCAGCCACACTCTAGAGTCGCAGCGGCAGAGAAAATGTTGGCGTAAACCTTCTACCACAAGCAGGACAAGAGCTGGGCAGAAAGGAGTACCTGAAGGAGTAGTTTTGCTACTTGGAGAATTTTCTGGAGTCACATACTGTGTATGATTCTGGTAGACAGTGGCTGGGAGTAGAATATTTAAATAAAAATGTTTTATTGGTTTACAATAGGAACAAAACAAAAAAAAAAAGAACAATACAAAATACATATGCAACATATGCTGTATGTCATCTTCATATCTTGGGGGGAACAAATTTACTGATAAAACAAAAAGAAAAATAAGAATAAAATAATGAAGACCCATAGAATGGAATCAGCATTACGATCTTGCGCAAACACGGCGAGAGCACAGACCCTGTAGAAGTAGAAGTTAAAAGTATAAAGAAACCAGAAGAAGGCGTACAGTCCGTTCAGAGCAAAAAAGCAAATCGATAGTTATTGTGAAGAGGTACATGAGATCCTGCGAATAGTTGAGACACCCCCCCCGCAGGAGGTAGGAGTCCATCAGCCCACCCTTATTGGCGGAGCATCGTCATCTGGAACTCCAAGGAATCACTGTCTGAGCCAGGGGTCGCAGATCACCAAGGACTCTGCCTGGTACGCAGGCTAGTGATACCCAGAAAAAAAGTAAACTCCTGCCAGGGTGTATACCCAATTAGTCGAGGGCTCCAGTGAGGTGCAGTGCTAAAGAGTGATGTGAGGTTAAAAATGAATACTTGATCAAAAATGTGTTTAATTTGCATCAACCAAGTTTCATGTCTAAAAGAACCTATAGTCTGATATTGATTTTGCAGGCTAATTCTTGGTTCGTGTAAAAAGTGTGGTCGACATGTTTCAGCCGGAGCGGTCACTTGACCCGGCTTTCATCAGGACCGAAAAATTGAAAACAGCTACTGCCAAACTAATAATAAAGTGAAAAGGCTAAACCCATGCAAACCAATTGTGAATGTGGGGTACGATTGTGGCACTTGCCACCCTACCAGAAAAAGCTTGTACTTGAGCGTAAGTACAATATCTTCATTCCTGAAAGAAGAATAAACACATAAACCTCATGCACATCAGAACAAAACTACTGTTTGCCAGGCGGCAGAGCTAAATCAGCAATGCCTTCATTAACAAAAACTCATAACGATGTTTGAAAATACAGTTGTATGTGAAAAAATGGAGAAACTCACCCAGCTTTATGTGGGAGTAAAGCCTCACCTCACCCGGCTGACTGCTCGGAGAAGGAGGCACCGCTCTGTTTAAATGTGGAGAAAAAAGCCAGACAGTTGCCAAGTGATATCTATCTGCTTGAGGCTCAACACACATATTTTAAACACATCAAAAAACCAACAGTAATTGAAAAGTCCAAAACCTCATGACTCCCAAGATGTATTATGTATTCCTTTAGATGATGTCTATTTACAAATTCTTATCAGTAATGTATTAAAAACCAGTAACAAATAAAATCATGAATAATAGTTATAGGTATGAATGGGGGATGCTGTAAGTAGGTGAAGGCTAGCATAGTGGCTGCATGTGTCCACTTTGCTCCACCAACTAAGTTTGGGATGAGAGTGGTATCCAAAAAGTATACGAGAACAAACAGCCTCCTACCTTACCTGTCCGTCGATACCTCTGACTGACACACAAGCTGTCTGGGAGGTATCGGCAGGACGGGGAGGCTGCTATTTAAAGCGCTCGCGTGTGACGTGCTTATTGGTAATTAAAGTCAGCTGTGTAGTTTCATTGGCAACAGCGGGCATATGGACACAAGAACGCATGCGTCTGGATAGGACGCCTGCGAAGTGGCCAACGCGCATGTGTCAGTGCTGAACACTATAACGTAGTGTCATGTCGAGAGCGATCTAGATTACTTAAGAGTAATAATGGAAATGTATTTCGCCATGTTATGAGACCGCGACTTTGTAAATGCCCGGAGCATAGTAATCCTGCCTCCTTGAGTGAGATCCTCGTGTGTTTCTGTTGCGCACGCGTCAGTGAGTGAAGGTATCTACCCACGCGTGCGCGAAACGTTGCAAAAAGTGCAATGAGAATCAAGGCATGGAGACAGGTACCGGGACAAGGAGCAGGATGTAGATGTCAACCTATACTGATGTTACATTGAAAAACGTGTATATGCTCCCTGCATGGTACGTCATCATGTCAATGTAGACAAGGTTACTAAAACAAATATCGAATAGAGGATAAAGCAGCCTTATCGATATAAAACCCACTAGTCAAAACTGTTTGAAGGGGTATTCACTTGGACCCTCTCATGCCAGTTAGATACAGAACTGACATCCAGATTATCTTATCGGGGGTCAAAGTGGTGGTGATACCCAATATGGTGGTTCAGTACCCAGACAATATGCTAATTGGTTATGTTCTCCCTATGTTTAGATACAGATCAAACATCCAGGTAATCATATCGGGGGTCAAGGTGGTGGGGACACCCAATATGGTAGTTCAGTACCCAGCCAGTGTACTGATTGGTTATGTTCTCCCTTAGGTGTGCTCCATCTGAGTTACTAAGGACCAAACCAAGCACAGGATCACAAGCCCGATCAATTAACATATAAAGGTGTCTTGTTGGGAAGAAAGCGACACCTGAACCATGAAGTTCCCATTAGGGGTTGGATGACTTATCCCCCAAAAAGAGCAATTACCAGTGTGCATTCAGATGATTTACAATAAGGCAGTTAGGCTGACTTAGGTGTAGACGGAAGCCCACGGTATGTTATCGTTCAGTCCTTTGGTGTCAGTCTTAAGCTTAAAAATCCATTTCTGTTCTTTGGCAAATAGGAATTGAGACACGTCCGTTATATGTTGAGGAATAAACGGGCGTTCTAGTACAAGCCACCTGAGGTCCTCAGCCTTGTGTTTTTTGGCTAGGAAATGTTCAGTCATACAGGGGGATTGTCTCATACAGCGGATGGTACTTTTGTGTTCACTTATGCGAAGCTTAACTTTGCGTGTGGTGTACCCTATATAGTGTAGGGTACATGGGCACGTGATTCTGTAAATTACGCATTCTGAATTACAGTTCGTATGGTTGCGTAATATCCAGGGACGTTCTGTGCCTATGTCCACTGATGTGGTCTTGATGGTCTGAGGGCAGACACTACACGTACCACACGGAAAGTGGCCTCGAACTGGTGGTAGTGACCATAAAGTGTTGGTCTCACAAGTAGGATGTGACAGCGGTCTTGTATGGACTAGACTGTCGCGCAAGCTTGGGCCCCTCTTAAAAGCAAATAAGGGAGGCGAAATTTTACCGGCCGCTATGTTAAGTATTGGCCAATGTTTACGTACTGTTTTCTGTATTTGATTAGATACAGTACAGAAAGTGGTGACAAATGTAAGTCTCTCGTTGGTGGTCCTAGACCCGTCGGTGTCCAGTAGGGCATCACGGTTGTTGTTTGATGCCCGTTTCCAGGCTTGTCGTACTAGACGTTTGGGGTATTGCCGCGATTGTAATTGTGTAGCTAGTACTTCAGCATGTTTATCAAACAACTGTCTGGTGGAACAGTTTCTGCGAATCCGCAGAAACTGGCCAACTGGAAGATTCTCCCGAAGTGCCTTAGGATGATGGCTATTAAAGGACAACAAAGAATTTTTGGACATGGGTTTCTTGTACAGTTCCGAGCTCAATGAGTTGTTGTGAACAAAGATAGAGATATCGAGGAAGGCCAACCGGTATTTGCTGTATTCAATGGTGAAGCGCAAATACGCATTCTGTTGGTTCAGCCAAGAGTGAAAGGCATGAATCTCGTCGCCTGTGCCCCGCCATACCACCAAAATGTCGTCTATGTATCTCTTCCACAGCACCAGGTGATGACGATATGGGTTGCTGTGGTTGAGTACATAATTCTGTTCGAATAAATGGACATAGAGGTTGGCGAGGCTAGGCGCGAAAACACTGCCCATCGAAGTTCCAGATGTCTGGAGAAAGATGTGATCTTCAAACTTGAAGTAGTTCTCCATCATGGCCAGTCTGGCACACTCCATGATAAAAGGTACAGGGGTAATGCTGTCCAAAGAACGTGCTTCCAAGAGTCCTCTGATCGCATCGAGGGTCTCTAACTGCGGAATGCACGTGTACAGTGACTCTACGTCCAGGCTAACCAAGAGATCGGTATCAGAGTTGAATTCAACCTCAGGTAAAATGCGTAGGACATCAGCCGTGTCTTTGAGATATGTTGGCATCAATTAGCATATTGTCTGGGTACTGAACCACCATATTGGGTATCACCACCACTTTGACCCCCGATAAGATAATCTGGATGTCAGTTCTGTATCTAACTGGCATGAGAGGGTCCAAGTGAATACCCCTTCAAACAGTTTTGACTAGTGGGTTTTATATCGATAAGGCTGCTTTATCCTCTATTCGATATTTGTTTTAGTAACCTTGTCTACATTGACATGATGACGTACCATGCAGGGAGCATATACACGTTTTTCAATGTAACATCAGTATAGGTTGACATCTACATCCTGCTCCTTGTCCCGGTACCTGTCTCCATGCCTTGATTCTCATTGCACTTTTTGCAACGTTTCGCGCACGCGTGGGTAGATACCTTCACTCACTGACGCGTGCGCAACAGAAACACACGAGGATCTCACTCAAGGAGGCAGGATTACTATGCTCCGGGCATTTACAAAGTCGCGGTCTCATAACATGGCGAAATACATTTCCATTATTACTCTTAAGTAATCTAGATCGCTCTCGACATGACACTACGTTATAGTGTTCAGCACTGACACATGCGCGTTGGCCACTTCGCAGGCGTCCTATCCAGACGCATGCGTTCTTGTGTCCATATGCCCGCTGTTGCCAATGAAACTACACAGCTGACTTTAATTACCAATAAGCACGTCACACGCGAGCGCTTTAAATAGCAGCCTCCCCGTCCTGCCGATACCTCCCAGACAGCTTGTGTGTCAGTCAGAGGTATCGACGGACAGGTAAGGTAGGAGGCTGTTTGTTCTCGTATACTTTTTGGATACCACTCTCATCCCAAACTTAGTTGGTGGAGCAAAGTGGACACATGCAGCCACTATGCTAGCCTTCACCTACTTACAGCATCCCCCATTCATACCTATAACTATTATTCATGATTTTATTTGTTACTGGTTTTTAATACATTACTGATAAGAATTTGTAAATAGACATCATCTAAAGGAATACATAATACATCTTGGGAGTCATGAGGTTTTGGACTTTTCAATTACTGTTGGTTTTTTGATGTGTTTAAAATATGTGTGTTGAGCCTCAAGCAGATAGATATCACTTGGCAATCTGTCTGGCTTTTTTCTCCACATTTAAACAGAGCGGTGCCTCCTTCTCCGAGCAGTCAGCCGGGTGAGGTGAGGCTTTACTCCCACATAAAGCTGGGTGAGTTTCTCCATTTTTTCACATACAACTGTATTTTCAAACATCGTTATGAGTTTTTGTTAATGAAGGCATTGCTGATTTAGCTCTGCCGCCTGGCAAACAGTAGTTTTGTTCTGATGTGCATGAGGTTTATGTGTTTATTCTTCTTTCAGGAATGAAGATATTGTACTTACGCTCAAGTACGAGCTTTTTCTGGTAGGGTGGCAAGTGCCACAATCGTACCCCACATTCACAATTGGTTTGCATGGGTTTAGCCTTTTCACTTTATTATTAGTTTTGCAGTAGCTGTTTTCAATTTTTCGGTCCTGATGAAAGCCGGGTCAAGTGACCGCTCCGGCTGAAACATGTCGACCACACTTTTTACACGAACCAAGAATTAGCCTGCAAAATCAATATCAGACTATAGGTTCTTTTAGACATGAAACTTGGTTGATGCAAATTAAACACATTTTTGATCAAGTATTCATTTTTAACCTCACATCACTCTTTAGCACTGCACCTCACTGGAGCCCTCGACTAATTGGGTATACACCCTGGCAGGAGTTTACTTTTTTTCTGGGTATCACTAGCCTGCGTACCAGGCAGAGTCCTTGGTGATCTGCGACCCCTGGCTCAGACAGTGATTCCTTGGAGTTCCAGATGACGATGCTCCGCCAATAAGGGTGGGCTGATGGACTCCTACCTCCTGCGGGGGGGTGTCTCAACTATTCGCAGGATCTCATGTACCTCTTCACAATAACTATCGATTTGCTTTTTTGCTCTGAACGGACTGTACGCCTTCTTCTGGTTTCTTTGTGTCTATTTGGGATTGGAGGTGTTTCAGTCCTTAAACCAAGTCCCCTTTGTCGTTGACCCTCTTAAAAATTTGTTGTTTGAAGTTAAAAGTATTACATGAAATGATTTGGTGGGCAGTCTATCCTCAACTAGATCATATCACTAGCCGCACACTGGCACACAATATTAGAACCATATGCAGTAGGGAGGACACCCTTCTATTCATGACTCATACATGGGTCTCCATGTAGTAGTGCCACAAGGCAATATTCACGACAGTATCAACACACCCACTCCATCGTAAGGCAATTTCTGGGTGAGGACCCATCTCCTAGCCTTTCCTCCCACACTCCCATGTACCCATTCATGTAAGCACTCAATGCTCAAAGCATGAAATTCAGGGAGGGCTATCATGGTTCTTTTCCTCGATCTTCCCAGCATATTCATCCCAGCAGGTAACTTCCCCCTCAATGTTTCCCTGAGAACGCATTCGTGTGAGAAAGTCTGATTCAGCATGAGCCCATTTCAACAGCGTCCCTAGCCACCCGTTTATGTCTGGCGCCATTGGCTCCTTTCAGTGCATGGCAATGTCACGCTTAAACAAGATACATGTCAGGTCTATAAATGTATGCATGTATTTGTCCCCTTTCACTCTGGTACGAATCCCTAATACGCAAGATTCAAGAGTAGATTGTTGCTCATGGGTTGGGAGTGGAATATTACTCTGCCATCTAGTGGTCGGGTCCAGAACTGTCTCTTTGTAGTCTGTTTTTTGTTTTATAGCTCGTGGGTGTCATTGTGGGCCATTTAGTGCCATGTTCCTCGTTACTTGACGTCAGATGCACGCCCCAGAAGCCCCTCCACGTGGTCGCCATCTTCAGATTCTTTTTTCCCTTTTGAATGCCCTTATGGGGCTTTTGTACATCCTCTACCTTATTCCTCTATTGCAATTCACCTGGGGAGGTGGGAGAGTCACATGTGAATCCAGAAAATGCATTAAGCTGCAAAACTACTCCCACAGGGAAGTTACTATTTTGCTATGCAACATAAATCTTTTCTGGATACTCGTGCTGTGCATAGATTTTGTAGTGGTATTCTCTTCCGTTGGGAGGCTGAGTCTAAACAAATGCACATATGCCAACAGGTGTTTTACTATTTGTTGGCCCCCTTACACTTCTCTGTTAATTTGGATATCCACACAGTAATTTCTTGTGAAAGTGTGCATAGAAGCCTTGTGAGATGTATGACGGAACAACGCATTTCGTTGCAATACATGCCGTTACAATGCGTGCGTTACAATGCGAATGCCATTACCCCCTATAAGCTTTACCAAACATTTTTTTACAACGATTATGCTTTTACCATGCATGCCTTTACAACGAATTTCGTTGTAAAAGCATGAATGATGTTAAAGACATATGCGTGGTAAAGGTTTTCCCTGACCCAGCCCTGAGCCCAAAAACTGGTCTCCAGCGAGACCCCTCCTCCCGCTCCACCTGGCCACCAGCCCCTTTTAAAAAACACCTGGCCCCTTCCCTCAGCCCTAAAACCGGAACCCGGTCGTGATCTCCTCTAGCCCCCTGTAGGAGGATGGCTTAGTATATGGTGCACACTTATTTAAGTGGAGCACCTTGCACTAATCCACACAACCCTTATGGTGATTTGAGTGGCCTTAGGAAACCTTAGAAAGCTCTCTAAGTGGTAGCTGTGGAGAGCAGGATTGTGAAGCAGCTTGTTTTACCAGTACTAATCATGTAGTGTAGGTTAAGTGAAAAAGAACCACACAGTGCAGCTATAAAAATATGTATTTATTATAAACTCTCACTAACACATTGCAATATCTCCTCCCCAGAGATATAATCACAATAAACACAATACTTCAGTAATAGAACACATAAGTAGCACAAATACACAGTGGTCTCCAGGGCAACACTCAACCATATACTAATAAAGTGGAATGCGACCCATGACCGAAGTCGGGACTGGACCCAGAAGACTTAGAAGAGCTGAGAACCCAAGGAACCACCCAAGGTAAGTACCCAGGAACCCACAGGAGTCCGTGTACAGAGTGGAAACACGATCGCGTGCTCAATACAAGTCAATAGGGAAGTTGTGGTTGCAGTACTGAAGAAGAAGGACCCCTCCCAGAGGACCCTGAAGAAACCCTGTGGAAGTTGTTAGGTTGGAGAGTCACCCCACCCACGGATACCCTGAGAACCAGGATACCTACACCAGGGAAGCCAAGTGCGTAGGTGCAAAGTGATGTTGGAAACCGCTGTAGACCACAATAGAGGACTTCAGTAAAGATGCTGCTGGCAAAGAAGGTGAAAGAGTCCGGTAGAACCCAGGGAGGATTCAGGCAGAGAGGTACCTGCAAGCAGAGGGGACAGTCTAATGCGACTCAGGAGTGACCGGGGGCATGGAAGACTAATGTCCACCGATGTTGGAAGAAGCAGTAGGGTTGACGGTGACCTTGGCGCTGTAGCTGTGTGGACCAGGCGACGCTGTTGAAGCCCAGGAGCCATTCACGAGCTGTCCCACATCGGATGTCAAGAGGCAGGGTGTTGGTGTCTGGCGGGAGCATCAACAAGCCGTGGCAGCGGCAACAAACGTGGCAGACGAAAAAGGTACAGTGTCGGGACCAGCAAAGTCCAGTGGACTCACCGCGAGCAGGTAAGTCAGAGTAGGCCCCGAGCAAACAGGGGAGCCAACTGAAGCCAGAGTAGACCCTCAAGAGGACACACAGGCCAGAGGCACAGGAGTCGCAGGACTTTGAGCACTTCACCAATGATGTAGGCCCACAGAGCAGGGGATGCGGTGAGGACGAAGATCTTAGTAGCAAGAGATGCTGGAGGCTGGGGCTTCTTGGAGCCCGAAGATCTCTGGAGAAGAGTCACAAGCCTTGGCAACAGCAAGTCGATGCAGTGCAGAGGGGTAGTGTTCCTGCGGTTCCAACAAGGGATACTGGCTTCAAACTTGCTGTGAACACAGTGCAGGCCTTGAGGGAGTTGAAGAAACACTACCTGTGTTGCTGAAGCTTTCGGAGTCCGTGGGAGCTCGGGAACAGCAGACCGGTCAGCTTTGTTGCGTTGCCTGCAGATGCAGGGGAGTGACTCCTTCACTCCAAGGGAGATTCCTTTGGGTGTCTTGGATGCCCACAGGCCTGGAGAAGAACCTGTATGGAGCACAGGCACGGACGACGCAGAAAACTGGCAGGACGACGAGACCAGGAGCAGCAGGAGTCTTCCAGATGCAGTCTCAGTTCCCAAAGCGAAGGCCAACAAAATCGAAAGTGCCCAGACTGTTGAGGATGAAGTGGTTTCAGATCTAATCTTGTCCAACAACGAATCTGAAGAGCCACCCACAGGTAAGCCCTTAAGTACAGTAAGGTAAGGGTTGGGACGATTCAGGGGCTGGACAGTGGGGAGGATACGCCCATGTCCTTTGTCCAGTCTCGTGCCAGAGTGGGAGCCAACGGCTCCCTGAACTGGTTCCAACTGGAGTATGCAAGGAGGGCACCACATGTGCCCTTCACAGCACCCTAGTTGCGCTGACAAGCGCCCCAAACCGGGCCCAATACACCAAGTCCAGTCTTAGAGGTGATCACACCTCCCTGTGACAGGAAACCTATTGTCCTACCTTCCCATGTTTGAGCTTGGCTCAACAGCAGGAGGGCAGAATCGTGTCTGTGGTCGGCAGCAGCCATAGCTTGTTGTCATACTCTGGAAAACTGGTACCAGGAGCATGGACGGCTTACCGGAGGAGCCACAGCGTGCACTGAATCATACCTTTAACACCGTTTACGGTGTTGGGATATGATTCCAACATGTATGATATCAAGCTATCCTGGCTGAAGAGGGGTGAAACCCCGAAACCGGTCCTAGGATGCTTGTTTACGGTCCAGGGAGGACCTGGCTTGGCAGTTCGGGCTGGACTGTTCCCATGAGGCACAGGGTCAAGACTGATTTGCATATAGCCAGGTCTAAAACTGGGGTGGCATGGTGAGCAAAAGAATGATGGATTTAACCCAGATCTCTTGACTGGGGGTGAATGTTTTGATTTGCGAAGGACAACCTTGTCCGGATGAACAGCCAGGAAAGGAGGTTTCGAAGAAAGAGCCTGAAGCTCACTCACCCTGCGAGCAGGGGTGATGGCAACCAAAAAGGCAGTTTTGGGTGTCAAAAGTCTGAGAGGACATTTATGTAGCGGCACGAAAGGAGTGCACTTAAGGTAAGTAAGAACAAGGTTCAAGTCCAACTGGGGCATTACTAAAGGAATAGGAGGAAACAGGTGAGTAATGCCCTTAAGGATGGGATTAACAATAGGGGACTTGAAAAGAGAAGGTTGATCTGGAAGGCGAAGAAAGGCCGAAATGGCCGAAAGATAGCCTTGGAGAGTGCCCAGAGCACAGCCCTGTTGTGCAAAAGAAAGATTAATGATGAAAACCTCTCAAAGAGGGGCAGAAAGGGGATCCACAGCCTTTGCTGCACACCATGCCACAAATTTTTTCCATCTACAGGCGTATACCGTTTTGGTGGAGGGACGCCTGGCTGCCAAGATAACGTCACAGACTTCGGGAGGACGGTCGAAAGCTGTCAGCTGTCACAGCTCAAACTCCACGCAAGGAGGTGGATGCTGGACAGGTTCGGGTGGAGGACCGTCCCCTTCTGACAGAAGATCCTCCCGATGGAGCAGTCTGATCGGAGGATCGATGGCCATGGTCAAGAGCTCGGGATACCAGACTCTTCGTACCCAGTCCGGAGCCACAAGAATGACTTGGGCCCGGTCGCGCTTGATCTTCTTCAGCACTCTGGGCAGAAGTGGTATAGGAGGAAAGGGGTAAAGAAGACCACAACTCCACTTGACTGTTAGACCTGGCACCTTGGCGTGGGTCTCCCTTCCATTTTTTGCTGTTGCCTCATGTTTTGCTTATGTTAGATGCTTTGGGCACTGTGGCACTGCTATCCAGTGCCACAGTGCAAGTGCTCCCTATGATAAATTGATGTATGGATTAGTGATTCCATGATTGACTGATTTGGTTTACTTGTCAGACCCTAGTACAGTGCGCCAGGAGTGCCCAGGGCTGGTAATCCAAATGCTGCTAGTGGGCTTGCAGCACTGGTTGTGCCACCCACAGAAGCAGCCTGTAAAAGTGTGTCTAAGGCTTGCCATTGCAGAGCCTGTGTGCCGCCTGGTACTGCCATGCTGACTGGGCAAGTGCACCCACTTGCCAGTCCCTAAACCTTCCCTTTTCTTCATATCAGACACCCCTATGGTAGGCCCAAGGGCAGGGTGCATTGTAAGTATAAGGTAGTGTGTGTGGCATGTCCTAATAGTGAATTACAGCCATTTTCGTTTTTTCACTATTTCAAGGCTACCTGTTCCCGTAGGCCAGAATGGGCAGTTTAATTATTACAGCTTATAATCCTAACTGACTCAGGGAACTAGGTAGCAATTCGAGTTTAGTATGCCTGAACTCAGAATGATAAAATGCATCTTTTTAGTGAAGTTGGTTTTAACATTCTGTGTTTGAAAATACCACTTTTAGAAAGTAGGGACCCGATGCATGACTGTTCTTGCGTGTAAGGAACCGACACATCACCTTCCCTGCAACACTTTCATTGTATAGCATTACACATCTTAAGGTACACTGAACTCAAAGTGTCGCATTTTAACATCTGAAGAGAACTAAGCTAATTCTACCATTTTAAGTACTGTATTGTGGATTTTTGTCGTTTGTGGTCTTGTGATAAGTCTATATAAAGAATACTTATTTTTTATATAAAACTTGTGTGGTGTCCATTTGTAGTGTTGTCACTTGGTTACTGTATGTGTTCACAAATGCTTTACACACTGCCTCTGAGATAAGCCTGTCTGCTCGTGCCAAGCTACCAAGGGGGTGAGCAGGGGTTATTTTAGGAATCTACCCCCTTACTCTGACTAGATGCAAGGGTCCCTATTTGTCAAATGTACCTACCTCTGCCAACTAGAGACCCCCAAATCTAACAGCGACGAAAAGTGTTGCCTAGCGAGTGCCTCCTTGGAAATTCTAACGTGCAGAACTGCTGACATTGCGCGTTCTCTTCGGTGGTGAAAAGATCTAAGCAAGGCACTCCCCGCTGCTGCAAGAGACCTTGCACCACCTCCGAGTGAAGACGTCATCCGTGATCCATCATGCACTTCTTCCTTGATATCCCATATATATATTGTTAGTGCAAACTATCACAATAAGTTCCATCCACAAAATATTTTCCATTCCTTCCTTCTGAAAAAAAATAGGCTGGATTTTAAACCCCGACCCTCTAGCTTTAAAAAGCTATTAGCCAATGTCTCAGTTGGGCTGTTAAACTCCAGATCTGCTGTGAAACATTTGGTAAATAATCGAAGAACATTCTTAGAACTCAGAATACTTTATATTACATTTATTTATTTATTTTTATTTGAAAGGTTTTATATAGCACAAACATGACCCGTCAGGGCACCAGAGTGCTGTACAAAAAAGTATGCAAGATAAACATGAGAAGGTATAAATATTAAACATGTAGGTAATCAGGCAAGCAGAATGCAAAAAAAGAACAACCCACGTCATAAAATGTATAAAGTAGCACAAATTGCATAGTTGAATATTGAAATAAGTGCTGTAAACAAGGAATAAACGTTTGTTCGAGCGGCTTCAGGTCTAAGGTTGCAGGTAGCTATTCAGGAGCAACCCTTTGATATGGTGGTCAGAGCATTGTTCATTGCTTATGGATGATTTCGGACCCGCTACATATAATTGTGAGAAACAGGGTGAGCAATAGAGAAAGGTTGGGAGTGATCTTTCATGAAAGCCATCTGCTGAGCTCTTTTGCTAACTCACAATTTAATGAAGCAGAAGCTCATACTTTCTGGAAATTTAACAACATGAATCTATGAATTGCTTTGTTTTATTGGCCACACAATCTAACGTATGCTTTCTTCAATTGCACGATTTATGAATCTATCTTTTCAAACTGTACAAGCTATTTCTCATTGACTCTGATATTTGGCAGAATATTGTTTGACCAATATGCATCACTTAGCCTATCACAGGGGTAAAGAGCCTCTTCCACAGTTCGCAACATAAGCTTAACCTCATATTTAGCTTTGCACAACGTAAAATAGCAGAAAGGCCAATCCCTATTGGGCGGTTTGACCACTTTTTCATGTATTTTGGTATCACGGAAGAAGTTGGGAAACATTTGAGAACCTAATAAAATTCAGGCTCACTTATAAAGGAAAACTGAGCCCAAGCAATTCGCTGAACAGACTCCAGCCTTGCTGAATGACTGCTGAGCATTTTAACTAGCTTAACTCTGTTATTACTTCAGCTTCTACAGCATTGCTCAATTCAAATCCGTTAATGTAAAACATAAATTCCAAAACCGACGGTGTTTCCAGCATCTCCGAATTCAAATTATTGGAATCGAAGGACTCCGTCAACAACCCTTAATACAGTGGAAGACATTCAGTGTAAGAAATGTACTCAGACGCTGAGAAACATCTGGTAAGAGCTTGTCTTACTGAGTAGTGGCTGAAACGTGCTTATAACACATTGCGCTCAACTGCTGTTTCAGTCATATTGGAAGTCTAGGCAGTGCAGCACTAAGTGTCACGTGACTGCTCTGATTAGGAGGAGCGCGTCACAGAAGTAGAATCTGAATCCAAAAGGAGTGGCTGTGCAGATGTGCACAAAGCACTATAATCTCCTGTATGTGAGAACATATGCAGCTGAGGTCTTTCTCCACAAGTAATCCATCTGTCAGGGCACCCTTACACCCCTTGTGTTACAGTTCAACATTAGTGATGTCGAAAGGTGCATGTGTTGGATCAGAAGAGTATCTTTCAAACGACTACATTTATGGAAGTAGAGTATTTATTTCTTGTCACTATACTTATGGAAATTGGCTTGCCTTAATCATTGAATGAAAGTAAAGTGAACAGGTTAAACTGGACCCTGGACTTCCTCCATTTGGTTAATCCGGAACCGACAGTGACAACCTTAGTTATTTTAGATTGCTTTTCCTTTCTATTCTTTGTCTATATATTTACTGTTTAACAATGCCCAGTATTAGAATTTCTTTATCCTTTTGTGTTCAGCTTGGGAACTGCCATTTGGAATGGGGAATTTGGTGGCTCATATCATCAGCTAATGTGACAATGCTAGAAACTGATGACTCTACACCCCAAGGGTAACTAACCCCTAGGTGGTTACGGACCTGGACAATTTAAACTACTACTTAAGCTGGAGGGAACTACGAATGTGAATGTGTTCATTTATGCTATGACACAATTGCTTTAAGTTCTTCTCTACATGACGAGATAGGTGAATCTACAAGAACTACATCAAAGCACTTCAGGGTCAAATACTAATAAAAAAGAATAAGTCGACTTCAAAAAAAGAAAAGAGGTGTGTTCTACTTCCATCAAAGGACACTATTGATATAGCCACTAGTATAGAACAGTCAATGCCTTTAGTAACAAAGAGAAGAAAGAAAAGTCAATGAAAATGAATAAAGGGAACTATAATTTTGATAGGAAAAATTGCATGATCCGTTACAGATGTGGCATTAATAGTCCCCTATTAAATTCAAAATGTTGTATAGCAGTTGACAGATTTTGCACTTATCGTAGGAAGAAAATTCATTTTGGCGGGTGCTTAAATGTGGAAGGGTTAAAATGGTGTCAGGAGGGGCGCAAGAAAATATTCTGAGGTTACATCTCAGTGTTGTCTTGAGGAGTGCTGGTATTAAAAAGAAAGGCAAAGGGTTATCCTAATTGATGGGAAGACATTCAGGTCATGGCTGAATGGTGTGCATGGTTTGCCATCTTAGGGGCTGCACTAGTCCAGGAATGATGAGAGAAAAATAATGTGTTACTCACAGGCAGCTGTACAGGCATAACATTAATATCCTTGGTTATTTTTGGATTCCTATGAACTTTAAATGAGATAGAACCTAAGGGAATATCTAGGTGGCGGATAAAGGAGATTCTATTCTGGGTTAGCCACGCAAGCAGGAGTTGAGAATTAGGCTAGATCGTAGGGCTGATCGACCTGTGTATATTGTGGACACTGGTGCAGATACCGGAAAAAAGGAGCGAGGGAGGGAGAAATCACCAATTTTGCATACGTGTAAGAACTGAAAGTGAAATTGAAAGATGTTTTCACTGACTAGAAACGCATAACAATGTTGAACGGCATATAATATTGAAAGATGGAGCAATACTAGTAAATGATCAGAGGAGGAACGTTCCACTGTCTTATAGGGGAAAACTCATGCTTTGGGAATTCTGCTCCAAAGATGCCATAGAACCAATTGAGGTTTCTCCCGGAGTCACTCCAGTAGTTGTGTTCCACAATTGCTCAGGCAAGTTATGTCTTTGTATTGACCTTTGCAGTCTAAATAATGATATTTGGAGAGACCGTCATCCACTCCTTATAATGCATTTCAAACCTGGCAGAGGTAACACAATTCTCAAACCCAATACCTGGAGAGTGCTCAGATTCAAATTGCACTGGTGGAAGGAACTAAAAACCTAAAAACGTTCATGGCACGCTCCAGAACAAGCAGATGCCTTTTGACGTCACAAATACTGCACCTATTTTCCAAAGCATCATCAACGAAACATTATAGGAAGCGTATGGCACCATCACCTTTTATGATGACATACTTGTATTTGGGAATTATCAAACAAAGCATGATAAGAATCTTGGAAAGGAACTCCATGCATTATCTAAGAAAGGTTTTACCTTAAAAAAAAGAAATGTACATTTAGTTATGAGAGAATCGAACACTTGGGGCACACTCTATTGAAAGACCGAACAACTGTCACATGAAGGCAACTGTAGAAGCTCTGGATCCCACACTAAAAGTACAGTTGATGCCTTTCTTAGGACTGGCAAAGTTCTACGCAAAGTCTGTTGAAGATTATTCCTTTGAAGTCCAACCTCTGAAGTCATTACCTAATAAGGACACCAAATAAAAATCGGGAGCTGAGCAATAGAAATCACCCCAATCTCTCCAAGAAGATGGGATACATTCACAGTTTGAAACCTATTGTTGTAGCCAAAAATGTATGGTTACTGATGATGCCAGCAATTGTGGTCTTGAAGAGGTCTTGTTTCAAGGTAAAGAACTGAATGAGTAGGTGGTAGCCAATAGTACCAAGACCATGCGTCAATCAGAAAGGAAGCTTCGTCCACGCACTTGAGCCGGCCCAAGTGGGTTGTAGGCATTATTGCTGTGTTCAGCTCTTATATGCTCATTAAAGGTTTTGGGGAGAAAAAAAAATTGCAACCTCTCTCTTATATTGATTGGAAAGTTATATTTGTCTAATGTCTTTTTGTGGTGCATGCTGTAGGTGATTAGTGATTTTCATCTGCACGTTTATGGCAGTAGCCAATTTATTTTTTTACTCCTTGACTAACTTCTTTGCCACCTACTGGAGTGGATACATCTTGAGGCGTGACAATAAATACCCTGCTTGCTGCTTTTTTTTTCCTGTTGCAGAGGGGATGCATCCTCAGGAGTGATGTTAATTTCAGCGTACTAAGCACAACCTTATTATTTTGCAGATCTCCTGCTTTGCTCCAACTTGTGTTAATTTATGATTCTTCAAGAAAAGAGAGTGAAAGAGACATCAAAAAGATTCTTCAGAGTATCAACCCATCTAATCCCTTCAGCGACCCGTTGCCTCCTTCCATTTTCAAAGAAATCAAGAATGTCCTCATCCCCATATGGACAAAGATTGTAAACGCTTCACTATCACAAGGCACGATCCCAGATTGCCTAAAAGCAGCTCCGGTGTCACCTATACTAAAAAAACGAATGCAGATAGTACTGACTTTAACAACTTCCGCCCTATCTCCAACATTCCCACCCTAGCCAAACTCCTAGAAAAATGCATCCAATCCAAACTCTGTGCACATATTGAGAATTTCCAACTCCTAGACCAGCATCAATCTGGCTTTAGGAGGGGACACAGCACTGAATCGGCTCTCACTCACGTTATGGATGACATTTTAAAAATGCTTGACCAAAATGAATCCTGCCTCCTAATCCTCCTTGACCTTTCCTCCGCGTTCAACACTGTCAATCACGACAACCTCCTATCCGTTCTGGATCGACTTCTCTGGTCGGGTGTTACAATGGTTCTCGTCCTTCCTCTACCACAGATCACAATGAGTCGATGCGAACCACTCCCAGTCCTCTCCAGTATTCATGCTGTCACCCAAGGGTCCGCCCTATCTCCTATACTCTTCAACCTGTTCTTGGAACCATTAGCTAATGCACTAAATTCCATGAACATTCTCTTCCATATGTACGTGGACGATACTCAACTCTATTTGAAAATCTCCTTCCCGGATAACATCATTTCACTCAACACTGCCCTAACGTCTAGTCAAAACTGGTTAACCGAGAATCACCTCCTGCTCAACACCTCCAAAACCGAATTCCTTCTCATCTCTCTTCCGAACCACATCCCCAAGTTAGACCTTTGGTTGAATCACTGCCTTCAACTGTTCCCCCCCCCCCCTTATTATAGACTCAGCCAAATCTCTCGGAATCAACCTGGACAAGCATCTGAACAGGAAGAATCATATCAGCGATGTGTGTAAGGGAGCTAATCACTTGAGAATACTCAGAAATATCAAACCATTCCTTCCACAAACGGATTTCAAGAAGTTTGGTCCAAGCGCTTGTTTTGCAGAGACTAGACTATAGCAGTGGTACGCTCTGTGGCCTCCCCAAATATACCTTGGCTCCACTAAGGGCATCACTGAACGCTGCGGCCAGATTTGTTACGGGTACCAAAAGAAATGCGCATATATCCCCAGTCCTAAAATCCCTTAAGTGGTTGCCCTACGAAGCACAAATTCAGCTAAAGATTGCTTGTCTGTCGCACAAAGCCCTCCATTTCAAAACCCCCAGTTACCTAGCGCAAAAGCTTGAATTATCTGGTGGTGGTAGACCCTCAAGAAGTGCTAACACTTTTCTCTTGTAACCACACATCTTTAGCAAAAAGAGAACCTGCCACCGAGCCTTCTCTGGTGCTTCCCTGAAGATCTGGAACTCTCTTCCACCGGAAGTACGCAGAATCTCCTCCACAGTTGCCTTCAAATTGGAAGCCAAAAGATTCCTAATGAACAAGTTCTTACCATAAATGGGTTAGGATCATCTGCTCTAAATCACTGATCCTACAACCGTTAGACCTTCGCTGGATGCTATTCTTCTTTACCTTATCCTTTGCTCCCCTTTTAGCCTGCTATGTACTAGTTATTGTATTATTATCCTTTGATACCTTTGTCCTGCAATTACTCTTGTTTGTTATTCTTATTTGATGCCGATATTGCATGTATTACCTTCCTTCCATCCTTTTGTAAAGCGCTCTGATATCCTTCGGGATATTTTACGCGCTATATAAAACTTTCGAAATACATTTCTTTGGAGGATGAAAAGTATCCTCCATACTGATCCTAAATAATAGAAAACAAGCTTTCACCAGGTGAAAGTAGGGTCTTCACAGCCAGGTTGGCTAGATTACCAGCTAAACCAAAGACATATCAATTTAAAAATATGTTATTGAGAAAAACAATCTGCACACTGACTGTATGCACTGTTTACCAATGTTACGTTGAAATAAGCAGCCGAAAGAGAGAGATTATGATTTTGAGTTTATGCTGTTTATGTTGTGGGTTTGACAGGAACCTGTTTAATGGGTGTGACCACAACAGAAATTAGTTGAAATCAGGCTTTGCAGAAGGACTCCAATTTAGGGATTATTAGGTAGTATATCTTCTTTCGGGATCACTGGAAGAATGGAAATTGCAGAGTAAAAACGTTTTTTGCCAAGGTTCAAGGAAAAATAACAAGGGAAACAGTATTAAAAGGGGAAAGGATACATATGTTTCACATCATTGCATGAGGAAAAAGAACCTAAACAAAGTTCATGAAAGACATCTATTGATGTGCAGCACAAAAAGAAAAATCTGTCGATATTTCTGGTGGACAAAAATAGATAATTAGTTAGACAGGTGGGTTAAACAGAATAAGCTTTACAACAGAAGTGATACATCTGTTGAGGCATACATGCATCATCAATCCCATGGCTGTAAATATTCCACATGGTCCTTGGCAGAAAATAGGCATAAATTCCATGGTGCCTTGCCATCTTCCTACTTAGAAGAAGGTATTTGCTATTGTCTTAATTTATTACTGTACCAAGTGGTCAAAATTGAGGATTGATAAAAAAGTGTTTCAGCCAATCCGGTGATCAACTATTTGGAAGACTGTGTCTGCAGGGAAGGATTACCTGAGGGTATTGTGTCAGATAGTGAAGCTCCATTTGTGAGTGCTAACTTCTCACATTATCTCACTAGATGTAGCATACAACACAGAGAATAGCAGTTCATTATCTTTGAGCAATGGGTAGGTGGGGTGCTTCAAGCAAGCTGTTAAAGAAGTTATCCAACTAGTGGTTAATCAATTGGATTAACGCATTATAGGCCACACTTTTAACCTATAGAAACGCACCTATTTCAGGTGAGGGGTCACAACCAAGATTCAATTCTTATTCCGTGGTGCTTGAAAGAGAAGGTTAAGATTTCAAAGGCTCCCAAGGCTTCAAGAGAGGCAAGCTATGAGGGTGTAAAACAGAGTTGCTGAGTGTAAGAGGAAAAAAGGAATTTTTGTTGTACAAGAAAGAAGGTAAAGTGTCCTCCAGGATTCCACTGTAGTGAGCTAGTCTGCATCAATTTATCAGCTAAACAAGAGAAGTTTCATACTAGGTTGCCTGCTCTAGTCAGGATCACAGAGGTTCTGCATATAGTTGTCAAGGTTATGGTGGCACCATACGGAACTTGAATAGGATTTTATTTTTCTGCAGAGAAGTGGTTGTCAATTATGGGCCACATGTATCAATCATTTTGTGTTCATAAATGGGCCACATCTCAGAATTGGCCTGTTTGCAAAATGCAAAAAATGCTTCCTTCATGTACAAACCCTATTTTAGGGTTTGGTAATCTGTTACCAAATCACAAAATGGGTTTGCAATTCGGTATTTGGAAGAGGCGTGTTTACGGCGTCCCTTCCAAATACCAAATCGTAACGGTATGTATGAATATTTTGTGACTTTAATGCGGTTGCAAAACAATAACATTTTACCACGAACTTCAAGTTGGTGGTAAAATGTAGGAAGGGGTCCCCAAGAGACCCTTCCTCTTTGTGAATGTATGCAAAAACTTTTTTTAAGAGCAGACAGTGGTCCCACGGACCACTGCCTGCTCTTAAAAAAATGAAAAGTGAACTATTCATTTTTTTTTCTAAACACAACCCATTGTCTTCTTGATGATTATTTCAACAAATGGGAGGCAAGTTATAGGATGGAAGTTGCCAAACTCAGCTGGAATTAGTGTGTGCTTTTTCGGCAAAAGTAGTGTTATTTTGGTTTTTAAGCCATCTCAGAAGGTGCCCCTTATTATCAAGGCATTGATAATGTGGAGAAGAGGTGTGAGGGCTTCACCTTTCATAGACTTGATGATGGGGGGAACATGTCAATTTAGTAGGAGGTGGCTTTGAGGGAGTTCTTAAAGTTGGAGATGCTTGAGTGAGAGAGAAGGTAGATCTGATTTTGCTGATTTTATTCCACGAAGAAGACTTTGACAGAATTGCATCTGATGGCTGATGCTGGGATAGTGGGTCCTAGGATGGGATCAGCCCACTATTTTATGGCCTTAAAGGGGCTTTGTTTATGCTTACTGCTGCATTCATGGTGGTTTTGTAGGTGGATTTAGCTGTGGTGATAATGGAATAACAGTTGGAGCGGAGTGCTTTCTGAAGGGTAAAGTTTTGGCATTTTGAGTTTCTCTACTTCTTCTCCTGTCTTTGTACTGTATGCTTGTTTTGTTAAGTTGTTGGGTGTAGCAGGGTGCTGACAACTTAGGCATAGAGGTGTGAGTTTTCAGTGGTGCAAAGCTTTCTATATATTTCTTCAGAGTTGTGTTGTAGATGTTGAGATGGACGTTGAAATCTGTGTTGGGCTGGAAATGCCTGGATAGGTTAATTAATTCATCTTGGTTGTTCTGCTGGATGGGCGTATTTGATGGAGCAAAAGTTAACTTCAGTTTATGGTTTATATTTGAACGATGGCAGTTAGGGCACTTCCAAATCCCGCTTCCTGTTTAACCCATGTAATCTGCTGGATTCTTTGCAATACATTTATAGTTAAACTTGACAGAGAGGGAACAGCTTTTCAATAGGACAGTACACCCTTTAGAAATTCACGAACAAGCAATACCAGAGTCAATTAAGAAAATGTAATACCTTAGGTGAACTTTCAAGACAACATTTTTCTCTTCTTGCATCACAATATCTGAAATAATTCCACATGAATTACTGTAGGCTTAAATGTCTCTGACTTCGCCTCATGCCTTTCCATAGGGAATTGAAAAGTCCCAGCCCTTTCTGGAACGAATGTCCAATTTCTTTAGAGATAAACTTCAATCTCTCAGAGATATTATTACTGTTGTAACCATCCCAAAATATTCAAGTAGTTCAGTACCTGTATTTAAACTTGACATGAAATTGGTTCCTAAGTTGAATAATTCAATTGTGCTGTCTTCTAGCCTTTCATTAGACCTTTGGCTCTAGTAGGCTACAGCGCAAGACTGACAAACAATATACAGACAAACGGACTGACCTACATCTGGAAAAGCTTTATTTGAGCTACCCAGGCCAGGCAAGGGTGACTCAGAGAGGCTGCAATCATAACAAAGTAAAATTGCTGGATCCTAATCCTCACTGCATTGAACTTGAACAAGTCAATATATATGGTAGGTACATACCTGGTTGGGTTTCTTTTCTGGGACCTCCTTCTCTTTCTTGGTCTTGGCAATCCGAGGCAGTGGCAATTGTACAGGAGGCTGTGGAGGTGGCTCAAATTTTGCTCGATTTCGCTTTTCTTCCTCTCCAAGCTGTTGACTAAATCCATCAGGTAATGCATCTAAAAAGAAAAAGAATGTAGGCCAGATAAAACAAAATCTGGCTTTCTGGTTTGAAAGCAGAACTGTATAAAGTATGAAGGGTTGTAATTATGTATTGATACCTATGTATAAGTGGAACATAAGGGTCAAATGTAATATTGAGCAGACGAGAAGATCTTTATTCTAATTTACTGTTTACCACTTCTGAAGCTGCCAAAGAGTGTCTAAGCAAAAGGCATGCATGTATCTAATAGGTCATAGCACTTACAGCTGTAGCCCTAATGCGGTCTACAAGGAACATCATTTGTTAAGTGCAGCATGTGAAAAAATATTCTGTCAAAGGCATTCTCTTTCTTACCATCTTTAACCAACCATGAACTAAAGCCAGTCCTTTCAGTCTTACATTTAAAGTAGTTACTGTGTCAACTTCACCTTCCACCCCAAGGTAGTTAACTTCCTTTCCTTCCAGTTCTTCCAGTTCTTAGAAGGTTCAATACACTGTGAAAATCATCTTCTCATCCACTGTGCTGCAGACTTTAGTGATCCATCAACGTATGTATATTCAGGTGCACTGAGACGGCGGCTTCCAGATGACAACGGGAGACTGCACATCACAGCCCAGTATGATGAGACTTAACAAGGACATAAAATGACTGGCATGTTGTGTCTACAAACAGACATATACAGCTGACAAATCTAAGACACGGCCACACAGCAGGTCATTAGGTTCGCTCAATTAAATCTGAACTTTGTCATAACATTGCAGTTTATCATAGCAGAGAGGTGGGGACCCAGCCCAAGGTCTTAAAGGAGGACAATATGAGGGAAAATACTTATATGCTCCTTGGTTAATACCAAATCCTCTATTCAACAATACATGTGATGCATGTGACATGCCATTGGAGGAGCATTTGGATATGGAATTTAGATCAGTTGACTGGGGTGAGTGTTTGATTTGCTCAAACGCTCCGTCCATCATTCCCTTTGGTATCGCTTTGTTCGCCCCAAGTTGGCAGGGAATGCCCAGACGTGGGTCCCTTGCTCACTTTGCCACTGGATTCAAGATAGCCTGGCTGACGAGGGTTATGAACCAGAAACTGGTCCCAGGATGTTTGTTTCCGTTCCAGGGAAGTCATGGCTTGGCAGTTCGGGCTGGACTGTTCCCATGAGGCACAGGGTCAGACTGATTTGCATATGGCCATGTCTGAACTGGGGTGGTGGAGTGAGCTAAAGAATGATGATGGATTAAACCCAGATCAGTTGACTGGGGGTGAGTGTTTGATTTGCTCAAACGCTCCGTCCATCATTCCCTTTGGTATCGCTTTGTTCGCCCTAAGTTGGCAGGGAATGCCCAGACGTGGGTCCCTTGCTCACTTTGCCACTGGATTCAAGATAGCCTGGCTGACGAGGGTTATGAACCCGAAACCGGTCCCAGGATGCTTGTTTCCGGTCCAGGGAAGACATGGCTTGGCAGTTCGGGCTGGACTGTTCCCATGAGGCACAGGGTCAGACTGATTTGCATATGGCCATGTCTGAACTGGGGTGGTGGAGTGAGCTAAAGAATGATGATGGATTAAACCCAGATCAGTTGACTGGGGGTGAGTGTTTGATTTGCTCAAACGCTCCGTCCATCAGTCCCTTTGGTATCGCTTTGTTCGCCCTAAGTTGGCAGGGTATGCCCAGACGTGGGTCCCTTGCTCACTTTGCCACTGGATTCAAGATAGCCTGGCTGACGAGGGTTATGAACCCGAAACCGGTCCCAGGATGCTTGTTTCCGGTCCAGGGAAGACATGGCTTGGCAGTTCGGGCTGGACTGTTCCCATGAGGCACAGGGTCAGACTGATTTGCATATGGCCATGTCTGAACTGGGGTGGTGGAGTAAGCTAAAGAATGATGATGGATTAAACCCAGATCAGTTGACCGGGGGTGAGTGTTTGATTTGCTCAAACGCTCCGTCCATCATTCCCTTTGGTATCGCTTTATGGAATTTATCTTACAATTCTGGCTTTCAGATGACCAGTACATCGATCATAATGTCACTCTGCATTGCTATACAATGATAACATTTAACAGCATTAACGGCTGCACACATGGGCTTTAATGAATATAAGACTGAGAATCATTTGATCTAAAGATATAACTTAGCCCTGTAAGAATTCCAATCATCGCTCTCGGTCACACGTTTTTCTGTTCACTTGAAGTTCACCCTTAATTTGTCATGGCATACACAAACTATTAGGCGATACCATTAGTGAATTAATGAGCCAAAACAACTGTTTAGCTATCCTGGGAGGTTATAATGTGTGGGTAGCCTAATCTAAATGACCAGTTACAAGATATTGTTATCTAGTATTGGGGCATTACATTTCAGCTCGCAGTTGTTCTGACTCATGAATGAGATCATATGTTGGGCATGATCTTTTGCAATCAGAATTCCATTACAGTTGTAGGAACCAAAGTACTTGCATGGGAAGATCACCATGCAATGCCTCTTTCACTAACTCTACCCTTGGTTAATAAAGGTGCTCATGGGATACAATCCACACAAATGGTTTGACCATGGAAGAAGTCCTCTCCACAAGCTATTACAAATCTCCTTCAAGATTCCAAACGGAACCACCGTCATGATACTGCTAGCAAAATGTCTTAATGTAACAAATGTACATGTAATAATTGGTTGGCTACGACCTTTGGCACTGAATTTCCGTCAGCTTCCTTTACCAATAATGCTTAACTCTTGTCCCCGATTTTCTCCTCTGTGGTTTCTTTGGCCAGGGTTTAGAAACGCCAATCAGAATGTACATGAAAACAGCACTATAGTATTGCAAAAGAAAGATAGCATTGAAATTTACTAAACTGTGGAAGCCATTCACCAAGGGAAACCCTCAGAATTTAAATCCAGGACTCACCCCGTGTGCTTTCTCAGACAAGGCCCAGTATCAGGCTCAAAAGCCAACTTTAAAAGAAAACATGATACAAGGGAAATAAGAGAGCCCTCAGCAGAGGCACATTAGCCTTCAGAACCCCTCATTCGGAGCTTGCCTGTTGTCGGTTATCGCAGGACAGTATCGATCAAGGAACCCCGATAAAAAGGCCCTGGGGTAAGATACTGGCACTGGACACAATAGGACACACTGATTCGAAAGATTAAAATAGGCAAGGATTGCTAGGGTTAGGCCTCATGGGATTATCGTCTACAAAAATCTTCAGCAAAAAAAAAAAACATCATCATGAAAAAGGTCTCAGACACTAAGCATGCAAGAGGTAGACATACGGATCGCTGAGCACAAATGCACACCGGGACTGGGGTTCTGGAAGTCAGCTGTTTTCATGAGGGGGAAGGGAAGGGATGGTAAGTATGGGTTGTGGGGTTCGTGCACATGTGCCTCTTAAAAGTTATTTGTGTGCTGGGCCAAAATTATCTTGATAACAATGCCTGGTAGCTTTGACATTCCATGAGTCAGAATAAAGTACAAAACATGCATCTGTTTTGCTGTAATGCACAAAACATTCTAATGCTTTTCAACACAATTGCATATTTAGGTTCTTAATGCCTGACATTATAGTAAAATGTCAATAATTACCCAATATCTGACTATATCAGAGTATATAGAATACTAGCCACCAAAATTGGACAACTGTTTTGGAAGTAAAAACTGATAAATCATGTATGGGTTATGGTGTCTAAAGGGACCAGGGATTTGCAGTGTCCAATTAGGATACAGCTAATGTGATCCATGTGTTTGCATACCCCAAAAATAACTGAGGTAATTAAGACAGAAACAAATAGCCACTAACATCTACACTAGTAGATTCTTTATTGCTTGGTTTCTACAATGTAGGATTCCCAAAGAGCACCATTCTTTCTGAGGCTTTGTCAAGGTTCAAGTAGCTCCACTTTCTTTCCAACTTTAATTGTGATTTATCTCCAAGAAACACCAATACAGAATCTATTCCATACTTGCAGAAAATCATCAGAGTTCTTTAATCAAAAAAGTTAGTGAGCCAGCCTAGAAAACGTTTACGAAATCCCGAACATAATTACCCTTCTGTAACGCCCTGAACGTCTCAGGATCGTTTAACAGACATGATAATGAGGACGCAACCACTTGTGAAGGGTTAGTTATTTTAATGAAGGCAAAAATAATACAAGGAATAAACAAAAGTTATAGTCACTGGAATCCTCCAGGCTAAGTATGTTACCAGCCCACAGCACGGATGCTCCTAACCGTCCTCTGCATATACGCCGATCCCGGCGTATGCCAACAGAGGGCAGAAATGAAATGGCCGACAATGCCAATCGGTAGGCTGTGAGGGGCACGAAGAGTGTTGGGGAGAATCGAGGAGTCAGGGAAACACCCAGCCGGGGTCTCTACCTGAAGGGAGCAGCCGCTCAACCTCTTCCTCAGACTGCACCGGGACGCGGAGTCACCTCCTGGTGATGCGTCACCGATACCCCCATCAAAAAGCAAGAAGACTGAACCGAGAGCAGCCGCTCGATCGATCCTGTGGACTTCCGAGTCTGTAACGCGGCAAACACCTCCTGGTGTGCGTTACAGCTGGCAGTCCCTGTATCTCTGGTCGGGCTGGGAGTTACGACTCCAACCAGCAAAAGCGCCACTGCGCTTTGACTCAGCCGAGTCAAAAAGCGAAGCTCAATGGTTGACCGGTAGAGCTTCCGGGTCCTTCACAGGTGACGATGGGGCAAGACACGGCCCAGGGAGTAACGACTCGACCTACCTCCGTTCTTGCCTTACTGGAGCACCACTCCGGAACACTGCTCTTCACGAAGCAGGTACGTCGGTGTAAACACAATATCCGACAGCGTTGTACCTCCCGGTTCCTCCCTTTATAGGGCGTGTTTTCCTTGAGTTATGTAACAGCTCTCCTGTTTACATAAGGGCTTGTTTTCCTTGAGTTATGTAACAGCTCTCCTGTTTACATAACCTCTCAACCGGTAAGCATCCTGGGAGATGTAGTCCGTTTTCGCTGGTTACCGTTTTCCTCCCCTCGCATGACAGGAATTCTTGACACCTTCTCAGTGTCAAGAAGAAAATAACCAGTCACTGTTTCTCTCTGATAATGGCCATTTGTATAGTACACCTCATTTAACTGTTGTATACACTTTAATACTACAAGCTTAATTTGGGTGCATGTGGTTTTATGACAGAGCCAACAGTGTGGCGAAGAAAACACAACTGTCTCACCAGAAGCAGGTGCTCCACCGTATATTGCCTTTTCTGTCACAGAGGAGTGTCTACCCTCTTCCGAGACACCTCCAGGCAGCACTAAAGCTACCTTGAGGACTAAAATTCACCGGCAGTTGGCTCACATCTCCACCTCTTATGATTTCATGCTAACATAACTCCCAGTCATGACTTCCCAAATGATTCACATTATTCCACGCATTCATCTACTTTGAGGGCCCTAAGTGAGTACTGGAACTGTACCCCCACAGCCCATGGTACATTTCCAGTGCCCACAATGGAAATGTGAATGACATAAGGGAAAACATCAGGGCTTTTTGTGCAACATCAACAAGATATATTGCTGGAAAATAGGGGCAGATCTCTTATCTTATATTGGGTGGTTGGTCTCCTCGGTTTATGACAGCGTCACCACGGCCAATGGTTAACCACATGGCAGAGATTCCGTCATTGCGGCATCATGTTCCTGTTAACTCTTAATAGAGCAAGGAAACCCACAGAAGGGTGAATAGGACTCCCGTAATTATTTGTTCAAGGTCGTGTCCCCTTCTACATCTAAAGTTGGCCCAAGAGTGATGTGACTTGCCATGCGCCAGAGCAGTTCTATCTCTTTAGAGATCCGGTGCAGACCCATATCAAGGGTGAGGAGGGAAGGTGCTCTCAGAAGCCTTGTCATACGCCGCACACCAAAGGTAAGCCCAAGGGCAGGTCTGCTTGAAGATGGCATCTGCTGGCAACCTTTTCGGGGATCGAGAGACTCCAGCGGCCTGGCGCAGACCAGCATTGAGAATCACAGATGAGAAGAGTGGCAGCCTGTGTGATGATCACAAGAGGAGGCAGAGGACTGGAACAGCCCTCCTGTGTTTCTTGGGGTGCCCAGGTCCAGTGGCAAACAAGAGGAGGAGAGGGCAGTGCAGAGGAGCAGAAGGAGTGTGAGGACTTGGAGGCCAGGGGAGCTACGCCTGCATTATTGACTGACCAGACAACAGCACCGGTAGAGAATCCTGGAGAGCAATCGTACAGGAGTGGGAAAAGAGAAAAATACCATAGCCCCAAAGAAGAACGAGGAGAATGGAGAAAACAAAGGGATACAGGACGAACTTTCTCACAAAAAGGTGTCACCATAGGCCTGAGGAGAAAGACCGCACCGGAGAACAGGGAAGAGGAGCATATTGAAAGATCCATAGGGAACAACTCCCTCATCCAGGCAGCCCAGGGTGAACTGGAAGAAATGAGTATAGATAAAAAGGATACCTCGACTGGGTGATACGCTTTCTATGCTGGACAAGAGGGTAGGGAAGAGAGAGAACGAAGCACAAGGAGCAGCAAAGCAAATTTCACAGTTAAAAAACACTTTTGTGGAGTTGAAAGAGGAGATGAGTAACCCCGTCAAGAGAGAATTGGTGCTGCATGAAGCCAGAAACAAGAGGGAAACCAAACTGCGTGGAAGTAATGTCCTAGACTTCCCTAATTACAGTAAGGCAACACAACACAACAGGAGCCATCAGCAGTGCATCAAATAAGACCATATCAGATTGAATATTGGGTCATCCCCTTGGCACCACACGAAACTCACAGTTGAATGTAATGTTAAGTGGCATGCTTTCACACAAGCAGAAGCTTTTTCAGAGGCTTGTCGAGGTGAAGCCAGGGCTCATACGGAGGATGACTATTAAGTCTTCTCCTTCCTTTTGCCTCATTTCCCCATGGGAGTTATTTGGGTAAAGGTTTCAGGCATGAAGGAGCTGTTCCTGCTTTAGCTTTAATGGCATACCCAAAAACGCAGTTAAATTTACTGGGGACTGAGGTTTCTACTCCAAAATTACGCAATAGACTTGAAACCTAGTGGTGATTCCAACTTACCTTCCTTTAGTCCCCCTACTCTCCACAACAACTTGGACTTACTCTTGGATCGAAGAAGAGTAAATAAGTCAGGGCTAGGATCATGTGATGTCTTTTTAATTCTATTGGGGAACTTATACGTTTGTATACACGAACCTGTAAGATGCAATGTGTTAATCGAATAAAGTGTTTAAATCCTAAATTTGGCTCCAAGGTCCAAACTCAATGTAAACAAATGTGACCGTTTGCACGGAAGTTGGACCAGAAACGTTTTGCATCTTTGCCATGCATGCAGCTTGCCACATTCTGATGGAGTCAGTAAAGTAATTGCTCCATTTTCATTATTCATCGCACTTTTTAGGTCGAGCCTGGGCAGTGCATGCGCTGTTCTGTGAGGCATGCTGTATTCAGTATATGGGCTTTAAACACGCCCAGCACTTTTGGTTGGTTGGTTGGCCTGCCTTTCAAAATTCCTTTATTCTGGTTGGTCAATAGTGTCCATCTGTCCCGCCTTTAGGTGCTTGGTTCCCTCCCAGTGGAAATCATCGATTGTTTCTTTTGGTTGGCCAGCTCTGGCCATCCGTTGCCTCCTTGCTTGCACCGCCTCCCACCCTCTCTCCCATCATTCCTGCCATCCTTCGTGCCATCACTTAATCTCCCCAGTGCCGTCCCCACACCACCACCACCCATTGTCATGGCTCGATCGTTTCTTTTTGTTGGCCGGCTCTGGCCATCTGTTGCCTCCTCGCTCGCATCGTCCCTCCCGTCATTGCTGCCATCACTTAATCTCCCCAGTGCTCCACCTACCTCCCATGTTGCTGCTTGTTTACCATGGCGGCCACACTTTTTTCTCAGCAGCACTGCTCTTGCCAGCTCCCCCGGCGGGTCTCCAATCCCTATCCCATCTTGTCTCCCCGGCCCATAGATGGTCATTGGCACTGAGGACTCTGGTATGTGAAGCTCCTCCCTTTGTTTGTTTGTAGTTGTTAACTGAAAGCTTATGGGAGCTGCTCGCCAGCCAGCCTCTTATTTCCTGGAAGGCTTAAGCTGGCTCACGGTTGTGCTGCAGACTGCTGTGCTTCATAGATCTCATCTCTGTTGGAGAGCTCATTTTTATTACATTCTAAAGCAATTTTTCAACTTAAACAAGTTTAAATAATTATAATAATGACCAAAATAAATTACCTAGAGACTACGCTTGTATTTAGACTGTCATAAAATGTCATAAAAGACATCCGCTTATATCAAAACGTAGCCTGCCAGGCTTCATCTTATATCATGGATGCCGCACTTTTTTTTTTTAGCAGCTGTCAGCTCCCCCGCCGGGCCTCCCTTCCCTATCCCATCTCGTCTCTCCAGCTCACAGCTGGTCATCGGCAACGAGGACTCTGGTATATGAAGCCCCTCCCTTTCATGTACGGTTGTTTGTAATCTATTACTTATTTTTTCTGTGTTACCTGAAGGCTTACAGGAGCTTCTCACCAGCCAGCCTCGTGTTTCCTGGGAGCCTTTCTGATCCAAGCTGGATTTTATCACAACAAGGATGGTAATCTGCCTGGGTCCAATAATGTGCATGGAGCTGTGACAAAACCGTTTTTTAGGTCTCGGCTAGCGAAGGCTGCACTTGCGCAGTCTCGCTCACGAGACATAATGACTTGGAGAATAGGGGCTTGAACCCGCCCCTCTTCTCTCCTCTTCTCCATTGGCTGGCCTTTTAAATGCTGGCCAGCCATTGGAGAAGAGGCTTGTTTCGCAAAACAAGCCCCGTCCTTTTCGGATTTGGGGGCGTGTTTTTTCGTTGCTTTTCGCAGGGCGTGTTTAAACGCCCCCGAATCCGAAAACGCCGCTGCCTTTCTCCGAGGCATTTCTGCTTCACCTCGGAGAAAGGCAGCAAGGCTCAGCTCAGGGCACCGCAGTCTGACACATTTCCAGCTCCCAAGCCACTCTTCGAGCCTCGGTACTTGTACAATTTTAAATGAATTAAAGTATATTTACTCAGTGACGGGGCTGTAGTTTAATAAAGCAGAAGAAAGTTTAAGCATAATATTCCCCGCCGGTTCTACCATAGAATTGTCCTGCCCCGACATATGATCAGTCAGAGTGGATTAACCAAGGGGATTCCGCAGCATCGTGTGGAGTACGTCGCGAAGGGAAAACGTCGTCACTCGACTCCAACAATGTCGTGTACGGATCTTCCGATGCCTAAAGGAAGAAGGAAATTGGTAATGCAAGATGGCCGCTGTCGGAGAAGTAACAATAAAGTTGACAGTCTAGTCTTTCTTCTAGTCTTGAGAACGGTTGCCCTTCAGCCTGTGGTTGTGAATGATCTACGCACGATGCGACGTCACACCACCTCCGCCTGTCACTATCGGATAGCGACTCTCCATACCCATTAGCCGGTTCGCACTGTGCTGTGACAGTGTGTGCACTTCCCGGACGTCCTCGGAGCTGTCACCATGAACACTTTACCCTATTTCTGTAAGGGGAAGGTGGTGAAGGGCTTCGGCAGCGGTTCCAAGGAGCTGGGGATTCCCACTGGTGAGTCGTGCTGTTGGGGTGCTGCGGAGCGCTACACTAGGGTGATGCTGGGACAGCGTACGCATTATCCCCTTTGCCTTCTTCTATGATAAAATCCCATTTGACAGCACATTTCAACTGTTTCCTCACACCTACAGCACAGCTCATTAATCATCAACCCACGGGAGGTAGATTTTGCGGCTCATGGTGCGGTAATTCAGTGTGCTACCTGGTTTGCTTTAGAGATACGCTTCAGGAGTAAAACGAATGAATTCCAACCTCGTGTGGATCACGTTTTCTATTAAACGTACACAGTTTACCAGTGACCCTTTTAACAGCATATTTTAAGGACCGTCTTAACGTAGCTAATTTCAATGATAATAGGTCCCTTCATCCGTGACCGAAAGTTTGTCGCTTATCATTGGAAGGCTTGACATGTATAACTTCAGACGGCAAGAATTCTTTTCTTTTTCAAAGTGTTCATGTTCATTGGTATGTTGTACTCGAAAGGGGGAAAACGACTCCAGCATCCCATAAAATTGGCAGTGTCACGATGCAGCACGTTTCCAGCGGTGTTTTTTTTTTTTCGTTAAATATGTCAAGCCTCTGAAAACTGTATTTTGTTGCATTTATTTACTTGCCCTTTGGAAACACTCTGACGTGCAGATAGCTGCAGGACCAATCCAACAGGCTATTCACGGGCTGCTCTTAACACACCCACAGTTGCATGACCTGCAGCTGTCCACCTTTCTTATGAGTTCATGACGTTTACGATTATAAAAATATATAGTTAGTCCTAAACCTGCCCCCCCCCCACCTCCCTGAAATCTCAAATACAGACCACTCGTTTGGACAATACATTTTGCTGGAGACGGTGCATGGATTCCCTGTTGATAGTCATAAGCCTCCATCACCCACGTTAGATGTGAAAAAGTCTTTAAATGTTTTAAAAACATAAACCAAAATAATGTCATGAGCAATGCCAATAGCTCTAACTTTAACAATGCCGAGACCGTTGCATTGTAAATGCTTGTTTAGCTGTGTGCTGTGTCAGGGGCACCCTCCCCGTCACAGCTGCGCTGTGCAAATGTAGAGGATGTAGCGTAATGGTCAGAGCTGCCGACTTTTGAGTTGGGGAACCAGGTTCAAGTCTCTATGTCGGCTCAACATTTTATGACTCTGGACAAATCACTTAATCTCCCCCATACCTACCAAAAAGGAATGTGTCCTTGTGTAATGGAACTGGTGCTCATGTAAAGCACTCCAATACCTTCGGTTAGAGTTTGCGCTATATAAAATGCAAAAAAAAGCACACCCGTGTTGCACAAACAGGACAAATTTCGGCAGCACTGTAAACATCACTGATGTTATCTGCCACACTTGTGTTAAAGCTGCTGTTTCATAGAGACATTACGCATTGCGCCTCTGATACCGCATTCAACAGACAACAATGCCGGAGCAACATCCTTTAGTAGGTTGCATTAAGAGTGCAATAACTTACGTGGATAATAAAGGTCACCTAGTAACAGCCTGTGGTACTGCGCCCTTTCCTTGCTTCATCAATTTTCTTTTGTTACTTATACTACTGTACTGTCTTTCCTCTTTCTTTTAAAGCACTACTCGTACCACCCCTACTTTCCACTGTTTCCTCCATTCTCTTTCTTTCCTACATATTTAGATAGGTCAAATGATCACTCCACTGCAAACAAATTAACATAACTAACAAACGTTGTTAGCAACTCCAATGGCTCTAACTTTCATTAATACGAGACCGATTGCATTGCAAATGCCTGTTGTTATTTACAGCAACTTAATAAGGACTTTAATGGATATTGTGGATATAAATTTGTTGAAAAATTATTTGTAAGCAGCCTGCTATCACAGTGGGAACGAGCCCTTCACCACTGTACTAATCTAGTGCCTCTTTAGCCAATAACTGTGTCTTTGCAAAAACGTACTTTGCCCCGGTAGAGAACAACATGGATGTAAGCAATACCCACATAACACTTGAGTCAAGAAACCACTCAGTAAAATTGTAACAACAATTTAGTAAAATAAAAAAAATATGTTTAAAATTAATGCAAACATAAATGTCATCAGTCACTCAAAAGTTATAGACTTTTAATTAGCTCACAATGCACTTAATTTCCAGTTCTGGTGGTTACCCAAAATCAGCCACCACTGGGGCCCCCATCTCCTTCCAGGGGCACAGTACAAACCTGCTTCTTGCGCCTTAATAAAAGGCCATAAGAGCAGAGCAGGACCAACAACTTTGTGCAGGCTGGCACAGTTCACAATTTTCAAACTTTCTTCAGGGAGCTCCTGCCTTGAGATTCCAAGACGAAGAACAGTCTTCGGTCCTTAGCTGCCTACAGCCAGAGTCAAGTCCCAGCTTTTCCAAGGCGTCTTTGTTGTGACACGGAGAGCTCTCAAACGTGCTTTAGAGTGGTCCCAGGACACTGATGCTCAGTGAGAGTGGATCATTTTAAAACCACTCACTTCCAACAAATTCTCGTCACAGTTCAGTCACTCACTTCCAACTTGCCGTATGATCAGTTCCACTGAAGAGGTTATTCCTTTCACTTTTCCAGTCCCTGAGGCGACAGGAGGTTAGCAACGTTCAGATGTTAGGTTGCAGTCCTTTGCACTTTCCTACACAAATTAACAGTAGTTTTTTTTCTTGCTGGTCCGCTTCAAGTCCTGCACCAAGTACATTTGTTGTCCGGTTGTCTTTCTGTAGTGTTTTGCCTTTTGATATAATGATACCATCATAGCAGTGGGTGGGAGACCTTCTACCTATTTTCAGTACTCGGTGTGCTCTCAGTTTATTAAAGTTTCCTCCACTTTGAAGGGGGAAACATTTCTGTATCTTTTGAAAATGTCAGGAACATACATCATCAGTAGCAGCTCCAAAAAGATTAATTCTCGGGGACCTTATTTGCCTTCAATACCTCCCCCTGTAGAGCACCATGAATCTGCTAGGTTGCCCTTGATCTCTACCCGCATCCTCCACCCCCAGGTCTTAAAGACGGCAGTCCAATACGTGTATCGATCCTCTTAAAACTGGGCCTAGTCCTGTTACTTTGATGCTCAAATTCACACTTCATCCTGCCCCTTACATTCCTTGCGATAACATATCTGCAGCCTGAATCCCCTCCTTCATCCCTATGTGGGGGTCATGCATATGTACCAAGTGACAAGATTAAGATATACACAATAAGAAAACGCCCTGTGTCTCTGTTGTTACTACGTACTTACCTTCGTGAAGATTAGGAATTGTTTAGTATACACATGATAATGAAAGAATTACGATTATTAAAGTAATTTATAATGTATGATAAAACAATGTCTTCCATCCAAAAATGGCTTGAAATTATATCCCCTATAACAGATGACATCTCGCAAAAATATAATTTAACCATTCATAGCACATTCTAGTCTTATCACAAACATATCCTTTCCCACCTTTCAATTTTCTTTTTTGGTCAAATTTTTCTTAGCAATAGACAAATTCATATTAGCAAGATGCTTTGCTTCCCTTTAGCATACATTAAACTGTGGAGTATTGACTTTTGCATTGTTTACCTACTGATAGTCTTCCAGCTGCGGTAGTTAAACAGAGTGTTACAACAAACAAATGATGGACGGAATGCTGACATTGCAAACGGTCTCCCCCAGTCAAAAGATCTGGGTTAAATCCATTGTTCTTAACCCAGATCTCTTGACTGGGGGTGAATGTTATGATTTGTTCTGCATTCCGTCCATCGTGTGTCTTTTGCTTCCTCGCCCTAAGTGCGCCGGGTATGCCCAGATGTGGGTCCCGGGCTCACTGTGCCACTGGAATCAAGCTATCCTGGCTGAAGAGGGGTGAAACCCCGAAGCCAGTCCTAGGATGCTTGTTTCCGGTCCAGGGAGGACCTAGCTTAGCAGTTTGGGCTGGAATGTTCCCATGAGGCACAGGGTTAAGACTGATTTGCATATGGCCAGGTCTAAACTGGGGTGGCATGGTGAGCAGAAGAATGATGGATTTAACCCAGATCTCTTGACTGGGGGTGAATGTTATGATTTGTTCGCCATTCCGTCCATCAATTTTGTGTCTTTTGCTTCCTTGCCCTAAGTGCGCCGGGTATGCCCAGATGTGGTTCCTGGGCTCAATGTGCCACTGGAATCAAGCTATCCTGGCTGAAGAGGGGTGAAACACTGAAACCGGTCCTAGGATGCTTGTTTCCGGTCCAGGGTGGACCTGGCAGTTCAGGCTAGACTGTTCCCATGAGGCACAGGGTCAAGACTGATTTGCATTCGGCCAGGTCTAAACTGGGGTGGCATGGTGAGCAAACGAATTATGGATTTAACTCAGATCTCTTGACTGGGGGTGAATGTTATGATTTGTTCTGCATTCCGTCCATCAATTGTGTGTCTTTTGTAGCTAAACAGAGTGTCAGAATTTCAATGGGAGGACTCGGTGTTCCTCAGAACCTGGGTCTTGTATACTAAACAGACATGGATTCTGTCAGCCAGCACAGAGTGCTCATCCAGCATATCCACAAACAAACCTCCGATCCAATAGGATTGTGGGCTGATTTACTGCATCACATCCAAATGTCTATGACTTTTTTTTTCAAAGAACTGCCACCATTCAAATTGATTTTGCAATATATGCCATATTCTGAGTTGACAGCTTGAGGATTTGCCCCGCCATATGCAAAAGAAAACTTTATTGGAAACAAGGTCAAACATAGCCCTTCTCTTGCTCCAGTTTATTCCATGCATAGTCCTGATGAAGACCCGCTATGATGTAGAGAAAGCACTTGCTTCCCAAGAGGGGTGAAACATTGACTGTTTTTAACATTCAACCTGTACCAAACAATACCGGGTCTTGGGCAACTGATGAACAGACGTTCTCGGCCCACGATTGAGAGATTAAAGATGTGAAACACTTGGATAGGCTCAATTAAGTTATTTATCGTCTTTTTACATATGTTTGAGCACCATTTGTTCTTGATGCACTGCACAAGCTCTTTGCCTCAGCTATCACCTATGGAGCACCATGTTGCTTCATGTATGTAACTGATATTGCTAAATCTATAAAAAAAATATATATTTTATAGTAATTTTGTTGTCTGACCTCCATGTTTTCCCTCTGTAAATTCTACATACGATTAATTGTAAATTATCCAACAGGACCAGTAGTTAAACAGAGTATCATCCAGTTTGTAAGGATTCATTTATGAAGCTTTTACAAAAACCAAATTGGGCTGGTTGTAATAAAGCGATTAAGTGCTATCCAGAGTGATTTCGTAATTAAATAATCGAAAAACATATGTCTATGATCCGGTCAATATCTTCACATCTTTGGTATTTGTGTACTGTATGCAGATGGATACATTTTCCCTAGTCTTTTGGGGTATAAGCGTGGTGTAGTTTCATCAAAATAGCTAGTTGGTATTGTGTAGCAGCCATACTTATACGCATAAACACTAAACAGCTAGGCCATAGTATTCGGAAATACATAGTGTCTCCTTTTCCACTGGTCTACCACTTTGGTGTTATATAGTTTGTATTTTTCGATCATACTGGCATACTATCTTTGAATGAAAACTTGATGAATATATAACCAATAAATAGACGGGATACTTTTCTTGCGAATTCTAACCATGAAATCACCAGTACCTCATATGCTGAGTCAGTCAGTCCCGTTGGTTAGAACTACACAGGCTTTCCAGAAAGGTTGACCACCAGCATTTTTAGGTTCAGCCCCCGTGGGTGGTACAAATCTGCAGGGCAGCCTACATGCCCATTTATCTCTGCACTGGCACAGTGCGCTTTACTGAAATGCTAAATGTAGATATGGTGGTCAATCAAATCACCTCCATGTTTAAAGGGCAAGCACATGCATTGAGAAGCCGGTTAACAATGTCTCAGTATGCATAGTCAAATATCACCAAGTCCTGTGGGCAGAGGGCCACATCTAAAAGGTGTACTGTCCTACACTATTTAATTAATTTGTAGTCAAATCTGTATGAATTTGGATGATGCCTAAGGACAAAAACCTATATGGTGCAACAGTGTGCAGTAGGAGGAGCTTTTGCTTCCTTCGTGAGAAGTATGACATTCAGTTACATCAACATTTGCCTCCCATTAAAATCCCATGTAAATAACGACAATGGAAGTAATCCTTTCACCTCCATATTCTTAAAACAACTCCACTCTTTTAAAAGCCAGTCCAAGTGTCAAAACGTAACAACAATATTTATTTTAGCAGCTGCAGAAGAAAGACACTAATTTAGCAACTGATTTGAGTCTGTGACTTGCAGGTTTCTGTATATACACTCACCCCATTGATTTATTCACCACATTTTCATTTAGCAATTCAAGTTGACGATGTCATGAACCCGCAGTACCCCCCCCCCCCCACCACCACCACCCCTTTTTTAACATTACCATGTTAGTTAGGTTGAAATGTAACATAAGCGTCTCTGCCTCCATGTTCCAATTCTAGACTCATGAGTTTGTTAAAACCCTTTGGCCTACTGGATTTCCCAGGTTTAAATATATATTTTGAGATAAATTTGACTCCCTCTCCACTTCAACAAAATAGCAAAAAGCCTGCTTAAATCAGGGTCCGCATAGCGTTCATGAGCAATATTAGGAGCTGGAGAACATGTAAAAATGTAATGAAAAGAGATTTAGTTGGGATCTGAAAAAAATCAGGTAAGACTCATGCGCAGAACCAATTGCAACCTTAGTTTGCTGCTTTACTTACCATCTGAGAGGTTCAAAGAAAGCCAGTCCAACGCCGAGTGAAGGTCTCCACCATACACCACAGTATTCTTCATAGCTTCTTCAATATCGGCAGAATTAAATGAAAATCCTTGGAGGGCCATGTATAAATCCTACATTAAAAAAAATCAAACAGAAGACAGCAAATTAATGTGCATTTCACAAATAGAACGTCTTGCGTACAGTAAGGAAGATCAGATTTAAAATTTGAGAAAGGAGTTTCTTGCAAAAAGCACAGGGAGAATTACCAGGTAATTCAAAAGCAAGCTGATTTGATACAGTTATTTCACCATGTTCGTGAGGGGTAATAATAGTAGGTGCAGATGCAGAGTTCCATGGACATCCAACCCTGTACGGTACAGTCAACTACAGGATCATACAAATGCTGCCAAATTCATAGCATGGATTGGAAGAGAATAGAAGAAAACATCTTTCCTTCTAATACACTTTTCACAAATGTGCATCAAATGTTTGTTTGTATTCTCCTCCCATGCATCACTGTACATCTGAATGGATATAAGTGCGGCAATTTTTACCTGCAGTTTTTTAGCAGTGAGTCTTCCAGAAACGGATCCCTTGTCAGCGATCTGGTTTCGGTGTTCATTTATTAACGAAATAATCCTCTGTTCCAAGTTACTGTCTATTACAACCTGTTAGAGGCAGAACATTAAAGAATCATTAAAAGACGCCACTAACATCTAGTAGTAAAAGCAATTTCTTCATATATTATATTTTTCTCTCTAGCTCCCTATCCCTTTACAACTAAGTCAAGTGGTGTAAATGTTGTTATGATCTGATTGACAGAAAACTCTACTGCTCAAATAAAGGTTTACATGATAATTTTGGGATAACACCATAGGACTACATCGATTTATGCAATATACTTTGGATTGCAATATTTCTTGTTGTATGCATAGGAATCGGAATAAACGCAACCTAGCAGAGATCACCAACTGTCTGACTGCCATTTTCCCCTCAACCCAATCTTCCTCGTCCAATTCTCCAACGTCAGCTTCCCAGCATTCCCAGAAGACTACCATAGGGTCAGACGCATTAACGATTAAAGCCCAGCCACAGGGGTGTTTCCCTGTTGGGCCTTGTGTCCCACCATATCCATTTCAAGACAGTATGCCAACATTCAATTGGGATAGCAGTGACCTGGGGTATCTGTGGGGGGCCTGTACCATAGAACCATGATCATGGGGTTGACCTCAGAAATCCTGTCAGTTCTAAACAAAAGCCCAGATCATCCCTTTCACCAAAGTCGTTTATAATTGCTTGCCACTTCCTAAACCATTTCTGAGGTATCCTGTAGTGTTAGTTTTGAAGAGTATATACCTGCTGTGGAAGCGTAACCATTTTAAAGAGGGCAATACGCCGCTGGATATTCCGTGAAAGTGTGCCCTAGAACACCAAATAACCCTTAACTTTAAGTTCTAGAGGAGCAATGTTGAGCTCTCAACAAGTCTCAGGGTCCACCGACACCCGCATCCCCAAACAAAGGAAAAAGCCTGTAACATATTATAGGTCAATGGTGCCTGAGGTCGGGTTGGGGATGACCCTGCTAGTGGAACACAGGAAGGGAAGCTTTATCCCAATTTACTCAGAGGCATGAAGCCTCCTGTTACACATTCAATATTTGGATTAGCCTAGGAATCGAGAACTCGGGGCAGTGTATGAACAACAGGACATTAGCTGTATATAATGAAATGCCATCCTTTGAGCCATCATCCCATTGCAGATCCCACAGTTGTGCAGCATGCAACACCCATTTGGCCAGTGATCAATTTTCGGGGCAAAAGGGTATGGGTCTAGAGGGCAAGCCTGCCTGATGCTCCTTTGTGTTGGGAACTTTCTAGACAGTGTGCCCATTCATCCACACCCTCACCCACAGGGCATTTTAAAGCAGCAGGACAACCTCTGAAACAGAGGGCCAAAGTTCATGCGCCGCAGAACAGCGTGGAGGAAAGGACACTCAACTGAGTTGAAAGCTTTCTCAAAATCAAGTTAGGAAAAAACAGGTAGGCTCAAGATCTCTTGCACCTATGCCAACAAGTTATGCAGGATTCTAATACGTTGCTGGGTCCCTCTAGCTGGTATAAAGCCATTTTGATCCTTAGATATCAAGTAGCGTACTAGTCTTGCTAGCCATTTGGCCATCACCTTCGCCAGCCCCTTGGACTCAATATTATTTAAGGAAATCAGCCTGTAGGAATTACAGTCAGTGAGTGATTTGTTAAGTTTAGGAGGGACCACCACATGTCTGTAGACAGCAATCCAGTACGAAGGGCTTCTTGAAACATGGCAAGCTTCAGGGGAGCAGTAGTGCCGGTGAATTTCTTGAAAAACTCAACTCGGTATCCATTTGGAACAGGAGTTTATGAGAGCATGGTCTGCAGGGTCAACCTTTGCTCCTCTTTCTCAAATGGTAGGTCTAATCAATCAACCAACCAACCAATCAATCAATCAACAGCATTTGTGAAGCGCAACAATGTCACCCCTAGGGGTATCTGGGTGCTGTGTCTCTGTCGAAGACCCAGGTCTTGAGTCTCTTTCTGAAGTCTGCCAGCAAGGAAGATGTACGGATCAGGAGGGGAAGGTAGTTCCATGTCTTGGCAGCAATGTAGGAGAAGGAGCATGCACCGCTGCGGCAGATGCAGGATGTGTGTGCGTGGATGAGTGAAGAGGAGCGCAGGAGTCTAGCGGGTTGGTGGAATTTCGATGGTTGTTGTATGCAGATCCTAGGTCGTGGAGAGCTTTTTAGGCGTGCGTGAGGATCTTGAACTCACATCTCTTCTGGATGGTGAGTTAGTGGAGGTCTCTCAGGTGGGGGCAATGTGGGGTCATATGGGGAGGTCCAGGATGAGTCTGGCTGCAGCGTTCTGTAAGGTCTGGAGTCGTCTGAGGAGCTGGGTGGAGATGCCGGCGTGGAAGGCGTTGCCGTAGTCGAGGCAGCTGATGACGAGGGCCTGAGTGTCGGTCTTTCTGGTGTCCGAAGATTCTGCGGAGCATGTTAAGTGTGTGAAGGTAGGAGGAGGCGACTGCGTTAACTTGCCATTCCATGGTCAGATGGCTGTGAGGATAATGCAGAGGTTGCATGCATGGTCGGTCGGTGTGAGTGTCGGTCCGAATTCTGCAGGCCGCCAGCTGTGGTCCCATGTGGAGGTGTTCTTCCCGAAGATCAGTAATTCAGCTTTGTCAGAGGGGAGTTGGAGGCAGTTGTCTCTCATCCATTTGGCTACGTTAGTCATGGTCTTGCAGAAGTTGGTTTTGGCGTTGGCGGGGTCTTTGGTGAGCGAGAGGATCCGATAGGTGTCGTCTGCATAGGAGATTATTTTGAGTCCGTGAGATATGGCAATGTCTACGAGGACGGTCATGGAGATCTAGGTCTATCCGATTCCCGGGAGCGAGCAAGGCAAGATCAAATCCCTTGCAATTGGGTAGTGAGCTTCTGTTATGTGAGGTGGATGTGTTCTTTAGAGTGCCTCATAATAATCCACAAAGACGTCTGCAATTCCCTGATCATCGTACACCACTCTCACTTCTACATATCTTAACATCAGCACCAATCTGGACCCAGCCTTACAGCTGGCCAACCAACAGACCAACAGATATGCTTTTTGGATTTGTCACCAAATTCATAGATACACTGTTGTTTTGCAGATAGCGCTGCATGCTAACAAGCACTGCTTGAGAGCCTGCCTACCAGACTGCAGTTGGCACTGGCCCTCTACGTTTTGGGAGATATTCAACTATCACTTGAGCACGAATAGCTGTTGCTCTGTGGATCCCGTCTCTCTGGCCCTCTCCCTTCTTCGCCCCACCACTTACGATATTATTCTTCCCCTTAGCATGGTTTTCATATTTTTCCAGAAAATAGTGAGCTAGACATCGGGGAAGGTGTGCTTAGTATATTCCTCAATTCCCTTATGCTCCTTGGCAATTTAATGCACATCAATGGAAAATAGAATTCTTATTGACACAGAGAAAAATATAGTATTGGTTTCAAATTACTGCAACCTGAAGCGCTAACTTACGCACACAAAAATGGCTGAAATAATAATAATACAACTTCACACTGTGCTTGGAAGACCTTCGAAGGGAAATCTGGGGAAATGTGGAGCATATGTAGGCATACTCTACTCTGCCCAGTGCTAGAAGAACATATTTCTTGGACAATGGGTAGCAGAGCTTAAGGTAGAGGGCTATTCAACTTGAGAAGGACCTCCTCTTCTGTGACACCTTACCTTTCTGCGCTACAAAGAACCCCACAAAAAGATGACTGCCCACTCGATGATCTTTGGCATGTTCAGTGTAAAAGCTTGAAGCCATTTTGGGGTCCAACCGATGAAGCTACTCCTCCTCCTCCTCTCTCAAGCGGTGAGGGGGACCAAAGAACATTAGTAAAGTGAGAGGCTGCCCAATGTGGAAAGGAGTCATTACGTTTGGTAAGAAGACAGCCCGTCTTTAGCACCAATTTGTTAGGGAAAATGGAGATGTAGGGCGGTTGCACTGAAAGTGCCTATAGTTTACTCATGAGATGAGCGGATTTAATCTCAATGCGGAAGGTCACGAGACGAAGTGCGCAGCTATGCATTGGCTCGAAGGGCACACACATTAGAAATATCTAGGTCCAGTCAAGGTCCCACTGTGGCATCAAAATGGCATGGAAGGAAACGTATGTCAAACCTTTAATAAAACTCACAACAACTGGTAATCAGAAAAAGGATGTTTCGTCTGGCGAACATAGAAAGACCGAAATGGCCAAAGAATGACCTTTTACAGTGCCCACTGCAATACCTTGTTGGGTTGAAGAAAAAACAAACCAAAGGACGTCTGAAAACCCAGAAGGGGTCAGTGTTGCGAATATCACTCACTCCAGGTTACAAATTGTCTCAGTGCCTGGAATGAATTGATTTTGGGAAAGGGTGCCTAGCGCCAAGGATGATATCCGCTGCATGAAAAGGGTCAGGACAGATGATAAATTAGCTTACGATTTGGTCACTTGGTCCATGATGCTTCACAATGAAGATGAGGAATGGGGGGGAAGAAAGCGCAGGACAGCAATGCCGCATCTGAATGATTAGAGTCACAAACTAATGTTGATACTTATGAATATGTCATGATGGTCTATGCTTTTCAAGAGTTCCTCTAAATCTGTTGCAATTACAGTTGCTTGTGTAAAATAAAAATAAAAAACTTCAAAAGAAGGTATAACATACACCACATCAGGCAACAAATTAAATGTAGTAAATTATCGCTGCTCAATCTCCACCATGTAGTTGTAGATTACACGGATTCAGGCAGAGGACTATGCCCTATTGCTGAGATAGGAGGTCCTCGCGAAATGACAGTCTGATCAAAGGACAGATGCTCAGAAGTTCCAGGTACCACATTCTCCTGGCTTAATCCAGGACCCCTAGCATGACTTGGACCCAGTTGTTCTTGATCGTCTGCAGAACCAGGAGAGGAAGAAGCGGAAAGGCATACATGAGGCCCTTGTTCTACTGCAATCGGAGTGCGTCTCTTAACGAGTGTTCTTGCAGAAACTTCAAATCGCAAAACTGATTACAATGCATGTTCTCGACACTGGAGAAAAGATCTAGCCAGGGCTCTCCCCACTGTATGGGGTGTAGATGCCACTCATGATCTACCAGACAACATCGGAACGGTTTATCTGCTCTGGCATTCAGGGCCCTGCCAGAGCAGTGATTACGAATATGCCCTGGGACCACACCCACCTCCAGAGATGCAACGTCGCCAGCAAAGGCCCCATGGAGCAGGGTCAAGACTGATTTGTATATAGCTGGGTCCAAAATTCGGTGGTATGGTGTGCAAAATAGCGATGGATTGGGATGCGGCCTCAAGTAATTTCCAGTAGCTAAAATTAAATAAATAAGACAGATATACAGCACATGATAGTATAAAGTAAGCAAAGCAAACGCTTGCTGACATTGGTGAACTAGTTCGAATTACAAACCTAAGCGCGCATCCCACAGGTAAAACCAGCCGACTGATTCTCCATGATAAAACCATAAAAGATCAAGAGTGAGGGAATCAGGCTGGAAAATGTTGCCTAGAAAACACTTGTGCTACTTCAGCTTTGTAAAAACCGGCGGTCGAGCCTAGCTCTGGGGACTTCTAGTAGCAGCCTGTGCTACTGCACTCTTGCACAACCAGAGCTGAAACCTGGCTTCATAGCCTTCTAGTAGCAGCCTGTGGGATTGCAGCCTTCTACATCCAGTGCTGCAGCCGAGCAACAGGAGCCTCTCGTAGCAGCTTGTGGTGTTGCAGTCTTGTAAACCCAGAGCTGGAACCTGACTCTGGGGGCCATTATGCCCTGCACTGGTGTCTAAATCCGGGGCACACTAGATGGTACCTGTGTTTTGATGCTTCCCATATAATTCGTAGAGGCACTGAAATACTACCATATATTAAAGGAGAGGCTGGTATACTATACTAACTCAATACCTCAAATATTTGAGGAAAGTGTATGTTCTCGCACCTTACCAATGCCATACTTTAAGCAAACTGGAAAAATAAACAAAAGCAATTAGTTACGTATGTATGAAATATTTTTGCATGCGCACCAAGTACTAGAGAGCATTCACAAATGGGAAGAATCAATAGGCCACACACAAGCACTGGGACCAAGCTTCAGAGACGTCTGTTAGCCTGTTATACTACAACGTTCTGCACCTAGGGCGAATGACAGATTTCGGGGACTTGCAATAGACTGTTAAACTGAAGCGATGTAGTGACTGTAAGGTTGACGGATATGACTGGGAATCAGTACATAGGGCAGTAGCACTAGCAGTGAGAAACTGGACAGTCGATATACAGTCTGGGGATGAGTCCAGAGCACCCAAACTCCCCTTTATTTAACCCTTAGCCACACCCATCCATCAGAGTTCGTGCAACATCCAGCCCCCCTACATCCTCCCCACTTTGGTTAGATCCTTCACACCCTCTACGACCTGTAGCAGCTTAGTTGGATAGGGCATATATAGTTCTGTAACTTCTGGCTGGGGACCAGGTGGGTCTCAGGTCATGCCATTGGCCGCTCCTTCCTGGTCTGACCTCGCTTGCTGTTGGGGTCTTCCTCAGGACAACAACAACAACAACAAGCACCCTAATGTGTAAGTCATTGAATTCAGAATGCAGTCAGGGGAGAAATTCAAAATGGAAGACGCGAGAGAGGGAGTTCCCTTGGGATGGTGGCCTGTACCAAATGTGTGAGCTTACCATGAAAATAATGAACTTGACAACTGTTTTAGCTCTAACACATTAATACTGAAAACTTCTTGTGGACATGACTGTACACAAGATGGAAGACTAATTACTATTGTAATCCCTTCCAATTCCCATCGCTTACGCGCACCCCGCCTTGCATGAGCACTTTACAAGCACAGTAGATTGTATATCTTATTGAGTTTCAACTCTTTTTGATTATTTTACAAAATGTATAATATGCTGCAAATCTAATGTTTGTTTTGGGGTTTTTGTGTATATGTGGAAGAGAAAAAGGCTAAGGGATGGTTAGTACGCCAGGTGGCAGCACACCAGCTATTGAGGGTGGGAAGGAAGATCCTTTTCTTAATAGAATCCTCACTCACTCTAATAGTGACATGCTTCATCATCGGGTTCACCCCAACTCCTAAAGGTCGGGGTGGGCTCAACTGTATTTCAGAGAGCACTTATGAAGACTTGGTGTATGGGGGCGTAACCTTAAAGATAAAATTCCTCTCCTACTCCCACAGTATCCTTTATTCGTAGGGTGGGAGGGAAGATAAAAAAAATATATATGTAGGGCTATAAGGATATGATGGACCTATAACCCTAAAGCACCAACATGTTTCAGCCCTTACCTAACGGCCTATCTAAGGTCCTGGGTTTTGTCGTCAGGGCGGGTAGCGAAGACATCACTTTCCCCATAGACGTGAATGATGTGTGTATGCAATTTGCATGTGAGAAATTTTTTATTTAAGAGAGGGCGTATACTTGCTGCAGCCTTTTCAGGGAATTACTCAATATTAAAAGGGGCATCTGCTCCCACAGGGGCATGAGAGGGAGGAGAGTGAACAGTAGGTTGGCCACAGGAAAGAGACCCTTGACGAATGTGTGACTACAGGGCCTCCCTCTCATGCCCCCGTGGGTGTGTAAGGATCATCTGTGGGCCACTTTTTGTTAGGAGCTCTGTCCACTGCCCCACAGAGCCTTAATGTCTTAACCGTCAGGCCACTGAAATGTGGGGCCAGCATCATGGGCAGAAAGGCCCTGAGGAGGTCATTTGCAGCAGCGTCACTAGCCCAGTATTGTTATGCCTGCTGCAAACTGTAGCTTGGCCCCCAGAGGGCTGGTGCAGACGCTCAGAAGCAGTGTCCCACTCCCCTGCCATGCTGTTAAACTGAGGCGGGCTGTTGGGAGTGCAGCAGCCTGGCTGGTGGCAAGTGATGCCGTAGTTGGGCCATCATTACCTCAGCTCCCCTGGAGCAGCAGCAGTTCTGTGCTTTTCTTCACCACTCCCCCACCAGGCCGCACCCTGAGGCTATAGTTGGCTGGGGAGAGGGTAGAGTAAGTGAAGCGGCCTCGCTGAGGGCCTATTTTTGGCACCTCAGCTTTAGTGTCTTTCAGGCCTTGGTGGAGGTGGGTGTATGTATGCATAGTCCTCGCCGTGAGGCACCATTGCCCAGCGAGGGGAATTGAGAGGATGTAATGTCAGGGTCAGAGCTGCCAAATTTGGAACTATGGAAATAGGTTTGAGTCCCAGCCTCAGCTCCTTCTCCTGTGATTCTGGGCAAACCACTTAATTACCCAAGGCCTAAAATAACCAGCACTGGCATAGCAAATAGGTCTCGCCTTTTGGACCTTATAAGTGTTTAGCCATGCAGCACATTATCGTGGGTGCTGTGCTGCCAGGGATTGAGGAACTATACAATTACTAAAAACTGTGTGTGAAAGAAAGAGTGAATAGTTTTCTGGCGAATCATTGTCCCTATTGTTCTTTTAATTTTGATAAATGGCAGAACTACCTTATATCGTATTCAATATAGGCAAGCCCGAGCTACATCTAACACAAGAAAGAGCAAATTTGACACGGAAAGATCATGCATGCGCATTACACCTAGCTCATTGCTGTAACTGGGGTTTAAGCATGCAGAGTTCACCCTGCTGAAGCAATAGAGAACTGTAATTGATCAGCTCCCTTAGGCTACTAGCTGTCTTGGCAGTGAATATTGAATTTATTGAATTTCTGTTGTGATGACAAGACAGCCATTAGTTATTGCATTACCACTTAAGCTGACCAACAACATTGTGCGCGTGTACAGGAGCAGCAGCAACTCTGCATCTTCTGTGTAGGACTGCGGGACGATTTTTCAATGGCTTATTTTGGAAAACTTGAAAGTTACGTTTTCTTGTACAGCCCTCAGACACTTTTTACCTCGGTAAAGTGGATTTTGTCAGAAGCGTCTGTGGGAATTATTGCCCCCGAAGGTGCATAACTGTTTTTGTAGTCTGCAGCGGCGTATGCGTACATTATTTTTCCTGCCGGTCACTGCAGACGCACAAGCCACACAAAACTGCACCAGGGATTGGAGATCAGAGTCTGTGCAGTCCAGAAGCATTTTGCCTTCTAAATCATGCAGTCCAGTCAGCAGCCTGAGGATGCCCCACAATGCTGGCAGGGGCATGTTGAAACTCGAGGGGGGACCCAGAGAGACAGACAGACAGACAGACAGACAGACACACACACACACACACACACAAGACCACCCCGACCCACCCCACCCCACCCCCGCCGCGAGTCTTTAATAAATAAATGGGTTGAGAGCTGGGCGATATTTTACAAGTAAATGCAGCCGAGCTGATGATGATGACAGGGAGCAGAGCGGGCTAGACTGGACTAGAAGCCTTAAACCTCTCCCCTGCACCGCAGAGTATGAGCAGCCCTGTGCTATGCCCCTACATATTCGCTTCTGACAACAATGAATCGAGGTTCGCTATCATACTTACCGCAGTATTAACTACTTTGAATACAGTATCCAGAATCACAATTCCTGTGACGTGTGTCAGCAACTTGTGAAAGGTGCCAAAGTTACATATCTTTTCCTCATAGTTTTTAATAGCGTGAAGTCGGAAGCAGTGATAAACAAGGTGTCACTTCCCTGATGGCATCGGAGATTGGGAGCAGTGATGTATTCCATGATAGAGTATAGTCCAGGTGGATCAAGTTAGGAATAAGCACCATACACTGTAAAATTGCATGGGCGGCTCGCCACACTTCATGTGTGGTAGTTGTGACAACACTTTAAATTTAATTAAGTGACACCTTGCTTTAAAAAACAAAAGCGCTATGACACGGTTAGTGTTTACCACGTCATGTCGTTTTTCTTAAGCCATGTCGCGCTGCTGTGCAATGTTAAAAGAAGCAACAATCAACAACGAGGGGTGGAGAGCTAATGACAAGGGAAGCGACAATAAAAAGATGGGGGAAGGGTGAGTGTATCTGTAGGCAAGCATGGTGCGGAGGGGTGGGGGAACGAGGGAAACAAGAAACACGAGCAACAAGTTAAACAAGCAATGACAAACACGAGCAGGAATTAAAGAAAAAATAGTGCCTCAAAACGAACATAAACACAGAAGCATAAAGATACCAGTAATTGGGCGGTGCTCTGTGTGAGGAACAAAACATAAAAAGGAGGAACAAAGAGGATGGATTAACCATTAGCAAGCAAGCATTTTTGAATTACCATCGAAGGGACAAATAAAAAGGCAATGGGTGGTCTGTAAGCCCACAGAGTGAATACAGCATGTCTCGAAGAGACAGCACATGCGCTGCTTAGGCTCAACCTAATAATGAACTTAATATTCTATAATGTGACTGGTGCTCATCAAATCGCTGCCCTTGGGGCAGAGTTCACGCTACATAAAACTACAAAAGTATTATCTTCTTTTTCCTCATGTTTTAAGAGTCTGAAGAGGCTAGAACATAATAATCAAAGAGGATTCTTTAGACAATAAAAACGTCCGTATTTCTTCTTAACATGGCTTTTCTGCCTTTGTTTAGTTTTAAATATCAGTCATGTATCATTAAAGCATTTTAAACTGCTTTCACCTTATGTTTACTGTTTAAAGTACATATTGATCAGAAGAGAAAATACCAGTTTTAGGTGATTTTCTTCATTTTCATACCGCCCAGGACATTAAAATACCAGTAATGCTGGTTAAAAAAAACGGCCAGGTGGCAAACATAGCCAGATCAGGTGTTGTGGCCTTCGGGCCACTTTATTTCACCTAGCCCGCTGGCCAAAATGTAGTGCTTCTTGTTTTCACCAATGTTGATAATTTATCAAACATTTCTCTAAAAATGATCCCAATGAGTATAGCCAAATGCTGTTTCATGAAAGGGCATGATCCAGGAAGGTGGGCAACTTTTTTGGGGGTGCCAGGGCCAAAGTGTAGTAAGAGGAACCTTTTTACTGTGCTAGGCAATAGTTATTGAGGGAGCGCGCCCATGCCTTCCACCGTGGGGATGCCGTGGCCAGGTCTGTTAACTTACTAAACAGGAGTGGTGCCATCGTGGATGCATGTGTGGAGACCCCTACCCCCTTGCAGATGGGCTGTGTGTGACAATGCTGGCTGAATTTCTGGTGTCCCTTGCTACTCAGCAGCCATGCTCAGAGGTCACTGCTCCTCGAGGACCTGTGTAAGCAGGGTTGCAGCCACAGCGGGTGGTTTCAGAGCAATGCTTTTGCATTTTTCCAGTACTTTACTTGCACTTGTGATCTCTACCACAGTGATATTAGGTGTGGTGGCATCTTCACCTCATAAAGGAGCACTTGTCCATGCAGAGCAGATGTTCTGCACTTCCCCGTAGATGCAAGGAGCAAACGCGGCAATGGGAGTGCCACTTAATCTTTCAGCATGGCTTCCATTTATTAAGTGGGAGTTGTGGATGCCTCTGCTACTAAATTGGCGGGTGGGGGTCAGAGGGAAAAGCTGTACATACCTTCCCCAGTACTCTGGTATTGTTCCTCATTTTTCCCAGGAAATGGAGGGGCGGTGGGTGCGTTGGCTCAGCTGGTGAGTGCAGGCAGTGTGACCAGCTAGACTCATTCTCATGAGAGGGGAGATCCCCATTGGTTCTAGACCTCAGTCACCTCTGTAAGGTCAGCGGCTTTTATTGGGCCTCAGTACATAACGCACTAGCAATGAGACACTGTGCACTGGATATATAGTCTGGGAATGATCCCTGTGCAGCCACGCTCCCCTTTAATTAATCCTTCAGCTGTACGTGAATACCAGTGTACTTGCAACGTCCAAAGCTTCCTATAGTGACGGTTGTCACCAAATAAACAGGATGAATAATCTTCAACATTTCATTCAGAATCTGAAAGAGGCCCTCAAATGCAGCAACCGGTAGCTCATGGTTTGCACAAGTCGCCATCTGGAATCACAATGGCTATTTGCATATATAACAGGACAACAGGACGGTCATTGAACATTCATAGAACACTTCCAGGGTATGGAAACAAACAATATGCACTACAACATGTGTCCCTTCCCACAACTGGGAGTGGCACTGCACAGTTTTAAATCTAGTGGAGTAATCTGGACTTCTAGTAGCACTGTGCCAAATTATTCTGAAGCATAATAATAAGAGGGCATACTTGGAAAATATACTCTACTAGCATTTTTTCAAGTTGATCACTGCTTTTTACAGGAAATCCCACAAAAGCACCGAAAATATCCCTTCTAATGAGCATAGATCGCAGCAACTATACACTGCCGAAATGGAAACCAAGAACTTAGCAGCTCTCTATCAGGATTAAAATGTGGTTTATTATATGGTGTGGTTGTGTGACCTCACCATGTAATAAACCCTCAAACCTGTCTTGGGTCCAGTCAGACTCGTTTGCCAAACCTTAACTCAACCCTGGGTTGCTGTGACTTTGAGCAGTCAGGCTTTAACAAAGGAAATAGTTCAAAGCATTTAAAGTACCAAAACAAATTAATAAGAAACAAACGCGACACAAAATAAATATGAAACCAATTTATAAAAATAGACCTTATTTGTATGAATTTTTAGACACCAAATCTAACAAAATCCACCACAGGGTCCTGGAGATTTGAATTTTCAAGTAAATCGTAAAGCACAGCTTTTCACTCAAAATGCAAACAAGCATTGGCAACTAGTTGGAAAACTTTTTATAAAGTTGTGTTCCGGTACTCCAGTCCGCTTTAGGCAACCAACTCTGGCAGGGAGAGAATTAAAGGGGTAAATAAGGCTTAGCAACATTTCGGTAAAAGCAGTCTCCGGTGCAGCTCCAGACTCTATGGGAAAATTCCCATAGACTTCAATAGAATGGCCCTGATGTACAGAATACAGAATGATGAAGGTGTCAAGAATGCTGATCCGATCGACAAGGATCTTCCTGGGGCCACCCCTTGGTCCACGATCATGGTGGGGTGACTACAGCCACAGGGGTCGATGGCTCTCGAAGTCCAGGTGATGTCCAGCCAAAAATCAGTTGCCACTGGTCTACTGGTCTCCAGCTACAGCGAAACCAGTGTGTAATAACTAGGTCCGCAGCCAGGATGTAGTTTCATGTAGATTTATTGAGTTCAGTTACAGGTAGTTGAGTTGTAGAGATACAGCCCCACCAGGAGCAGTCTGCCTGCTGCTCAGCCCATACGCCAACTGGCACACTCAAGCATCCAGGCACCCAAACATTCCATTCAAGACCCTCAAACCAACATTCCATGTATCACATTCACACTGGCTGAGCAGCTAGGGAGTAAGTAACCGGATACATACAACACAGGTTACTACATACCTTCCCTTCTTCTACAAAACAAAAATAGCAACCACCAATAAGAGGAAGGTTCAAACAAGGGAAACCACAAGAAATAGAAAATGGAAAAGTAGAGAAAAAGTGAGAAGAAAGTGAACCAAAGCTTGAAAAGATACTAGCAGAGAAACCAAAGAAAAGCAGGCGTGAGCACAGAAGAAAATACAACAGAGGTATATAAGAGAAAGTACAAGAGAAAATGAAAGTAAATTGAGAGAAAATATACAAGAGATGCACAATAAGTACATGCAATAAAAATAAACAATGTAGAGGAGATGCATAGACAAATATACATAATATAAATATCACCCACCCATCATCCTCCAATAATTTTTAAAGAAAACATTAGAAATGGGTGACGGGCACCCAAACTGACTTTCCCCAACATACAGGTGAATAAATGGACCAGGTTAAGGGGAAAGAAATGTTGACTGCTAACCATACAGCTAATCAGACCTAGGGGCAGACAACCAACGAGTGTGCACAAAGTACGCACGTACAATGATACACATGGGACTCAAACCCATTAGAACCTCTAAATGAAGGTTAGAAAAGTGTAAAGAACAATAAAACACATGGGACTCGTACCCATAAGAACCCCTGTGAGGAGGTTTAGAGACGTGCACAGAACAGCAGAACACATGGGACTCGTACCCATTAGAACCCGTGTGAGGAGGTTGGAAACGTGCAGGGAACAATAGAAAACATGGGACTTGTAACCATTAGAACAAAGTACATGGGACTAAAACCCACTACAAACTGCGTAGATGGGACTAAAACCCACACCAAAAACATGGGACTAAAACCCATTAGAACTGCGTAGTTGGGACTAACACCCACTACAAAAACATGGGACTTGTACCCATTAGAAACTACGTAGAAGGGACTAAACCCCACTACACACTGCGTAGCTGGGACTAACACACACTACAAAAACAATGAGAATTGTACCCATTAGAACTACATAGATGGGACTAAAACCCATAAACTGTGACAAGGGAGAGACATCCCTTAAAACACCCCTCTAGTAAGGATAAAGACTAACTCATGCATTTAAACACTGTAAAGAAAAGAAAACGCTGCCCAAAAATACTACAGAACAACGTTCAATGTGACCAGAACGAGTCTTAACTTATGAGGCACAAATGCCAGTAAAATTCAGCTAAAGTGTAACACTCTGAAGGTGCTGAACACAAAGTCACCAGGCAGCTCACATCGTAGTAGTAGAAACCGGTATCCATATACAGAAGAAAAGTGCTTCCTGCTGTCAGCATTAGTGGCAGATATGCAATGCCAAAAACCTGACGGCACCACCGGACTTAAAGTACACACTGCCTAAGTACAGATGATGAGCTTCCTGTCAGTGTACCTCATCCTTAAGTGTGCAGATGATTTTTCAAACTTGCATGTATGCTTGAGGATAGTAGAATGGCTTGCAAACTCAGTCACAGATGGCTGATCACCAAAATATCGTCCTGCAAAAATGTAGGGATGATTACCAGATGTCAACAAAAGATCCACAACACCAGTAGCCTTATAAAATCTTAGTTGGACAAATCTGCTGACTGGAACTATGGGATACAATGATTCCAGCTTAACAGCACATGCCATGAAACTCCGTGGCTCACCAGGATGTGCTGGTTACTGAAAAACAGGGAACAGCGGGAAACCCTGAGGATTTCATATTTTCTTCATGAAAAGTGAAACACCACAGAGTGCCCTGTGCCTTCTGCATGCCGAACAGCACCTTAGCATTGCAGAACATGGAGAGACTTGCGCGCTGCCCCAGTCATGGAGCTTGCGTGGAGCCAGGAAACCTAAGATGGCGGCATGCAACAGTGACGCGCGCAGTGTGGCTCACCAAATGTAGTGCTATGGCTGCCAGTACCGCCACAATATTGTGCATTCCAAACAGTGCAAACACTTGCAAAAAGGGCAGATAGTGTACAGTATGAGAACAAACCAAACAGAAAAGAACCACGTTCCTTAGATCCAACGCTGTCCAAGAAAATCCAAATGGCATAGACACGTTGTGAAGCAATCTTTATCCCAATGCCCACTAAAAGAAGACTGTACAGCTTTGAAAACACCACAGTTGTTATACGTGTTGGCTCCAAAAATAACCCCAATACAAATTGACACAGCACTGCTGGCACACTCTGTGGTAGAGAATAGTCCTTAGATGAATTTGTTGGAGTAAAGTACTCCTACAAGTTGTCACATTGATAGTAAATAGTAAATTAAGTACATCCAGGTTGGGCCGTCCGTTGTGAAGGTGTTCAAGATCACATAAGCAGTTACAGAAGCAGGAACTCCCAATACATTATACCAATGAAGTACAAGCAGGTTGGGGCTGGCCAGTGAAAGATACACTGGTGGGGCTGGCAGGCCTTGTACTTCAGACTGAAGGTTACTATTTCCTTTTAGTAGGTTTCCTTTAGGATTACTTGTTTCAAACTACTTTATTTTTTAAAACACGCGTAGTTTCGTTTCAAGAATCGTCGCCAAAAATCTGTAGTAACGAGGTCTGCAGCCAGGATGTAGTTTGATGTAGATTTATTGAGTTCAGTTACAGGTAGTTGAGTTGTAGAGATACAGCCCCACGAGGAGCAGTCTACCTGCTGCTCAGCCCATACGCCAACTGACACACTCAATCATCCAGGCACCCACATATTTCATTCAAGGCTCTCACACCAACATTCCATGCATCACATTCACACTGGCTGAGCTGCTAGGGAGTAAGTAACCAGATACATACAACATAGGTTACTACACAGTGGGCGAGCTGGCAAGATGGACGCCGGAGCGTGACGCTCCTGCCATCGGGTGCCGAATCCTGGGAATTCTCCTGCCTGTGGTGCAGGTGGCCGCGACAGAAGCCGCCGGCCGTGGACCAAGTACCTCCCGCAACTCCATGGAAGCGCTCGGAGCCGGAGACAGCCTGTAGCCCCCAGCCGAGCCGCGCTGAGTCTGGAGCCGGCAGGAGGCGCGAAGCGAGACCTAGACCTCGGCCTGCCGCGGGAGCTACTTTAGCCCGCGGCTTGCCACGAGGCAGCTGGGCCGCAGGGGCAGTGCTTCCGATAGCGGAGTCGAGGCGGCGGCCGGCCGTCAGGGGCACAGAGGCTGGTGCTAGCTGAGGAGGACAGCGGCAGCCCTGGTGGCTACCGGCCGCCACGGGGACCCAGCCGGCAGGTCTGTAACGGAACAGAAGGCGGCGCAAGTACGAGTGAGGCGGCGGCTCACTGTAGGCCTCGTGGGCCCCGCGGAACGAGCTGGGGAAGCCGCCCCTGAGGCCCTACACACGACCCTGGCCCAGAGGACTTAGTTGGGTGATCTGGACGCCTCCCCCCTGCCGGAACTGCTCGGGTGAGTTGCGCGGACCTGACCCGAACACTCCGGAGTGGGCGTAGGGTGCGGCGGGGAGGCCCGGGAGTGAGGTGGGCCTCCTTGAAGGCTGGGGCACCGTGGGGGGCCCAGCGACGACTGCAGCGATCGATTGGGGAGTGTCAGGATGCCCCACCCCTAGCGGACACAACATCAGGGACAAGGGGCCCGCGGGACTTGTGACTGGTGTCCTGACCACTACATGCAGCCCAAGTGGCACACGACCGAGGAGGCTGCGGGGAGCGGCTCAGCCCCAAAGCGAGACCGGTGGCGGCATTTGGTGCGCACCCCTACGAAGCTGGCACACTGAGGAGAGACTTACGCCCCTGTGTACCATGTGCGCACGGGGGCGTTCCGGTTGGGGGCGATGATGTAGAGAGCCCGGCCCTGGACGACACTCGAGGCCCTGCTCGGACTGCACCGCTATTTATGCGCAACCAGCGGTGAAAGAAGAGTGACCAGTTCGCTAGTGACCTGGGCGCAGTGGGCACTGGCGGTCGAGGTGGCATAGTGGCTAGCCTGGCAGTTGCAGGACACGGAAGCTGTGTTGGAGGAGCAGTGCCAGGCCGGGGACACCAATACATGGTGTGGGCGGTGTGAGGCGGCACCGGCGACCCTGGAGCTTGGCGGATACCGAGTAGTGGGCCTTGGATAGAAGGTGCCCGAGTCTCCCCGGGGGGGGGGGGGGGGGGGGGGGGGGTCTTTGCCCTCTCCCTATCCCCGCGCCAGCAAGGAGAACATGGCGTTCTCTCTTTTTCGCACCTTGTCAAGGCAGACAGAGGCGGCTGGACTGCACGTTGGGGACGGGCGTTGACGTCGAATGCCCTCCGCACAGCAACTGGCCATGGGCCGGCTACGGAACAAGCTGCCCATGGGCCGGTCACAGATGGAGAAGCTGGGCACCACACCTGGGCGTCAGGACGGTGATATGACGCTTCCGGCGACGGCGCTCGAAGTGAAAATGGACACAGTATTGGCGGCGGTGGAGCATCTGGGTACTATGCTGGAGCAGATTAGGGCCTCATTGGAGTCCCGGATAGATAAAGTCACGGTGGACTTCACCCTCCTTCACGCAGACCATCGTAAGTTGGCGGATTCTGTCACCCAGCAACGCCAAACGCTCCAGGAGGTCCACCCTGTGGTGCGCCACCACACTGCGGCCCGGCAGGACCTGATCGACCGTGTCCATGCCTTGGAAGACCGTGCTGAGGACGCAGAAGGGCGCTCTCGGCGCAATAACGTCCGAGTGGTAGGTCTGCCGGAAGGTGCGGAGGGACGGAATCCGGAGCAGTTTGTTGAAGGGTGGATCCGTGACATCCTTCCCCTGGGGGTGCTCTCTCAGCAGTTCGTGGTGGAGCGCGCACACGGGGCCCAGCGCGGAAGCCTCAGCCCAGCGCATGACCACGCCCCTTTCGCTTCAGACTCCTTAACTTCCGAGACAGGGATGTGGTGCTTTGTGAGGCCAGGAAACTGGACACCATCTCAGTAGGCGGAGGACAGGTGATGCTTTTCGGATTATACTGCTACAGTCCAAAAACGGAGAAGTAACTATCTGGCGGTGAAGCACCAGTTGCGGGACCTGGGGATCCCATATTCCCTGCTGTTCCCGTCACACCTCAGAGTGATTACGAAAGATGGGACCCGGTTCTTCGATGCCCCATCTGACATCTGGGGCTGGCTGGAGGAGGCAGGATTGACATATGGACCCGGGAGCTAACGGACGCCAAGAGAGGAGACCGAGACGGCGGCGACGGAAGGAGGCCCGCGGGGCAACGGGCCGGGCCCTGCCGTGGCACCCAGCCTGGAAAGGATGAAGCAAGAGCGACAGGAAGCCCTGGAAGCGGTGGCAACCCTGGAGTGCACGAGCAGCCAGGGTGCAACAGCTGTTCATGAACATTGTGAGAAGTTGGCCTGGTGTATGATGCTCACTAGTTAAAGTGATCACCTTGTACCATGCCAAGCAACCCTTATGGTGTGGTTGTAAGTCAACCTTTTCGGACTAGCTGCCCTAGTGGTAGCGTAGGCTAAGCAGTCTTTGAGGCTAAACTCGTGAAGCGTGTTAAGCAAGCTGTTTTACCAATAGTAACCCCCTTTTATACCAATGAAAGGACACCACACAGATATATATTCAAAATATATATGGATTTATTTATCAAAGTAACCCCTAGTCTCTTTATGAGCACAGGAGCACAAATCGTCAAACAAGATTATCACAGAATACACAGAAGTTGCACTTTATATGGATAGGCCCTGGTGGCCACTCGAACCATATACTAAAATAGTGGTATAAGTACCACGAACAGAAAAGGGAAAAGGCCTAGGGCCTCTAGAATCGCTGGGCCTACAAGGAGCTAACGTCAGTTAGTGACCAGGAGGTCCACGGGTGGCGTGTGCAGAGCAAATAGTCACACGCGTGCTCCCATAGGTTTCAATGGGTGCGTAAAAAGTACAAAGTTACTGCAAAAGGAATCTTCCGGATGACCTAGGAACTTAAGATTTGGAACACAGGCACTAGAGATGTAATACTACACTTGGGCACAGGTGTGCCAGCTTTACCTCACCCACAGGAAGCGGGTGCATAGGCCTCGAAGTGCGTCGGGTTTCTTCTATCTGTTCCGTGGGGCCTGTAGACAAAAGTGCTGCAGGCGGTCGGTCGGGAAGAGATGCAGTGGATCCAAGAGTGGATCGGAGATGTTGAAGACCTGTAAGCAGAGGGGACAGTGTTCACAGTCACTAGCCAGTGACCAGCGTGGCACCAGGTGGGTACCAGGCGATGTCGGGTGCAAACAGGTGATGGGGGGTAGCTTGTCTCCGCAGCCACGTGGTCCCTGAAGGTCGACGACGTCCAGGAGTCGGCTCACGAGCTGTCCCACGCAGGCTCTCGCTGTCGGCGGTGTCGGCGACTTGATCGAAGCAAACAAGCCTTGGCAAAAGCAATTGTAGGAGGATTCGGAAATCAGCTGTTGGTTCTGACCAGCAAGGTCAGAGGGATTGCTCCTTTGGAGGGGAGCAAGGGCCAGTCTGGAGCAACCAGACCAGCGGTGTTTGTCGTAGATTTCGTCGCCAAGATGGCCACTAGCCAGCGGGCCAGCAACCGGTTAGGCGCGTCGAGTGGCAAAATGCAGAAGGGCCCCACGCAGATCGTGGAGATGCTGGAGGGCTCACCTTTGGTGCAGATGCTGCTCGAGGGTTGGGCTTCTCAGGACCCAAAGCACAACTTGGAGGGAGCCTCGGTTGTTGCACTTGTCAGCTTGTCGTAGTCGTTCCAAGATGGCTGGCTCCACGTGTCTCGGTGCCTCCACGGGTCTCCTCTTTTCAGGGACTGTGGATCGGGCGGTGAGAGGTCTGGAGGTCCAGGTCTTGTCAGTCTCTGGGCTCGGGCTCCGGCGGGAGGCGGCGGCAAAGCAGACGTTGATTCGCTGGATGGTGCTTGCGTTAGCAAGGTGGTCACTCCCTGACCACAGGGGAGATTTTCTTCAGTCTTCTGTGCAGCAGAATGTCGAAGTTCCCGTCTTCTTCTTAGTTTCAAGTTGATTCCAGGATGTCTGAAGTCTTAGGACACAGCTCCTACCTTTATTCGGATTCTAGGGGCCGGACTACCTGCTAGGTCCCTCCCTATGGGTGGGACCAGGAAGGGGGGTGGTTACACCCCCAATCCTTTGTCCAGCTCGCCCCAGGCCCGGGACTGGTGTGCCCCAGGACCGGTTTGAACTGGCATATGCCCCGAGGCTCCTTGTGAGCCACAGGCATGTCTGGTTTCTTTCAAGCCCTACCTGACCAATACACAAAATCCTGTCTGGGGTGGTGCACGCACCTCCCCTGGCAGGAAACCCGTTGTCCACACCTCCCAAGCTGGAAGGACTCCCAGCAGCAGGAGGGCAGACTTGTGTCTGTGGTGGCAGCATCCATTTTGTGGAGCTGAGGCTATGTCTGATTTTACCCGGGTTTCAGGCACTGTACATGTCGTGTCCCTCTAGAAGGGTGGAATGCTAACCCCGTCGCCAGAATTGGCGAGGGGTTAGTATTCCAATTCGTATGACACCTTACTCGACATGTTTTGATAAAGCCAAACCAAAGATAGCATTTAACCGCGAGGTTCATAATGCACTTAAGAGTATATGGTATGACGATATCTGGAAACAGTAGAAGGAAGTTGTTCCGACCACTGCAGACAGGCTCAGCTCATGCCAGAGCACCATCTCACATGGAACCAAGCACTCTGCCTTCAGGATTGTTAAGGCCTGCTATAGGAGTGACTTATAGGTTACCAGGTGTCCCATTTAAGGTTAGGTATAGGTATACTACACCTAAGTAAGAGGTGATTACACCAGCTTACCCCAGCTGAGTGATCAGCCAGTTGTGTCAAATCGTTAGGCCAAGCCTGGGGTGGCATAATACATGCTGCAGCCCTTGGCAGGCCTTGGGTACACCAATGCCCTGGGTACCTAGTGTACACTGGTACAGGGGCTGACAGGGTGATCCACTTCCAATTGGTTATGCACCTAGGGTGCATAGTTTTAATTTAGTAGAGAGAACAGCAGGCTGGGGGTCTGATTGGCAGGCCCACAGCCTCAATATGTCAAAAACCAGTGAAGCAAAAAGCAAAAATTTGGGGTGACCATAGGATAGCAGACCCTACTCTCCTACACAACCCCCCCCCAAACGCTGGGACATTAAACTAGCCTTGACCAGTCTCGTCTTCATGTCCTAAGTGGAAGTACCTGGAGAGACCATCTGCATTCCCATGGTCAGTACCTGGCCGGTGCTCCACTGTAAAGTCCATCCCCTGTAGGGAAATGGACCACCTAAGCAGTTTGGGGTTTTCACCCTTCATCTGATTTAGCCACAAGAGGGGCTTATGGTCGGTCTGAATCTTGAAGTGAGTGCCAAACAAGTATGGCCTCAGCTTCTTCAGGGCCCACACCACAGCAAAGGCCTCCCTCTCAATAGCTGACCAATTCTTCTCTCTGGGGGTCAACCTTCTGCTAATAAAAGCAATGGGTTGGTCTTGACCATCTACATTAAGTTGTGACAGCACAGCTCCCACACCCAACTCAGAAGCATCTGTTTGGACAATAAACTCTTTGGAGTAGTCAGGACTTTTCAGGATAGGTGCAGAGCACATGGCCTCCTTCAGGTCATCAAATGCCTTTTGACAGCTTACTGTCCACTGAACCTTTTTGGGCATCTTCTTGGATGTCAGATCATTAAGAGGAGTCACAATGGACCCATAGTTCTTAACAAACTTCCTGTAATACCCAGTCAAGCCCAAGAAAGCTCGAACTTGAGTCTGGGTGGTTGGAGGGGACCAATCCTTGATGGACTGTATCTTACTCTCCAGTGGTTGAACTTGGCCCCCACCTACAAGGTGGCCCAAATACACAACCTTACTCTGCCCTATCTGGCACTTAGTAGCCTTGATAGTGAGGCCTGCCCTTTGCAGAGCCTCAAGAGCCTTCTTCAGGTGGATCAGGTGATCCTCCCAGGTGGAACTAAAGACAGCAATGTCATCAAGATATGCTGCGCAAAAGTCATCCAACCCAGTAAGGACTTGGTTCACCAGCCTTTGGAAGGTGGCAGGTGCATTCTTCAGACCAAAGGGCATCACCACAAACTGATAATGCCCACCTGGGGTTGAGAATGCTGTTTTGGCCTTAGACTCCTCAGCTAACCTGATTTGCCAATAGCCAGCTGTCAAGTCAAATGTGCTCAAAAACTTTGCAGAAGCTAGTTTGTCTATGAGCTCATCTGCCCTTGGAATAGGGTGTGCATCTGTCCTGGTGACAGCATTGAGTCCTCTGTAGTCCACACAGAACCTCATCTCTCTCTTGCCATCTTTGGTGTGAGGTTTGGGGACCAGAACCACTGGGCTAGCCCAGGGGCTCTCTGAGGGTTCAATGACACCTAATTCCAGCATTTTATGTACCTCAGCCTTTATACAGTCCCTGACGTGGTCAGGTTGTCTGTAAAGTTTGTTCTTTACAGGCAGACTGTCACCAGTGTCCACAACATGGGTACACCAGTCAGTTTGACTAGGTATCAAGGAAAACATATGTGAAAATGATTGTAGAACCTGTCTACATTCAGTCTGCTGATGGGCAGTGAGGTTGCCTCCAAGGGTCACTCCTTCAACTGAGCCATCTTCAGGGTTCTGAGACAACAGGTCTGGGAGAGGGTCACTCTCTTCCTCCTGTCCCTCATCTGTAGCCATGAGCAAGCCCATGTCTGCCCTGTCAACATATGCTTTAAGCCTGTTAACATGGAGTACCCTGTGGGGACTCCTGGGAGTTCCTAGGTCCACCAAGTAGGTGACCTCTCCCTTCTTTTCCAGGATTGTATGGGGTCCAGACCATTTGTCTTGGAGTGCTGCTGGGGCCACTGGCTCCAACACCCATACCTTCTGTCCTGGCTGATACTCAACCAAGACAGCCTTTTGGTCATGCCAAGCTTTCTGTAAGGCCTGGCTTGCCTCAAGGTTTTTAGATGCCTTCTCCATATACTCAGCCATCCTGGAGCGGAGACCAAGTACATAGTCCACTATGTCTAGCTTAGGCTTTTTGAGAGGTAACTCCCATCCTTCCTTCACCAAACACAGTGGGCCTCTCACAGGGTGCCCAAACAACAATTCAAAGGGGCTGTAGCCAACTCCTTTTTGTGGGACCTCTCTGTAAGCAAACAGAAGGCAGGGTAGAAGGATATCCCATCTTCGCCTGAGCTTTTCAGGTAATCCTTTGATCATACCCTTTAGGGTCTTGTTGAATCTCTCAACAAGCCCATTGCATTGTGGGTGATAAGGGGTGGTGAACTTGTAGTTGACACCACATTCCTTCCACATAGCTGTCAAGTATCCTGACATAAAGTTGGTACCTCTGTCAGATACTACCTCCTTAGGAAACCCCACTCTGGAGAATACTCCCAGCAGGGCCCTGGCCACAACAGGTGCTGTAGTGGTCCTAAGGGGAATTGCCTCTGGATACCTGGTGGCATGATCCACTACCACCAGTATAAATCTGTGCCCAGATGCAGTGGGAGGATCCATGGGACCCACTATGTCTATTCCCACTCTTTCAAAGGGGACTCCCACCACAGGTAGTGGTATTAGGGGGGCCTTTGTTGTGCCACCTGATTTGCCACTGGCTTGGCAGGTAACACAGGAGCGACAAAACTCCTTTGTATCTTCATTCATATGAGGCCAGTGAAAGTGAGGGACAAGCCTGTCCCAAGTCTTGTTCTGGCCTAAGTGTCCTGCTAAAGGAATGTCATGGGCCAAGGTAAGAAGGAAGCCCCTAAATTGCAGAGGTATGACCAACCTCCTGGTTGCACCAGGCTTGGGGTCTCTAGCCTCTGAATAAAGGAGCCCTTCATCCCAATACACTTTATGGGTACCTTGAGCATTCCCAGCAGCCTCAGCAGCAGCCAGCTGTCTGAGGGGTTCAAGAGAGGGACAGGATAACTGAGCCTGCCTCAAGTCAGCCCTTGAAGGTCCCCCTGTCCCCAGAAACTCAACCTGATCAGGTTCAAGCTCTTCAGGGACAGTTCCTTCAGGGTCCTCTAGATCAGCTTCCTGGGAAGGCTGATCATCACTCTGAGGCAGGGGGGAAGGCACAGCCTTGACCCTCCTGTTCTTCTTCTTGGTAGGTGCTTGGTCCATTGTTCCAGGATCCAAGACCTGAGGTTCAGTGAGGCACTTTTTGGCCTGTGACCTGGTCACAGCAAGGACATGTGATGATATACCTAACATCTCTGCATGAGTCCTGTACTCCACTTCTGACCATAGAGAACTCTCTAGGTCATTGCCCAACAAACATTCTACTGGGAGGTCTGCACTAACCACAACCCTTTTGAGGCCAGTTACCCCTCCCCATGAGAAGTTAACAACTGCCACACTGTGTGAAGTAGTGGCATTGCTGGCATTGGTCACCAGGTAGTTCTCACCTGGTATGTACTGTCCAGGGTCCACAAAGCCTGGTGTCACCATAGTGACACTGGCACATGTGTCCCTGTAGGCTTGAGCCACTTTGTCATTAATTAAAGGAGTCTGTCTGTACTTGCCCAGGTTACTGGGGCTCACAGTCAGGGACAAATCAATGTCCCCATCACAGATCAAGACTGCCTGTGTAAGGGTTCTGTCTAAGTCAGAATCTCCTTCAGTTCCCATAGTGATTCCCACTACACCCTTTGTCTGGGGACCAACACTGCTAACAGTAGTACTGGGAGCAGGTGCCTTAGGGGCAACAGTGTTGGGGGCTCCACCCTTTTTGCAATCACTAGTCCAGTGAGTTGTATTTTTACAATGATTGCACCAGGGTTTCTTCTGACCTTCTTTCTTCTTCTTGGACTGTTGGGACCCACCCTCCTTAGCAGTAGTTTGGGGCCCTGTTGAAGACTTCTGGTCTTTAGGTTTCTGATCTCCACCCTTTTGGTCTGTTTTCTTCTGATCACCCCCTTGGCCCTGGTTCTGGTTCTTTTGCTTAACCCTGGTTCTGACCCATTTGTCTGCCTTCTTTCCCAATTCTTGGGGAGAGGTCAGATCAGAGTCAACCAAGTGTTGATGCAGTTGCTGGTTTTGACAGTTATTTAAAATCTGTTCTCTCATCATCAAATTATACAATCCTGTAAAATCAGATACCTTACTTCCCAGCAACCAACCCTCCAAAGCCTTAGTGGCACATTCAATGTATTCAGACCAGTCCTGAGTCTGTGTCTTTTGGGTGTCTCTGAACATTAACCTGTACTGTTCAGTGGTTAAGCCTAACCCATCAACTAGAACACTCTTCAGGACTCTGTAGTTTCTGACATCCTCTTCTCTAACAGTGAGGAGTCTGTCTCTGCCTCTTCCCTCAAAGGAGAGCCAGAGGATTGCTGCCCACTGATCTTCAGGAACCTGCTGTACTTTGCAGGCTCTCTCAAGAGCAGTTATCCACTTGTGGATGTCATCCCCACTTTTGTAGGGGGGCACAACCTTAGACAGGTTTCTATTGTCGAAAACCCTATCTTTGTCCTTAGGGACAATGCTGCCACCAGTGGGTATAGACCCACTCTCTTTATGCTGTCTAGCCTTGCTAGGTTTCTCTTCCATCAGGGCTACTTCTAGCTCCTGCTTCCTGATCCTCAGCTGGGCCTCTTGCATCTTGGCCTCATGTTCCCTCCTCTGAGGGGTGGTCATCCTTCTCCTGGAGTGACCTTGAGAGCCTCTAGAGCCATGGGAAGCATTGGAGTCACCTGAGCGATTCCTTTGCCTTCCCAGCCCTGTGTTAAGTCCACTGGGGAGATCCAGTGGGTTGAACCCACTGTCAGTCCCCAATAGCCTTGGTTTAGCTGGGCCAAGTATAACACTTGGCACTGGGCTAGTTCTCCCTTCATCCTCACTACTGTCAGTATCCTTTTCACTCTCATCCTCTGTGGTAGGCATCCCATCTAAGGGGTGACTATTGGGAAGGGGTACTTCAGTGGCATCTTCAGAAGGGGGGCCTCCTGTTCCTGTCCCTAAGGGGGCTAACTGGGAAGCTTTCTTGAGTGCTCTCTGATTCTCATCATTCTGTAAGAGCTCTCTGAGCTCAGCAGAGTTTGGGTTCTTGGGCTGTTTAAGGCCTCTAAGAGTTGCCAAATGCCTGAGCTCATTCTGATTAAGGGTAGCAAAGCTGGATGGTGCCCTCTGGGGGTCACTCTCAACAGAGATGGGTACAGTGGACCCCTCTGCCCCGGCCATTGCTCTTAAGTGTGGGTGGATGTGTTGCAATCTACCTACACTTGGGTTTACCTACTAAACCTATCTAGTAGTTGTAGTCAGGGTGTGCTACTCCCTTTGCTCTACAACAACTAAGTTCAGTAGAACTTAAGTATATCTAATCTTGTTTTATATGTACCTACAGGTACCTATGTGATCTTTCAATTGGTAACCAAGAGATTACAATGGTAAAACACAGCAAGCTCAAATCCAACCGCTGCTCACCAATGTGAGAAGTTGGCCTGGTGTATGATGCTCACTAGTTAAAGTGATCACCTTGTACCATGCCAAGCAACCCTTATGGTGTGGTTGTAAGTCAACCTTTTCGGACTAGCTGCCCTAGTGGTAGCGTAGGCTAAGCAGTCTTTGAGGCTAAACTCGTGAAGCGTGTTAAGCAAGCTGTTTTACCAATAGTAACCCCCTTTTATACCAATGAAAGGACACCACACAGATATATATTCAAAATATATATGGATTTATTTATCAAAGTAACCCCTAGTCTCTTTATGAGCACAGGAGCACAAATCGTCAAACAAGATTATCACAGAATACACAGAAGTTGCACTTTATATGGATAGGCCCTGGTGGCCACTCGAACCATATACTAAAATAGTGGTATAAGTACCACGAACAGAAAAGGGAAAAGGCCTAGGGCCTCTAGAATCGCTGGGCCTACAAGGAGCTAACGTCAGTTAGTGACCAGGAGGTCCACGGGTGGCGTGTGCAGAGCAAATAGTCACACGCGTGCTCCCATAGGTTTCAATGGGTGCGTAAAAAGTACAAAGTTACTGCAAAAGGAATCTTCCGGATGACCTAGGAACTTAAGATTTGGAACACAGGCACTAGAGATGTAATACTACACTTGGGCACAGGTGTGCCAGCTTTACCTCACCCACAGGAAGCGGGTGCATAGGCCTCGAAGTGCGTCGGGTTTCTTCTATCTGTTCCGTGGGGCCTGTAGACAAAAGTGCTGCAGGCGGTCGGTCGGGAAGAGATGCAGTGGATCCAAGAGTGGATCGGAGATGTTGAAGACCTGTAAGCAGAGGGGACAGTGTTCACAGTCACTAGCCAGTGACCAGCGTGGCACCAGGTGGGTACCAGGCGATGTCGGGTGCAAACAGGTGATGGGGGGTAGCTTGTCTCCGCAGCCACGTGGTCCCTGAAGGTCGACGACGTCCAGGAGTCGGCTCACGAGCTGTCCCACGCAGGCTCTCGCTGTCGGCGGTGTCGGCGACTTGATCGAAGCAAACAAGCCTTGGCAAAAGCAATTGTAGGAGGATTCGGAAATCAGCTGTTGGTTCTGACCAGCAAGGTCAGAGGGATTGCTCCTTTGGAGGGGAGCAAGGGCCAGTCTGGAGCAACCAGACCAGCGGTGTTTGTCGTAGATTTCGTCGCCAAGATGGCCACTAGCCAGCGGGCCAGCAACCGGTTAGGCGCGTCGAGTGGCAAAATGCAGAAGGGCCCCACGCAGATCGTGGAGATGCTGGAGGGCTCACCTTTGGTGCAGATGCTGCTCGAGGGTTGGGCTTCTCAGGACCCAAAGCACAACTTGGAGGGAGCCTCGGTTGTTGCACTTGTCAGCTTGTCGTAGTCGTTCCAAGATGGCTGGCTCCACGTGTCTCGGTGCCTCCACGGGTCTCCTCTTTTCAGGGACTGTGGATCGGGCGGTGAGAGGTCTGGAGGTCCAGGTCTTGTCAGTCTCTGGGCTCGGGCTCCGGCGGGAGGCGGCGGCAAAGCAGACGTTGATTCGCTGGATGGTGCTTGCGTTAGCAAGGTGGTCACTCCCTGACCACAGGGGAGATTTTCTTCAGTCTTCTGTGCAGCAGAATGTCGAAGTTCCCGTCTTCTTCTTAGTTTCAAGTTGATTCCAGGATGTCTGAAGTCTTAGGACACAGCTCCTACCTTTATTCGGATTCTAGGGGCCGGACTACCTGCTAGGTCCCTCCCTATGGGTGGGACCAGGAAGGGGGGTGGTTACACCCCCAATCCTTTGTCCAGCTCGCCCCAGGCCCGGGACTGGTGTGCCCCAGGACCGGTTTGAACTGGCATATGCCCCGAGGCTCCTTGTGAGCCACAGGCATGTCTGGTTTCTTTCAAGCCCTACCTGACCAATACACAAAATCCTGTCTGGGGTGGTGCACGCACCTCCCCTGGCAGGAAACCCGTTGTCCACACCTCCCAAGCTGGAAGGACTCCCAGCAGCAGGAGGGCAGACTTGTGTCTGTGGTGGCAGCATCCATTTTGTGGAGCTGAGGCTATGTCTGATTTTACCCGGGTTTCAGGCACTGTACATGTCGTGTCCCTCTAGAAGGGTGGAATGCTAACCCCGTCGCCAGAATTGGCGAGGGGTTAGTATTCCAATTCGTATGACACCTTACTCGACATGTTTTGATAAAGCCAAACCAAAGATAGCATTTAACCGCGAGGTTCATAATGCACTTAAGAGTATATGGTATGACGATATCTGGAAACAGTAGAAGGAAGTTGTTCCGACCACTGCAGACAGGCTCAGCTCATGCCAGAGCACCATCTCACATGGAACCAAGCACTCTGCCTTCAGGATTGTTAAGGCCTGCTATAGGAGTGACTTATAGGTTACCAGGTGTCCCATTTAAGGTTAGGTATAGGTATACTACACCTAAGTAAGAGGTGATTACACCAGCTTACCCCAGCTGAGTGATCAGCCAGTTGTGTCAAATCGTTAGGCCAAGCCTGGGGTGGCATAATACATGCTGCAGCCCTTGGCAGGCCTTGGGTACACCAATGCCCTGGGTACCTAGTGTACACTGGTACAGGGGCTGACAGGGTGATCCACTTCCAATTGGTTATGCACCTAGGGTGCATAGTTTTAATTTAGTAGAGAGAACAGCAGGCTGGGGGTCTGATTGGCAGGCCCACAGCCTCAATATGTCAAAAACCAGTGAAGCAAAAAGCAAAAATTTGGGGTGACCATAGGATAGCAGACCCTACTCTCCTACAAACATAGTGAGCCTGAATCTAGCAGGTCGTCTTCCCCATCCACCGTACTTTCAGATGATCAAGTCCTCCCGCTGGTGACGCCCCAAACTGCTGACCACATTGTATGAGCCCAGGGTGTTGGGGCGGTGGCAACTGCTGAAACGAGGGCCGAAATACCTGGGGCAAGATGCTGTGGGGACAGCTGGGGGGGTCTCTCTCTCTCCTCCTGTAAGATGTGGTGCAGTGTCGGGCGTGGGCATGTACAAGTCTGCTGGATCCTGCTAGGTGGACGGGGTGGAGGGGGGAGCTCCTGCTCGGAAGGGAGGGAGACTGAGTGCGGTGGGGGTTGTCGGCGGGCGGTGTCGGGAGGAGCGGTGGGGCCACCCGCGCATGCTTCGCACCACTGGTGACATCAGAGGCACACCTGGTCAATGTGGGAGTAACGCAGGGAAAGTGCAGGTTGCCTTAGCTATAGCCACATCGTGCACCCGTTAGTCATTAACTGGCTTAGTTTTGCTCAATAAGCGTTTAGCTTGAAGTTTGGACAAATGCCTATTTTAGGGTTTGCCCTGGTAGTTTCACTGTTATTGTTCTTTATTACATGCACTCAGCAGTTCGTAAGTGCTCTTTTGTTCGGGGAGTTTCTGTCACAGCACACTGGCATGACACATAGAGTCTATATTCGCCCCTCCATCCGATTCGCCCCAGCCCCAGTGGCCGCTGTGGATCTCAACCGCTCTAGATGGCTGCCACTGACGTAATCACATGGAATATACAGGGGATGCACACTCCAGCACGCCGATACTCCATTTTCGCTTACTTGCAGCGGCATAAAGCAGCTATTGCCCTTCTCCAAGAGACTCACATGACGCAGCCTGAGCTCGACCGGCTGCGCGCTCGTTGGAGGGGCCAGCTATTTGGGACCACATCCTCTGCACATGCCCGTGGTACATTAATCTGGGTGAGGGCGGGCACTCCGTTCGCATGCACGGAGGTAGTAGTTGACACAGCTGGGCGATACACACTAGTTCGTGGGAAACTGAACGGCCAACATATGTTACTAGGCTCAGTCTACACCCCGAATGTCGACCAACCGCAGTTTTTGGCCCACTTGTCCACAGTGCTGGCGCCATATGCGGGTCTTCCCTCGCTACTGGGTGGGGACTTTAATTCTGTCCTCGACACACGACTAGATAGGTCCTTTCCACCCCTCCGCAACACACAGGCCGTCTCTAATGCGCGGACCCTCACCGACTGGCTGTCGCATTGGGCATTATACGATCTGTGGCGCACTTTACACCCTGATGATCGTGTCTACTCGTATTACTCAGTGGTGCATGATCTACACGTTCGTATAGACAGGGTGGTGGGCTCCCATTCTTTGACTCCCCTGGTGGGCCAGGCGGAGTATTTGCGTCGGACCCATTCAGACCACAACCCTCTTAGGTTGCGTCTCGCATGGGACTCTGGGAGGCCCCCTGTCCCTACGTGGCGGCTTCAACCGGCGGCTTTGGAGGACGCTGAATTTCACGCCTCCCTAGGCACAGCGATTGAACAATTCTTTGACCTGAACGAGGGAACGGCGAGTAATGAATTAGTAGAGTGGGATGCTCATAAATCTACTATCCGGGGACACTGCCTGGGTGCGACGTGGAATATCCGAAGCCGGCTCGCGCTGTCGCTTGCGGGCTTGGAGTCGCACCTTCTCACTTGTGAGCTTCATGGTGAGGGTGGGGATCTTGACTCGGCACGACTGATGCGGCTTCGGGCACGTCATACTGAGTTGCTGGAGCGCTTGCGCTGCCACAATTACGCTGCTCATTTAGCTCGCGTTCACGCCACGTCCGACAGGGCGGGACGGTTGCTGGCCTGGTTGCTCTGGCGGGAGGCCGCTCACGCGCCGATAGACGCACTTAGTAGGCCCGACGGGTCGCTCGTGCACACGCAGTGGGAAATACATCAGATAATGACGGAACATTACACGGCCCTATATCGTTCGACAGGGCGTCGGTAGGCGCAGGACCTGGGTAGGTTTTTGGAGGAGGCCTGCTTGCCAACGGTCCCTGAGGAGTATCAGAAAATGCTAGAATGCCCCCTCACCGAAGAGGAGATCGGGGATGCGGTGTCATCTTTGGCCTCTGGGAAGGCGCCGGGGCCGGATGGGCTCCCAGCAGAATACTATAAGGCTTATCGGGAGTCACTTGTGCACAGGTTGCACGCTCTTTACATTGCGGCCCTTGAGGAGTGCACCTTGCCTGCCTCAATGCGAGAGGCCCACTTGGGTGTCCCTGCTCAAACCTGGACGGGATCCCACCAACCTGGTTACATATCGCCCTCTCGCTCTGCTTAATGCGGATTATAACATTTTGGCTAAGGTGCTAGTGGAGCGGCTAGCCCCAACGGTGTCGGTGCTAGTACATGGAGACCAAAATGGTTTTGTACCCAAGCGTAGTACCTCTCTTAATTTGCGGCGCTTTTTCCGGGTGGCACATGACAGTGCGCAGCAATGGCCTAGGGCGGGCTGTCTGGTCCTAGATCTTGAGAAAGCCTTTGATTGCCTGGAGTGGGGATACTTGGTAGCGGCACTGTCGCACTATGGGCTGGGCCTCGGGTTTCTCCAAATGGCAGCCCTATTGTACAAGGACCCCACGGTGAGGGTAAGAACAGGGCCATATATATCTGACGCCATTCTGATCTGTCGTGGCACCAGGCAGGGGTGCCCGCTCTCACCCCTCCTGTTTGCGCTGGCAATATAACCCCTTGCTGCCACGCTTCGCAAGGTGCTGGCCGATGGAATTCCGTTAGGGGACGCGACACACCAGGTATCGCTTTATGCGGACGATCTGCTGGTCTTTGTCAGGGATGTGGCACACATCCCGGCCGAACTGGAGCGAATTCTACTCTACTTCGCCGCTCTTTCGTGCCTCAGGGTGAACGCTGCTAAATCATGCCTCTAAGCGTTTCGAGCCGACACCCAGGACCCGAGCTACCATCTCGGAGGCGTGCAGGTTAAATGGCAGCCGGACACTTTCCGTTATCTGGGTATCCAGATATATAGGCAACCAGCAGATCTCGTGGGGGGCAACCTGGGCAGAGCTGTGAAAGCGGTCAGGACTCAGATGCGGTTCTGGGGCACCCTCCCCTTGGCGGTCACGGGGCGAATCGCCTTATTCAAAATGGTGATTCTACCCCGGCTCCTGAACTACTTCGCTAATTTGCCCACTTATATCCCGGCTTCCTTCTTTACAACCCTCACACGGTCCTTCTGGGACTTCATATGGGGTAACGCCAGTCATAGAGTCGCATTGCCTAAGCTATATCTCCCCACTGACCAGGGAGGCCTTGCGATGCCGTGTTTTGAGCATGATTACCTGGCCGCGCAGCTGCAATGGATAGCCAGATGGTTGGCGGATAGAGGGCGGGACGATACGGCGAACACAGCACCTCCCCTCCCTCTGGCTGGTCTCCTCAACCTATTTCACCCGGCTGCGAAAGCAGTAGGACCTGTGCCCCTCCTTCTGGTGGTGGCCTACAAGTGCTACCATCGCGCTCTCTACCTCACTCGGGCTCGAACCCCTTACGCTCCGGCTATACCGATTGAGGGCTCCCCTAGCGGGCTGGGTGTGCTTAGTGCCCCGGAGCTGGCGGACTGGACCGCAGCAGATATACAAACGATGGGGGACCTTTACCGAGATGGTGTTCTCCTCCCGTTCGCCTCTCTGGCGGAGGAGACGGGGCTTTCGCCTGGCCACTTCCTTCGCCACCGGTCCCTGGTGGAGACGCTCGCGAAACGATGGGGAGATCTTCGGGAGGAACCAGAACAGCATCTCGCGATGCAATATCTTCATGTGATGGGGAGAGGGAGGCACCTGGTCAGAATGTTTCGTGGCCTCCCTGCGCACACATGCAGTGATCAGTCTGACTCCACTGCGTTGTAAGTGGGAGGCGGATCTGGCCCGACCCCTGGCTGATAAAGAGTGGGGCAGAGTGTTGCAGGGCCCGACAAAGATTCCCCGGAACATGCGCTTCCGCCAAATACAATTTTTTATTCTACATAGAGCGTACCTTACGCCCGAATCCATCAACAGATATTTCCATCGTGCGGACGCGGATTGTCCTCGTTGTGCAGAACTAGATGCTGGATTGGTTCACATGTTATGGAGCTGTCCCGCGCTGTGCTCGTACTGGCAGGTGGTACACGAGACACTCTACACATGCACAGGACATACCATCCCGTTCGAATGGCGTACCTACCTGCTGCACCTTTTCCGCAGGACTCCCTCCACGAAGACCGCTTCTCGGTTTATCGACCTGGGGATGGTGGAAGCGAAGCGACTGCTCACTAAGCGATGGAAAACAGCTGACCCACCTCATGCGCGCGCATGGCGGGGATCATTCCTAGTGTGGGCCAAGGCGGAGGGTATGGCTCTTTCAAGGGAGGAAACACTGGGCCTCAGGAACACGCCTATAGCGTATCAGTGGGAGGCACTACTGCTGGCCATGGTGAGACTAGACGAGGAGAGTACAGGGATCGGTCACAGGCGCTGGATGAGCACTCCCCTAGAGAGGCCGGATAGTGGGCAGCCCAGGGATGGGGTGGACAGTATGGCGATGAGGGTCTATTCACGTGGGTGGGGCGCACAGCGAATATGACATTGCCAATAGAGTAGTTATACAAGGGGCATCGAGATGGGGGGGATGGATCGGGGGACTGAGTTAAGTGACGCTAGAACATAAGTCAGGTGTTGCTGGGGCTGTTATTGTTTCGCTTGGGTATCTGATGTTCTACCCCATTATGTCCTGGTTCGCTAACTGTTTATGGAAAGGCATCTGAGGAAGGTAGCCGGAATGTTGACAGGCCCCTATGGGAGGAAGGTTTCTCGGCGGCAAGAACTTGACAGGGGCTTTATGGTTCCTCACAGCTGAGACGCCTTGACTATTGCTACGAGAGCTGGACATATGCCTGCCTTCCGATACTTCATGTGTTTCTGCTTGGGTTAATGCCGTTGATATTGCTATTGCTTTAAGTTGCTCTGGCTTCAATGTGTGCTGTAAACCTTGATAAATGCCAATAAACAGATTATATAATAATAGGCTACTACACGGTGGTTCCCTTTAACTATGGATATGTCTGTCTTGGGTGACCAAACAGCACTTTGACAACTCTGCTGGGTCCAGCAGACTCTGGTGTAACTTTTGAGCATCAGGGTTCGGTCTCCTGGACTGCACTTCAGGGGTTACCGGCAAACAAATAGTTGAGCTAACAACTGTTCCAAGGCAGCTTCTTCAGCTTTTGTAGCATTGGTGCTGGACAGGAAGTCAGCCAACTGACTCTTGGAGTTCACTTCTGTCTGGGGCTCGGGAGGACTTTCCCTAGAGCAAGAAACCACAGGCACAGTCCTCTCCTTGTTAGCCCAGGATCAGCAGCTGAAGTTCAGGTCGAGGGAGTAGCAGAGCAGTTCTTCTTCGGTCCTCTCTCCATTGCAGACATGATGTGAGGATTAGGTGCCAAGAGTGACACTTCTATGTCCATAACTTGTCCTCGGTGATGTAGTGACTACTAGCCAATTGGTGACCAGGTCCTCTCCAGCTTGATGACAACTTCCTGCAACGTGTGACAACTAGCTATCTCAGAGTGTAATATTCTTACCAATCCCAAGATGGCAAACCCTTCTTTTGGTGTGTGGAGGTTGGCTACCCACCTTAGAGGTGTGACTACCGGAGGGCTACACGGCCAAGCAACTGTTTTCCCCTCTCTTTCCACCTGTCTACCAGAACAAAATAGCAGCCCGCTTGTGTGTGTTGATTTGCCCTTCTAAGGTGGCTTTCTCTTTGAAGCACGCCTTTTGGCTCACACCCTGTGTGCCTTCCTGCCAAGAAGCGGCAAAACCTCCTCTAACAGAAGTCCTCTATTGTGTCCTTTTCTGGGAGTCGTTCACACCTCTTCCCAAGAGGGCAGAAGGTTGTCTTGTGGCCAGTGAATGGCTGTAGAAAACCTGGTCAACAGAGTGCAAACTTTCTAAAGTTGCCTTTTAGTCAAATGTTACATTAAAATCGACTCGGGCATCAAGTTGGGTTAAATGCAACAACTATTTTGGTACCTTGATGTACCAACTTTAGTCGTCCTAATCAGGAGTGTTAGCACAGCTGAGTTGTCAGCATGTAACGCTGTACTAGCTAATGTACAGAGTTACTAGCTTTTCAACAGTAAAAACAGCAATTTGGGTATTTTACTGTTAAGACATATAAAAACGCATGTCCGGCTTTTTAAAATAAAGCACCCTGCCTTAAGGCTTGATAGGCTTACCTTAGGGGTGATGTATATATATTAAAAAGGGCGGTCTGGACGTTATCATTAGTTTAAAAACCAAAGCCGAGTTGACAGTTTAAAACTGTTCTACTAGACTGCAGTGCCAGGCTGGGAGACATGTTTTACTTTGTCGTGCTCATGATGGCACAATAAGTGCTGCAGTCCATAAGGGACAATTTAACTTTCAAGCCTTGGGGACCCGTGGTAGCATATACTGGGGGGGCAGATTAACAAGCCCCGGAAGCCACTTTTGCGCCTCCGTTGCGTCACTTCTGTGACGCAGCGGCGGCATAAAGCCAGCGCCATGCTGCGGGGTATTTACAACGTGACGCATCTAGGGAGATGCATCACGTTGTAAAGCCCTGCGCCACATGAAACCTGCGTCAGGTTTCATGTGGGCGTTTGGGCGCAGGGGGGGCGTTGCGGCGCAGGAACGCCTTGGAAAAGTGGCTGAGTGAAATCTACAAGTCACTTTTCCGGCCCCCCAGCGTCAAAGCCTTGCGCCTGCTTGAAACAGGCGTAGGGCTTGACGCACCATGTTAGACATAGGCAGGGATTGCACAGTGCTGGAGTTGCGTCTCGCCCGCGACACAACTCCAGCACTGCGCAACCTTACGGCAGCAGATACGACATGCATCTGCATTTCCCTGCGCCATGATGCGCCGCATTGTAAATGCACCGCATCCGTGGTGGCGCAAGGATTGAGATGCATGTCGCAAGTTTCCTGGCGCATCCCTGCTGATTTGCAGGGATGCGCCGGGAAACGTAAATCTGCCCCTAGGTGTTTATTAGTAAGTTAACTTATGCCAACTGGGTACAAATCAATCAAGCATATACTTTTAAGGGGCAGAGCACTAGCACTGAGGTCTGGTTAGCAGGCCCGAGTGAACTCTGAGTCAATACACCAGTACCTAATACCTACAAAATAGGGCAAAGAGTGGGGGTGAACCTGCAAAAAGCCATTTCCTCACACTTCCTCAGAAAACCAAGCGTAGAACAGTAGAAGAAACCTTGGGGATCCAATTATCGTTCAAAAGGGGAAAAGTTAAAAAACTAATATCAAATAAAAGTGGTGCATAACAACTGAGTGTATGAATGCTTGGAATACCAATGCACACACTGAAAAATTAAGGCACTAGCAAATGGAAAACAATATTACATTAAAAACACTAGAATGGAATAATCACTAATAACAATCAACTTCTGGAAATAATGGAAAAACATTTAAGTGAATAACAAAAGGAAAACAAGCTAGGGCTCAATATGAAAACGATGGTAAACAAGCATCCATTACATCTTAAGTGGCACACCAGAGAACTTAGCAGAGGAAAAACAGAAGATTTTGATTTGGCCATAAGAGATCAATAGATACCATTGTCTAACAGCACTGGATACACAAGCAACACTCAGTGAAACAAATGTAAGGACCAGCAGGCAAAATGCTAAATGAGATACTTCTACCACTATGAGAAACTACATAAATGCTTTGAGCTTCTTGGATGACTACCAACATGATAAACATCAACTCAGACAAAACAGAACAATTGGCAATCAACCTTCTGTCGTATCTTCTTCATGGCAGCTAGCCAGTCAGAAATTTCCCACATGGATCCCACATATGGGAGACCTTTTGGCTTTGCCAATGTTAGTCTCTGAATGGGGTGCAATAAGCAAATTACCTTTGGGGTTAAGGAAATCTTTACAGTGTGACCATCGATTTGCTGGGCGTTCACGACACGAGTAAACTCAAGAAATATCGTCTGTACTCCCTTTTAACCAATACTGGTACACCACAAACAGCTCTGTTAAACTCTTGAATCCTGACCTGCAGCAACCAATGCAAATCCAAAACTGGGAGAACCAACCATGAACAGACAATTCATATATACAATGTCCTTTAGCACCATAAACTTCCGAATTGGTACTCTTACCCCCGCCCCCCCCCCCCCCGATACTCTTCCCTGCTCTTTCAGTGCCTGAAACCACAAACAGCCGTGCAATGGCTAATAAACCTATTCTGCAGCACTTCCCTCAGTTTCATCTGCATGGCAGAGGGTAGAAATCCTGGATCGCAAGGAAAAATGTTGGGCAATGGTAGCATTTAAAGGAAGATTCAACGATGTGAGATCCTGGAAATGATGTCCAGCAAGCACTGGTGGATCAGAAACAGGGGGCGGGGGAGAATGACGTATCCATGGATAGATTTCCAGGGACAGTGGAAACTAAAAGGATATCCAACACTGGGAGATCCAGAGAGAGATGCCCAGCACCAGAAGGACTCTTAGAGCAAAACATACAACTGCATACTTTAGGATTGTATCTTACATTGGGCACTGCGAGAGTTTGCATACTGAAGTACACACCGATACTGAGACGACATGGACTCTGGAAAGCTAGGAAACACTGTAGGACATACTGGGGACATGGTACAGCACCACTGGGCAGGAGGGGACATCATCAACTTCCTTTTGCTTTGAAAAAAACATTGCTTATTGTTTTTTTAAGACTACCTGTTGACTTCTTAAATCCTATCCCATAACTTCAAATAACAATGACAAAGTATAATGTTGTTGTTTCAATAAGATGCTGATAAAGAAAGTACACTTGTTGTACTACTACAATAATTTTGCAATTAACTATAGGAATCAATTAATGTATTAGCAGTTGCTTTGGGAAAGTTGAAACAACTTCCATCGCCCTTTGCATCGAATATTTACAAAAAATAGAAGACGTTTGATAACTTGTGAAAATCATACATCTTAAAAAAAAAACGTTAGAACAAAAGACACAAATCCTCGTGGGAGAACACGAAAGAGCTAGGAAAACCTACAGTAAATGATAGTGTAAATCATAGATGCTCATTGTATGGCGGGGGGGCCCTGCGGCACGCCAGTCCCTTTCTCGAGGGCCCCGAGAGCATTCTGTTGCTATTTGAAGCCTGAACCAGTGAAAGCAGCCACTTGCATGTCAGAGTGCTTCCCTAATGTTTTTGTTATCGAAATGTAAATAAACGATCAATACACACGAGGGGCACAGCAGAATGGTAAAGAAGAGGAAACTAATACATTTCTACGGCACTTAAGCATAACACATTTGCGCTTTAAAACGTAAATAATATACTTATTTCCCAGGGACCCTTTTCTCAGCTTATTTTCCCAGGTTTGTAACGCAGACGAAGAAGAGGAAATAACAAAATATATCGAAACGAATTACACTCGTGAGAGAAAGAAATTCCTATAGCAAATGACAGTGTAAATTATTACAAACCCTTCCTGGTCCATAGAACGAGGAATTTCAACTTTCAGGTCTATATCCACATCCCACATGAAATAACGTTGCGTGGACAGGCAAGTTCATTCCACATGGTGTACGTCGCAGCAGAACTTTGTCAAAAAGATGAGCAAGGCTGGGGTCAAACTGAAAACACTCCATGATTACTCGCTTGGTACTTCAGATGCATACACCAAGCTCTAAAGTCCACCAGGGACCTCTAGTAGCCGCTATCGGCGCTGCGCCTTTGGACTTTCTGATTCTGAAATGTGGTGCAAGCTTGAGGAACCTCTAGTAGTGGCTTGTGGTACTGCAGCATTGTAAACATAGGCCTGGAGCCTTACTCTACAGGGACATCTAGCAGTGGCCTGTGGTACTGCACAAGGGTAAATAAACCAGGGAAGACATCACACGCCAAGGACTTTCAAGTCTTTCAATGCGACGCGAGAAGCAGGTTGTGGGACCGCAGGCTCTGCGCCACCTCTACCCCCTCGAGCTCGCACCAAGCTTCAGGGACTTCTTGTAGCGTCTCGTACAGCAGCACTTTATACCTCGCCTCATGGATTTCTAATAGCCAGCCATAATACTCCGTTGTACAACAAGCGCTGAAGGCCGGATCCAGGAACCTCTAGTTGTGGCCTCTGGTACTGCACCCTTGGAAACTATGGTAGGACCACACTCCAAGGAATTGTGGCCTCGATTTACTATGCACTTGCGTTAGTTCATGCTGCAGCACGAGTGCTGAAGTGACATTTACAAAGCCACGCAGATCGAGCTTTGCATGGCTTTACAACACATTTCAGCCGCCGAGTAACTCAATGTAGCGGCTTGGTGAACCCTGTGGTTAATAGGCGTTACATGGGCGGGGAATAGGCAATCCCATTCCCCCCCCATTGTATTTTGACACAAGCAGACATCTAAAAGCAGTAAACCTAGGTTGGTGCCAAAACGGTGCACCTACCCGAGAGAGGCGCAACGAGCATAAGTATTTTAGGGGCATATCTACAAGGCGGCGATATAAAATTATCGACGCTTTTGCGGCCATTTTCGGCTGAAAAGCGGCGATAATTTTATCGCCTAATCAGCAAGGTCACGCTATCGCGTGAAACCTTGCATTAGCGCACAAATTCTTAAGGCCCAGCTTTGCATCTCTAATGAGATGCAAAGTGGGCGTTCCTGACCTGACATGACTGGAGAAATGTCGCTAAGCGACATTTTTCCTTATCAAGCCCCACGCTATGAAGCATAGCGGCAGGAAAAGTAGCGATAACCCCTGTTATCGCTACTTTCCTTACACCTGCTTCAGAACTGACTTAGCCATGATATCCTATGGAAGGTGGATATTATGGCTAAGTATGTGAGGCCCTGTCATCAAGCGAACGCCAAACTTCGTGAGATTATCGCAGGGTTTCCAGCAATAATCTCACGTTTGGCAGTTAGTGCTAGGATTTTTTATCGCTTTTGAGATAAGCGTTGCTAATAGCACGCTATCTCAGCGATAAAAAATCCACTTTAGCCGGCGATAATTATCCTAGCGCTAAGTGCGTTTAGCGATAATTATCGCCGGCTGTTGCTGATATGCCCCTTAATTTCTCCTGGTTACTTCCTCTTTGCAGGAGAGCTGCATTCTGCAGTACATATACAAGAGGAATATGCCTCTAAGGATTGTTTTTGTGCAGGAAGGTATCCCTTCCTGCACAAAAACAATCTAGAGCACATCGCAGTGCAAAGGTGGTAGCGTTCACGCTATGCAGCCATAAATGCGCCAAACCACAGATAGAACAGAAGTGTTCCATATGTTAGAGATGGTGCATTTCTGTTCACCCCCTTTCACGCAGCGCAGCGGGTTCCCTTGCGGAGTTGAGATTTGTGAAAGAATAGTTAATTTGGGCCTTTATGTCCATTATTGGTTTGACAGGCTGTGAGACTGCAGTTTATCAACTCATGGAGCATTCTAGAAAAGTACGTACTAGAAGAATGCACCCTTTTCCCTAACATGAGCACCAACTGGAGTTGGTTATGATCATAAAGGCTAGTTCCATGGGAAAAATGTTAACATCCATGCATATTTAGAGTGTGGAAACTTTTTCAGGAGTCTTTTTCAGGAGTTACTGGGCTCAAACTACATCAACCAAAGCTATTTGCCACTGTGGCTTAACTTTATTATTGGACTTAAGACTGATCACAGAGTATACCATTTTAGCACCTGACTCTCAGACTAGCGAAATTTGGAGAGTCCAAGGCTTCCCCAGTAATGTGGTGTTGGATTTAGAGACTTAGCACCTAGTCATTGGATGACAAGCAATACATCCCTATCAAGCCAGTACTGTGATTTGCAGAAAATAACTTACTTTAATTCATCACAAACAATAAAGAAAAAGGTTCACTCTGCATGTTTTACTGGAGGGCAATTAATTGAGCATTTATGGGTGCAGTACCCTCAGTTAATGATGGTACAGTCATTGGCCCCGTGCAAGGGAGCGTTACGGTGCCTGGAAGAGTAGTGCATGGTGCTCTGGTTATTCGAAGATGCAGCTAGCATTTTCTGTTAGTCCCCACACAGGAACACTCGCCTCTCCTCTCGAGGAACAATATTAAAGAATCCATTTATCATCCAAAGGGGAAGATTGACCAATTCTTTCACAGGCAATGCCTATGTGTGCTGCAGTGGGTAAAGGCCACACCATGCTGATGGTGTGCACCTGTCACAGCCCACCAAGCGAGGATATCTCATTCTGGGTCTCAGGCCAATCAGCAGCATTTGAGATTTATGTTGCGCGCCACCGATGGAGCCAGCACAATTGCAAGTGAAGTGCATGGTGACCGCAGACCTCACAATCATGAGAATTGTCCCAGGCCCAAACTAAAAACCCCCAACCCAATAAGCAGGTGCTAGCTATGGGTTGCAGTGGAGGTGTCTCTCCAGATGTTGGGTTCCTGTCAGTAGCAGGAAATTCTTGAAACCCAGACCATGTGAACGGCCGGAGTTGGCTTAATGCTTCAGTCCTTCTAGGCATCAAGTCTTGGTGTGGAATTCTCTTTGGGGTGAATTCTGGGCCACCCTCAGTGTCAGGTGTCTTTATCACATTCACCAACAAGGGAGAGAGGTCTGTGCCTTCGACCTTGATCCCAGTCTCTCAATTCAGATTACACCCCATATTGTTGTGTCGGCATCAACTTGACTCCGATCCACACAGGCTCTGCTTCTTTTGAGCAGCATCCTCTTAATGGAAGCAGACCTTCAATGTCCCTCCTGAGTAGTCAGTAGGAAGCTGGCAGCCCTCCTGCCACGTTCAGATAGTTTTACACAGTTTACTGGTCCTGAACCCGGCAACAGAAGATGGTCGTCAGTACCCGAACCCTGGAGCTCAAAGAATTCTCCTAGTCACCACTGGTGTGAGACCCGAGGCATCTGGTAAGGAAATATTGGCACACTGACTGGTTTCTGCTGCATATTTAAACCGAAGTTACAGACAGTCCTTGGGTATTCCAGCAGTTCAGTTCTTTGACCGCTTCTGGCAGTTCTGCGCTGTGCTGTAAATTCTACTTAGACTAGCCTAGCCCTGGTCACTGTGAAAAGAGTGAGGCAGAGAGGAGATGCCACAGGGGCAACCCTAAACAAGGGTGCACAGGCAATGGAGGCTGCCCCATTTCAGGGTAACTAGAACATTACTTCTAGTAGCAGCTAAGGGTACTACACCCTTGCACTTTCTGAGATCTGATGTCAGCCTACAGAAACCTCTAGTAGCAGACAAGGGTACTGCACATGTGTAGTTTCTGAGATCTGATGTCAGGCTCCAGCAACCTACAGTAGCTGTGGCACTGCACCTTTTCCCTCTCTATGACCCAGTGAAAAGCTTTAGGGACCTCTAGTAGCAAAATATGTGTACACCCTACAATGGAGCCTGGCTCTACTAAGACTTCTAATAGAGGCTTGCTGTACTGTATCCTTGTAAAGCCATGGCTGGTGCCAAATTCCAATGTCATTAATTCCCATAATTGGAGTGAGGACCCAGCAGGTGCGAGAATTAGGCTGCAAGAGAGCTGACGCCTCTAACAAAGGATAATGGAACTCCATATACACATGCTAACAATTTGTTGCACTAAGTTTTAAGGAGGTACATTTATATAATTTATAATATTAACATTCGTTCATGTCAATAGTAGCTTATGACAAGCAGCTTTTTAAAAGTACCAAAAGGAATCCCTAATAACAAACAGTTTGGAATATCCTGTGGTCACCTATCACAGGCCTTCATGGAAACAAAGAGAAGATAGCCACAGAAAACATAATAGAAAATAAACAACATACCATGATGGTGTCATCATTTAAGAGGTTGGCATGGCACAGGGAAGCAGCGACTACTGACTACAGAAACAGATATCAGTAACCTCTCTTGCTAGAAAACGAAGGGGAGTACAGAGGAAGACACTCTGGAGCATAAATGTTTGTTACAAAACAGAAGTAGCCTAAAAGCTAACAGCAATCAAAAGACGTGCAAACCATTTGAGGGTAGACCTGCTTGGAGCGCTGCTACTGGAGCAGGCGATGTGAACGGGTTGTATCCCGTGTTCTCTTTTTTGTGGTGCTCGTTTGTTCATGTACTCTATTGGGCAGTGCTTGGTGGTTCAGGATTGTGAATTGTCTCTCGACGCATCTTTATAACACACTAGCATTGTGGCATTCTCCAGTGTCACAGCTTTAGGTTTTAAGAAAACCATTGTTCAGTTGGAGACTGCAATTATGGTACAGAGACAGCTGTGTGGGGCTTTCAGTTTGCAGTAACAAACTTCGATGTTTTTCCAGTTTACTAGTGGGATGGATCTTCCTCGTTCTGCTTCGACTTGTTGTCCACCTAAATATTGCAACTGACTACTCTACTTGCCTTTTGCTTACCACAAGATACTAATCAAGGCATCACTTACATTATAAGAATCAAATTCCCTCCTTTGCCCAACAAAGGGGTCTGTATATTAGCAAATACTGATGTTTGGATAACTATACGCACAAATGGCGGGAGAAATATTATTCATTTCGACAGGAGACAAGCACATGCAAGAAGAAAGCGTCATTTACCTAAACCTGAGCACCAAACAGAGACTGTTATGACCACAAGAGGAATAGAGGGGATTCATTGGGACCATTTACTTTTAATTGCTCATTTGGAAGTAGTGGAATTTATTATTTCATTACAGACATCAGAACATAAAAACAATGCATTCAAAGGCAGATCCCAAACAAGGGTCATACATGCAGCAATTCTGATATTCCACTAAGAAAACAGAGTTAACACGGTATTATGCAAATCAATCATAAGTGCATCACTTTTTGCTATCCCAGTGCACTTCGCATTCGCAGTGCATTTGATAAAGCAGAGGTTTTCCTCTTACAAATTGAAAATAATCATGACAATACTTTATATTGATGATGAAAAACGTGTGTTAAGCTTCATGTTTCTGGAAAATGACAATGTAATTCTGATTTGGATACTGTTCTGTGGAAGCATGCAGAATGCTAGAATGAGCTTATGTTATATTTCATATTTACCAAATAGATGTGAATTATTAACACTTTAATAAAATTGATCCTGTGATTAGATGTGATAATAAAAATAACTAAAAAAGTCCTACATGCAAAAATAAATAGTATTTCATGTGTAACGTGTACACTGAAAATGACAAAAGAAAAGTAGGTGCTACATGGATTGTAGTTAAAGTAACATCTGTGAATCTTTCATCAAACGTACTTATAATTGTGTGTGTGCGCCTTAATAACATATATGCAAAGAAGATTTACATGTACTATTTATATATATGTGTAACAGTGACAATTAGACATTTTTATGAGTACCCCATACTCGCATGAAACAATTATGATTTGATTGAAATGTTTATTAATGCATTTATTTCAGAGCATTAATACTTTATGCAATGCAAGATTCATATTTTAGCATAATTTCATTGTGAATGGGCTGTGCATTTTATGTAGACCTTAAATCTTGCTTCCTTTTCCCAACGTGAACTCATGAACTGCATGGTCTGAACTCTATGGGAACTTTTAGCAAAGTTGCCTCTTGTGTTCTAATTCTAACTCGCTTCCTTTGACATGCACAGCTGACTGTACTTGCAACAAAAACTGTTACACTCCAGCACAGATGCTTGGGAACGAACTTCAAGAGCATGATCTCGCTTACTCTCTTAAATATCGTATTGTTCATATGACTAAACTTACAATGGTTTAAGGAAGCTGCATAACTTGAACTACTTAATTCTTCCGGATTGTATACTTTTTACTTACTACATCATCCTCATCCTATCGAAGATGACCAATGAGACAGAGTGGACTGACATCTCTAATGATGTCAAGGGGTGTCACCCCGGAACCCATCGAGTAATATTTCTCAGATTTTGGAACTGAACTGGGGCTCACCCATCTTGCAGCATTGAGACTGACAGCTTGGACATCCAACGACATCGCAAACTGTGACGTGATACCGCGATATGCTGCAGGCTGGTATGCTAGCGTAGTGGAACCTTTTTCGGCTGAAAGGGTTTGCGTCATGCTGCTGCAACTTTTTAATATTACAGTGACGAACTGAGACAGATTTGTGTCTTTAACGAACGGGAAAAGGCCACTTAGAACTATCTGATCTTTCCCAAGGCTTTGTATAAGGCTCAACTGATTTCCTATTGATCCATATGCTATAGTTATCCAAAATCTCCCTCGGCTGAGGAAGATTTGTACCTCCATCCTTGGATCACGCAGAGTTTCATATTGCTTTATTAAACCCATTTAGTTTAATTTAGGATTACAAGTCCTTTACTTAATGTTCTTTACCTTTGAATGAAATACTACAACTTTTAGATTTAAACTAATCTCTGCTGATTCTTACTCATTATTTACTTGTGGGTAAATCTTTTGATTGATATACTTTAAAGGCTGTTCATTGACTAACCAAAACTTTGAGTAATAACAATTCAAGTGTACCCATTATCATATTCCTGGTCCTCATTTGGTAATTGCTCATCCTCCGAATAGCCAGTTCCTTTCAGCACAGAACAAGATCCATCGGAGGACCAACTAAGTATGATGGTAGTCAGAGTTTAAATGAATAAAATTGAAATACTTATGATAGCTAGGTTTTAGGGCCCAGTGCGCACCACGCTACAACACATTCTAATACTGTCTTGGGAAACCACTTAGTGTTCAAGTACTGGAACCAACACAAAGCTCTTGATGATGCTACCCTAAAGATCCAGGGCTTGGCTCCGCACTCAGCTCTTCCGCAACACTTCAATTCCGACCTACAGCAACTTAATCCTGGATTGTAGCATCTCTCCTTGCTACTTAAGCATGCAGCCTAGCCAGTAAAACAGAAGAGAGGTGCCCTGCACTCCATAGTCTGCCAGGGTTTGCACACCACAGATGGCTCTGTAAGTACTCTTAAATGTTGTTCTACAGCACCCACTGAAAATCCAAAACTGGGGCATCAAACTAAGGTCAGACAAGGACACTATATGCTGGCCTTCAGTGTCCCCAAGGCTTCAACACTGAGACTCACATCAAGCATTCACCTACTCTTTTAATATTGAAACATCACAAACAGTTATGGACTGTCTGTACAACATTAATCTGCAGCTACCCACCTCTACGTTTCATCTGCATTGCAGCTGGTAGAAATCCTAGTTGCCTGGGAAGAAAATTAATCTGTGATGCCATCTAAGAAGAGGCCCATAAATAGAATATCTGGGAAGCAATGTCAAGCATGGTACAAACAGGGGATCTAATGAGCGGCCCAGAGAGAGATGTCCAGCACTTTATAGTCAGAAGGGGAGATCTAAAAACGGGAGATTCAGAGAGCAATATCCAGCACTAGTGGGTGTGAAAGGGAGATCAGAACAATGAGATACCTAGGGAGAGATGCCCGCCACTATTTAGTCTAGAAAAGGAGGTTCCAAATGAGAAAGCCGGATAACAATGCCTGCACTGCTGCATCTGAAAGGGAGATCCAACAAAGGGAGACCCAGTGCTGGTTGCATATAAAGGGAGATCCAACAATGGGATAAACGGGAAGTGATGTCTATCACCGATTGCTTCCAAAGGAACATTAAAAAATGGGAGCTCCCAAGAGTGATGTCAAGCACTGGAGGGCCTGAAAGGGAGACGTCCAGCACTGGTTGGCATCTAAACAAAGTTTCAACAACGAAAGATGCATTGTGCAATCTTCAACACCAGGGGGTCTTAAAAGGAGTCCCAATAAATGTGACTTTAGGATAGAATCTTGATTTGGGCACTGGGAAACTGAATCCTGGATTACAGATCCTGAACTAAGAAAACATTGACTCAGTAACACTATGAACACTAACGCTAGGAAACACTGTAGGTGGGACTGGAAATGCAGTACATCACCACTGGGTGAGAGGAGGCCTCATTTACTTGCTTCTGCTTTGAGAGATCATTGCTCATTGATTTTTTCCGACAACCTATCGACTCCAAGCGCCTCTCTCATAAATTCGAATTTCAAAGAAACATTAAAAGCTTGCTGTCGTCGCAGGGATAAGATGCTAATAAAAAGGTATATTTGTTTCACTGCCCAATAATTTTGCAAATAGACATCACTTAATGTATTAGCAGTTGCTTTGGGAGAGAGAAAACAGCCTTCATCGCCCGTTGCATCGAATATTTAGAAATAAAGGTTGTTACGCTTTACGAGTGGCGGGAAAACATAGATCTGGAAAAAAATATTTAGAACCAAAGAACTAGGGGGCATCTTAACAAAGCGGCGATAAAAAAAATATTGCCGCTATTGCGGCTGTTTTCGGCCGAAAGGCGGCGATATCTTTATCGCTATATCAGCAAGGTCACACTATCACGTGAATCCTTGCCTTAGCGTCCTTTCCCGTAACGCCCAGTTTGCATCTCTAATGAGATGCAAAGTGGGCGTTCCAGCTCAAAATAACTGGAGAAATGTCGCTAACCGACATTTCTCCAATTATCAATGGGCACGCTAACAAGCATTTCGATAAGAAAAGTAGCGCTAACCTTGGTTATCGCTACTTTCCTTACGCCTGCTTTTAGTTTGACTTAGCCATGATATCCAATGGAAGGTGGATATCATGGCTGAGTCTGCCCTGCCCTATCAGCAAGCTATCGTCAAACGCTGTGCAATTATCGCTGTATTACCAGCGATAATCGCACAATTGGCAGCTTGCGCCTGGAATTTTATCGCTTTTGAGATCAGCGTTGCTAATAGTACGCTATCTCAGCGATAAAATTCGTCGACAGCCGGCTATAATTATCCTAGCGCTAAGTGCGCTTAGCGATAATTATCGCCGGTTCTTGCTGACATGCCCCCAAATCCTCATGGGTGGACTCGTGAGAGGAACAAAATCCTAAACCAATTGACAGTGTAAATTAATGCAAACGCTTCCAGATGCACAGAACGAGGAAATCCGATTTCCTGATCTAAACCCACATTTGTAAATACAAAGCAGAACGTTACCAAAAAGAACAGCAGATCTGGTTGTGAAACTAAACACCCCATGATAACCAGCTTGGTATTTCAGCTGCAATCACCAATCTCTAAAGTCTAGCTCCAGGGACGTCTAGTAAGTAGCAGCCTTCGGCGCTGCACTTTTGTACTTTCTGAAGTGTGTAGTGGCTGTGGTACTGTACCCTTGTTAACACAGCACTGCAGCGTTACTCTTGAGGGACCTCTAGTAGTGGCCTGTGGTACTGCAGCCTTGTAAACCCAGACCTGCAGCATTACTCTTAAGGGACATCTGGTAGTTGCCTGTGATAATGCAAGCGTGTAACCCAGGACTAGCTAGCATCACGCGCCTAAGACTTATTAAGTCTATCAATGAGTCGTGAGTAGCAGGTTGTTTGACTGCAGGCTCTGCGCCACCTCTGCCCCCTCAAACCGGCAGCAAGCTTCAGGGACTTCTTGTAAAGTCTCGTACTGCAGTCTTTTACACCTCGACTCATGGACTTCTAATAGTCTGCCGTAATACTACACTTTACACCAATCGCTGGTGGCAGGCTCCAGAGACCTCTAGTTGTGTCCTGTGGTACTGCACCCTTGGAAACTTTTGTAGGACCACACTCCAAAACATCGTAGCGCCAATTTACTATCCACTTGCGTATGTCCACACAGCAACGCAAGTGTTGAAGTGACGTTTACAAAGCCACGCAAATCAAGATTTTCATGACTTTGCATCACTTTTTAGCCGCTGAGTAACTCAATGCAGCGCCATGCTTTAACCTGCGTTGGATAGTGCAAGGGTGCCTACGTCGAAAGGTACAATTGTTTATGTGTAGGAAGATGTGTATCTCTTCCTGCACACAAACAATCTGAAATGGTGTTTTAAAACTTCTATGTCACACATAGAAGTTGCAAAACTTAATTTTTTTGCGCCACAATGCAAGGTTGTCTTTGTTGTGGTCAGGATTGTTTTTGTGCAGAAAGAGACACCTTCCTGCACATACACAATCAATAGTGTTTTGCTGGTTCTATGATGTGTGCACACATGGAAACAGGAAAAACGAGAAGAAATTAAACATTTCTCCTCAGTGCACCAACGTAAGACCAGGTTTTCCCTGGTCTTAATTTGGGCGCTGCCCCTTATTTATGCTACCCTTGTAAATATGGGGCACTGTCAAAATCAATGGGTGTTACAGTGGAACGCTCACCACAACACCCACTGCCCGCCACTACAACACTAAGTATACTGTGAAAGGGTGCCTTATTCACAAGCCAAAGTCAAGCCATGTAAAGTGGCTTAACGCCGCCTTGTGAATAAGGCGAAGCCCCTATCGCTACCACAACTTTGAGAAAAGTGACGCTGCGGTGGCAATAGGGATTTGTAAATATGACCCTTCATTTCTTGTCGCTACTTCCTCTTTGCATGTCTGATGCATTTAGCAGCACACATACGAAAAATGCAGCACACATACAAAGAGGAATATGCCTTGAAGGATTGTTTTTGTGCAGGGAGGTACCCCATTCTGCACAAAAACATTCCTGACCACAACAAAGACAACCTTCCATCATGGCGCAAGTGTGGTTGCATTAGCGCTATGCAGCCACAAATGCGCCAGAGCACTGATAGAGCGGAAGTGGGTCATATCTTAGTAGTGCATTTCTGTTTTCTCTCTTTCATGCAATGCAGCTCAGCAAGTTCGCTTGCTAAGTTGAGTTGCGCAAAAAACCAGTACATTTGGCCCTTTTTGTCCATCATTGCTGTGACAGGCTGTGAGACAGCAGTTTTTCACCTCATTGAATAATCCAGAAAAGCACATACTAGAAGAATGCACTCTTTTTCCTAACATGAGCCCCACCTAGAGTTGGCGACGATCACAAAGGTAATATCAATGGGAAAAAAATGGGAAAATCCATGCAAATTTAGTGTGTGAAAACTTTTTCAGGAGTCCCTGGACAGTCAGGGATTACTGGGCTCAAAAGATATAAACCAAAGCAATTTGCCACTGCAGCTTAACTTTATTGTTGGACTCAAGACTGATCACCTAGTATTCCCCTTTGGCACCTGACTCTCAGGAAAGCGAAATCAGGTAGTCCAAGGCTTACTCAGTTATGTGGTATTGGCTTTAGAGAGTTAGCACTCTTCATTGGATGACAAGCATCACAGCAAACACTTTCTGTGGGTTAGCCCCCATTCAGGTGCACTCGCCTTCCCCTCAGGGCCCAAAGGGGCATATTTACGAGCCCCTATCACCGCAGAAAGTCACTTTTAGTGACGTTCTTGTGGTGATAGGGGATTCGCCTTATTCGGAAGGCGGCGTTAAGCCACTTAATGTGGCTTAACGCCGCCTTGCAAATAAGGCACCCTTTCAGGGGAGGGCACCCATTGACTGCACTGCAACACCCACTGACCCATTGACGTTGACGCTTCCCCAATATTTACAAGGGTGGCGTAAATATGGGGCAGTGCCAAAATTAAGACCAGGGAAAACCTGTTCTCACCCTGGCAATACGAGGAGAAATGCTTTATTTCTCCTTGTTTTTTCTGTTTCTAACGCAGCACACATAGAAAAAGCAAATCGCCATTGATTGTTTATGTGCAGGAAGGTGTCCCTTCCTGCACATAAACAATCAGTTTTAAAATAATGACGAGTCACAACTTCTATGTGTGCTGCACAAAGCAGCACACATAGATGTTTCAAATTGCCATTTCACATTGTTTAACTGCATGAAGGCACACCTTCCTGCACATAAACAATCCTTCCCCTCCACGCAGGCACCCCTAGAACTATGGTGCAAGGGTGCCTGCGTTGGCACTAGGTAGCTATAATTTGCGCCAGCGCTGGGGGAAACGCAGGTATTCTTGTGGTGCAGCCCTGCATTTCAGAAGTGGCAAAACGCTGCGATAAGCCAAGAAGGCTACTGCCGTGCTCCACCACTTCACTTGTACATATACCCCAACGTTCCTTTTATCATCCAAAAGTGAAGTCTGTGAAATTCCTTCACAGCCAATGCCTGTGTGTGCTGCGGTCAGCAAAGGCCACCTCATGCTGATGGTGTGCACCCGTCACAGACCACCAAGGGAGGATACGTCATTCTGGGACTCAGACCAATCAGCAGCATTTGAGATTCATGTTGCGTGCCACCCGCAGTGAAAGGTAGCTCATGACAGTGCCAGCACAATTTGAAGTGGAAGTGCATAGTTGCAGAAGACCGGTAATGGGAATTTTCAGCTCTCAGGTCACAAATCACAGGCCCTTGTGGCAAAAAGAGAAAATAGCTACAGAAAACATAATAGAAAAGAAACAACATACCATGATGATGTCATTATTTAAGAGACAGGCATGGCACAGGGAAGCTGCAACTACTGACTGCAGAAACAGATACCAGTAACTAAAACTCTCTCATCAGAAATCCACAGGGAAATTTTTTCTTGTTTATTTTTCAGGTTTAGCTACAATGGTCATTGTATACCTGGCTTTGTTTTTTTTTTTTTTTAAAGTGGATTTATGTAGCACTCTGTAATATGATTGTTATGTTGATTATGCTCTGTAAAAAAATTGGGGAAAAGGTAGTAAAAATATATATATAAAATAAAAAAAAGAAGAAATCCACAGGGAGTACAGAGGATGACACTACAAGGCATAAACATTTGGTGCAAAACAGAAGTTGCCTAAAAGCTAACAGCAATCAAAAGACGTGCAAACCATTTGAGGGTAGACCTGCTTGGAGTGCTGCTACTGGAGCAGGCGATGTGAACGGGTTGTGGTGCTCGTTTGTCGCACTGCAGGTGGGTCATGATTGTGAAGTGTCACTCGACGCATCTTTATTACACTATAGCATTGTGGTATTCTTCAGTGTCACAGCTTTTGGTTTTTAATAAAACCATTGTTCAGTTAGAGACCTCAGTTATGGCGCGGAGACAGTTGTCTGAGGCTCCTCTTATTTTGCAGTAACAAACTTCGATGCTTTTCCAGTTTACTAGTGGGATGGATCTTCCTCGTTCTGCTTCGACTTGTTGTCCACCTAAATATTGCAACTGACTAATGAATGAATGAATGTATTCATTTTATTGCTGGTTACTTAAAACCATAACATAAAACCTTAGCATAAAACAGAATTGTAAAAAAAAAAAATCGGCATTTAAAAAAAAAAAAAAAAAAAAAAAGGCAGTAATTAAAATCCGTGAACGTCAAGCAGACTTGCAATTAACTGGGTCTCTAAGTGGTGGAGCCATCAGCAATAATCGAGTCTGTTTGATGAATTTGCCAAACGAGGCCATATGTTTTACTGTGTTCAATGTGTACAATTGATGAATCGCCTCCTTGGCTGTACGGGTGCCCAGTTGTAATAGAATTGCCCGTAGAAAGAGACTGCGAGCTGTGCGCAAGGCCGGGCAACAAAGTAAAAGGTGGGCCAAGGACTCGTGTTTATAATCGCAGAGCCGGCAGCCCATGATCGCCGGTGTTCTCGGTTTGGTGTTGTATATTTCTTGAAGTGGCAGAGGGTGTAATCTGGATGCCAAGATCCTAAGTAAGGCAGCTCTGCCCACGGCCTGCGTGAGGTGATGTTTAGAATTGAACCCTTTTTGTGGCAGGGTTTGGCTTTCGTGCAGGCTTTTTTTGTCCAACAGTTCCAGGTCTAGAGCGCGAGAGTGGATGCGAACTTGTTTTTTAAGTGTGCATTTGATGGCGGAGTACTTAATGATCTTGGGGTTCCAGTTCTCCAAGGCTAATTTGAGCTGGTCTGCTCCGGCTGCAAGGGCAGTTGACCATGGATTCCCAGGTTCGCAAAAGATATGTTTTAAAACTGCCTTCATAGATTTCTCTTGGGCCGCTGTAGTAAGAAAGTAATATTTGCACAAGAAGGCCATCTCTTCCAGCGTTTGATGGTTCAAGGAGAATTCTAGGCGCACTAATGTGTTTCGGGTACACGCAGGTAGATGAAACAGCTTTTTGTGGGCACTGCAATGTATTTTTTCTAGTTCTTTCAATTTTCCAGGGAATGCTAATTGAGCGTAGGTGAGGGCAGGCATTAGTTTTGCGCGTAAAACTCTTCGGATGGCCGTCGTGGTTGGGCTGTGCAAAATAGCTTGTAATTTGCACTGCAACTGACTACTCTACTTGCCTTTTCCTTATCACCATATACTAATCAAGGCATCACTTACATTATAAGAATCAAGGGGCATATTATCAAGACAGGCGATAAAATTATCGCCGCTTTAGCGGCAGAAAACTCCAGCGAAAACGGCGATAATGGGCTTGATAATATGCTCTATGGAATTCTAATTGAAGCCCATGTAAGATGTGGAGGACATCTAACCTGAGCTTCAATTGGAATTCCATAGAGCATATTATCAAGCCCATTATCGCCGTTTTAGCAGCCGTTTTCTGCCGCTAAAGCGGCGATAATTTTATCGCCTGTCTTGATAATATGCCCCCAAATCCCCATGGGTGAACTCGTGAAAGGAAGAAAATCCTTAATTAAATGACAGTGTAAATGAATGCAAATGCTTCCTGGTGCACAGAACGAGGAAATCCGTCTTTTAGATCAACATCCACATTTGTAAATACAAAGTAGAACGTTTACAAAAAGATCAGCAGAGCTGGTTGTCAAACTAAAAACACCCCATGATTACCCACTTGGTACTTCAGCTGCATACACCAAGCTATAAAGTCTGGCTCTAGAGACCTTTAGTAGCCGCTACCGGCGCTGCACCTTTGTACTTTCTGAACTGTGGTGCAAGCTTCAGGAACCTTTTTTTTTTAATTGAGCTTTTACATGTACAAACAGTACAAGGTTGCATACACAATTATACAAATACAGATTCAGTATAGGTGACATGTTTGTGCAAGAACAATAATGTTCAAAAGTAACTTTAGCTTCAGGAACCTTTAGTAGTGGGCTGTGGTACTGCACACTAATGAACACAGCACTGCAGAGTTACTCTTCGGGGACATCTAGTAGTGGCCTGTGGTACTGCAGCCTTGTAAACTCAGACCTGCAGTGTTACTCTTCAGGGACCTCTAGTAGTGGCCTGTGGTACTGCACCCTTGCAAACCAGACCTGCAGCGTTACTCTTCAGGGAGCTCTAGTAGTGGCCTGTTGTACTGCACCCTTGTAAACCAGGCCTGGCATCACACACCAAGGATTTTCAAGCCTATCTTGCGACGCGAGTAGCAACTGGTGATACTCAGGCTACTCGCCACCTCTACTCCCTCGAACAGGCACCAACCTTCAGGGACTTCTTGGAGCGTCAAGTACTGCAGCATTTCACCCCGCGCCTCATGGACTTCTAACAGCCTGCAATCATACTATGTTTTACACCTAGCGCTGGTGGCCTGTGGTACTGCATCCTGGTTAACTAGGGAGGCTTCACACTCCAAGGAATTTTACTTTCATGAGTAACATGCTGTGAGACTGCAATCTTGCAAATCTCCCAACATCTCCATACCGGGTGCCTAGATTCAGGGACTTCTCCTAGCATCTCATACTGCAGAGTCTTACACCTGGTCTAGTAGCCAGTCACACAAGGAAGCCAGAGAGAGGCATGAGCGCGCACCGTTCTATGGGGCTTATTTAAAAGCCCCTTGCGCCGCCGGTCGTCACTTTTCCCCATATAAAATGTGGCACACTGGCAGCGCAAGGGGCTTATAAATAAGCCCCTATGTGCGGGGGGCCCATGAGTCGCACAGAGCTCCAGAGGAAATCTTCTCTCGCAGCGGGAGGCCTGTGGGCTCCTGCAGCATGGCCCGAGACCTGGAGTGAGTCTTTAAGCTGTGGCACAGAGGGACCCAGCGGCGGAGAGCCGTACCGACATCAGCCGCAGGCCGTGTCAGGTGATGGAGCTTCCCCAGAGGGTCTGCCACAGTGCAGTGGGTGCACATACGCCTGTATAACATTTGAAAGGGGGCGTTGACCCCTAGCCCTTGAGGCGGTCGAAACTGGCGGAGGACTGGGGCGCTTTCAGTGGCCTGACCGCTCTGCGTAAGGAAACAGAAAATCGCCATGTGTCCTTTCCTGCTCATGAACAATCATTAAACAAATGCCGATTTTCAACGTGTATGTGTGCAGCACACATAGAAGTTTCAAATTGGCATTGTGGATTGATTATGTGCAGGGAGGTACACCTTTCTGCACATAAACAATAATTTACCCCAACACAGACACCCTAGCACTATGGTGCAAGGGTGCCTGCATTGGTGCTCGGCAGCTGGATTTAGTGCCAGTGCTAAGGGAAACGCAGTGGTGCACCGCATTCTTTTGAATACGGCGCATTCCTGAGTTTTCAGAATGGCTAAGCGTGGTATTAGCAACTTTTGCTAAAAGCCATGCTTCACCATTCTGTTGTAAATATACCCCAATGTGTTTAATTAAACTTAACCCCTTCGGTGCTCATGACGGAACGGTTCCGTCATGAGCCACGGTTGAGCTGTGCTCATGACGGAACCGTTCCGTCATGACCACGCCCGCGCAAGATTCCGTCAGCACAGCGGCGGAATCTGCGCAGCATGGAAGGGGTTAAACTGTTCCAGAGAACACAGGCTTCAGGTCACAGTAGGCTTTAGTGATGGTAGTGCCTGAGCGACAATCTCGAAGAGCTTCACACCTAGATGTCAACGCAAAGGAGGGGAAACCAAGGAGGATACAGAATGTTATCACTTCAGAGCTACTTAGAAGATACTACAATTTGGAGGAAAGCTTTTGACTTAGTTCAATGCCTCCATACAAGTGAGATGAATGCAACTTTAGGAATGTCAAATGTATCGTTCTGTAAGGAGTTTATTTTTATTTCTTTGATAGCGTTACTTATCCCAGTGCAGGCTGTTAGAGCGCTTTACATTATATGCATACATTATGCTTTGATAATAAATCATACGTGTGTAAATCAACAAACAGGATTACAACGTTTAGGAGTCACATATCGTCCTTCAAAAAGTATTCCAATTTATGAACTGCAAGTAACAAAGGACCGGAGTTAAAAGCAGTCACTCATTTATTTATCTACACAAATTAAAAATCTGCAATCTGCATGTTACGCCAGGAGCCCTATTTGTGAGGAAGTAACGCAACGCAGCACAGCAAGTCACCTTGCTGTGCTGCGTTACAGGGAAAGGACAGGAATTTGCTGTATTTATTACAATATGGTGTATTCCCGTCTGTTCCCCAGAGCTGGCGCACAAGAGGCAGCCTAGCGCCAAATCAGGCACTCTTGCACCTTGGTGCAATAGGTGCCTGTGTTGTATGCAGGATAGTTTTTGTGCAGGAAGGGGCACCTTCCTGCACAAAAACAATCCCATGAGGCATATTCCTCTATCTAGGTGTGCTGCAGAATCCAACACACATACAAAGAGCAATTAAAGATGAGTAATAAAGAGATTTCTCCTCCTTACGCCTCACCTGAGAAGAAGTAGCATGTTGTTGCATTCCCAGGTCTATCAGCAATGGTAAATCTGGTAATGGCCAAAATCCACGGGAGTTGTGTGGGAACACCCACACAATACCCATACCATGCCTTCCCAGGGTGGAGTAGCGCAACGCAGCGTTTTGTGCCGTGTTGCGTTTCTCCCGATTTATCAAGCCACTCAAGACCACGACCTTCACTGGCTTGATAAATTACATTTTAGGGTTGCATCCTTAGTGTTGTCCTCCAAAAGCACCTTATTTTGTCACCACTTTGATCCAGAACTCACTAGTAACAGTCTTTAAAACTACAGCCTTTTCCCCTCAGCACCGGAGCCAGGCTTCGGGAACTTCTAGTCTAGAGTGGTCGGTACTGCTGCAGCAGTTCACACAAAACGTTGCTGGCAAGCACCGGCTTTCTAATAGCTAGTAGTGCAGCAGCGTTTTCCATCTTATGCATGGAGGCAGGCTTAATGCAGCGCTAGGAGGCTGGCATACAAGCGCTTGTTACACAGAGAGCTGGTTCCTAGCTCTACAGGGACCTCTAGGAGCAGCGCGTGGTGGTGTGGTCTTTTATGCTAAGCCATGAAGCTGGTGAGGGACCTCTAGGGGCAGCGTGTGGTGTTGCAGTCTTTTACAGCGGCGCTGGAGCCGGTATAGGGCCTCTAGGAGAAGCGAGTGGCATACAGAGGCGCAACTAGAGCCAAATTTAGGGGGGGGGGGGGGGGGCTGAGCAAAAATTCCAGGGGGGGGGGGGGCTGAACTTTAAGCAATAGGCAGAGTGGAGCTGCAGGGTCTCTTAGAAGGTGTGAAACAACAGCAAGGCCTCATTAACATGCAAATGGTCTTTTAAAGACCTGTGAAGTGCTTGGGTGCGGCTGCTTTTTTGCCCGGGAAGGTGTTTCATCCCAGGCTGCCACACACGACGGGGGGGGGAAGGCTGAAGCCCTTTGAGTCCAATGGGTGTTGCGCGCCTGCATACAACCCCGTGTTACACCGAGAGCTGGTTCCTCGCTCTGCAGGGACCTCTAGTCACGGGCTGTGGTACTGCAGCCTTGAACACTCCGGATTGGTGCCAAAGTTCATTGCCTTCTTTCCGCCCTTCGATTGTGTCTGGAGCCAAGGCACGATGATGCGACACTGCAGCAGTTTAACGACCAGCACTGGTGTCGCACTTTGATAACCACCAGTTGTTCATGGCACTCCACCTTTTAAATTCAGTACATTAACAGGCCAGAGGGCTCTCGTGACAGCATGACCACAGTCCGGCACGCCGAGCGCTGAAACCGATCACAGGGACCACTAGGAGCAGCGCGTGGTGCTGCAGTCTTGTACACTTAGCGCTTAAGTCGGGAAAAATTGACTTCTAGGAGCAGCGTGTGGTGTAGCAGTCATTTACGCTAAGCGCTGAAGCTGGTTAGGGAACCTCTAGGGGCAGCGTGTGGTGTTGTGGTCTTTTATGCTAAGCCATGAAGCTGATGAGCGGACCTCTAGGCGCAGCGTGTGGCGTTGCAGTCTTGTACACTTAGGGGCAGATCTATATCGGAGATGCGCCACTTTTACACCGCCGTTGCGTCACTTTTGTGACGCAGCGGCGGTGTAAACCCTGCGCCACGTTGCCCCATATTTACATCGTGACGCATCTATGGAGATGCGTCACGATGTAAAGCCCTGCGCCACGTAAAACCTGCGTCAGGTTTCATGTGGGCGTGTCGACAGAGGGGGGGGCGTTCCATCGCAGGAACACCCCTGAAAAGTGACTCAGTCAAATCTATAAGATTTGACTGAGTCACTTTCCCAACGCTGATGCGCCAAAACCCTGCGCCTGCTTGAAGCAGGCGTAAGGCTTGACGCACCATGTTAGGGATAGGGTAGGTTGGAACAGTGCTGGAGTTGCGTCGCGCTTGCGACGCAACTGAAGCATTGCGCCAACCTTACGCTATCGGATGCGTCACGCATCTGTTTATTCCTGCGCCATGATGCGCCGCATTGTAAATGCGGCGCATCATGTGTGGCGCAAGGGTAAACTTGCGTGACGCATCATTCCTGGCGCATCCTTGCTGATTTGCAGGGATGCGCCAGGAAACATAAATCTGCCCCTTAGCGCTTAAGTCGGGAAAAATTGACTTCTAGGAGCAGCGTGTGGTGTAGCAGTCATTTACGCTAAGCGCTTAAGCTGGTGAGGGAACCTCTAGGGGCAGCGTGTTACAGTCTTTAACACTGAGCGCTGAAGCCAGTCGCGCAGACCTCTATGAGCAGCGCCTGGTTTTTCAGTCTTTTACACAGCGCAGAAACCGGTGAGGGGACCTCGAGGAGCAGCGTGTGCTGTAGCAGTCTTGTACACTCAGCGCCTTAGTCAGTTATGGGGACCTCTAGGCGCAGCATGTGCTGTAGCAGTCTTGTACACTCAGCGCCTTAGTCAGTTATGGGGACCTCTAGGAGCAGCGTGTGGTGTTGCAGTCTTGCACACAGCGCCGAAGTTGGGTAAAAGGGACCTCTAGAAGCAGCGTGTGCTGTGCAGTCTTGTACACTCAGCGATGAAGCCGGTGAGGGGACCTCTAGGCTCAACGTGTGGTGTTGTACTCTTGTGCACAGCGCCAAAGCCAGTTATGGGGACCTCTAGGAGCAGCGTGTGGTGTAGCAGTCTTATACACAGTGCTGAAGCCGGTGAAGGGGGCCTCTAGGAGCAGCGTGTGGTGTAGCAGTCTTGTACACTCAGCGCCGTAGTCATTTCTGGGGACCTCTAGGAGCAGCGTGCGGTGTAGCCGTCTTGTACACAGCGCTGAAGCTGATGAGCGGACCTCTAGGCGCAGCGTGTGGCGTTGCAGTCTTGTACACAGCGCCGAAGTTGGGTAAAAGGGACCTCTTGGAGCAGCGTGTGGTGTTGCAGTCTTGTACACTCAGCGCTGAAGCCGGTGAGGGGACCTCTAGGCGCAGCGTGTGGTGGTGTACTCTTGTGCACAGCGCTGGAGCCGGTGAGGGGACCTCTAGGAGCAGCGTCTGGCGTAGCAGTCTTGTACACAGCACCAAATCCAGTTATGGGGACCTCTAGGAGCAGCGTGTGGTGTAGCAGTCTTGTACACAGCGCCAAACCCAGTTATGGGGACCTGTAGGAGCAGCGTGTGGTGTAGCAGTCTAATACACAGTGCTGAAGCAGGTGAAGGGGACCTCTAGGGGCAGCGTGTGGTGTTGCAGTCTTGTACACTCAGCGCTGAAGCCAGTGAGGGGACCAGGAATTTGCTGTATTTATTACAATATGGTGTATTCCCGTCTGTTCCCCAGAGCTGGCGCACAAAAGGCAGCCTAGCGCCAAATCAGGCACTCTTGCACCTTGGTGCAATAGGTGCCTGTGTTGCATGCAGGATAGTTTTTGTGCAGAAAGGGGCACCTTCCTGCACAAAAACAATCCCCTGAGGCATATTCCTCTATCTAGGTGTGCTGAAGAATCCAACACACATACAAAGAGGAATTAAAGATGAGTAATAAAGAGATTTCTCCTCCTTACGCCTCACAGGAGAAGAAGTAGCATGTTGTTGCATTCCCAGGTCTATCAGCAATGGTAAATCTGGTAATGGCCAAAATCCACGAAAGTTGTGTGGGAACTAGGGTGATCAGATTCTCAAAACAAAAAACGGGGACAGGTCATAGACATAGAAGTAGGACTATGGTTTGCAGTAACCATCGACATAAAAGTAGGACTATTTGACAGCTGTCATAGACATAGAAAAAGGACTACAATTGCAGCTCCCTCCACAGACCGAGATGAAGCATTACAGACAACAAATCTGCGGTCTTTTATTGGCAACCCTCTCCTTCACACAGCAGCATTAGTACTTTTTATTACATTTACACTTTTAAGGACTATAGCATATATTTGCCAAAAATCAATAAAACATCACAGGCTAGCAAACGCCAGATTTACTAGCTTTATCAATGCTCGTTTCTATAGTTGCACGTCAGCACCACAAAAAGTACAACTCATCAATGTTGCTTAGTTGCTCATGACAGAAAAGCATGGGAGGTAAACTGCGGAATGCTAAATTGCCAAATGGCAGCCATGGACCAATGTAAAAAAAAAAAACTTCTCTCCAGGTATTACTGCCTTAGGGTCTTAAGGGTGGCAAAGGTTGGCCGACCACACTGTCCTCCCACATTTGCGTAGTTACTGCTGAGATGTCCTGTTACCTTACTGGGGTATGTATAGTACACTCTAGCCATTGGTATCATCTCATAGTGCAATAGTGTGAAGACCTGAGCAAAAAGCTCGAGCAGCGCTGCTCGCCTCTCCCACAGGCGTTAACCCTGCTCTTTTAAGTCCTTTCCAGCTAAACAGTTTGCCGTGATCTGAAAGGTCAGTCAAAAGGTCAAGTCATAGCTTTGATATGGAGAACACAAAGCATGCATCAATTGGTTATGAATAAAACATGCAATGAGCAATGCATTAATCCTTGCACGGTATGCATAAGGGCTACTGAAAAGTTTGTATGACTATGAATACAAGCTACAGGATGAAGAAATATTGTTTTATCCAAAGTAGAAACTTTGGCTGGCACGATGATGTAGGTGGCGCTGCGTGTAAAATGTCTCTCTTCAAAGGATTTCCCTTCTTGCTACAGTGCTCACCTCAGTGACGACACATGCCGTAAACAGTGCAAAGAGAGCATGCGCGCGCATGCTCAACCGGAACAATGAAAAACAGGGACATTTCTGTGTTTAACGGGGACACTGTTTGAAAACAGGGACATTTGAGTCACTTGGAGAAAAGTGTCGGGACACGGGGACACTTCCCCAAAAACGGGGACCGTCCTGGGAAAACGGGGACGTCTGGTCACCCTAGTGGGAACACCCACACAATACCCATACCATGCCTTCCCAGGGTGGAGTAGCGCAACACAGCGTTTTGTGCTGTGTTGCGTTTCTCCTGATTTATCAAGCCACTCAAGACCACGACCTTCAGTGGCTTGATAAATTACATTTTAGGGTTGCATCCTTAGTGTTGTCCTCCAAAAGCACCTTATTTTGTCACCACTTTGATCCAGAACTCACTAGTTACAGCCTTTAAAACTACAGCCTTTTCCCCTCAGCACCGGAGCCAGGCTTCGGGAACTTCTAGTCTGGAGTGGTCGGTACTGCTGCAGCAGTTCACACAAAACGTTGCTGGCAAGCACCGGCTTTCTAATAGCTAGTAGTGCAGCAGCGTTTTCCATCTTATGCATGGAGGCTGGCTTAATGCAGCGCTAGGAGGCTGGCATACAAGCGCTTGTTACACCGAGAGCTGGTTCCTCGCTCTGCAGGGACCTCTAGTCACGGGCTGTGGTACTGCAGTCTTGAACACTCCGGATTGGTGCCAAAGTTCATTGCCTTCTTTCCGCCCTTCGTTTGTGTATGGAGCCAAGGCACGATGATGCGACACTGCAGCAGTTTAACGACCAGCACTGGTGTCGCACTTTGATAACCACCAGTTGTTCATGGCACTCCACCTTTTAAATTCAGTACATTAACAGGCCAGACGGCTCTCGTGACAGCATGACCACAGTCCGGCACGCCGAGCGCTGAAACCGATCACAGGGACCACTAGGAGCAGCAGCAGTGCGTGGTGTTGCAGTCTTGTACACTTAGCGCTTAAGTCGGGAAAAAATGACTTCTAGGAGCAGCGTGTGGTGTAGCAGTCATTTACGCTAAGCCCTTAAACTGGTGAGGGAACCTCTAGGGGCAGCGTGTTACAGTCTTGAACACTGAGCGCTGAAGCGAGTCGCGCAGACCTCTATGAGCAGCGCGTGGGTTTTTAGGGGCAGATTTATGAGCCCCTTGCGCCACTTTTGCGTCACTTTTCCCATGTTAAAAGTGGCGCAAAAGTGGCGCAAGGGGCTCATAAATCTGCCCGTTAGGGGCAGATTTATGTTGCACTTGCGGCACTTTTGCGCCGCCGTTGCGTCACTTTTGTGACGCAGCAGCGGCGCAAATCCTGCGCCATGGTGCGGGGCATTTACAAACGTGACGCATCTCCCAGATGCGTCACGTTGTAAAGCCCTGCGCCACATGTAGGCGTTCCAGGGCAGGTGGGGGCGTTCCGGCGCAGGAACGCCTCCTAAAAGTGGCTGAGTGAAATCTACAAGATTTCACTCAGTCACTTTTAGGCCCATGCTGCGTCAAAACCCTGCGCCTGCTTGAAGCAGGCGTAAGGATTGACGCAGCATTGTACAGCTAGGGCCCCCCAGATCATTGCTGGAGCTGCGTCGCGCTTGCGACGCAACTCCAGCAATGCGCCACTTTTCGGCACAGATGCGTCACGCATCTGTGCCGTTTTTGCCCCATGGTGCGCCGCATTATAAATGCGGCGCATCCATGGTGGCGCAGCTGTGGCGCATAATAACTGGCGCATCCCTGCTGATATGCAGGGATGCGCCAGTCGTCATAAATCTGCCCCTTAGTCTTTTACACAGCGCAGAAACCGGTGAGGGGACCTCGAGGAGCAGCGTGTGCTGTAGCAGTCTTGTACACTTAGCGCCTTAGTCAGTTATGGGGACCTCTAGGAGCAGCATGTGCTGTAGCAGTCTTGTACACTCAGCGCCTTAGTCAGTTATGGGGACATCTAGGAGCAGCGTGTGGCGTTGCAGTCTTTTAAGCTCTGAGCTGAAGCCGGTGAAGGGGACCTCTAGGAGCAGCGTGTGGTGTTGCAGTCTTGTACACAGCGCCGAAGTTGGGTAAAAGGGACCTCTGTGCAGTCTTGTACACTCAGAGATGAAGCCGGTGAGGGGACCTCTAGGCTCAACGTGTGGTGTTGTAATCTTGTGCACAGCGCCAAAGCCAGTTATGGGGACCTATAGGAGCAGCATGTGGTGTAGCAGTCTTTGACGCTCAGCGCTGGTGAAGGGGGCCTCTAGGAGCAGCGTGTGGTGTAGCAGTCTTTTACGCTCAGCGCTGGTGAAGGGGGCCTCTAGGAGCAGCGTGCGGTGTAGCCGTCTTGTATACAGCGCTGAAGTTGATGAGCGGACCTCTAGGCGCAGCGTGTGGCGTTGCAGTCTTGTACACAGCGCCGAAGTTGGGTAAAAGGGACCTCTTGGAGCAGCGTGTGGTGTTGCAGTCTTGTACACTCAGCGCTGAAACCGGCGAGGGGACCTCTAGGCGCAGCGTGTGGTGGTGTACTCTTGTGCACAGCGCTGGAGCCGGTGAGGGGACCTCTAGGAGCAGCGTCTGGCGTAGCAGTCTTGTACACAGCACCAAATCCAGTTATGGGGACCTCTAGGAGCAGCGTGTGGTGTAGCAGTCTTGTACACCGCGCTGAAGCCGATGAGCGGACCTCTAGACACAGCGTGTGGCGTTGCAGTCTTGTACACAGCGCCGAAGTTGGGTAAAAGGGACCTCTTGGAGCAGCGTGTGATGTAGCAGTCTAATACGCAGTGCTGAAGCCGGTGAAGGGGACCTCTAGGGGCAGCGTGTGGTGTTGCAGTCTTGTACACTCGGCGCAGAAGCCAGTGAGGGGACCAGGAATTTGCTGTATTTATTACAATATGGTGTATTCCCGTCTGTTCCCCAGAGCTGACGCACAAAATGCAGCCTAGCGCCAAATCAGGCACTCTTGCACCTTGGTGCAATAGGTGCCTGTGTTGCATGCAGGATAGTTTTTGTGCAGAAAGAGGCACCTTCCTGCACAAAAACAATCCCCTGAAGCATATTCCTCTATCTAGGTGTGCTGAAGAATCCAACACACATACAAAGAGGAATTAAAGATGAGTAATAAAGAGATTTCTCCTCCTTACGCCTCACCTGAGAAGAAGTAGCATGTTGTTGCATTCCCAGGTCTATCAGCAATGGTAAATCTGGTAATGGCCCAAATCCACGGGAGTTGTGTGGGAACACCCACACAATACCCATACCATGCCTTCCCAGGGTGGAGTAGCGCAACGAAGCGATTTGTGCTGTGTTGCGTTTCTCCTGATTTATCAAGCCACTCAAGACTACGACATTCAGTGGCTTGATAAATTACATTTTAGGGTTGCATCCTTAGTGTTTTCCTCCAAAAGCACCTTATTTTGTCACCACTTTGATCCAGAACTCACTAGTAACAGCCTTTAAAACTACAGCCTTTTCCCCTCAGCACCGGAGCCAGGCTTCGGGAACTTCTAGTCTGGAGTGGTCGGTACTGCTGCAGCAGTTCACACAAAACGTTGCTGGCAAGCACCGGCTTACTAATAGCTAGTAGTGCAGCAGCGTTTTCCATCTTATGCATGGAGGCCGGCTTAATGCAGCGCTAGGAGGCTGGCATACAAGCGCTTGTTACACAGAGAGCTGGTTCCTAGCTCTACAGGGACCTCTAGGAGCAGCGCGTGGTGGTGTGGTCTTTTATGCTAAGCCATGAAGCTGGTGAGGGACCTCTAGGGGCAGCGTGTGGTGTTGTGGTCTTTTATGCTAAGCCATGAAGCTGGTGAGGGACCTCTAGGGGCAGCGTGTGGTGTTGGAGTCTTGTACACAGCGCTGGAGCCGGTAAAGGGACCTATAGGAGAAGCGAGTGGCATACAACCCCGTGTTACACCGAGAGCTGGTTCCTCGCTCTGCAGGGACCTCTAGTCACGGACTGTGGTACTGCAGCCTTGAACACTCCGGATTGGTGCCAAAGTTCATTGCCTTCTTTCCGCCCTTCGATTGTGTCTGGAGCCAAGGCACGATGATGCGACACTGCAGCAGTTTAACGACCAGCACTGGTGTCGCACTTTGATAACCACCAGTTGTTCATGGCACTCCACCTTTTAAATTCAGTACATTAACAGGCCAGAGGGCTCTCGTGACAGCATGACCACAGTCCGGCACGCCGAGCGCTGAAACCGATCACAGGGACCACTAGGAGCAGCGCGTGGTGTTGCAGTCTTGTACACTTAGCGCTTAAGTCGGGAAAAATTGACTTCTAGGAGCAGCGTATGGTGTAGCAGTCATTTACGCTAAGCGCTGAAGCTGGTGAGGGAACCTCTAGGGGCAGCGTGTGGTGTTGTGGTCTTTTATGCTAAGCCATGAAGCGGATGAGTGGACCTCTAGGCGCAGCGTGTGGCGTTGCAGTCTTGTACACAGAGCCGAAGTTGGGTAAAAGGGACCTCTTGGAGCAGCGTGTGGTGTTGCAGTCTTGTACACTCAGCGCTGAAGCCGGTGAGGGGACCTCTAGGCGCAGCGTGTGGTGGTGTACTCTTGTGCACAGCGCTGGAGCCGGTGAGGGGACCTCTAGGAGCAGCGTCTGGTGTAGCAGTCTTGTACACAGCGCTGAAGCCGATGAGCGGACTTCTAGGCACAGCGTGTGGCGTTGCAGTCATGTACACAGCGCCAAAGTCAATTATGGGGACCTGTAGGAGCAGCGTGTGGTGTAGCAGTCTTATACACAGTGCTGAAGCCGGTGAAGGGGACCTCTAGGGGCAGCGTGTGGTGTTGCTGTCTTGTACACTCAGCGCTTAAGCCAGTGAGGGGACCTCTAGGTGCAGTGTAGCAGGGGCTCGAGGGCCGGCGCCATAATGGCCGCCAGAGCACAACAAGGAACGGAACTGGTTCGCGCCAGCGAGAAGCGCCGCAGGGCGAAACGCCCTGAGGCCCCTGCCCCCCTTCCAAGAACAATAAGAGAAGAGGAAGGGGGGGATATACGACTACGCTCCCCCTGGGGCAGCCCACTTGCACATCATGGGAACTGGGGGAGCAGCGCCAACGATTTTTGGGTCGCCGGTAGAGTCACCGTCGCGTGCCAGGGATCAGCGCCGAGTGGAGAGATCAGGGAACCAGCTACCATGAGAGGTGACCAGGAGACGGAGGGCGCCGAACCCCCAGCCAGACGGTCATGAACTGCGGGGCTGTAGTAAGTAGATTATATTGTATTAGTAATTGTTTTGTGTTTCTTTATGGAATGTATCTAGGTGAGCAGTAGGTAGAATGTTACTGGGGATCTAGAATCTCTGTGGAAAGGCAGATGAAGACTGGATCTTGTTGGGATATGTCGTGGGTTCTTTGCTCGGAAAATAAATTCTACTTTTACTGAATAAACAGTTCCTGTGACTTCATTATATGCTCTGAAGGTGAAGAGAGCATACTACATATTTTGGCGACGCACTGGATGGGATCTGTGAAACTTTGTAAGATTTTGATCTATTTTCAACTTTGGAAAAGTAGCAGTTTGTCACAGCTGGAAAGGAAAAACCCACCTGTGGTATGCTCTGTACAGAATGTTATCACTCGTGCGGGGTTCCATGTTCCACTTGCAACGGGTGGTGCATTGGAGCTACGTGCGTCTTGGATGTGGTTGTATAAGCTGTTCTTCCCTACTTGGAATAAACCCAACTGGAAACCTGATTTGGCTACGTTCATTCCTTTCTTCACATTGGCGACGATCGGGATTAAGGGAGAACAGCGTTCACTGGACCAAGACGGAACATATTTTTTTTTTGTGTGTCTATTAAAGTGCGTTTTCGTACGCACCAGCGGCTGATTAATTAACCGTGCTTTGATTGCACCTGCGGCAGAATTACTGACCCTGAGTCAAGTGTCAAGTCTATCTGAGCGTTGTGGATAGAGAAACTGGTGTTCGTTTTTAAACTAAGAAGTTACCCGTTTCCTGTGGATAAAGAGACCTGCTCTTAACTGAGAAGTTTTGCTTGTTTCCGGATCTTTGGTGAAGACCGTGGCTCGTGAGGGTGTACGGCTGGAATTGGGATTAGCGGACATCATACATTTCGTTACGTTATTTTAAACTTTCATGGATCGTCAAAAGAAAACAACTCACATCTAACGGTGTTTGGAACGCCATGGTTCAGTCCTCGCGCATCTGCATCTTCACGATTGAATGACGACGAACAACGCGTAACACGCAACACGCGCTACACGTAACACGCTGAGAGCGTGATTTCATCATACGTTTGGCAGCCATTTTCAAGGGATTACTCAACCACTAGTGCGTTTTATACTGCAAGTCTACAACGGCTGTTAATTATTGTTAGTGTTTCGTTTGGTTATTGATTCTCTTTTGTGCCATATCCTTCAGGGAGATGTTTTATTCAAAGTGTGAAATGATTTTGTGAAATATATCCACAGTAATTTTTTTTTTTTTTTTTTTTATTATTTCAATTGCACTTTTAGTGTAAGAGTTTCACTTCACATTTAATATGTCAAACATTTCCGCCCCCCCACATTTCCTGCCTTCTGCAGGCGAACCAAAAATGGAATGGGACCTATGGTATCCCATGTTTATAGCCTATGTAGAAGTCCTGGAAGAGGATGGTTGTACTCCCAAGAGGAAACTAGATCTGTTGAGACACTGTCTTGGGGGTCAAGGTATTAAAGAGTTTGACGACTTACCCCCTTTGGAAAGTGCTGAAGGAGTAAATGTTTTTGAGGTCGCAGTTAAAAAAATGAGTATTAGATTTGGGAAAAAAACCAATGTTGTAATGGAAAGATTTAAATTTTATTCCCGCGCACAGAAAGAAGATGAGTCTATTGAAACCTATGTATCTGCATTACGTTCATTAGCAGGCTCTTGTGCATTTGATACTATCAATTATGAGCAAGTGTTAAGGGATCAGATAATGATGAAAACAAAGAGTAAAAAAATACAAGAACGGCTGTGGTTAGGAACCGAGTCGTCATTAACTGCTGTAGTGAATATTGCCAAAGGCATTGAACAATCGGAAAAATTTGTTAGTGAAATTAGGGGCCAGGCTCCAATATGTAACATTAAGGTACAAGATCCTGTAGTCGAGGTATCACTTGTTAAAAACCAAACTACAACTAAAAGGCCACAGTTTGTCAACAAAAAAGATTTTAGTTTTAAAGACAATAAGCCTAACAGAAGAAGTCCCATCATATGTTATAGATGTGGTAGCTTTGACCATGTGGGCAACTATAAAGGATGTCCTGCATGGAGTAAAATTTGTATTAAGTGTAAGAGAACAGGTCATTTTGGGAAAATGTGCAGGTCAATGCAAAAAATTAATTGTGTAACGTGTGATGAAGAAGAAATTTCCACAGACTTCAATGAATTTAATTGCATCTCTTGTGTGACTGGGAGTAGTTGCAAGGGCTTTCCATCTGGTACAATATTTATTGATGGCAAAGAAGTGCTTATGATGATCGATTCTTGTGCATGGTACTCTATCATTGGTATGGAGCTGTTTAAAAAATTGTGGGGTAAAAAGCAATTGTTACCTCCGGATATCAAACCAGGTAGCTATTCAGGACACAAAATAGATCTGGAGGGTTTTATTTGGGCAGATTTTGACTTTAAGGGAAAAAAAACCAAGGGAAAATTATATGTTGCAACCAAGGGAGTTTCCATTTTGGGATGGCCACATCAACAAGAGTTGGGGATCAAGTTGGATCCTAATGCCTCGCCACCTGTATACAGCATTGGGGTAGAGGATGAAGCATTTGTTCACACCATAAAAAGTTTGTATCCTAAAGTATTCCAGGATACTCTTGGAGAGTACACTGATTTTAAACACAAGATTATCCTGAAAGATTCAGCTCAGCCCGTAAGACACAGAGTACGCAATGTACCTTTGGCCTATCGCACTAAATTGAAGGACATATTAGGTGATTTGGTGTCAAGAAATGTTATTGAACCAATTGAATCTTCCCCTTGGGTTTCTCCGGTGGTTCTTTCGCTCAAAAGTAATGGTGATTTACGTTTGTGTGTAGATTTACGCAGTTTAAACAAAGAGATCTGGATCGACAGACATCCTTTGCCAAACATACATGAGATGATATCAACACTCTCTGGTGCGTGTGTGTTTTCCACTGTAGATTTGGCAAGTGCGTACCATCAGATTGTTTTACATGAGGAATCTAGGTCTCTAACAGCCTTCATCACACCCGAAGGCATGTTTCAATTTTTAAGGATGCCTTTTGGATTAGCTAGTGCAGCTTCAGTCTTTCAAAGGATCATGAAAGAGGTGTTGGAGAATTGTCCTGGTGCGATTGCGTTCCAGGATGATATTTTAATTTTTGGGAGAAATTTCGAGGAACATGATGCTAATTTAAAAAAGGTTTTAGATGCCATACAAAACAAAGGGCTAACATTGAAATTCTCTAAATGTAAGTTCAGGAAAAGTAGGGTAGAATATTTGGGACATGAAATATCGAGTGAAGGAATTAAACCTAAAGTAGACCATGTCAGGAGTGTCCAAAAAGCACCGGCTCCTACCAATAGAGAGCAGTTGCTATCCTTTTTAGGTCTGACTGAATTTTATAGCAAATTCGTGAAGAATTATTCTTCAAAAGTATTTCCTCTCCGTGAGTTATTAAAGAAAAATGCGAAATTCATCTGGGGTATTCAACAGAATTTAGCCTTTGAAATTCTAAAAAACGATATCAGTTCTGCTCCTTTCTTGAGACCATTTGAAATTGGTGGGGAATGTATAGTGGCTGTGGACGCTAGCAGTACAGGTTTAGGGGCGGTTCTGATGCAGAAGAACTTTGGAGAGGAGTTTGTGATATCTTATGCCTCTAGGTCGCTACGAGGGGCAGAATTTAACTATTCCACAATTGAGAGGGAGTTGCTCGCTTGTACTTGGGCGGCACAACATTTTAGGCAATTTTTGTGGGGAACAAAGTTCCAATTGAGGACAGACCATAAACCTCTGATCAATATGTTAGCAGCTGGTGGGGGCAGAACACTTACAGCGCGGTTAGCAAGACTAGCCGCAAAATTACAGGAATATCAGTGTTCTGTGGTGTATATTCCTGGCCGGATGAATGTACATGCAGATTGTATGTCACGTTTGTCTTTGCCTTGGTCCGATGTCCCAGATTTAGAGGGGGAAAAAGAAGAATGTGATGTAGCATTCACTATGGAGGATATGAACCACAGTTTAGGATCAAGTTGTTTTTCAAAAGAGTTGTGGGATAGTGAAATGTCTAAAGATGTCACACTGAACAATGTGATAAATTTTCTCTGTGTTGGCTGGCCGGAGGAGAGGAAGCTAAGTGGAGATATCAGTTCGTTTTTTAAAATAAGGGACGAACTTATGTTTTCACATGGTTTTGTTAGTAGGGGTGACAAAATAGTACCCCCACTAGGAATTAGAAACAATTTGATTAATCTTTCCCATGAAGGACATATGGGCATGTCATGTACCAAAAGACGTTTAAGAGAATTTTACTGGTGGCCTTGCATTGACAGCATGGTTGATAAATGGGTTAGGAATTGTGCTTTCTGCTCCAAAAGTGATAAGACTGTCAAACCACTTTCCGTGGGTGTTTCACCGATTGAGTATTCACAAGGTCCATGGGAAAAGCTGGGTATTGACATAATTGGTCCTTTGGGTCTTACACCTGTGAAAAATGTTTTTGCATTAGTGCTAGTGGACTATTTCTCTAAATGGCCGGAGGTCAAAATTGTGGACAAAATCACGACGACTCAAGTTATAGAGTTCTTGGACAATGTTTTTAGCAGGGAGGGTTTGCCTGCTGAACTTGTTTCTGACAATGGCCCGCAATTCATTAGTAAAGAGCTAGAATTGTTTTTAAATAAGTGCGGTATCATCCACAAGAAAGTGTCCAATTATAATCCTATGGCCAATGGTCAAGTGGAATGATTTAATAGAGTGGTAAAAGAATCTATACAATTGGCTGTAAAAAGTAACTTAGATTGGAGGAAAGCTTTGAGAGCTACTTTGCTGACTTATCGTACTTCTCCTCATTCTGTAACTAACTGCTCTCCATTTGAGATGTTAAGAGGGAGAAAAGCAAGTTCGAAACTCAGACCTTGGTGGTTAAAATCCAATGGATTTAGTGATCCTTTGGTAGATGTTGAAGCTGTCAGAGAACGTGTTCTAAGATACCAAGACAAAATGCGAAGGGGAAGTTGCACAAAACGTCTTTCCAATCATAAAATTAAAATTGGTGACTTGGTACGTGTCAAGTTTGGGTGTTCTGACAAAAAATGGTCTAAGTGGTCTGATCCCCTCAAAGTAATTGAGGTTTTTAGTAAAGCTGTTAGAGTTGAAGGTGGGAAGATCTGGAATTTTAGACGAGTATCCATGTATAGGTCTAACAATGATTTTCGCAAGTTAAATGTCATGCCTAAAAAGGATTTGGGATCTAAGGTGAATTTAGATGATTGTCAAAATTTCTTTGACACTTTTGATGGTTCTTCTGGGCAAGATTTTCATGTTCCTCCTGCGAATGTCCAAGAAACATGTGGAGTTCCATTGGATTCAATTTTAAGCCCAGATGATGTAACAACAACCTTAGCTTTTCCTGTGAATCAGAATGATGAGGTTTCTGTTCTAAGGAAAAGTTCTCGTATTAGGAAAATACCTGTTAAATTGAATGATTTTGTTAGATTTTGATTTCTTTCAAATGTTAACTGCGTTATAAGTTTTTTTTGTTTACATGAATGTTTTTTTTGTTTGTTTTTTTTTTTTTTTTTTTTTTTAAGGGGGAAGGTGTGTGGTATGCTCTGTACAGAATGTTATCACTCGTGCGGGGTTCCATGTTCCACTTGCAACGGGTGGTGCATTGGAGCTACGTGCGTCTTGGATGTGGTTGTATAAGCTGTTCTTCCCTACTTGGAATAAACCCAACTGGAAACCTGATTTGGCTACGTTCATTCCTTTCGTCACCACCGACGCTGATATCCTGCTGTTGGTGATTGGGTTTTGATTCGGAAACCCATTAAAGTTTCTAAAGGTCACTCAAAGTTTTCATCTCCTGTTCAAGTGGTTGGTGTTTCTCGGGGGTCTGCTATGTTGCAAGATAGGGGTTGGTGGAATAAGAATGCACTTATAAAAATCACTGATAAACAAGCAGCTATCATTTTGGAGAGTAAGAATACTCCTGTTGTCACAGATATTTCAAATCAGGATTGGTTTGGTGTTTGTGACAATATTGGTACACGTTCAGGTCTCTCCCTTCATTCTCGATCTGATTTGTGTCAGGGTGATTCTAGAGAGATTGTTCCATGTCCAGTTTCTCCTCGTGTAATATCTGAAAGGGGAGAAGGTGAGGGTAGTGGAAGAAATATTGGTGGTTCAAGATTACGTTCTGCACCTTTTCGCTTTCGTGATTATGTCATGACTGGAGTTATTTTATTTTTGTTGTTTTTATTTCTTTTATGTATCATCTGTAATATTTGTGAATTATCTAAATTTCTGTTTATGTATAAAGGGGAGGGTGTGTAGTAAGTAGATTATATTGTATTAGTAATTGTGTTGTGTTTCTTTATGGAATGTATCTAGTTGAGCAGTAGGTAGAATGTTACTGGGGATCTAGAATCTCTGTGGAAAGGCAGATGAAGACTGGATCTTGTTGGGATATGTCGTGGGTTCTTTGCTCTGAAAATAAATTCTACTTTTACTGAATAAACAGTTCCTGTGACTTCATTATATGCTCTGAAGGTGAAGAGAGCATACTACATGGGCACACCCCCATGGATGGAGAAGAGCGGGTCGAAGAACTCGTGCTTGGACGGTAGACCGAAGAAGGCCAACCGAGTTCGCAGTGCTGCAATCCTGCATGGCCAACCACAGATAGCCGGTGAGTTAGCAAGATTGCAGGCAAGGTGAGCATGGGCAGGTGCCATGTGCAAGAGGTCATGGGGAGCAGTATAAGCTCGAGCTAGGCGCTTGAGGTAGTCGGGCGCTGTGCTGCGCCGAACGTGAGGATGAGTACATTGGCGTATAGCAAATGGGTGTTTTTGCCTGTAGTTGTTTGTAGCTAAGGAACGAGTACAGGGAATTAATGTCCCAGGATGGCACCCACTACAAACTTCATAAGCCCCCCAATAACTGCCACATGTTTGCAAACTGGGGATATTGAATATACGAGATGTGCCCAGGATCATAGACGGTCGGTGGGTGCAGCAGTGATTTGGGCGCTAGACGCCTCAATCGAATACGTCAACTTGGCTACCACATCACACCACACATGGGTAGCCCAGGATGGTTTTAAAGCGCCGAGTGAGGTAACGTGCACCCCTCCGTTATGAAAACCTGTAGCTGGGGAATCCTTGTAATACCCTCGGGCCTAACGGGGATATACATTTAAAAAAATAAAAAAATAGGGCCCCCCTTTGGTAGGGTCACTGGGCAGTGCACGGCGAGCGTGGTGGGGCCATTGGGACTGTGCTTCGTCTGCTGCGGACCTGGCGGATATGAAGGGATAAGGTGGCCTGGGGGGTCAGTGCTGCCTTTAGGTGCGCGGGAACCAGGCTTTCCCAACGGCGTTGGTGCGCGGGAACCAGGCATTGGTATGGCCTTAAGGGCACAACTGTAGACTTTAAAACGGGGGACCCAGGTTCGAGCCCAGCGCCGGATGCACATCCGGTCTTAGCTGCCTTTAGGTGCGCTGGAACCAGGCTTTCCCCACGACGTTGGTGCGTGGGAACCAGGCATTGGTATGGCCTTAAGGGCACAACTGTAGACTTTGAAACGGGGGACCCAGGCGGTATGGCCTTAAGGGTACAACTGTAGACTTTGAAACGGGGGACCCAGGTTCGAGTCCCAGCGCCGGATGCACATCCGGTCTTAAAGGAAAGACAGTGAGGCCCGGTCTATTAAAAAAAAAAAGGCCAGCTAAAGTTTAGTCGCAGTACCTTGGCGTTGAACTCGGAAGCTGTAGATGCATTCCTTGTTCGAAGTGAAGGCAGCGCGCTGAAGTGTGGGGCGCGAGACCCTGGTTCAAGGAGATGTGGTCCGTCGGCTGCGCTGCCGACTTTGGTGCATGAAACCAGGGTTCGAGCCTGGAGGTCGCGTCCACATCCTGCGATTCTGGGCAAGTCACTTAATCTCCCCGAGCCTGAATGTGTAATGTAGGTGCGGCGCTCCAATACCTTCGGGTCGAGTTCGCGCTATATAAAAGATGCAAGAAAAATAAAAAAAAGATGGGCGGGCAGCACGCGGCCACCTCCGTGTCTCGAGAGCCGCGCTGCCTGCGAGTGGAGGCTGGAGTGCCCATCCCCGAGAGTTGGTGCCCCGGTAGGAACGCACGTAGTGGGCTACTGTGAAGAGGCAGTGTCCACAGCCCAGGTGCGAGTGCACTGGAAACGGTGTCCTCTAGCAGGATTGCGTTGTGTGGGTGAGTGTGCTAGCATTGGTGAACAGGCTGCCCGAAACTTTGCCGACGTATGTGTTGACGGCTAGAGCGGCCAACTTGGAGGCTCGTGAACCAGGTTCGAGTCTGGCGAGATGCTGAAACATTAGGTGATTCTTGCCAAATCACGTCTCCCCGTGCCCAAACAAAAAAAAAAAAAAGAATGTCCCTTTCTGTAATGCAACTGGTAAATCGCTCTGATACCGTCGGGGCGAGTTCACGCTATATAAATCGGCAAAAAAAAATAATTGCGGGGACTGCGTGCTTCTGAGCAGATCTTCGGGCAGCAGCAGTCTTTCTTTAAGCCTTTAGGGTAACGGCATTGTCGATGATCATCCTCTGATGCTGGGCAAATCACTTTAGCTACCCGTGCCTAACAAAGAATGCCCTCATCATGTAACACACATGTGGCCAGGGCGAAGCGCTCCGGTACCTTCGGGCCAAGTTCGTGCTACAGGACACTACATACAAAAAAAAAAATAAGAAAGCCATTCTTCTCAATGGAGATCGAACAGGCCCTGGCTGCATGCATGCTGCTCAGTTCAGGGGACACCAAGTGCTGACTTGGCTTAGGGGCACCTGCTTGTTTTAGCTTATGTTGTGATAAAAAGCCCTGCAGCCATTCACGTCCTCGAGCAATTGGTCAGGAAGAATTGAATTGTCTAGAAAAACTCCGTGGCTAGAAGACTCCGGTGATTTACGTGCTCCTGGGGAGATCGGAGCCTCGTCTAGATTGTTTTCTGACTCGGGGAAGTTGTTTTTGAGTCACGGCATGCAGCGCCTTGGGTTAGCATGCCTGCTGCAAAGACCATATAACATGCAGATCACGAGGGCAGGGCAATGTCAGCAGGTCAGCTGGGTTACCGTCTTTTGTCAGAGACTTCCCACAACTAAGTTGCAGTCTGCACTAAGCGATTAACTGTGAAAAAACTGCGTGCAGATTTCAAAGGATAAGATCGGAGCATCTGTAGTGTCGCCAGTCTGTCATTCTTTTAATGTCGCAAAAGGGGTCAATTTGTGTCAAATTAGTCCTGATTCAAAGAGCACCTCAATCCATTGAATGACATGGTAAATTCAAAGTTTGTGCTAGTCCAGAATAAGTACGCTTCAACTATACTGCCTACCTGTAAGGTGCAGCAGATTCTGGGATGACAAAGCTGTTTAAAAATTTTTTTTTTAAAAAAGGTTTCAAGAAAGCAATAGTTAAACACAGTCTGGCAACATCTGACCACGTTAAAAAAAAAAAAAAAAAAAGAAAAGTGAGACGGTAGAGTGGCTGAGCGGTCTAAGGCGCTAGAAAAAGGCTCCAGTCTCTCCGGAGACGTGGGTTTGAATCTCACCGCTGCCAATTGTGGTTGCCCCTCCCCCCCCCCCCCCAAAAAAAGACTAATAATACACGCTCCTGAGCATGACTGACCAGTAAGAAGACAGAGGTTATCTCACCTGCCATATTGGGACAGTAATCTAACTGGTAGTCCGAAAATAGCAGTACCATGGATGCGGGTAACACTAAACATCTGTTAATCATCACCAAGTTACTCTTGGGTGCAAGACGCTTGCACAAGATGGCAGCTCTGAGGGATTTAAAAAAAATCAGGTCAACGGCCCACGAGGTGTGCCCATTCAGAGGGCAGGAACAAATCCATCATCGTTACATATACACGGGCATGTGCCCTGCGCTCCCGGCAGCGCTGACTCGGGTTCTCACCCCCCCCCCCCAGAGTATGAAATAAATACAGCGGAGTGGGTAGTACAGCCTGGCGGATACTAATCAGGGTTACTAGTTTCACGGTGATACTTACCAGGGGGGGGGAGGGGGGGGGGAGCCTGCCAGGGGCATTGGTGAAGTGGAGGATGTTATTTAATGAATGTATGCTGTATCACGCCTCCACAAGCGGTATCTGACTGTCTCCCAACTTTTGATTTCATGTATGACCCATGGCGAGAGGAGACAGTACTGTAAGACACTTAAGGACACAGGTGTGCCAGGGCATCAGTGCAAAGATGGAGCAGAGCACACCATTGCGTTTGTGGGAAGATAGCCGTCGGAGCTGACCAGACGTGGGGGGAGCCGCAGGAAGACGTAAGCCTCCCTGGCGGCGTGGCGGAAACAACAAGTGTATTGTTTTGGTATGGGAGCACACCGACAGGGCGGTGTGTAGAAGGAGGGCCACTCACTCTGGGATGCCGCACGGCAGGGTGAGCACGCCTCACAAAATCGGGGTAGCAAACGGAGACGGCGCTTGCAGCCCAGCCCCCGCCAGAAGGTGGGGCACAAAAGAGACTAACAAGGTAGCGAGTTGGGGCCTAACTCCGGGGAAAGGCTACCCCCACACGCAAAGGGGCGTGGTAAACAACAAAGAACAATCTACGAGCTGTCAGGGTGATTTACGACCCTAGGAGTTGCAAATGAGCAAAAGACAAGCCAGTGATTTATGGCCAGCCGATGATTTATGGCTGATGATTTATGATGCTCATGCAGAATGATTTATGACAGCGAAATGATCACAGATTGTGACAGAATGGTTTATGACATATCGGTGATTTATGACCCATGATTTATGGCTGCTGATTTATGGTGATCAGGCAGAGTGATTTATGGCAACAAAATAAGGACCAATTGTGGCACAATGATTTATGACACACAATGATTTATGACCCATGATTTATGATGTCCAGCTGACACCGCGTGACATCCAATTTGTAATAATGTGTGACAATGATTTATGACCCCGGCCCCCAAGTGGGTGTCCAGGGGAGTTGTACAAGTGTGACGTATGTAATAAGTAATAAAAACTGCGGCCAACAACGACCACCAAATACGACGACTGTTGGCTGTGTTTAGTAATGCAGATGCACAAGTATGGTACGGTTCCTGGAATGGGTGCAGTGTGCCGCACTCTTTTGAATACGGCGCATTCCTGAGTTTTCAGAATGGCGAAGCGTGGTATTAGCAACTTTTGCTAAAAGCCATGCTTCACCATTCTATTGTAAATATGCCCCAAGGTGTTTCAACTTAAACTGTTCCAGAGAACACAGGCTTTAGGTCACCGTAGGCTTTAGTGATGGTAGTGCCCTGAGCGACAATCTCGAAGAGCTTCACACCTAGATGTCAACGCAAAGGAGGGGAAACCAAGGAGGATACAGAATGTTATCACTTCAGAGCTACTTAGAAGATACTACAATTTGGAGGAAAGCTTTTGACTTAGTTCAATGCCTGCATATAAGTGAGATGAATGCAACTGTAGGAATGTCAAATGTATCGTTCTGTAAAGAGTTTATTTTTATTTCTTTGATAGCGTTACTTATCCCAGTGCAGGCTGTTAGAGCGCTTTACATTATATGCATACATTATGCTTTGATAATAAATCATACGTGTGTAAATCAACAAACAGGATTATAAGGTTTAGGAGTCACATGTCGTCCTTCAAAAAGTATTCCAATTTATGAACTGCAAGTAACAAAGGACCTGAGTTAAAAGCAGTAACTCATTTATTTATCTACACAAATTAAAAATCTGCAATCTGCATGTTACCCCAGGCACCCTATTTATGAGGAAGTAACGCAACGCAGCACAGCAAGTCACCTTGCTGTGCTGCGTTACAGGGAAAGGACAGGAATTTGCTGTATTTATTACAATGTGGTGTATTCCCGTCTGTTCCCCAGAGCTGGCGCACAAGAGGCAGCCTAGCCCCAAATCAGGCACTCTTGCACCTTGGTGCAATAGGTGCCTGTGTTGCATGCAGGATAGTTTTTGTGCAGGAAGGGGCACCTTCCTGCACAAAAACAATCCCCTGAGGCATATTCCTCTATCTAGGTGTGCTGCAGAATCCAACACACATACAAAGAGCAATTAAAGATGAGAAATAAAGAGATTTCACCTCCTTACGCCTCACCTGAGAAGAAGTAGCATGTTGTTGCATTCCCAGGTCTATCAGCAATGGTAAATCTGGTAATGCGCCAAAATCCACGGGAGTTGTGTGGAAACACCCACACAATACCCATACCATGCCTTCCCAGGGTAGAGTAGCGCAACGCAGCGATTTGTGCTGTGTTGCGTTTCTCCTGATTTATCAACCCACTCAAGACCCGACCTTCACTGGCTTGATAAATTACATTTTAGGGTTGCATCCTTAGTGTTGTCCTCCAATAGCACCTTATTTTGTCACCACTTTGATCCATCACCACTTTGATCCAGAACTCACTAGTAACAGCCTTTAAAACTACAGCCTTTTCCCCTCAGCACCGGAGCCAGGCTTCGGGAACTTGTAGGGGCAAATTTATGTTAGACTTGCGCCACTTTTACGCCGCCGTTGCGTCACTTTTGTGACGCAGCGGCGTCGTAAACCCTGCGCCACGTTGTGCCCTATTTACATTGTGACGCATCTATGGAGATGCGTCACGGTGTAAAGCCCTGCGACACATTAAACCTGCGTCAGGTTTAATGTATGCAGGGTGGGCGGTCCAGCGGAAAAAGCCTCGGAAAAGTGACGCTGTCAAATCTACAAGATTTCACTCAGTCACTTTTCCGACGCTGCTGCGTCAAAACCTGGCACCTGCTTGAAGCAGGCGTAAGGCATGACGCAGCATGTAAGGTATGGGCAGCCCCTAAACATTGCTGGAGGTGCGTCATGCTTGCGACACGACTCCAGCAATGCACCGCCCTTACGCCATCAGATGCGTCACGCATCTGTCTATCCTTGCGCCACGATGCGCTGCATTGTAAATGCGGCGCATCTGTGGTGGCGCAAGGGTAAACTTGCGTGAGGCATCTTTCCTGGCGCATCCCTGCTGATTTGCAGCGATGCGCCAGGAAACATAAATCTGCCCCCTAGTCTAGAGTGGTCGGTACTGCTGCAGCAGTTCACATAAAACGTTGCTGGCAAGCACCGGCTTTCTAATAGCTAGTAGTGCAGCAGCGTTTTCCATCTTATGCATGGAGGCAGGCTTAATGCAGCGCTAGGAGGCTGGCATACAAGCGCCTGTTACACCGCGAGCTGGTTCCTCGCTCTGCAGGGACCTCTAGTCACGGGCTGTGGTACTGCAGCCTTGAACACTCCGGATTGGTGCCAAAGTTCATTGCCTTCTTTCCGCCCTTCGTTTGTGTATGGAGCCAAGGCACGATGATGCGACACTGCAGCAGTTTAACGACCAGCACTGGTGTCGCACTTTGATAACCACCAGTTGTTCATGGCACTCCACCTTTTAAATTCAGTACATTTACAGGCCAGAGGGCTCTCGTGACAGCATGACCACAGTCCGGCACGCCGAGCGCTGAAACCGATCACAGGGACCACTAGGAGCAGCGCGTGGTGTTACAGTCTTGTACACTTAGCGCTTAAGTCGGGAAAATTTGACTTCTAGGAGCAGCGTGTGGTGTAGCAGTCATTTACGCTAAGCGCTGAAGCTGGTTAGGGAACCTCTAGGGGCAGCGTGTTACAGTCTTGTACACTCAGCGCCTTAGTCAATTATGGGGACCTCTAGGCGCAGTATGTGCTGTATAAGTCTTGTACACTCAGCGCCTTAGTCAGTTATGGGGACCTCTAGGAGCAGCGTGTGGTGTTGCAGTCTTGTACACAGCGCCGAAGTTGAATACAAGGGACCTCTAGGAGCAGCGTGTGCTGTGCAGTCTTGTACACTCAGCGATGAAGCCGGTGAGGGGACCTCTAGGCTCAACGTGTGGTGTTGTACTCTTGTGCACAGCGCCAAAGCCAGTTATGGGGACCTCTAGGAGCAGCGTGTGGTGTAGCAGTCTTATACACAGTGCTGAAGCCGGTGAAGGGGGACTCTAGGAGCAGCGTGTGGTGTAGCAGTCTTTTACGCTCAGCGCTGGTGAAGGGGGCCTCTAGGAGCAGGGTGTGGTGTAGCAGTCTTGTACACTCAGTGCCGTAGTCATTTATGGGGACCTCTAGGATCCGCGTGCGTTGTAGCCGTCTTGTACACAGCGCTGAAGCGGATGAGTGGACCTCTAGGCGCAGCGTGTTGCGTTGCAGTCTTGTACACAGCGCCGAAGTTGGGTAAAAGGGACCTCTTGGAGCAGCGTGTGGTGTTGCAGTCGTGTACAAACAGCGCTGAAGCCGGTGAGGGGACCTCTAGGCGCAGCGTGTGGTGGTGTCAGGGCTTCAAGTGGGCCGGGTCTATCCGGGTCTGAGCACCGGCAGGTTTTTTTTGGGGCCCTCGAAACGGGTCTCTATCGGGCTCTATTTTCGTGGCTACTAAAGGTAGTCCGTTCTTTCTTTTTTTTTTTTTTCGGACCCGTTTTGAGGGCCCAAAAAAAAACTGCCGGTGCTCAGACTCTGCCCACTGTTGCTGCACTGTTAGGTAACCTGACCCCGTCTCCCTTCGCCATCCTCCACTTTGCTGAACTTGTTGGGAACCTATCAGCTCAGTGGTCACGGCCTGACGTCACTACAGAAGGCCCCTCGGCGTGCACCTAGCTGCCTTGAATGAGTCTCCCCTCCTGCAACACAGATAAACACACGAGGCTCCGACTCTCCGAGGTGCCTTGCACGAGTGCCTTCCCCCGCACTTAAATGCCGTGGTGCAAGAAGGTTGGTATGAGGAACGTGTTTCTGAACCTAATTTCAATGTGCTGTGGTGCGTCTCTGTCCCGAAGGGTCTTGCACTGGAGCGAAGGTTGCACAGTGTGAACCTCTCTCGTGCATGCTGCTGCCAAGGTACATTCTTCAGCCCGGTTCTTAAACTCTTTTAAAAGTAGGCGCAGCGCCACCAGGCAAGTAGGAGCCTGGCACTGTCATGGTTGGCATTCCATGCCCACGTTACTGTACGAGTCTCGCACACGGCCCCTCGTGGCTTGCAGCTTTCAGCTCATAGTTCCATGAAAACAACACGCTTCTAGATTGCTTTTCTTCGCCCTACCTGTAATGTTCCACCCTGGGCTAAAACCCGTCCGTAGCCTTCCGTACACCCCCCTCGCCCCAGGGGCAGCCCCGAGGGTGGCCACCCTCCCACATTGGCGCATCCCCCTTAAACTTCTGAAGTCAAAAGGAGGCTTGAACGAGCACATTTTTTGTAGGTCGGTTGGTAACTTGTACGTTTAATGGGATACAGGACGTTAAAGTGACAAGCGTTGTTAGCAACGTTTTCGAAGAATAACAGCCAGAAGTAGCCCCCTCGAGATGGTTTACTCTTACTTACCTGCTACCATTTAAGGGAGAGTGTCTTTTGGCTATTCATTAATTAATATATGCGTGTTAATTTACAGTATACAGTGTATATAACATGTATCCGCAGAGTAAAGTACAAATAGCCTGCCGGGGTCCGAGGAACCTCGTATTTGCGCAAGACGTATACCGGCTGCGAAAGAGGCTTTGGGTAAGAATAAAAAAACATTAGCGGTACAACTTGGTCGAGAGAAACGCGACCGTAACGGTGGAGTTTATTTCTCCGACTTTTGAAAAATATACACATTTAGTCAAATGCAGTCGAAGTAGCGAATGGACAGACTTCCGGTCTCGGGGGGTTTGGAACAGCGACGCGGCGGCTTTTACAGTTTCAGTTGGGCCCTGCTGTGCCCGGGATGCGTTTTGGAAAAGGGAATGGGCGTGACGTCATTACAATGACTGGAACTATAATACCCCGTGCTAATAAAATATATATATATTTCTTACCATCATTATTATTATTTTAATGTATTTTTCTGTTTTTTTTTTCAAAACGTTGCATCGCGCATAATATACAGTGGGCGATAAAACACAAAATATGCAAAGCCGCGATGATTCTCGCCAGCTCTTCCTTGTTGGAAAATCCTAGATTGTTAGAGTTGGGCACCATGTGTGCAAACATTAAAAGGCCAGCGAGGTCAAAGCTACTCTTGGGTGTTTTTGTTTATGGTTTTTATGTGGGGCTGGTGAAAGCAACACCCCAACGTGTGTTTTTTAAAGTGTTTGGTATTTTTATGGGTTATACTTAATAAATATACCTTTTTGCCTATTTTGTTATCCTTTGCTGGATGCGACTTCATGATTTTCTTAAGCACACAGTGCTAGTTATTTTGATTTAGACCACGCCCTACTCGGATAGGCCACGCCCTTCAAGACATTAACCACGCCCCTTTTAGAGCACCCCCAGTTTTTTTTCCCACTTAAAGCACTGGGTGGTGTACTCTTGTGCACAGCGCTGGAGCCGGTGAGGGGACCTCTAGGAGCAGCGTCTGGTGTAGCAGTCTTGTACACAGCACCAAAGCCAGTTATGGGGACCTCTAGGAGCAGCTTGTGGTGTAGCAGTCTTGTACACAGCGCTGAAGCCGAGTGGACCTCTAGGCGCAGCGTGTGGCGTTGCAGTCATGTTCACAGCGCCAAAGCCAGTTATGGGGACCTGAAGGAGCAGTGTGTGGTGTAGCAGTCTTATACACAGTGCTGAAGCCGGTGAAGGGGACCTCTAGGGGCAGCGTGTGGCGTTGCAGTCTTGTACACTCAGCGCTGAAGCCAGTGAGGGGACCTCTAGGTGCAGTGTTTGGTGTTGTACTCTTGTGCACAGCGCTGGAGCCGGTGAGGGGACCTCTAGGAGCAGCGTGTGGTGTAGCAGACTTGTAAACAGCGCTGAAGCCGATGAGCGGACCTCTAGGCGCTGCGTGTGCTGTAGCAGTCTTGTACACAGCGCTGAAGCCGATGAGCGTACCTCTAGGCGCAGCGTGTGCTGTAGCAGTCTTGTACACACAGCGCCGAAGCCTGTTATGGGGTCCTCTAGGAGCAGCGTGTGGTGTAGCTGTCTTGTACAAAGCGCTGAAGCCGATGAGCGGATCTAAAGGCACAGCGTGTGGCATTTCAGTCTTGTACACAGCACCAAAACCAGTTATGGGGACCTCTAGGAGCAGCGTGTGGTGTAGCAGTCTTGTACACAGCACTGAAGCCGATGAGCGGACCTCTAGGCGCAGCGTGTAGCGTGGCAGTCTGATACACAGCGCCGAAGCCAGTTATGGGGACCTCTAGGAGCAGCGTGTGGCGTTGCAGTCTGGTACACAGCGCTGACGCCAGTTATGGGGACCTCTAGGAGCAGCGTGTGGTGTTGCAGTCTTGTACACAGCGCCGAAGTTGGGTAAAAGGGACCTCTAGGAGCAGCGTGTGCTGTGCAGTCTTGTACACTCAGCGATGAAGCCGGTGAGGGGACCTCTAGGCTCAACGTGTGGTGTTGTACTCTTGTGCACAGCGCCAAAGCCAGTTATGGGGACCTCTAGGAGCAGCATGTGGTGTAGCAGTCTTTTACACTCAGCGCTGGTGAAGGGGGCCTCTAGGAGCAGCGTGTGGTGTAGCAGTCTTTTACGCTCAGCGCTGGTGAAGGGGGCCTCTAGGAGCAGCGTGTGGTGTAGCAGTCTTGTACACCCAGCGGCGTAGTCATTTATGGGAACCTCTAGGAGCAGCGTGCGGTGTAGCCGTCTTGTACACAGCGCTGAAGCGGATGAGTGGACCTCTAGGCGCAGCGTGTTGCGTTGCAGTCTTGTACACAGCGCCGAAGTTGGGTAAAAGGGACCTCTTGGAGCAGCGTGTGGTGTTGCAGTCTTGTACACTCAGCGCTGAAACCGGTGAGGGGACCTCTAGGCGCAGCGTGTGGTGGTGTACTCTTGTGCACAGCGCTGGAGCCGGTGAGGGCACCTCTAGGAGCAGCGTCTGGCGTAGCAGTCTTGTACACAGCACCAAATCCAGTTATGGGGACCACTAGGAGCAGCGTGTGGTGTAGCAGTCTTGTACACAGAGCTGAAGCCAGTTATGGGGACCTGTAGGAGCAGCGTGTGGTGTAGCAGTCTAATACAGAGTGCTGAAGCCGGTGAAAAGGGGACCTCTAGGGGCAGCGAGTGGTGTTGCAGTCTTGTACACTCAGCGCTGAAGCCAGCGAGGGGACCAGGAATTTGCTGTATGTATTACAATATGGTGTATTCCCGTCTGTTCCCCAGAGCTGGCGCACAAAAGGCAGCCTAGCGCCAAGTGAGGCACTCTTGCACCTTGGTGCAATAGGTGCCTGTGTTGCATGCAGGATAGTTTTTGTGCAGAAAGGGGCACCTTCCTGCACAAAAACAATCCCCTGAGGCATATTCCTCTATCTAGGTGTGCCGAAGAATCCAACACACATACAAAGAGGAATTAAAGATGAGTAATAAAGAGATTTCTCCTCCTTACGCCTCACCTGAGAAGAAGTAGCATGTTGTTGCATTCCCAGGTCTATCAGCAATGGTAAATCTGGTAATGGCCAAAATCCACGGGAGTTGTGTGGGAACACCCACACAATACCCATACCATGCCTTCCCAGGGTGGAGTAGCGCAACGAAGCGATTTGTGCTGTGTTGCGTTTCTCCTGATTTATCAAGCCACTCAAGACCACGACATTCAGTGGCTTGATAAATTACATTTTAGGGTTGCATCCTTAGTGTTGTCCTCCAAAAGCACCTTATTTTGTCACCACTTTGATCCAGAACTCACTAGTAACAGCCTTTAAAACTACAGCCTTTTCCCCTCAGCACCGGAGCCAGGCTTCGGGAACCTCTAGTCTAGAGTGGTCGGTACTGCTGCAGCAGTTCACACAAAACGTTGCTGGCAAGCACCGGCTTTCTAATAGCTAGTAGTGCAGCAGCGTTTTCCATCTTATGCATGGAGGCCGGCTTAATGCAGCGCTAGGAGGCTGGCATACAAGCGCTTGTTACACAGAGAGCTGGTTCCTAGCTCTACAGGGACCTCTAGGAGCAGCGCGTGGTGGTGTGGTCTTTTATGCTAAGCCATGAAGCTGGTGAGGGACCTCTAGGGGCAGCGTGTGGTGTTGCAGTCTTTTACACTGAGCGCTGAAGCTGGTGAGGGACCTCTAGGGGCAGCGTGTGGTGTTGTGGTCTTTTATGCTAAGCCATGAAGCTGGTGAGGGACCTCTAGGCGCTGCGTGTGCTGTAGCAGTCTTGTACACAGCGCTGAAGCCGATGAGCGTACCTCTAGGCGCAGCGTGTGCTGTAGCAGTCTTGTACACACAGCGCCGAAGCCTGTTATGGGGGACCTCTAGGAGCAGCGTGTGGTGGTGTGGTCTTTTATGCTAAGCCATGAAGCTGGTGAGGGACCTCTAGGGGCAGCGTGTGGTGTTGCAGTCTTGTACACTCAGCGATGAAGCCGATGAGCGGACCTAAAGGCACAGCGTGTGGCATTTCAGTCTTGTACACAGCACCAAAACCAGTTATGGGGACCTCTAGGAGCAGCGTGTGGTGTAGCAGTCTTGTACACAGCACTGAAGCCGATGAGCGGACCTCTAGGCGCAGCGTGTAGCGTGGCAGTCTGATACACAGCGCCGAAGCCAGTTATGGGGACCTCTAGGAGCAGCGTGTGGCGTTGCAGTCTGGTACACAGCGCCGACGCCAGTTATGGGGACCTCTAGGAGCAGCGTGTGGTGTTGCAGTCTTGTACACAGCGCCGAAGTTGGGTAAAAGGGACCTCTAGGAGCAGCGTGTGCTGTGCAGTCTTGTACACTCAGCGATGAAGCCGGTGAGGGGACCTCTAGGCTCAACGTGTGGTGTTGTACTCTTGTGCACAGCGCCAAAGCCAGTTATGGGGACCTCTAGGAGCAGCATGTGGTGTAGCAGTCTTTTACGCTCAGCGCTGGTGAAGGGGGCCTCTAGGAGCAGCGTGTGGTGTAGCAGTCTTGTACACCCAGCGGCGTAGTCATTTATGGGGACCTCTAGGAGCAGCGTGCGGTGTAGCCGTCTTGTACACAGCGCTGAAGCGGATGAGTGGACCTCTAGGCGCAGCGTGTTGCGTTGCAGTCTTGTACACAGCGCCGAAGTTGGGTAAAAGGGACCTCTTGGAGCAGCGTGTGGTGTTGCAGTCTTGTACACTCAGCGCTGAAACCGGTGAGGGGACCTCTAGGCGCAGCGTGTGGTGGTGTACTCTTGTGCACAGCGCTGGAGCCGGTGAGGGCACCTCTAGGAGCAGCGTCTGGCGTAGCAGTCTTGTACACAGCACCAAATCCAGTTATGGGGACCACTAGGAGCAGCGTGTGTTGTAGCAGTCTTGTACACAGAGCTGAAGCCGATGAGCGGACCTCTAGGCGCAGCGTGTGGCGTTGCAGTCATGTACACAGCGCCAAAGGCAGTTATGGGGACCTGTAGGAGCAGCGTGTGGTGTAGCAGTCTAATACAGAGTGCTGAAGCCGGTGAAAAGGGGACCTCTAGGGGCAGCGAGTGGTGTTGCAGTCTTGTACACTCAGCGCTGAAGCCAGCGAGGGGACCAGGAATTTGCTGTATTTATTACAATATGGTGTATTCCCGTCTGTTCCCCAGAGCTGGCGCACAAAAGGCAGCCTAGCGCCAAGTGAGGCACTCTTGCACCTTGGTGCAATAGGTGCCTGTGTTGCATGCAGGATAGTTTTTGTGCAGAAAGGGGCACCTTCCTGCACAAAAACAATCCCCTGAGGCATATTCCTCTATCTAGGTGTGCTGAAGAATCCAACACACATACAAAGAGGAATTAAAGATGAGTAATAAAGAGATTTCTCCTCCTTACGCCTCACCTGAGAAGAAGTAGCATGTTGATGCATTCCCAGGTCTATCCGCAATGGTAAATCTGGTAATGGCCAAAATCCACGGGAGTTGTGTGGGAACACCCACACAATACCCATACCATGCCTTCCCAGGGTGGAGTAGCGCAACGAAGCGATTTGTGCTGTGTTGCGTTTCTCCTGATTTATCAAGCCACTCAAGACCACTACATTCAGTGGCTTGATAAATTACATTTTAGGGTTGCATCCTTAGTGTTGTCCTCCAAAAGCACCTTATTTTGTCACCACTTTGATCCAGAACTCACTAGTAACAGCCTTTAAAACTACAGCCTTTTCCCCTCAGCACCGGAGCCAGGCTTCGGGAACCTCTAGTCTAGAGTGGTTCACACAAAACGTTGCTGGCAAGCACCGGCTTACTAATAGCTAGTAGTGCAGCAGCGTTTTCCATCTTATGCATGGAGGCCGGCTTAATGCAGCGCTAGGAGGCTGGCATACAAGCGCTTGTTACACAGAGAGCTGGTTCCTAGCTCTACAGGGACCTCTAGGAGCAGCGCGTGGTGGTGTGGTCTTTTATGCTAAGCCATGAAGCTGGTGAGGGACCTCTAGGCGCAGCGTGTGGTATTGTGGTCTTTTATGCTAAGCCATGAAGCTGGTGAGGGACCTCTAGGGGCAGCGTGTGGTGTTGGAGTCTTGTATACAGCGCTGGAGCCGGTAAAGGGACCTATAGGAGAAGCATACAACCCCGTGTTACACCGAGAGCTGGTTCCTCGCTCTGCAGGGACCTCTAGTCACGGGCTGTGGTACTGCAGCCTTGAACACTCCGGATTGGTGCCAAAGTTCATTGCCTTCTTTCCGCCCTTCGTTTGTGTATGGAGCCAAGGCACGATGATGCGACACTGCAGCAGTTTAACGACCAGCACTGGTGTCGCACTTTGATAACCACCAGTTGTTCATGGCACTCCACCTTTTAAATTCAGTACATTAACAGGCCAGAGGGCTCTCGTGACAGCATGACCACAGTCCGGCACGCCGAGCGCTGAAACCGATCACAGGGACCACTAGGCGCAGCGTGTGGCGTTGCAGTCTTGTACACTTAGGGGCAGATCTATATTGGAGATGCGCCACTTTTACGCCGCCGTTGCGTCACTTTTGTGACGCAGCGGCGGTGTAAACCCTGCGCCACGTTGCGCCATATTTACATCGTGACGCATCTATGGAGATGCGTCACGATGTAAAGCCCTGCACCACGTAAAACCTGCGTCAGGTTTCACGTGGGCGTGTCGACAGAGGGGGGGGGCGTTCCGTCGCAGGAACGCCCCTGAAAAGTGACTCAGTCAAATCTATAAGATTTGACTGAGTCACTTTCCCAACGCTGATGCGCCAAAACCCTGCGCCTGCTTGAAGCAGGCGTAAGGCTTGACGCACCATGTTAGGGATAGGGTAGGTTGGAACAGTGCTGGAGTTGCGTCGCGCTTCACTGCGCCAACCTTACGCCATCGGATGCGTCACGCATCTGTTTATTCCTGCGCCATGATGCGCCGCATTGTAAATGCGGCGCATCATGTGTGGCGCAAGGGTAAACTTGCGTGACGCATCTTTCCTGGCGCATCCTTGCTGATTTGCAGGGATGCGCCAGGAAACATAAATCTGCCCCTTAGCGCTTAAGTCGGGAAAAATTGACTTCTAGGAGCAGCGTGTGGTGTAGCAGTCATTTACGCTAAGCGCTGAAGCTGGTGATGGAACCTCTAGGGGCAGCGTGTGGTGTTGTGGTCTTTTATGCTAAACCCATAAGCTGATGAGCGGACCTCTAGGCGCAGCGTGTGGCGTTGCAGTCTTGTACACAGAGCCGAAGTTGGGTAAAAGTGTAAAGACGCAAATTCCGGAGGTTAAACTAGAAGTAGTTTATTACTCATACAACGACACACTCAACCGGAGGCGGAGTGCGACTGGTACATACAAGGCGTTAGTGCCAACTGTCACTTAAACTGTAAACTGTCACTAGAATCTCCGGCTGTCAACATTCCAGCCGGGAAGTGCCACGCGCAGAAGGGAGGGGCGCGCGGGGACGTAAGCATGGTGACACATACTATGTAGCATCATAACACATCTCCCCCCTCAAGGAAAGGAATGTGGGTGGAAAGGAAACAAAGGTACAACTTGGAGAAGTGAGGCGACAACCAGCTATTCACACACAAAATCCTTGTATTTGCTGGGTTTAATCACAACGCGACCACATCTACTCGTTGTTGCTTCCTCTTCCTTATCTTCCGTAACCAACTCAGGTTCCAGTATGGATTCTAGTGTTTCATCTAAACCAGTTCGACCACCAGGTGTGGAGGCAACAGGAACACCACTTATTCCACAATCTTCCAGTTCGCCTTCTAACTCCATGTCACTTCCATGACTAACTGAAGTGCACGATTCATCCGTGGTAGCATCACAGCTAGCACCTATGGTCTCAACAACCTCTTTTCCCTGTCCCTTGGTGCCGTTTTCTCCCGTTTGTTGCTGTGGCATGTCGTCATCATCTTCCTCTGAATCCATAAAATCCAAATCAACTCGTCCCATTCCACTAGTCTCTTTACACTTTTCTATCCTTTCCATGTTTACTTCACTCTGTGTTTCTTTAGGAGCTTTTTCCACACTTTTACAAACTGATATTGCAGAAGCATGCCATACTTTTCCGTCCCCAAGGCGTGCCGAATTGCAAAATACTTCCTTTACTTCTAAAGGGTTGGAGAACCTGTTTTGGCCTTTGGTTACAATACCGCTTTTCCTTACTCTCACTACGTCCCCAACTTTCAGGTTGACTTCCTTGCAGTTGTGTTTCTTGTCATAACGTACTTTACTCTGTTCCTTTGACTCTTGTATCTTCCTCCTTACACCTTCAACAGACCAGTCTGATTTCCTTGCACTTTTTAGCCAACCAATATTGTCTTTGGAAATTGGAGTTCTTCCTCTTAGCATCTCAAAAGGGCTTACCGTGGTTTTTTCTCCAGGTGTTATCCTGTAGCTCCATACCATTTTTTCCACTTCCTTTCTCCAGCATTTCCCGTTATTGTTGGCTAACTGGATGATGCCTTTTATCACCCTGTTAAACCTTTCTACGGCTCCGTTACCTGCTGGATGGTAAATGCTGGTGGTTTTATGTTCCATTCCTTTTCCTTTTACAAACTTTTTGAAAATGTCAGATGTGAACTGACTACCATTGTCACTGACAATAACCTTAGGTATGCCTTCTCTACTGAATATCTTGTCCAAAAACTTAACAACATCTGTTGCATCAACTTTCCTGCAGATCTTAATTTCAGGCCATTTTGAGAAATGATCTATTAATACCAAAACATACTTCTGTTCTTCCTGCCATTTAACTGGACCCATTACGTCTACGCCAACTCTTTCCCATGCCATGTTAGGGCAGTTTAATGGTTGTAACGTTGGTTTTAAAACATGTTGGGTTTTATCGGAATTCTCACAGGGTACACAATTCCTCACGGCTCTCTCAATCTGAATATCACACCCTGGCCACCAATACCAGTTTTTTACTCTCTGTTTTGTTTTACTTATGCCGAGATGTCCCTCATGGCATAACTCAATAAGTCTTTCCCTCAAGGCTGTGGGTGGTATCACTTTACCTTGTCTTAATGCCATTTCTTTTTCTATCGATAGCTCATTCCTTAATTCCCAATAGGCTCGCATTTCCTTTGACATGTAACGCTTCTTTGGCCATCCTGCCACAATGTGTGTCTTTACTTCTTCTAATGTTTTGTCTTTTTCATATTCTTCCTTCCATGTTTCTTTGTTTATACTTGGGAATTCCTCACTAACGCAGGCAACACATAGTTCTTCTTCCATCTCAGTTTTTTCCATATCTTGCAATGGTAAACGACTTAGAAAATCTGCTACTACATTCTTAGATCCTGGCAAGTATTGCACATCATAATTGTAATCCATCAATTTGATTGATAACCTAGCCAATCTTGGAGATGCGTTGAATAATCCTTTTGCTGTAAGCACTTTTGTCAGGGGTTTGTGGTCACTCCTTAAAATTATTCTTTTCCCCCATATATATTGTCTGTAATGGTCCAATCCCCAAGCACACGCCAGTGCCTCTCGCTCGATTACGGAATACCTCTCTTCCGTTTGAGTAAGAGCCCGGGATGCGAAGGCAATTGTTACTTCCTTGCTATTAGATTCCACTTGGGATAATACTGCTCCTATCCCCTTCCCACTTGCATCTGTAGTGACTACACACTGTAATTCGTTATCAAAACCCTGAAGGGGTGGTGCATCACATATTTCTTTTTTTAGGTTTTTGAAACTGTTCTCACAGTCTAGTGACCACTCAAATTTGACTTTGTTTTTTAGAAGGTTTCTAATACCATGTGTTTTCATCGAGAAATTTTCCACAAACTTTGAATAGTATTCCACTAGACCTAGGAACGCTCTTAACTCCTCTTTATTTTGTGGTATAGGAGCATCTTTTATGGCTTTGATCAATTCCTTCTTAGGTTTCACTCCATCCTTGGTGATTTCATGACCTAAGTAAGTAACGGAGTTCTTACTAAATTTACACTTCTTGTATTCTGCTGTTAAACCTTCTTTCTCTATGATTTTAAGAACTTGTTCCAAACGTTTGTCATGTTCTTTCTTGTCCTTTCCCATTATGAGGATATCATCCTGAAAAATGAGTATGTTCTTTATGCCTTTGAATATTTCGTGCATCAGTCTTTGGAATAGCGCAGCTGCAGACGCTAGCCCAAACGGTACCCTTTTGAATCTATAACACCCGAAAGGCGTTATAAACGTAGTGAGGTGTCTGCTCTCTGGATGTAAAGGCACCTGATGGTATGCAGCAGCCAAATCAACGGTTGAAAATACAGTCATTCCCTTAGTAAGGGATAACATCTCGTTTATTTTTGGTAAAGGGTACTGGTCGACTAGAATGTTTTTGTTTAAGTCACGCAAATCAATGCATAATCTTAACTTTTTGTTGGCCCTTCTAGCGACTACCAATGGTGCGACCCATTCTGATGATTCCGTAGTCTCAATTATTTCTGCTTCTAACAGTTTGTTTAATTCTGTTTCAACTTCTTCTCTTAAAGACAAAGGTATTTGTCTAACTTTGTGTAGACAAGGTTCTGCGCCTTCTTTTAGTCTTATTATGTGTTGGAATCCTTTTAGTTTTCCTATTTTTCCATTAAATACTTTAGGAAACCTTTCAATCAGATCACAGTCTTCCTGTATTGTTATTAGGACAGGTTCAGCGCAATTCGGATTGAGAGTTATTCCCAGTTTACCTTGATCTCTCCATCCAAGAACTGAAGGACCATTGATCGCTACATATAGCTTGCTTTTGGTTTCTCTTTCTTTGAATGCAAATTTAAGTTCCTTAAACCCCATAAGTTCTATAGGCTCTCCTGTGAATGTCTTGAGGCTGATATCTGGTTCCATTAATTGTTTTCCTACTTTACCCTTAAACTTCTCTTTCCATACTTCACGGTTAATTATTGTACACGGTGACCCAGAATCCGCTACAATATTAATGCTCACACCTCCTATTTCAACCAAACATGTTGGTTTTTTTTTCTTGCACATTTCCTCTTCTGCTGTATTGGTTTCTTCATTAATCTCCAGCACGCACAAATTGTACACAGATTCATCAGAGGATTCTTGCTCGGATTCTTCCTCTTCTACGTCCTCCACAAATTTCACCTTCTCTTTCACTTTCCTATTGCATGACTTTTGGAAATGGCCTATGATACCACATTGGGAACATTTATTGTTTCTTGCTGGGCATTTCCAATCGTTAGCCAGATGTTTTCCGCTACCACAACGGTAACACTTCAATAGTTCAAACTGGCCAGCATTTCCTCTGTATCTGGGTATGTCCTTCATTTTACTCTTAGCATATGTTTTTCTACTACTTATCTTAGCCACAACGTTGGTTTCTTCTACCTTACCCTTGCCTTTATTAATCACCTCCTTAGCACATCTACCTGTTAACTCAGCTTTCTTTACTATTTCAATTACTTGGAGGAGGGGTTTTTCTCCTTTAGCCCACAGTGCGTCTTGTATATTCGAATTTGCAGCACACATGACAATCTGGTCTCTTATTAAATCGTCATGCATATTTTCAAATTTGCAAGATAGTGCTAAGTTCTTAAGTGCCGACACATAGTCATCAATGCTTTCTTCTTTCCCTTGTTTCCTTCTATAGAATTTGTACCTGTGTACAGCAACACACACTGTAGGCTTGTAGTAACTATCCAAATCCTCCATTGCCTCATCGTACACTTTCCTATCACCCTCAGTTCTTGTTTTCTTTGTTATATTGTTATAAACTGTCAAACCACCCGCACCTAAACAATGTAATAAGATTTTTTTCTTCTCTTCCTGTTTTAGTGGTTCATCCTCCTTGTCAAAAGTGGATATATAGTTGCAAAAATACTCCTTCCAATTCTCCCATTTTATACTAGGTGCACCTGTTCCTTTTTGAAATGCCTCTGGTGGCTGTAGGTTGTATACATTACTAGATGCCATGGTAAGCTCTTTTTATGTTTATTTAATTTAGTTTCTTGCTTAAACCTTTTTTTTTTCAACAAATTTTGAGTAAAACCCTTTCTTTTCACGCATACCATTAACTAGTGTGCTTAGTACGCTTTCCGCTGGAGATAGTCACAAAAAAAAACGTTGTTATTCCAACTATCCAGCTGATCGTACTGTTGATTTAGTCAATTTCTTCGTCAACCCGTTGCCAGCGTTTCACTTCCTTGTTAAAATGGCGGCACGCCGGTTTCCTGTGCGTGAAATCTAGACCGTGGTTTGCATACTCACTTCCGCTTGCCTTGACGTCACGACGTTCTATCCTGAACGCCCTGGGTCTGAGGAGAATTTCTTCCTCGTTACTTCACGATATTTCGCCACGCTGGATAACAACTACAAAAATGCTTAGGTGAGTTTGAAAAGGTGAAATTATTTGTAATCCGTCACTACTCACACATCTTCGTCGTTTTCTTTCCTTTAGATGCGTAGCTAGGAAGTCTTTTTCGTAATCCACTTTTTCACTGTAGAGCCCCGTCTTGTTTCAATTGTAATTCGACAGTGTCTTCTTAGTTCGCAGGTAAAGCTTCCGACAAGTCTTCCATATAGATACTCGTTTGAAGTCAGTTACTCCTCACACGACAATTGTTCGTCGCTGTTCGTTCCGTGGTGCGTGGCAATCCTTTATTAAAGTTGTTTTTACCACCTTAAGTCCACTTAAAAATTATTAGTTCGAACGCTTCTAAAATTGGAATCCTTACTTCTGTTACTTTTGGTGGAGCAGTTCACACAAAAGCCTTTTCAGGAACACTTTCCTTTCAAAATTCGTAGTTGACCATTATAGCCTCTTAATTCCATCAAAGTTTCACTTAATAGTTGACTCCTTCAAATACTTTTCTTTTATCTCTTACTTGTACCGTTTTTCTCAAATTTCCTCGCCTCCTCTCCCGTTGTGCAAATCCTTTTTCTACTTGTGGGTTCTTCTGTGTGTCGTTAACATCACCATCTCTCGTCGCCAAATTGTAAAGACGCAAATTCCGGAGGTTAAACTAGAAGTAGTTTATTACTCATACAACGACACACTCAACCGGAGGCGGAGTGCGACTGGTACATACAAGGCGTTAGTGCCAACTGTCACTTAAACTGTAAACTGTCACTAGAATCTCCGGCTGTCAACATTCCAGCCGGGAAGTGCCACGCGCAGAAGGGAGGGGCGCGCGGGGACGTAAGCATGGTGACACATACTATGTAGCATCATAACAAAAAGGGACCTCTTGGAGCAGCGTGTGGTGGTGTACTCTTGTGCACAGCGCTGAAGCCGATGAGCGGACTTCTAGGCACAGCGTGTGGCGTTGCAGTCATGTACACAGCGCCAAAGTCAATTATGGGGACCTGTAGGAGCAGCTTGTGGTGTAGCAGTCTTATACACAGTGCTGAAGCCGGTGAAGGGGACCTCTAGGGGCAGCGTGTGGTGTTGCAGTCTTGTACACTCAGCGCTTAAGCCAGTGAGGGGACCTCTAGGTGCAGTGTAGCAAAGGCCGCCCCCGGCAAAGGGGGCTCGAGGGCCGGCGCCATAATGGCCGCCAGAGCACAACAAGGAACGGAACTGGTTCGCGCCAGCGAGAAGCGCCGCAGGGCGAAACGCCCTGAGGCCCCTGCCCCCCTTCCAAGAACAATAAGAGAAGAGGAAGGGGGGGATATACGACTACGCTCCCCCTGGGGCAGCCCACTTGCACATCATGGGAGCTGGGGGAGCAGCGCCAACGATTTTTGGGTCGCCGGTAGAGTCACCGTCGCGTGCCAGGGATCAGCGCCGAGTGGAGAGATCAGGGAACCAGCTACCATGAGTGGTGACCAGGAGACGGAGGGCGCCGAACCCCCAGCCAGAAGGCCATGAACTGCGGGGCACACCCCCATGGATGGAGAAGAGCGGGTCGAAGAACTCGTGCTTGGACGGTAGACCGAAGAAGGCCAACCCGAGTTCGTAGTGCTGCAATCCTGCATGGCCAACCACAGATAGCCGGTGAGTTAGCAAGATTGCAGGCAAGGCGAGCATGGGCAGGTGCCATGTGCAAGAGGTCATGGGGAGCAGTATAAGCTCGAGCTAGGCGCTTGAGGTAGTCGGGCGCTGTGCTGCGCCGAACGTGAGGATGAGTACATTGGCGTATAGCAAATGGGTGTTTTTGCCTGTAGTTGTTTGTAGCTAAGGAACAAGTACAGGGAATTAATGTCCCAGGGTGGCACCCACTACAAACTTCATAAGCCCCCCAATAACTGCCACATGTTTGCAAACTGGGGATATTGAATATACGAGATGTGCCCAGGATCATAGACGGTCGGTGGGTGCAGCAGTGATTTGGGCGCTAGACGCCTCAATCGAATACGTCAACTTGGCTACCACATCACACCACACATGGGTAGCCCAGGATGGTTTTAAAGCGCCGAGTGAGGCAACGTGCACCCCTCCGTTATGAAAACCTGTAGCTGGGGAAACCTTGTAATACCCTCGGGCCTAACAAGGATATACATTTAAAAAAACAAAATATAGGGCCCCCCCTTTTGGTAGGGTCACTGGGCAGTGCACGGCGAGCGTGGTGGGGCCAGTGGGACTGTGCTTCGTCTGCTGCGGACCTGGTGGATATGAAGGGATAAGGTGGCCTGGGGGGTCAGTGCTGCCTTTAGGTGCGCGGGAACCAGGCTTTCCCCACGGCGTTGGTGCGCGGGAACCAGGCATTGGTATGGCCTTAAGGGCACAACTGTAGACTATGAAACGGGGGACCCAGGTTCGAGCCCAGCGCCGGATGCACATCCGGTCTTAGCTGCCTTTAGGTGCGCGGGAACCAGGCTTTCCCCACGACGTTGGTGAGCGGGAACCAGGCATTGGTATGGCCTTAAGGGCACAACTGTAGACTTTGAAACGGGGGACCCAGGTTCGAGCCCAGCGCCGGATGCACATCCGGTCTTAGCTGCCTTTAGGTGCGCTGGAACCAGGCTTTCCCCACGACGTTGGTGAGCGGGAACCAGGCATTGGTATGGCCTTAAGGGCACAACTGTAGACTTTGAAACGGGGGACCCAGGTTCGAGTCCCAGCGCCGGATGCACATCCGGTCTTAAAGGAAAGACAGTGAGGCCCGGTCTATTAAAAAAAAAAAGGCCAGCTAAAGTTTAGTCGCAGTACCTTGGCGTTTAACTCGGAAGCTGTAGATGCATTCCTTGTTCGAAGTGAAGGCAGCGCGCTGATGTGTGGGGCGCGAGACCCTGGTTCAAGGAGATGTGGTCCGTCGGCTGCGCTGCCGACTTTGGTGCATGAAACCAGGGTTCGAGCCTCGAGGTCGCGTCCACATCCTGCGATTCTGGGCAAGTCACTTAATCTCCCCGAGCCTGAATGTGTAATGTAGGTGCGGCGCTCCAATACCTTCGGGTCGAGTTCGCGCTATATAAAAGATGCAAGAAAAAGAAAAAAAAGATGGGCGGGCAGCGCGCGGCCACCTCCGTGTCTCGAGAGCCGCGCTGCCTGCGAGTGGAGGCTGGAGTGTCCATCCCCGAGAGTTGGTGCCCCGGTAGGAACGCACGTAGTGGGCTACTGTGAAGAGGGAGTGTCCACAGCCCAGGTGCGAGTGCACTGGAAACGGTGTCCTCTAGCAGGATTGCGTTGTGTGGGTGAGTGTGCTAGCATTGGTGAACAGGCTGCCCGAAACTTTGCCGACGTGTGTGTTGACGGCTAGAGCGGCCAACTTGGAGGCTGGTGAACCAGGTTTGAGTCTGGCGAGATGCTGAAACATTAGGTGATTCTTGCCAAATCACGTCTACCCGTGCCCAAACAAAAAAAATAAATAAAAAAATAATGTGCCTTTCTGTAATGCAACTGGTAAATCGCTCCGATACCGTCGGGGCGAGTTCACGCTATATAAATCGGCAAAAAAAAAAAATTGCAGGGACTGTGTGCTTCTGAGCAGATCTTCGGGCAGCAGCAGTCTTTCTTTAAGCCTTTAGGGTAACGGCATTGTCGATGATCATCCTCTGATGCTGGGCAAATCACTTTAGCTACCCGTGCCTAACAAAGAATGCCCTCATCATGTAACACACATGTGGCCAGGGCGAAGTGCTCCGGTACCTTCGGGCCAAGTTCGTGCTACAGGACACTACATACAAAAAAAAAAATAAGAAAGCCATTCTTCTCAATGGAGATCGAACAGGCCCTGGCTGCATGCATGCTGCTCAGTTCAGGGGACACCAAGTGCTTACTTGGCTTAGGGGCACCTGTTTGTTTTAGCTTATGTTGTGATAAAAAGCCCTGCAGCCATTCACGTCCTCGAGCAATTGGTCAGGAAGAATTGAATTGTCTAGAAAAACTCCGTGGCTAGAAGACTCCGGTGATTTACGTGCTCCTGGGGAGATCGGAGCCTCGTCTAGATTTTTTCTGACTCGGGGAAGTTGTTTTTGAGTCACGGCATGCAGCGCCTTGGTTTAGCATGACTGCTGCAAAGACCATATAACATGCAGATCACGAGGGCAGGGCAATGTCAGCAGGTCAGCTGGGTTACCGTCTTTTGTCAGAGACTTCCCACAACTAAGTTGCAGTCTGCAGTAAGCGATTAACTGTGAAAAAACTGCGTGCAGATTTCAAAGGATAAGATCGGAGCATCTGTAGTGTCGCCAGTCTGTCATTCTTTTAATGTCGCAAAAGGGGTCAATTGGTGTCAAATTAGTCCTGATTCAAAGAGCACCTCAATCCATTGAATGACATGGTAAATTCAAAGTTTGTGCTAGTCCAGAATAAGTATGCTTCAACTATACTGCCTACCTGTAAGGTGCAGCAGATTCTGGGATGACAAAGCTGTTTAAAAAAAAAATGTAAAAAAAAGGTTTCAAGAAAGCGATAGTTAACACAGTCTGGCAACATCTGACCACGTTAAAAAAAAAAAAAAAAAAAAAAAGAAAAGCGAGACGGTAGAGTGGCTGAGCGGTCTAAGGCGCTAGAAAAAGGCTCCAGTCTCTCCGGAGACGTGGGTTTGAATCTCACCGCTGCCAATTGTGGTTGCCCCCCAACCCCCCCCCCCCCCCCAAAAAAGACTAATAATACACGCTCCTGAGCATGACTGACCAGTAAGAAGACAGAGGTTATCTCACCTGCCATATTGGGACAGTAATCTAACTGGTAGTCCGAAAATAGCAGTACCATGGATGCGGGTAACATTAAACATCTGTTAATCATCACCAAGTTACTCTTGGGTGCAAGACGCTTGCACAAGATGGCAGCTCTGAGGGATTTAAAAATAAATCAGGTCAACGGCCCACGAGGTGTGCCCATTCAGAGGGCAGGAACAAATCCATCATCGTTACATATACACGGGCATGTGCCCTGCGCTCCCGGCAGCGCTGACTCGGGTTCTCACCCCCCCCGGAGTATGAAATAAATACAGCGGAGTGGGTAGTACAGCCTGGCGGATACTAATCAGGGTTACTGGTTTCACGGTGATACTTACCAGGGGGGGGGGGGGGGGAGCCTGCCAGGGGCATTGGTGAAGTGGAGGATGTTATTTAATGAATGTATGCTGTATCACGCCTCCACAAGCGGTATCTGACTGTCTCCCAATTTTTGATTTCATGTATGACCCATGGCGAGAGGAGACAGTACTGTAAGACACCGAAGGACACAGGTGTGCCAGGGCATAAGTGCAAAGATGGAGCAGAGCACACCATTGCGTTTGTGGGAAGATAGCCGTCGGAGCTGACCAGACGTGGGGGGAGCCGCAGGAAGACGTAAGCCTCCCTGGCGGCGTGGCGGAAACAACAAGTGTATTGTTTTGGTATGGGAGCACACCGACAGGGCGGTGTGTAGAAGGAGGGCCACTCACTCTGGGATGCCGCACGGCAGGGTGAGTACGCCTCACAAAATCGGGGTAGCAAACGGAGACGGCGCTCGCAGCCCAGCCCCCGCCAGAAGGTGGGGCACAAAAGAGACTAACAAGGTAGCGAGTTGGGGCCTAACTCCGGGGAAAGGCTACCCCCCACACGCAAAGGGGCGTGGTAAACAACAAAGAACAATCTACGAGCTGTCAGGGTGATTTACGACCCTAGGAGTTGCAAATGAGCAAAAGACAAGCCAGTGATTTATGGCCAGCCGATGATTTACGGCTGATGATTTATGATGCTCATGCAGAATGATTTATGACAGCGAAATGATCACAGATTGTGACAGAATGGTTTATGACATATTGGTGATTTATGACCCATGATTTATGGCTGCTGATTTATGGTGATCAGGCAGAGTGATTTATGGCAACAAAATAAGGACCAATTGTGGCACAATGATTTATGACACACAATGATTTATGACCCATGATTTATGATGTCCAGCTGACACCGCGTGACATCCAATTTGTAATAATGTGTGACAATGATTTATGACCCTGGCCCCCAAGTGGGTGTCCAGTCACTTTTCCGACGCTGCTGCGTCAAAACCTTGCGCCTGCTTGAAGCAGGCGTAAGGCATGACGCAGCATGTAAGGTATGGGCAGCCCCTAAACATTGCTGGAGTTGCGTCGTGCTTGCGACACGACTCCAGCAATGCACCGCCCTTACGCCATCAGATGCGTCACGCATCTGTCTATCCTTGCGCCACGATGCGCTGCATTGTAAATGCGGCGCATCTGTGGTGGCGCAAGGGTAAACTTGCGTGAGGCATCTTTCCTGGCGCATCCCTGCTGATTTGCAGCGATGCGCCAGGAAACATAAATCTGCCCCCTAGTCTAGAGTGGTCGGTACTGCTGCAGCAGTTCACATAAAACGTTGCTGGCAAGCACCGGCTTTCTAATAGCTAGTAGTGCAGCAGCGTTTTCCATCTTATGCATGGAGGCTGGCTTAATGCAGCGCTAGGAGGCTGGCATACAAGCGCTTGTTACACCGAGAGCTGGTTCCTCGCTCTGCACGGACCTCTAGTCACGGGCTGTGGTACTGCAGCCTTGAACACTCCGGATTGGTGCCAAAGTTCATTGCCTTCTTTCCGCCCTTCGTTTGTGTATGGAGCCAAGGCACGATGATGCGACACTGCAGCAGTTTAACGACCAGCACTGGTGTCGCACTTTGATAACCACCAGTTGTTCATGGCACTCCACCTTTTAAATTCAGTACATTAACAGGCCAGAGGGCTCTCGTGACAGCATGACCACAGTCCGGGACGCCGAGCGCTGAAACCGATCACAGGGACCACTAGGAGCAGCGCGTGGTGTTGCAGTCTTGTACACTTAGCGCTTAAGTCGGGAAAAATTGACTTCTAGGAGCAGCGTGTGGTGTAGCAGTCATTTACGCTAAGCGCTGAAGCTGGTGAGGGAACCTCTAGGGGCAGCGTGTTACAGTCTTGAACACTGAGCGCTGAAGCCAGTCGCGCAGACCTCTATGAGCAGCGCGTGTTTTTTCAGTCTTTTACACAGCGCAGAAACCGGTGAGGGGACCTCGAGGAGCAGCGTGTGCTGTAGCAGTCTTGTACACTCAGCGCCTTAGTCAATTATGGGGACCTCTAGGCGCAGTATGTGCTGTATAAGTCTTGTACACTCAGCGCCTTAGTCAGTTATGGGGACCTCTAGGAGCAGCGTGTGGTGTAGCAGTCTTTTAAGCTCAGCGCTGAAGCTGGTGAGGGGACCTCTAGGAGCAGCGTGTGGTGTTGCAGTCTTGTACACAGCGCCGAAGTTGGGTACAAGGGACCTCTAGGAGCAGCGTGTGCTGTGCAGTCTTGTACACTCAGCGATGAAGCCGGTGAGGGGACCTCTAGGCTCAATGTGTGGTGTTGTACTCTTGTGCACAGCGCCAAAGCCAGTTATTGGGACCGCTAGGAGCAGCGTGTGGTGTAGCAGTCTTTTACGCTCAGCGCTGAAGGTGGGGCACAAAAGAGACTAACAAGGTAGCGAGTTGGGGCCTAACTCCGGGGAAAGGCTACCCCCCACACGCAAAGGGGCGTGGTAAACAACAAAGAACAATCTACGAGCTGTCAGGGTGATTTACGACCCTAGGAGTTGCAAATGAGCAAAAGACAAGCCAGTGATTTATGGCCAGCCGATGATTTATGGCTGATGATTTATGATGCTCATGCAGAATGATTTATGACAGCGAAATGATCACAGATTGTGACAGAATGGTTTATGACATATTGGTGATTTATGACCCATGATTTATGGCTGCTGATTTATGGTGATCAGGCAGAGTGATTTATGGCAACAAAATAAGGACCAATTGTGGCACAATGATTTATGACACACAATGATTTATGACCCATGATTAGGCTGTCCGGAATTCGGTTAAAACCGACTCTCCCCGACACTACCCTACCGGGTGAAAATCATCTGACTCGGTTTAAACCGAGTTTCACAGATTTTTCGCATTCGTTGCACTGCTTCATTTGTTGCACTGCTTGGCCACTTGAGGGCGCCAAAGCAGTACAAAACATATTGAGACCGGCTATGGTTGGTCGCAGAACAGAGGTCAGGCTACGGGCGACACGGTCTCGAACATGTCTGTTATTTTGTCCTTTTTATCGACTGCGCCAATTCCTATTAACACGCTGCTGTTGTGTTCCTCCGCCCATGCAATGTTTTCTGTTCCTGTGGAAACGTTTGCTGATCTAGTCAAAAACAGGGGCCATTGGAAGAGGGGAAACACATTTTGACACGCAAGGAAAATCCATTTCTGAGCCTCTGTGAGAATGAGTCTGAAGAGGAGGAGGAGCCTGAGAAGATTCCAGACATTCAGAGAGATGACTTGGCCATGCGCAAAACTCAAGGCAGCGCTTCGCAGCCTCGGGAGCCTCCGAGCTTTGTCACCGCCTCGATAACCAAGGCAGACTTAGAGACCTGGGAGAGGCTAAAAGTGTCAGCGGAAACGAGGTTGGTTGAGCTGCATTTCTAGACTTCAGTAGATGTGAACGGACACTTTATAGACAGCTATGCACAGAAACATTGAGTTTGAAAAGTAGCACAGATCTATAAACCTCTTAGAAAGAAAGGCACCCGCTTGTACTCGCGTGCTTTGTCTTGTCACCCTTTAGTTTTATTTTGATAAAGACATCACAGGGCCATATAGCACCCTATTGAAGACCACATAAACCCTTCTTCTATAGGTAGTGTGAATAAGAGTAGCTCCTCTGCCCTCTATCACACGGCTAACTACCGCAGCCACTTTGTAAGTCAGCGTGGTTTATACATTCATGCACCTATGTATGTACACATACAGGTCCATGCCTTCCTCCTCACACTCAGTCACTTTCCTCTTTGTCACTATCCTCCCTCCTCTGACCACCTCTCTTCTTTCATCTGTTCACAGCATCTGTATAGGAGCATATACTTGTGCTTGATTCTCCACTGCAGTTATTATAGTGATTTTGAGGATATTACAAGCCCTTTGTTCACGAGCTGCTCAACCTGTTGCCAGGAAGAGTGAATATGCGAGGTGTATTATTCTGCCCTGGAGTCTTAAGTGTAATTTAAAATTGTTTTAGAAACTGGGTCTTGCCACTCTAGAAACATATTTAAGAGCATTGCATTGTGCTTTCAGTGTGGGTGGCTGGAAGAGTATTAAATGACCACATTGCACCCAGAACCATGACCTGGAAAGATGTATTTGCTGAAGTGGAGGTTGCAATGCTGCCCCAACAACCAAGGCAATGAATGAATGAGTGTCTTTTATATAGCGCGCAGATACTGCGAGTGTCGCGGCGCTCGGCTTGAAAGTACAGGTGAAGAGGGGCAGAGTCCCCAAAGGTGTCCCAGAGTCCTCAAAGCCTAAAAAGATGTGTCTTCAGAGCCTTATGAAGGGAATTCCTCGGGAATGAAAGATAGCAGCGACAGAGCGCAATGAACACGGGGAGAAGGGAACGATGCACAGCAGACGCATCTATTGCATGTGTGCTAAAGAATTCTTCGTGTTACACAGATCGGCCTTTTCTTCCAATGTTGCCATGGATACGGGCAGGCGCGCAACACCCATTGGACTCACAGGGCTTCAGCCCCCCCCCCCCCCCCCCCCGTCGTGTGTGGCAGCCCGGGATGAGCAAAAAAGCAGCCGCACCCGAGCACTTCACAGGTCTTTAAAAGACCATTTGCATGTTAATGAGGCCTCGCTGTTGTTTCACCCCTTCTAAGAGCCCCTGCAGCTCCACTCTGCCTATTGCTTAAAGTTCAGCCCCCCCCCCCCCGAAATTTTTGCTCAGCCCCCCCCGCCCCCCGAAATTTGGCTCTAGTTGCGCCTCTGATATCTTGTATATCACGTGGTTCATCGAGTAGTTTAATCTGACACACGTGTCTCTTCGGTGGCGTGTCAGTCGTAGTGTTGTTTAAGGCGCTATATTTAGCAACTCGTAAAACGGCGCTGATGTGCGTCCTGCTAATTCGGATCTGAACTCTCCCGGCTAAACTAATGTCTTCATCCTGCACCATTTGTTCAATAACGGTGAACCACCTGTCACTGCAGCAAACAATCAAACCACCCGTTGATTAACATTTTATGATTGCTGCAGCTGCCTAAATAGTATGAAACATATGCACATCTCTCTCGGTTAGTCTGTTTTCACTTTCCAGCTCTCAGATTAATGACTGAAAAATAGTGTGAAACTGTTTTACAACCAAATTTGTGAAACCGAAAGGGCAGCTGACACTGTTTATAAATTCTTTATGGAAATCTGAGCACAGTTGGAACTAACACAGAATAATGTATAGCTATGCCTGTTGTGTTTATTGCCAATAGAGTGGCCGACTAGGAGATTAAATACCGACCACATCTGGTGTACGAGTGTTAGTTTCTTTTATTAACTATAAATCCCATATCTAGCTTTTATTTAACCCCTCCCACATGTCACAGTCAAGCCACGCAGAGGATACGTCCAGAGGTGGATCACTTCTGAGTAGCCTAATAATACCCACCCGAAATTTTTGCTCAGCCCCCCCCCCGAAATTTTTGCCCCCCCCCCCCCCCCTCGAAATTTGGCTCTAGTTGCGCCTCTGGTTACGGGCTTTTATTTTGGGCTCAGCGATTTCAGTTTCCATTGTTGCATGTTAAACCTGAGGGATAGTTAAGAGGAATGAAAAAGAAAGGCAACCCGCTCTTGCCTCGAATGAGCTAAAATCGGCCACTAAGTATTGGCGACAGTCAAGGAGCGCTGGCACTTGTTTACAGAACACACTTGGAAGAGCTACAATAATAAAGCCAGCGCGAAACAGGATAATACATTTTTAAAAATGAGAACAGTGGACCGGGGCTAATTTTGATTGGTCAATGACTTATTTTCTAGAGCTTAATGGTCATCTACAAACATGCATTAGGTATGTATTTAAAAGAATGGGTCCTGTTGGGCATGTGGCAAGTGTGCAGGGAAAAGCACACAGAGAGGAGAGTGCAATACGGCGGAATGGGAAGGAGGCCCACGGGCAAGAAAGAATATAGCGCTGAGAAATGCACATGTGGGAGGTAACTGGAACACACCTGCACTCTCATGCCAACATTTCGGAAGAGCAACGTGGGAGATTGGAAAAAACAAAAAAAATCGGGAGAATGGGTTACTGTCATGTGTGGGCTTTGGAAGTGTGCTGCTGCAAGATCGGACATTTGAAGCGCAAATGCACGTTTTTTTCGTACATTTCAGAAGCATGGAGCGCAATGGCAGGAAGAGAGAGGGTGGTGCAAGTGTTGTGCACTGACCTGGCAGGTTGCTGCCAGTGCATACACCCCCCCCCCCCCCCTTGTGTGTGGCAGCCCTGGCTGAAACAGCTTCCCGGATACACACCCAGCTGCCCCCAGTACTTCGCAGGTCTTTTAAAGACCATTCGCTTGTTAATGGGGCTCTGTTGTTTTTTCACCCCTTCTAGAGCCCCTGCATGCCACTCAGACTATTGCTGGAAGAATTAGCACGTCACACAATACCAAGTCCTGTCAGCTGAGACCCCCTAGGAATCGGGTTTTTGTTTGCAGGAATGGGGTGGGGTGGAGCGGGAGACGCCTTGAAATCGGTAGTCTCCCGCCTGAATCGGGAGGGTTGACATGTGCAATACTCATCCCAGAAGACGGCCCAGAGAGTACATCAGTTACCATTAGGTTGCTGTGTGGTGGCGCCGATAGGCCACGTAATGGTGCCATTAAGAACGGCCCTGATGCGTTGCTGGCATTCACTTGCTAACCTCGTGACATCCGGGGTTAGCCCTTTTATTCACGGTTCTACGTGACTATGCACGACCAAACCATTCCGTGGGTTGGGAGGGGGTTGATAAGTACATACAAACGATGGGGTTATGACCTAGCCATTATATGCTGTTCAACAAACTATGTATTCAGCAATTACTTTATTGCTGTCTTCAACACTGAAGCTCCGGAGTTAACTGTATCATGAGAAAACAATAGCAATCGAAAATGTGAAAAAAAGTGTTAGGAGTAGCCCAAGATGCAGCTCTACATATTTCCTCTCAGGACAGACCCCCTGTCTTTGCCCAAGAGTCAGCCATGGCACGAGTTGATTTGGCTAAAAAAAATTATTGAAACCTGAGTTATTGCTTGCTTAACGCATCTGCTAAAATATTTTAGGAACTTACTGACTAAGGACGAATGCCCATTAAGTAATTTGATGGAACCCTGCACAAACGAATTGCTGCCCACTAAGCTGCCAAAGGAGAAAGGGATAACCTCATGGATAAACCGTCTCTTAAAAAATCCAGAATTTTAAAGGGATCACCAGAGATAGGATCTACATATGATTTCTCATACCAGGAAGAAAAATTGGCCCTATGTTTTGCATAGCATTTAAGAGACGAGGGTTTCTTAGCCAAATGGATATCACATGCCACTTTCTTTGAACACTGTTGCAACCTGGACCTCTCAATTTCCAGGCTACCAACCCCAGTTGGTAGAACTACTCATGAGTCAACTACAGAAAACGAAGCGCCGAGGATGAAGAGACAATGGCAGATGGGGAAGAATTGCCAACTGTATCAGAATGAGTTAATGTGAATGATACAATAAGAACCTCATGCCAACTTCGTAATAGTGGAAGGTATGGAAGATGCTTAAGTAATGGTATACAAAGCACAAAAGGGGCATGAACCATTCTGAGAAAACTACAAAATGATTCTCTCGTTTTGGGACAGTCGTTCTTGGGCATGAGAGTCTAGGAGTGATTACTGATGTTTAGTGCACTGCTCTGTCAAGCAGTTTCTAAGTACCAAGATCACATTTGAAGTTGACAGTAAGGGAATCAAACATTTAGAAGCAGAACAGGGAAAACATGGTCATCAGACTTCTATGGCTGAAGGAAGTCGGTGCATAAATATATGAATAATTGCAAATATTCTCAATTTTCTGTGAGAAATGGTGATAAACAAAGATGAAAAACCATTCTAATTATTTTACCCTCATTCAAATTGATGATAAAAGTATAGGAAACTGGACCCACTATCTTTATTTTAAGCATTCTTAAATATTTAGAAAATAATACAACTAAAGGAAGTCTCTTTGGCTGAAATTTGTGAGTCCTGATATCATGGCCATGTGGGCTGGCAGTAGAGACATTTAAGTGGCATTTAGCCAAGATAGTATACGTGTAGTGCTGCTTGGAAGAGGGATCAGAAAACATTCTCTCTTCAAGTGGTTCACTTTGCAGTGATAGTGAGACATCCAAGACTGAATCATGTGTAACTTAAATAGGAATGTGTGTGACATTTGTATAATTTACTTGCAAAATTTCAGAAAAATTATGCTTACGTACATACAAAACCAGCATTTAGCGCCAAATTTGACTTGTAAAAATGTATTTTAACGTCATATACACTGTACATAGACTGTCTATATTCCATGCACTAATTAAGAAAGCAAACAATAATAAAAGCAAAGCGTCCCATAAACACCGGTAAAACACCGTTTCAGTTGTTTTTTATAGCGCGAAAATTAGTAACCACTGAAAAGCACTGTTTTTTTGAGGTATTGAAATCACTGGAAAACACTGAAAAAACACCACCAGAATTTACCAAAAATAGAAACTGAAAACAGGAAAGCCTACCCATGATTTATGATGTCCAGCTGACACCGCGTGACATCCAATTTGTAATAATGTGTGACAATGATTTATGACCCCGGCCCCCAAGTGGGTGTCCAGGGGAGTTGTACAAGTGTGACGTATGTAATAAGTAATAAAAACTGCGGCCAACAACGACCACCAAATACGACGACTGTTGGCTGTGTTTAGTAATGCAGATGCACAAGTATGGTACGGTTCCTGGAATGGGCGCAGTGTGCCGCACTCTTTTGAATACGGCGCATTCCTGAGTTTTCAGAATGGCGAAGCGTGGTATTAGCAACTTTTGCTAAAAGCCATGCTTCACCATTCTATTGTAAATATGCCCCAAGGTGTTTCAACTTAAACTGTTCCAGAGAACACAGGCTTTAGGTCACCGTAGGCTTTAGTGATGGTAGTGCCCTGAGCGACAATCTCGAACAGCTTCACACCTAGATGTCAACGCAAAGGAGGGGAAACCAAGGAGGATACAGAATGTTATCACTTCAGAGCTACTTAGAAGATACTACAATTTGGAGGAAAGCTTTTGACTTAGTTCAATGCCTGCATATAAGTGAGATGAATGCAACTGTAGGAATGTCAAATGTATCGTTCTGTAGAGTTTATTTTTATTTCTTTGATAGCGTTACTTATCCCAGTGCAGGCTGTTAGAGCGCTTTACATTATATGCATACATTATGCTTTGATAATAAATCATACGTGTGTAAATCAACAAACAGGATTATAAGGTTTAGGAGTCACATGTCGTCCTTCAAAAAGTATTCCAATTTATGAACTGCAAGTAACAAAGGACCTGAGTTAAAAGCAGTAACTCATTTATGTATCTACACAAATTAAAAATCTGCAATCTGCATGTTACACCAGGCGCCCTATTTATGAGGAAGTAACGCAACGCAGCACAGCAAGTCACCTTGCTGTGCTGCGTTACAGGGAAAGGACAGGAATTTGCTGTATTTATTACAGTATGTTGTATTCCCGTCTGTTCCCCAGAGCTGGCGCACAAGAGGCAGCCTAGCGCCAAATCAGGCACTCTTGCACCTTGGTGCAATAGGTGCCTGTGTTGCATGCAGGATAGTTTTTGTGCAGGAAGGGGCACCTTCCTGCACAAAAACAATCCCCTGAGGCATATTCCTCTATCTAGGTGTGCTGCAGAATCCAACACACATACAAAGAGCAATTAAAGATGAGAAATAAAGAGATTTCTCCTCCTTACGCCTCACCTGAGAAGAAGTAGCATGTTGTTGCATTCCCAGGTCTATCAGCATTGGTAAATCTGGTAATGGCCAAAATCCACGGGAGTTGTGTGGGAACACCCACACAATACCCATACCATGCCTTCCCAGGGTAGAGTAGCGCAACGCAGCGATTTGTGCCGTGTTGCGTTTCTCCCGATTTATCAAGCCACTCAAGACCACGACCTTCACTGGCTTGATAAATTACATTTTAGGGTTGCATCCTTAGTGTTGTCCTCCAATAGCACCTTATTTTGTCACCACTTTGATCCATCACCACTTTGATCCAGAACTCACTAGTAACAGCCTTTAAAACTACAGCCTTTTCCCCTCAGCACCGGAGCCAGGCTTCGGGAACTTGTAGGGGCAAATTTATGTTAGACTTGCGCCACTTTTACGCCGCCGTTGCGTCACTTTTGTGACGCAGCGGCGTCGTAAACCCTGCGCCACGTTGTGCCCTATTTACATCGTGACGCATCTATGGAGATGCGTCACGGTGTAAAGCCCTGCGACACATTAAACCTGCGTCAGGTTTAATGTATGCAGGGTGGGCGGTCCAGCGGAAAAAGCCTCGGAAAAGTGACGCTGTGAAATCTACAAGATTTCACTCAGTCACTTTTCCGACGCTGCTGCGTCAAAACCTTGCGCCTGCTTGAAGCAGGCGTAAGGCATGACGCAGCATGTAAGGTATGGGCAGCCCCTAAACATTGCTGGAGTTGCGTCGTGCTTGCGACACGACTCCAGCAATGCACTGCCCTTACGCCATCAGATGCGTCACGCATCTGTCTATCCTTGCGCCACGATGCGCTGCATTGTAAATGCGGCGCATCTGTGGTGGCGCAAGGGTAAACTTGCGTGAGGCATCTTTCCTGGCGCATCCCTGCTGATTTGCAGCGATGCGCCAGGAAACATAAATCTGCCCCCTAGTCTAGAGTGGTCGGTACTGCTGCAGCAGTTCACATAAAACGTTGTGGCAAGCACCGGCTTTCTAATAGCTAGTAGTGCAGCAGCGTTTTCCATCTTATGCATGGAGGCTGGCTTAATGCAGCGCTAGGAGGCTGGCATACAAGCGCCTGTTACACCGCGAGCTGGTTCCTCGCTCTGCAGGGACCTCTAGGAGCAGCGCGTGGTACTGCAGCCTTGAACACTCCGGATTGGTGCCAAAGTTCATTGCCTTCTTTCCGCCCTTCGATTGTGTCTGGAGCCAAGGCACGATGATGCGACACTGCAGCAGTTTAACGACCAGCACTGGTGTCGCACTTTGATAACCACCAGTTGTTCATGGCACTCCACCTTTTAAATTCAGTACATTAACAGGCCAGAGGGCTCTCGTGACAGCATGACCACAGTCCGGCACGCCGAGCGCTGAAACCGATCACAGGGACCACTAGGAGCAGCGCGTGGTGTTGCAGTCTTGTACACTTAGCGCTTAAGTCGGGAAAAATTGACTTCTAGGAGCAGCGTGTGGTGTAGCAGTCATTTACAATAAGCGCTGAAGCTGGTGAGGGAACCTCTAGGGGCAGCGTGTTACAGTCTTTAACACTGAGCGCTGAAGCCAGTCGCGCAGACCTCTATGAGCAGCGCCTGGTTTTTCAGTCTTTTACACAGCGCAGAAACCGGTGAGGGGACCTCGAGGAGCAGCGTGTGCTGTAGCAGTCTTGTACACTCAGCGCCTTAGTCAGTTATGGGGACCTCTAGCCGCAGCATGTGCTGTAGCAGTCTTGTACACTCAGCGCCTTAGTCAGTTATGGGGACCTCTAGGAGCAGCGTGTGGTGTTGCAGTCTTGCACACAGCGCCGAAGTTGGGTAAAAGGGACCTCTAGAAGCAGCGTGTGCTGTGCAGTCTTGTACACTCAGCGATGAAGCCGGTGAGGGGACCTCTAGGCTCAACGTGTGGTGTTGTACTCTAGTGCACAGCGCCAAAGCCAGTTATTGGGACCGCTAGGAGCAGCGTGTGGTGTAGCAGTCTTTTACGCTCAGCGCTGAAGCCGGTGAGGGGACCTCTAGGCGCAGCGTGTGGTGGTGTACTCTTGTGCACAGCGCTGGAGCCGGTGAGGGGACCTCTAGGAGCAGCGTCTGGTGTAGCAGTCTTGTACACAGCACCAAAGCCAGTTATGGGGACCTCGTGGTGAAAAAGGAACTGAGTTACAATGGTGATTCGGTGACCAAAGAGAACTGTTATAAAATCCGTGTCGGTTAGAAGACTGGTGCTGGTTGTGTACAATACGTATAAAAGAAAAGAACTGGAGTGTTAACGCTCGTGGGGTCAATAAAGTTAAATAAGTTGAAAAAAAGTGAAACCAGTGCGTTCCGTGAAACTCAATCACAGAGATATTTAAAACCCGTGGTATTAAACCGAGCGTGATATTCAAAAGGTGAGAAGAGTTCAGACAAGATGTGGAGAACGGTCGGTTTAGGTTACCTGAATGGCGCCGTGGATGTGGGTGTGTCAAAACCTTCAACTTATTTAACTTTATTGACCCCACGAGCGTTAACACTCCAGTTCTTTTCTTTTATACGTATTGTACACAACCAGCACCAGTCTTCTAACCGACACGGATTTTATAACAGTTCTCTTTGGTCACCGACTCACCATTGTAACTCAGTTCCTTTTTCACCACGCTGACATCCTTGTCACCTTATTTATACAGTATAGACACCATGGTTATCGAAGCGTTTTTACTGTTTTACTGATGTCTGTATATATCCTGGACTCCAGCCTTATGTCCTCCTTTATTTTCTTTTGTAGAATTCCCCCTGACGAAGGGCAAGTCCCGAAATGCATCGGGGATACTTGTAAAAATGGCTTGTTAAAACCATGGATTTAATTAGTTGCAGTCATGTACACAGCGCCAAAGCCAGTTATGGGGACCTGAAGGAGCAGTGTGTGGTGTAGCAGTCTTATACACAGTGCTGAAGCCGGTGAAGGGGGCCTCTAGGAGCAGCGTGTGGCGTTGCAGTTTTGTACACTCAGCGCTGAAGCCAGTGAGGGGACCTCTAGGTGCAGTGTTTGGTGTTGTACTCTCGTGCACAGCGCTGGAGCCGGTGAGGGGACTTCTAGGAGCAGCGTGTGGTGTAGCAGACTTGTAAACAGCGCTGAAGCCGATGAGCGGACCTCTAGGCGCAGCGTGTTGCGTTGCAGTCTTGTACACAGCGCCGAAGTTGGGTAAAAGGGACCTCTTGGAGCAGCGTGTGGTGTTGCAGTCTTGTACACTCAGCGCTGAAACCGGTGAGGGGACCTCTAGGCGCAGCGTGTGGTGGTGTACTCTTGTGCACAGCGCTGGAGCCGGTGAGGGCACCTCTAGGAGCAGCGTCTGGCGTAGCAGTCTTGTACACAGCACCAAATCCAGTTATGGGGACCACTAGGAGCAGCGTGTGGTGTAGCAGTCTTGTACACAGAGCTGAAGCCAGTTATGGGGACCTGTAGGAGCAGCGTGTGGTGTAGCAGTCTAATACAGAGTGCTGAAGCCGGTGAAAAGGGGACCTCTAGGGGTAGCGAGTGGTGTTGCAGTCTTGTACACTCAGCGCTGAAGCCAGCGAGGGGACCAGGAATTTGCTGTATTTATGTAAGGCTGCCCGGGGTGGGGGTTGCGCAGCGGCCCGCCCCCTTGAGGGCGGCCGCCTTAGTGCCACAGGAAGGCACAGGGGTGGGAGGTCGTGTCCCTGGGCTTGACCTAGGGAGACCCCAGTCAGGTAGCTGCTTCCGGCGGGGAGGAGCCAAGGGGGGGTACATATTCGGTCCCCGCCCCCTCCTCGCCCTCTTGTCCGCTCGTTTGCCTTGCCCGCCCATCCGCTTACCCGGCATCAGGAGGGACAAGAAGGGGGGGGAAGGTTTTTCTAACAACTTTAACTTTTGTGTTGCAGGAGGAGTTACAGGGCGATCCAGGGTCTGCACATACCAAGGGGTATAGCATGCAGCAGCACCGTGTGGTGCTAAGCCAGGATACCCAGGGATCTTTTAGCGTGTCCACTGGAAGACCTACGGCGCCCCGCTAACCGACAGGCGGTTGTGGGTCTGAGCAACCGGGGGCTGCCATGTATGCTCCGCCCACCCATCACGGGGGGGCGTGGTGAAGCATGTGGACTGGAGGTCCACGGATGGGAGGGGGGGACCCTCCCAACATTTGGTGGTCACCAATTGGCGTTGCCATGGTGACTCTAGGCTTATCAGACGGGCAGGCGGCATGGGGCTGGCCTGCCCTGGGATCGCCCGTAAGATAACCCACCGTGTTTGCATATTTATTATGCTAATAAACCTGCAGCAATATTTCTCCACTTACATTCAGTGTCATGTGTTTTATTATGATTATGTACTGATGTATGCTATGATAACGGTTGCCGATATTGGCACTATTACAATATGGTGTATTCCCGTCTGTTCCCCAGAGCTGGCGCACAAAAGGCAGCCTAGCGCCAAGTGAGGCACTCTTGCACCTTGGTGCAATAGGTGCCTGTGTTGCATGCAGGATAGTTTTTGTGCAGAAAGGGGCACCTTCCTGCACAAAAACAATCCCCTGAGGCATATTCCTCTATCTAGGTGTGCTGAAGAATCCAACACACATACAAAGAGGAATTAAAGATGAGTAATAAAGAGATTTCTCCTCCTTACGCCTCACCTGAGAAGAAGTAGCATGTTGTTGCATTCCCAGGTCTATCAGCAATGGTAAATCTGGTAATGGCCAAAATCCACGGGAGTTGTGTGGGAACACCCACACAATACCCATACCATGCCTTCCCAGGGTGGAGTAGCGCAACGAAGCGATTTGTGCTGTGTTGCGTTTCTCCTGATTTATCAAGCCACTCAAGACCACGACATTCAGTGGCTTGATAAATTACATTTTAGGGTTGCATCCTTAGTGTTGTCCTCCAAAAGCACCTTATTTTGTCACCACTTTGATCCAGAACTCACTAGTAACAGCCTTTAAAACTACAGCCTTTTCCCCTCAGCACCGGAGCCAGGCTTCGGGAACCTCTAGTCTAGAGTGGTCGGTACTGCTGCAGCAGTTCACACAAAACGTTGCTGGCAAGCACCGGCTTTCTAATAGCTAGTAGTGCAGCAGCGTTTTCCATCTTATGCATGGAGGCCGGCTTAATGCAGCGCTAGGAGGCTGGCATACAAGCGCTTGTTACACAGAGAGCTGGTTCCTAGCTCTACAGGGACCTCTAGGAGCAGCGCGTGGTGGTGTGGTCTTTTATGCTAAGCCATGAAGCTGGTGAGGGACCTCTAGGGGCAGCGTGTGGTGTTGCAGTCTTTTACACTGAGCGCTGAAGCTGGTGAGGGACCTCTAGGGGCAGCGTGTGGTGTTGTGGTCTTTTATGCTAAGCCATGAAGCTGGTGAGGGACCTCTAGGCGCTGCGTGTGCTATAGCAGTCTTGTACACAGCGCTGAAGCCGATGAGCGTACCTCTAGGCGCAGCGTGTGCTGTAGCAGTCTTGTACACACAGCGCCGAAGCCTGTTATGGGGGACCTCTAGGAGCAGCGTGTGGTGTAGCTGTCTTGTACAAAGCGCTGAAGCCGATGAGCGGACCTAAAGGCACAGCACCAAAACCAGTTATGGGGACCTCTAGGAGCAGCGTGTGGTGTAGCAGTCTTGTACACAGCACTGAAGCCGATGAGCGGACCTCTAGGCGCAGCGTGTGGCGTTGCAGTCCTGTACACAGCGCCGAAGCCAGTTATGGGGACCTGTAGGAGCAGCGTGTGGTGTATCAGTTTAATACGCTCAGCGTTGAAGAGGAGCTATAGGAGCAGCTTGTGGTGTTACAGTCTTGTACACTCGGCGCCGAAGTTGGGTAAAAGGGACCTCTAGGAGCAGCGTCCGGAGTTACTGTTGCGATCGAGACTTATATTAGCAAGGTGTTGTACTGCTGCCTCGCACACCTTTCTCTGGTGCTGGTCTGTGACCTCTAGTAACTACTGATGGATCTGTACCAAAGCGCCTAACTATTGGGCAATAAACAGAATATTAAGAGAGTACAGTCGAACAATGTTTCAGGCCATCCACTGCTTTTTACAAAACGTCTGACAAAAGCTCAAATTCATTTTCAACAACGAATTGAAGCATTATGGATCAGCATCTTTGGTGACAAAACAGACGCAAAGACTCATGTGAGAAAAAAAAACAAGATACGATACCAAGATGCGGTCATCATTTAAGACACGTGGTAGGGAAATGCGAACTATTGACACGAGTCAAAGATATAATGAATAGAAGCGCTATGTCGGAAAAAACAAGGGAGAACGGAGAAAGCTATTCCGAACCGTACAAGTCTGGTAGAAAAGGGAAATGGATAAAGAGCTATCAGCAATCAAAGGGGTGCACACCATTATAGTAGTAATAGTACTTGGTGAGCTGCTCCAGCCGCAGGGTCTATGTCTCCTCTTCAGGGTCGCATTGGGGCAGAAAATAGACGGGGGCACCAAAATACAAATGCCCCGCATTGTTGAATAAAGATATCTAATACAGAGGCTGATGTTTCACATTGGGGCAGTTTTGAATTCACTCTAAGTGTTTTGCAAGGTATGGAAGACGGCATAGATTTAAGTTGACGGCATAGATTTAAGTTTGCGGCAAGCAATGCTATTTTTAATATCAGAGAAATCAACAGTGAAAAACGACCATCAGACAATAACACAAGCCCGCAAAAAAAGACTTTTGGCCCTCAGAATGGGTGAATAGCCATTCCTGAATCACCTGCCAAGCTGGCGCAGCACAAATACCTACATAATGTGCAGGGGGTGTGGGAGTAGCAAGGAAACAATCGAGCATATGGTATGCGTCTGTCCTGCACTCCTTGACGATCGAAAGATGTTGCTGAAGAGCGAATGGAACAAACTTGGCATCCGCACGTGTCGACAAGCTATCCTTGCAGCAATGAATCCGGATAACCCATTGCTTAATATCCGGTTCACCAAGTTCGTCACAAGAACAGTAAAAAGATTTATAAATAGTGAGAGCCAGCAAGCGAACAATTGTTAATCACAATAGGGAGGATTAAGTCCAATGTTGTTTTGTTGATTTACCCACTTCTCCGTACCACTCAACAGCAGTTGATTACGGCCTTTTGCACATGGACGGTATCCCTGTACCACTCAACAGCAGTTGATTACGTCCCTTTTGCACATGGACCATTTTGCTTTCTTGTGTGCCCCTGAATCTTTTTAAAACTATTAGGGATTTTCCCTTACAAACAGAATTGCACTATTAGTGGTATTATTTGTGCGAAGAGTCAGTTGGCTGGGGACTAGACCCAAAGATATTTGTGGCGATTGTGTAATTATCAACTTTAGGGATCCTAGAGTAGCTGGACACATATTAGCTAATGGAGGGCCTTCTAAGAGGGGCACTATTAACACTTGTCACCTGGGGAAGGAATATGCTACTTACCAGTATGCATCTGTTCTTGGCATGTAGAGCTGCAGAGTCACACACTGAGGATAAGATCGCCATCTGGTGTTGGGCTCGGATGATTGCAGGTTGTTGTTGTCTTCGGAAGAAGCCTTTGGTCACGAGGTTGGTGACTCCTCCCCTGGACAACAGTGCGCATGGGCATCCACTCCATCGGCAGATTGTTTTTCGCCATGATGGGAAAAGATGGAGTATATAGAAAAGAAAGAAAGGATGTCCATGTGTAATGTCTAAGTAAGACGGATGCTGGAACAGATACAGGTCCCGGGGAGGCGGGCGGGCGTGTGTGACTCTGCAGCTCTACATGCCAAGAACAGATGCATACTGGTAAGTAGCATATTCCGTTCGAGGCATATGAGCTGCAGATCACACACTGAGGATAGATTATACAGCAGTGCTCCCCTTAGCGGTGGTCGCCTGTATCCGTTGCAGCAGCTTGAAATAAAGTTTTTAGGACAGCCTGGCCCACGGAGGCCTGTTGTTTGGCCTGCACGTCAACACAATAGTGTTTAGTGAAGGTATGCGTGGTAGACCATGTGGCTGCCTTGCAAATGTCTTCTAAGGGAATATTGCCTAAGAAGGCCATAGAAGCCCCTATTTTACGCGTGGAGTGCGCCCTAGGGGGAACTGTAAGTGTACGTTTAGCCTTGAGGTAGCATATTTGGATGCATTTAACTATCCACCGGGCTATTCCTGATTTGGAGATCGGGTTGCCTTTGTGTGGTGGCGCGAAAGCAACAAAGAGTTGTTTTGTCTTTCGAAAAGGTTTTGTCCTGTCGATGTAATAAAGCAAGGCTCTTTTGACATCTAAGGTATGTAGGGCCCTTTCAGCTACCGAGTCTGGATTTGGAAAAAAGACCGGTAGTTCTACTGATTGGTTAAGGTGGAAAGGGGAAATCACTTTTGGAAGAAATTTAGGGTTTGTCCTAAGAACCACTTTGTTACGGTGTAGTTGTAAGAAAGGTTCCTCAAGTGTAAGGGCTTGTATTTCACTTACTCTGCGCAGGGAAGTGATTGCGATAAGGAAAGCTACCTTCCATGTTAGGAATTGCAATTCACATTTGTGCATAGGTTCAAATGGGGGGCCCATGAGTCTTGTTAGAACCACATTGAGATTCCACACTGTTGCAGGTGGCAATCTTGGGGGAAGAATTCTTTTGAGACCTTCCATAAAGGCTTTGATGGCTGGTACCTTAAAAAGGGACAGGTGTTGTCTATTTTGCAAGTAGGCTGCCAAGGCTGCTAGGTGTAAACGTATAGAGGAATACGCTAGATTGCATCTTTGCAAGTGTAGTAGGTAGCAAATGATGTTTTGGATGGAAGCATCCAATGGATGTATGTCATTATTAGCGCAGTAGATGGCAAATCGTTTCCATTTAGCGGCATAACACGCTCTAGTAGTAGGGCGTCTGGCTTCTTTTATGATATTCATACAGTCTGGAGGGAGATTGAGGTAACCGAACTCTAGGACCTCAGGAGCCAGATCGCTAGATTCAGTGTTTGAGGATCTGGGTGTCTGATTTCTCCATGGTTCTGGGTTAACAGATCTGGGGAGAGGCGTAGCTTTTGATGTGGAACTAAAGATAGTTCCAGAAGTGTGGTGAACCACGGTTGACGTGCCCAAGTGGGAGCCACTAGTATTAGTGTTAGTGACTGTTGTTTCAGTTTGCGTACCACAAATGGAACTAGTGGGAGAGGCGGAAAGGCGTACGCAAATCTGCCTGACCAGTTCATCCATAGGGCATTGCCCTTCGACTGTGGGTGTGGAAACCTGGCGGCGAAGGTTGGGCATTTTGTGTTTTCGGGAGTGGCGAACAGGTCTATGTCTGGTTGTCCCCACTTTTGGAAGAAGGGGAGTAGAACCTTGGGGTGTAGTTCCCATTCGTGGATCTGTTGTGTGTGGCGACTTAGGAGGTCGGCCACTTGATTGTGGATCCCTGGGAGATGTTCTGCTAACAGGTAGATGTTTTGGGGAATTGCCCATCTCCAGATTTGCTGTGCCAGTTGGGACAGTTGGAGAGAGTGTGTCCCTCCCTGTTTCTGTATATAATACATTGTCGTCATGTTGTCTGTGCGTATGAGGACAGTTTTGTTCTTCAGGTGAATTTGAAAGGATTTTAGTGCTAGGAACACTGCTAAGAGTTCCAGGTGGTTGATGTGGAGCAGTTTTTGTTGACTGGTCCATCTGCCCTGAGTGGTATGGTGAAGGAGGTGGGCTCCCCACCCCGTGAGAGATGCGTCTGTAGTTAGCACAACTTGTGGAAGAGGCTCTAAGAACGGTCTCCCTTTGGACAGGTTGATGGTGTTCCACCATTTCAGTGAGCGAAGTGAGCGACTGTCCACCAACACCAGATCGGTAAGTTGTCCGTGAGCTTGGTTCCACTGTTGTGCTAAGCATTCCTGTAAGGGACGCATTTGAAGTCGTGCGTGTGGGACTATGGAGATGCATGACGCCATCATGCCTAGGAGCTGCATGAACACTCTTGCTGGAAGAGATGGATGAGTTTGAAATTGAGAGATGAGATTTTGTATACTGGCTATCCTGGCAGTGCTGGGATAGGCAATGGCTTTGGATGTATCTATGGTTGCTCCTAGATACTGATGTAAGTGGGAAGGTTGTAGGTGGGATTTGGGGTAGTTGATAGTGAATCCCAAATCGTGGAGAGTTTGAATCGTGCGATGAGTGTGGAGAACGCATTTTTGGTATGTATTGGCTTTTATGAGCCAATCGTCCAGATAGGGGAAGACATGGATCTGTTGTCTTCTGAGATGCGCTGCCACGACTGCTAGGCACTTGGTGAACACTCTGGGTGCCGTGGTTACTCCGAATGGGAGAACTGTAAATTGATAGTGTTGCCCATCTACCACAAATCGTAGATATTTTCTGTGAGCGGGATGCATAGGGATGTGAAAGTATGCGTCCTTGAGGTCCAATGTGGCGAGGAAGTCTCCCTGTTGTAAAAGTGGGAGGACTTGTTGGAGAGTGGTCATGTGAAAATGATCCGAATGTATATACTGGTTTAGCAGTCTGAGATCCAGTATGGGCCTTAGTGTTTTGTCCTTTTTGGGAATGAGGAAGTATAGAGAATATACCCCTTTTCCCTGCTGTTGAAGGGGGACTGGTTCTATCGCATGTTTTTGTAACAGGGATTGAACTTCTTGTTTGAGGAGAGAGAGATGATGCGAGGACATTGGACGTTGTTTGGGTGGTATGTTTGGGGGGGATTGTATGAGTTCGAGGCAGTAGCCAGACTGGATAATTTGTCTTACCCACCTGTCTGTGGTGATGGAAGTCCAGACAGGTAGGAATTGTTGGAGTCGCCCCCCGACCGGAGTGGAATGGTCTGGGGGGAGTGGTGGCAAGTCACTGTTTGGTGGCTGGTGAGGTGCGGGTGTTGTTGTTGTTGCCCCGCCCTCGACCTTTGTTATTGTTTCCCCTATAACCTCCCCGGAAATAACCTCTGTTAGGGGATGTTTGTCCAGAATTTTTAAAGGTGGACGTGGTCTCAGTTGATGTGTTTTTGGAGCCTCCTCTATAAAAGGAGCGACGAAAGGAACCCCGGTTTTGAGGAGACTGCAGTGCTCCCATAGACTTGGCAGTTTCATTATCCTTTTTCATTTTTTCTAATGCAGTATCCACTGCAGGGCCAAATAGCTGCTCTTGGTTGAAAGGTTGAGCTAGAATTGCGGTTTGAACCTCCGGTTTAAAACCGGAAATACGGAGCCAGGCATGTCGTCTGAGTAAGACGCTAGTATTGACCGCTCTAGAAGCAGTGTCTGCTGCATCTAAGGCGCATTTAATGGAGGCATTAGATATTAATTTGCCTTCTTGGATGAGGTCAGAGGCCTGGGACTTAAAGGGTTCAGGCAGATGTTGCATAAGGTCTTCAAGTTGGTCATAATGCGCTCTATCATACCTGGCTAACAGGGCCTGGGTATTCGCAATACGCCAATGGTTAGCCGCCTGCGCGGCGACCCGTTTGCCTGAGGCTTCTAAAAGCTTAGACTCTTTGCCTGGGGGAGGCGTTTCTCCAGTTGTCTGTGAGTTAGCGCGCTTCCTGGCATTTGATACGACTAAGGAGTCTAAAGGGAGCTGGGCCTTAATGTATGCAGGGTCTTGCGGGGCTGGTCGGTACTTTTTTTCGATGCGTGGGTTGAGAACCCTAGCTCGAACAGGGTCCTTAAAGACTTCAGTAGCATGCTTTATAACCCCTTTGATCATGGGCAGTATGTGCACAGTCTTTTGTGACTGCTCAAAGGTATCAAGGAGAAAGTCCTCTTCAAGGGCGTCTGTGTGCATTGTGACGCCGTGGAATGTTGCTGCCCTATTTATAAGTTGGCCGAACCCTAGGTGGTCATCAGGAGGGGAGGGCTTGGAGGGGTAGGTAGTGGGGTCAGGCATGTCAGGTATAGGATAAGACCAGTCATCCATGGGTGCTGGGTCTGGGAACGTAAAAGGGTCGTTTGGATCAACAGGATCATTAAATAAATCAGGGTCCGCCCCTCCCCCTAAGTCATCATTATCATCCTGTGGAGGAGGTGAATGATAGGGAGATGGTAAAGGTAAAGGTAAAGGAGAATCAGGAGGAGGAGGGGGGGACGGGTTAGGAGGTAAAACAGGAGAGGAAGGACGAAGTGGTGAAGTAGCACAGTCCTTTTTCCGTATGGGAGCTGGGGGAGGTGTAGTGTCCAGCTTCCGCTTTTTATATGGGATGGCAGTCACATGTCCCGTGTTAGGGTTGATGTAGATCCGCTTTTGAGAAGGATCTGGTCGAAAAAGTTCATCTGGCTCCGAAGGTGGTGTCTGCGATGTCCGCTTCGGGTCTTTATGAGCTTTTTTAGGCGGGGACGCAGTTTTCGGCGCCGATGATTTTTTCGGGTCCGATGGATTTTTCGGAGCCGACTGAGTTTTCGGTGCCGACTGAGTTTTCGGTGCCGACTGAGTTTTCGGTGCCGACTGAGTTTTCGGTGCCGACTGAGGTTTCGGTGCCGACTGAGGTTTCGGTGCCGACTGAGGTTTCGGTGCCGACTGAGGTTTCGGTGCCGATGGACTTTCAGGCATCGATGTTGAAGAACGTCTCGGTGCCGGTGGAGACTTCGGTGCCGAGGAACGTTTCTGTGCCGAAGGAGATTTCGGTCTTGGAGCCTGTTTCGGTGCCGACAGTGGGATTTTGGGTGCCGAGGGTGTTAAAGGCACAATCAGGTGAGGTTTGCTCGAGCCCGAGCCACCCACAGGCTTAGATGTCTTCGGAGCCGGGCCCGAGGGCGGGGCTTCTGAAGAGGATTTCCGGTCGCGACTGGGCCCAGCTGGCGGAGTCTTGACCAATGCTTTTTTGGATGGGGCAGGGGCAGGGGGGGTGGTACTCACACGCTGCCCTGGAGTGATGAGGTCATCGGAATCGTCGGCCTCGGACACGATCTCGAGATCTTCGGTGTCGTCTTCGGGAACATCTTGAGCAAAGATGTCCTCCGGTTCTGGTGCTGGTTTGGCCATAATATGGCGTCGAGCTCTTCGGTCCCGGAGGGTCTTCTTCGAACGGAAAGCGGAACAAGCTGGACAGGTGGACTCGTTGTGTTCCGGCGACAGGCAGAGGTTACAAACCTCGTGGTGGTCACTGTGGGGGAACTTCGCTCCACACTGGGGGCATTTTTTGAAGGGTGTCCTGTCCATCAGCCGCTTGCGGAACCGGTCCGAGTTGAGTTCGACGTCGATGGAATGAAGATTAAGTATTTAAAATGATTGCTAGAAGTTTTCTGCTGGAGCGGAAAAAAGTTCATCCGAACCCAATGGCGGAAAAAAACAATCTGCCGATGGAGTGGATGCCCATGCGCACTGTTGTCCAGGGGAGGAGTCACCAACCTCGTGACCAAAGGCTTCTTCCGAAGACAACAACAACCTGCAATCATCCGAGCCCAACACCAGATGGCGATCTTATCCTCAGTGTGTGATCTGCAGCTCATATGCCTCGAACTTTCTATTCTCGATTCCTTATATCGGGAAGGTCACAATCATCTCTCCCCCATCATGGTGGCAATGAATTCGACTACAACATCTCAGTGGGCAATAGATACAGTGCATTGAGCAACATAGATTGACCATTATCACCATCGCGTGCAGACGGAACGGTCCCGAAGCGTTCTGGGAGTCACGCTGTGGAGGGTTTTAGTCTAGAGGAGGGGTCCCTTGAGCAGGTTGCTAGAACCAAGGTGGGTAGTGTAATTATACCCCCATCTTCCCAAAATTTTGGCCTAACAGGAGGTGAAAAGGAGTTGGACACTCGTATACACATAGCACCTCCACCTCCTAGCATGTTCCAACCCCTCGAGGATTCCCCTGTCCACGTGGTGCCACGTAGACCACTAAGCGGGTCTTGGAACATAGCAGGAATGGGGAGAGCTGATGGATAGTTACGATTTATGTCTGTTCCAAGAGACTTGGTTATTATCTGCGCCAGTGAGGGTAGGATATGCGTCTTTTTATTCTCCAGCAGTGCAGGGACCCAGGGGAAGACCCTCGGGGGGCTTATGCATTTGGGTTGCTTCCCATTTAGGTTGTTCAGCTAAGAAAATAGACTCTCATTCCCCGGACATCCTATGTATTATACTTAATTTTCAGGATGGTTTATCACTGGCAGTGATCAACATTTATTTACGTCCCCAACCGCACCAGCTGGGTTTATCAATTTTGGACGCCCTAGAGGTTCTCCTTCATTCTTTCCCCTCGTCGTATCATAAAATCATTGGTGCCGATCTCAACTGCCACTTTGAACCGCTTGTGGGGATCCCCTCGGTAACCTCGGACGAGGATAAAAATTGGCTGATCCCGAACTGCACTATGTACCCAGAAAAGTGCTTACTGCCTTTGGCCCTTGCGATCAACAAGTTGGTTGTTTTACATTCTCTAAGTGCTTGTAATGGCAGACTCCTCCCAGATGTTCCGGGTGTAAGCACTTTTAACAGACCAAGGAAAAGCACGACTATAGATTATATCCTGGTAAATGTAGAATTTTGGGCCAGATTGAGAGCTTTTTCTGTCATCCAAAGGGATGATAGTGACCATAACTTATTGTCACTAGAATTATTCAATACTCTGGGCCACCGTAGCGAATTTCGGGGTGCTGAGATTACCAGTAACTCGAACTTGGTTATAGCGGCAGGTGGTAGACAAATTAGGTGGGCGAAGATCGCGTTAGCACCTGACAAGTTAGCGGAACTATTTTGTCATGTTGTACACTCTCCAACAGAGGTTCTTCACCTCTTGAGCTCTAATGGCGATCCCCCCATTTTTATCTCCAGGGTTTGCAGTGCATTCACAAGAAGCTTCTTGGCTCCATGACCGGTTATTTTTATACCACTGATATTAAAAGGCAAAGGGTAAATAAGCGTGATCACTGGTTTAATAAAAACTGTAGGCTGGCAAAAAATACCCTGCTTAAGGAGGTAACATCGGGGTCCCAGTCAAACATTAGAAATGCCAGGGAAATCTACAAAACTTTGATCAAGGAGGCCAGGTTTGAGTGGGAGGCCTCAAGGTGGGAAAGTATTCGAGCAGCCCTGGAAGCTCAAGACTTTAGGTCCTTTTCGAACCTTGTCCAAGTGGGGTCGGCTGAAGGGTCATCTGCCATCACACCTAACCTTAGTGAAGAGGTTTGGCTGGATCACTTCAAACACCTTTATTCACTTAGTAACTCTGAATCTCGAGTAGATCCAGTGACTCAAACAAGCATTTGTGAACCAGTACACTTGGAGGCCTTGCGCCTTGTTTGCCCAACCTGCTCCCTCCTTGAAGTTCAGGTGGCCCTCAAAAGTTTGACTCTAGGGAAAGCTCCAGGCCTCAATAGGATCCCTGGCGATTTATATCTTAGTGAACAAAAGGTCTGGGCCCCCTATATTTGGATTTATTTTAACGCCATTCTACAGGGCTTGGAGATCCCCTCAACTTGGCTGGGAGCCGAAATTATCCCAATTCACAAAAAAGCTTCCCCTCTCGACCCGGCTAACTACCGCCCCATTAGTTTGATTGACGTCCTCCAGAAATTATTTGCCCGCTTTCCTTTATCAAGGTTGCAGAGCTGGATGGACGAACATCACATCCTAACCTCCCTTCAAGCGGGCTTTCGTGCAAAAGTTTCCACCATTGACCAACTGTTCAGATTACAGTTGGTCTGCTGGAAGATGGTCACTATTGGGGCAGGTAGCTTGTATCTGATTTTTGTGGACCTTCGGTCCGCATTTGACCTGGTCGAAAGGGATAAACTCTGGGCAATCCTGTTGGAGATGGGTGCTCCGGCCTACCTGTGCCATCTATTTAAACGTATGCACCAAGGTACATATGCATGGGTGAGATTTGGGAGGTGTGGGGAGCGGTCGGCTCCGTTCCCAGTGGAAAAGGGAGTAAGGCAGGGGTGCGTTTTGGCCCCCACGCTCTTCTCGCTCTTCCTAAACGGGTTGATAGACCACCTATATGGAGCAAGAGATCTGGACTCTCCAAGTTTAGCGGGGCGGAAGATACCTGCCCTAATGTTCGCTGATGATACCCTCTTATTGTCAAAATCATCTACAGGTATACAGCGCACATTAGAGGCTTTTTGCTCCTTTTGTAGACTGAGGAACTTGGAGATTAACCTTTCTAAAACCAAGTTTATGGTTTATAAAATCAATTTAGCCAATTGTCCCCTCCCTCACTTGGATAGAACTGATTTGGACAGAGTGTCCACCTTCAATTATTTGGGGGTCACATTAAATGATCAAATGGATTGGGGATCTCATATGGTTAAGGCTAACCTGAAGCTGGCTAAATCAACTGGCGGTATTCTAAAGGTTTTTAATGACACCTCTTCTAAGCTGTTGAGTCTGCCCATGGAAATTTATAAAACCCAGGCGAGAGGGGGAGCACTTTACGGTGCAGAGTTATGGGGTCATGTCAGTGCTGCCCCCCTATCTCTCACTGAGAATAGTTTTATTAGGCGCCTTTTGAGACTCCCTATGAGTACCCCCCTGACCCCCCTTCGGTTGGATCTGGGCTTGGTTCCCATTCAGGAGATTGTCTCAAATCGCCCCCTCCTGTATTGGAGACGCTTATGGTCGACCCCTGAGCTCTCCAATTACAGGGAGGACCTAGGGGACCTTTTGTCCAGGGGGAGCAAGGGAAAAATTCCATGGCTAAACTACATCAAGCAACTTTGTTATGCTCTAGGTAGGGGGGACATGTAGTGGGCCCCCGAGGAGACCTGTGCCCTGTACTCCAAGAAATTTCTGAGTGTGGCTTTCAAGCGCTACCGTATGGAATATATAACAACAAACTCTTCCACGGGTAGGCTGACTGACACCTTTTTGGATATCAAAGTCCATCCTCATTTTGAGAAATGTTTGGATGATATCCAGCCTCCCCTGGCCAAGAAACTACTTATTCAGTTTAGACATGGTTCATTGCCTCTTAGGGGCGTAACACATAAGTGGTCAAATGCCCTATATACCACGAGTTCCTGCCCAGGTTGTGCGTGTAGCAGAGAGACAGATTTGCATGTCCTGCTCTTCTGCCCCTTTTACGGCAAGGCAAGAGCAAAATGGATCATTCAACTTTGTAAGTCTAGGGGTTTTTTTGGACTACAAGGAGGTATTTAGAATTCTCAAATATGATACCACCCCCCTTATAGTGTTTGCGACTGCTAGATTTCTTTTGTCTATGTGGCACTCGAGGTGTAAAAAATTAAAATCTGAAAGTCACAAACTATTGTTCCTGCAGTAGTTTAAATACTGTAATGAATGTGGTCTTCTATATATATTATAGTTAGGGATTGACCTTTAGGAGTGCTGTGCCCTTTTTAATGTATCTAAAGAAATGTTATGATTTTTTTTGATTTTGTTATGAACTTCTTATGTGTCAGGACCACAATGTATGATCTTTTAAATATATTCGTTTTTAGTTGTAACTGTGCTTTTTTTATTGTAAATTTGTATATATGTCTTTTTATGGTTTTTTACCGATAATAAAAGCCTTTGACTGACTGACTGGTATTAGTCATCATCTCCACATAAACTAATGTTTTGTCCGGTGGCCCCGGCAGACACCAAATCAGAAAGGAGAACCACGGCTCTTAACTGTTGCTTAAACATTTCTTAAAAAGTCTTATTGTCAAGATGAAGTTAATATTTTACTTTTATGAACAAATATAAACTTCCAGGTCTTTTAACTTTTTAATGATTAACTTTACATTTTCCTTTTTTTAGATGTAACAGTACAAATGCACTAAATGGATGCATTTGGGTGGATTCTAAAAAACTACGAGGAAACAATGTAACCAAAAACCCAGGACTAAAATAACGCCCGTCTTCTGTTCTACGTGTAAATATTTTAGCAATTATTTGACATATGTTTTTTATTAGCGACGCATGTTCACCATTGTAATGATTTTTTATTAATCAAACAATAAAGTATTTCATCTAAGAAGGAAGAGGACCTCACATAATAAATTTCACTCAGACTTCAAATCTAAACCCAATAATCTGAGGGGATTCTTAAAGCAAACGTGAAGAACCCATGAAAATAATACATGGAGAACAATACCAACAAACAATACGGGAATTTAGGGCACTAGCCAAAAGGAACAAAATAACATTTAAAAAACTTTGGAAACGAAGACTCAATAATTGCAAGCAATGTCTAGAAGTGCAAGAAGGACAATGGTGAAACCTAAAAAGAAAATAAGCTAGGGCTCTAAATGTAAAAAGAAAACGTATGATAAAAACACTTCTATGAATTCTTTAGGGGAATATAAAGAGAACCTACCACATCCAAAAACTGAAGATTTTGATAAGTTTCATTCAATATAACAGGTTGTACAAGACCAACAGGTTACCACTGGACACACAACCCCTTAATGAAATAAAAGATCGCAGACATAAGGTGAAAACTGTTAAGGTTAGAGGTCAATATTCTAAATGGGAGTGGTATAACGTAGAATAACCATGCCACAAGCATTAGTAAAACAACCTGAACACATTTTGCATGGTGGAAATTTCACTCAATATATGCTGAAAGCCTCATCACACCACTACCAATTCATTTTTTTTTCTAAATCAGTTCAATGAGGTCCACATAAAATATGCACACAATTATTGCATAAAAGTATGTTGAAATACAAACTCAGATCATTTCCACATTAGAAAGAATAAAATACAGAGACAGAAGATGTATTAAAATTAAAGTAGAATCACTTAAATTAATTTAAAAGTTAACACCACTACTTAACAGGCGTTGTTAAAGTGAATAGGCTAGCCTTCTAGGTTAATCAATGCTGGTTTTGTTTTGTCCTGGTTTTTGCAAAGCGTTATTGAATGGGGAAACTACTGGGCCCTCATCAATCTAAAAAAAAGAAAATAAAAAAGTTTGAATCGTAAACATGTTTTTGGTTGTAGCAAGCACTAATTGCCATGGGATGCTAACCTACTTTGTGGGGTTATGTACTCTTTGTGAAAGGGCTGGATGCTTTCACTCACAGGGAAGTTAGCCAATGGCTGAAGTAGGCTCACCTACAGTCCTATGCAGTATGCTTTAGTGGGCAGAAGAAAAATGTGAACGACCAATAGATGAAGGGTTCTGGTTGGAAGTCTTTATAGGTAAGTTTATTATAAACATAATTTTAGTGAAATCTAAAGATTGTAACAAATGCCAGGCCTTAAAAGGAAAACGTTATCTACTCAAACAACTACTCTGGTATCTAAGTAGGAAGTGCAGTATGAAAGCCTCACTGTAAATTAAAGAAATCCCCAAAAAACTATAGTTAGCTCATTCTGGTGTTTGCACAGCTCACAGACTAGAAACAAAATAGTTTCTTACCTTTTTTTCACAGCTTGAAGAATTTTTGGGATTCATATGCTGTGCGTTATTCCGACATCAAGTGGTTGGGCCCGAAATTTTCCTGCATTTAGATGTCTGTCTTTTCCGGTTTTGTTTTTTTGGTTTGTGCATCAGTGATCTCGCCATTTGGTGTCCTATCCAGCACCCCTCTGATGTCAAAACCCCTCCCTGGAAGCTCCCACAAATTGTTGCCAACTTCAGATGCTTTTTTTTTGCTCTACCATCTTCTCGGGGAGGGAGGACGGGTCGCCTGTGAATCCAGAAAATTCTTCAAGCTGCAAAACTATACTCACAGATAAGAAACTTTCATTTTGCAGTGAGACTATTTCATTTTGCAACAAGAATCTTTTCTGAATTCACATTCTGTAGCGGTTGTTAAACTTGTGTGGGATGGGATGAAGATGAGCTTGAATTTGTAAACCACTTGAGCTTCCTTATTCATTTGAATATCTATACAATAAATGTTTGTTAACAGTGTGCACTGATAACCAAATTGTTGCCATGCAAATGTCCTGCAAAGGTATATTTGCTAAAAAGGCCATTGTTGCTCCTTTATTGCGTGTAGTGTGTGCTTTTCGTTTGGAATCTAACTGTATTCTTGCATTTGAGCAACACAGTTGTTTTGTTTTTGAAAAACATTTAGAGATTGTACCCTTTGTCACAGTTTTCTCTATGATATTGTCTGCAAATGACACAAATAACTGCTTAGTCTTCCTAATTGCTTTTGCCCATTCCATACAGTATATGATCACTCTTCTTACATCTAGTGTATGTAAAACTCTTTCCTCTTGAGCCTTAGGTTTCTGGACAAAGCTTGAAATGTGACTTGACGGATTTATGTAGAAATGTGACATGACTTTGGGTAGAAATTGAGGATCTGTCAACATGACAATTCTGTTCTTGTGGATTTGCAAGTATGGTCCTTCGATTGTGAGCGCATGCAGGTCACTCACCCTGCGCAGAGATGTCATTGCCACCAGGATTGCGGTTTTCAGAGTGAGCATCTTTAGTGAGGACTTCTGTAAAGGCTAAAAAGGATTCCTCATTATCTGTGATAATACCAGGATTAAGTTACATGTAGGGGCTGGCACCAGTTTAGGTGGTGCTATTCTCTTCTAGGATCCTCTTTATTACAGGTGTTCTGAATAAACTCCTTCCTAAATGACCTCTTGTGCAGGCCACTATTGCTGCCTAATGTACCTTTAAAGACTAAGTAAGTTTGCGGTCTATGAGGTGCATAAGATAATTAAGGATTGTTGCATACTTAGTGTTGTTTTGCAAAAGCCTCTTATTTTGGCAGCACTTTGAGTACCTTTACCATTTAGTTATGTAACACTTCTTTGTTGTAGGCTTTCTTGCTTCTCTGAGAATGGACATTGTATTTTCTGGTAAACCTAGGAAACCAAATTCTATATCCTCAGGATCTATGATGTTAAACTCAAATGTTCTGATTCTGGATGCAGAACTGTTCCCCTGTCCAGTGGCAACAGGTCTTGTTGCCTCAGTAACTTCCAAATGTTGCGTAGCGCTATTTTTATTAAGTCGGAGTACCAAGTTTGTCTCGGGTATGGAAGAGCAAGGAGTATTAGCGTCATGTTGCAATGTTTGAATTTGTTGCTTACTCTATGTAACATAGGTATCGGGGTAAAGTGTACGCAAATATCTCTAACCAGTTTATTGACAGAGTATTCCCCTGGGATTGTTAGTATTGATATCTAGATGCAAAGTACTGGCATTTTGGTGTGCTCGTGTCTCAAGGAGATATATTTCTGGTGTCCCCCATTATTTGAATATCTGTTTGCGTACTGCTTGATTGAGTTCCCACTCGTGTGAGTATGAAGCTTGTCTGCTTAGCTTTTACGCTTTGACATTGTCTTTCCTTGGGAGATGAATTGCGGTTAGGGCTATTTGTCTCTGATTTGACATCGTCCAGATTTCCTGACTCTTGATAGAACAAAGGATTGTGTTCCTCCCTGCTTGTTAAAATAAAACATTGTGGTTGTGTTTCTGTTTTAACTAAGAGTTTTTCCCCACAGCTCTGTCTGAAAGGTTTTTAAGGCTAGGAGCACTGTCCTTCGCTCCAGAACATCCATAGGCTGCACTGCTTCCTGATCCTTCCATACACCTCTGTCCTTGAGTGTGTCCACATGAGCTCCCCAATCCAAATGTGTGGTGTCTGTGGTAATGGTTACTGTAGGAGTTGGTTGTAAAAATGATCTTCCCGCTGTCAAATGGCATCTGTTCCACCATGCCATCTCCGCCTGTACTTTTTGAATAACAAATACTAGATCATCTCAACTCCCAGTGTCTTACGGCTATTGGATTTTTACCCACTCTTGAATTTGTCTCAAATGTAGCTTTGCAAGTATTTTCCCCACAGTCCTCGTTGTCAGAGACTGCCCCTTCTGGTAGAGGCGAGTTTCTTGAATTACGGATGCTATTCTCTTCTCCCATGGGTAAGCCTTTGCCTCTGTTGAGTTTATTCTTGCTCCTAGAAAGATTTGTTCCTGTTCTTATAATATTGATGATTTTTCAATGTTTATTGAGAACCACAGCTTGTAAAGTGTTGCTAACACTCTGTGTATCCTTTTGACATTTGTTGAAAGAGTTTGCTCTTATTAGTCAATCGCCTAAGTAGGGGGCGTGGTCAAGCCGATCAGCTTAGGGATCATTTTGCTGCCGCCATGGTGGAGGGAGGCAAGGGCACGGACCACAGTGACGACCCCACCACTCAATCCTCATCACTACTACAGGAGATATGAGAGTATTTTAAGGCGCTGGGTGGGTGATTTGACACTTTGGACAAGCGTCTCGAATGTCTGGGGGGCAAAATTCAAGTTCACGATAGACGCTTGGATGTGGCTGAGGCACGCTTATCTGACATTGAGGACGGCAACCGTGCAGTCACTTAAAAGATTGGAGCATGTGGAGCGCATCCTCAAGGACGTACCGATTAAGAATGAGGACCTTGAGGCGCGCAGCAGGCGAAACATCCGCATCTTGGGGGTGCCGTAGACCACTGCCACTGGCCGCCTTGATCTCTTTGTTGGGACATTGCTTGCTGACATGTTTGGGAGGGAGTCCTTTACCTCTGGCTTTGTGGTGGAACGCACTCATTGTACTCTGTGCTCCCGGCCCAATCCGGGTTGTCCTCCAAGGCCAATTATCGCACGCATCATGAACTTCTGTGACCGTGATACTGCACTGCGCCTCGCCAGAGAACGTGGAGATACCACAAGGCAGGGCTCTAAACTAGCGCTCTATCCGGACTTTACAATCATGGTGCAAGAGGCCCATCGAAAGTACAATGGGGTTACAGCCACCCTCAGAAACCTGGCTCTGAAGTATGGCATGCTCTACCCTGCCAGACTGCGTGTCGATGTCAATGGCCGGGCCCGCATTTTCAACACCCCTACTGAGGTGCAGGAATTCTGCCAAGCACACAAGCAAAACAACAACCAGACAACCACTGCTGGAGCCAGATCCTTCCCTCCATGCAGCGGTTCCAACGCAATCATGGAACTTTTTTTAAGTGCCGACACTGTCTGACTTTACCATACTGTTCATTATAGATTTGTTAAATATAGCTGGACTGGGATAATAACACTTATCAATACGAAATGTTTCAGATGGCTGGTCAACTGGCGTGGCGTTGCCACCCCTCATGGTGTACACCTTGGGTTTGTTTCTAGTGATACGGATATACAGATACAGGGATTTCTCATTCCAGCTCAAAGTTGCCTGGTGTATCATGTTTTGTTGTCTGCTGTGGTTTATGCCTCGCTTTATTTGTGGTGAGGTTGGGTGGGGGGGGGGGGGGGGGAACAACTTTCCTCGTTCAGACATTCTGAATTATTTACTGTTCTGCTCACTATCCAATTTAACACTTATCAACGATTGATTGCTCGGCTCATATGTGCTAAGACCAATAGATGGCCCAGATATGTAATGTTGATGGTCCCTCTGGTTTGTCCCGGTTGTCTTGGAACACCAGGGGTCTTAATGACAACCGCAAGAGAAGGCACATTGTTTATTATCTGCTACGTCATAACATCGACATTGCCTTTTTACAGGAAACGCACTTGCCCAAATTTTTCCAACTTCAGCAATTATTCCCGTGGCACAGCAATTCTTATCCACAAAAGGGTGCCCTTCAGTCTTCGCTCCACCATTGGGGATAGCGAGGGTAGATACACAATTGTCACAGGATCATTAATGGGTCACAGCGTCACCCTGGTGTGTGTTTATGCCTCGAACACTGATTCTCCGAAATTCTTTCATTCCTTACATGTCCAACTTATTAAGTTGGGTTTTGTCCTATTGCTGGAGATGGGTGATTTCAATTTACTCCTTAACCCCGTCTTAGATGGCACCGCTAAATCTCCCTGCACTAAACCACGAGCTCGCCGAGCTCTTTTAGATCTTTGTGAACAATTACCGCTTCTCAACATATGGCACAAGGATAATCCTTCCACCACTGAATACACGCATTATGCCAGCCAACACAACACTTGCACCAGGATAGCTTATTGGCTTATTTCCCCTGGTATATCCTGCTGGTACCAATCAATTGTGACACTTCCGAGAACATCTTCCAAGCACTCCCCGGTTAAACTCCTCCTTGCTGTGCCCAAACCAGATGGGTACGAGCGACAATGGCGCTTTCCTAGTCGAGCCCTCAACGATGACCTCGCCTACTCTGAGGTGCACGAAGCCATTGAAGAATACTTTGCCATCAATGCCGGCTCGGTTGACACTTGGGCAGTCCTCTGGGAAGGGTTTAAAGCATATATTAGGGGTGTCTGCATTGCCAAACACGCGGGGGTACTAAAAGCTCTAAGAGCAACACTCTCTCATTTCGAACGAGACCTGAGGGACATTGATAGCGCAACAATAAACATTTCTAATGAGGCGACTAAACGCCGACTTGCCCTCCTCACTGAATATAGAGAGTCCGCAGATCGCGAGATACTTTTTTTAGGTAAACATCACACTGCTCGTCGCTATGGCGAAGGTGAGCAGCCAGGCCAGGTGCTAGCACAGATGCTTCGACCCCCATATAGCAAAGCCTACATCACTGAGTTGAGATCTTACACTGACCAGACACCTCAGAGATCCGTAACAAATTCTCCGACTATTTCGCCTCTTTGTACACTTCTAGAGTAGGGCACGATCCCACTGCGCAGGAAACATACCTATCTGAGATTGCTTTGGTCTATCTAGAGGAGAATCTGCAGGAATTCTTGGCTGAGCCGATCTCAGCTGACGAGGTCATTAGTGTCATTGTGGCCGTTCGAGGCTCCTCGGCCCCTGGTCTGGATGGCTTTACAGGGGATTTTTATAAGTCATATAAGGACCTACTGGCGCCTAAACTGATTGAGGTATATGCGGAGGCCCTTGAAAGACAAATCTTACCCCGTACCCTTCGCGAGGCTGTCATTATACTCCTTCCCAAACCTGGTAGGGACCAGTCTCTTTGTGGGTCCTACCGTCCCCTGTCCTTACTAAATTTAGACTATAAAATTCTAGTCAAGTTTCTCGCTATGCGCTAGTCTCTCCTGATGGAATTCATTATTTCCCCAGCTCAATCGGGTTTTGTCCCCCATCAATCCATAATCGATTTTTTCCTTGTAGACAACTATATTACAAAAAATACGATTAAAGTTACTCACGCCCCGGAACATCTCTCTGATCATTCAACAGTTATTTTAGAGGTGATGCTAAAAAACCAGGCCGCTCTCTCGTAGGTGGACCCTAAATAGATCTCTACTCTTAGATCATCAGATAGTGGAGAAATTGAGAAGTGCCACAAGTGAATTCTTTTTGATTAATATTGATTCAGCCCCACCCTATGTAGTCTGGGACACATATAAGGCGCATCGTAACCGGTCTATCGATTGCACACAACAAAAAAGTTAAGGTTGAGATAAATAAACTGAAAAATATAATTCAAGGCTGTCAAGTAGAATTTAAACAAAACTCAGGAACTTTAAATGTGTTACAACTAAAGAACAAACTACAATCAGCAAATTTGGAGCTGGACGATTATCTTGAGGCAATTATAAGGAAAAAATGGGAAGCTAGCAGACTTCGCATCATGAATATGGAGAGGGGTACGGCAAGCTGCTTGCATGGAAAACAAAGGCTAGCCAGACAAGAAAGCAAATACCATATTACTGTGATTCTGATACTATTTGGGATTCTCCGGGAACCCCAGTCTGCCTTTTGGACTAATTAGCAACTCCGCTGCGTGAATGTGGGATTAATTAATGGGGGCAACTCCTGGAAAATTATAAACTAATTTCGTGGCAGAGACTATCAGAGATTTCCAATAATTCTGTCTCTAAATTTAAATACTATCAACTAGTAAGCTGGGCAAGTACACTAGACAAAAACGGTGAGGGGAACCTGGAGGCGGAGACTAGGATAAAACTACGTCTCATGCTGCGGAAAGAAATCGCGGAGGGGTATTGGTTGCTAATTCAGGCAGAAGAAGGGGCACAAAATCCACTGATGGAGAGCTGGAAGAGGGAACTGCCGGACCAGGATCGTAAGTTATTATGGCAAGTATCTATGGCTTATTTATGGCACTATGTGAGATCTGCCCCATCTTTTCACTGTCCATAAGGCCTACTGGACGCCTCGGAGTTTATCGAAGCTGGTAAGTCGGGCAGTAAAAAAATGCTCCAAATGCGGCAAAGAAAATGCGAACAAAGCACATATGTTTTGGCAGTGTTCCTCGATCCAGTCCTTCTGGGAGGAAGTGGGTAAGATTATATCAGAAGTTGTAGGCCAAGAACTAATGGTGAGCTTGGATATAGTTATTTTGGGGGTTTTGATGGGTGGGGCAAAAAATGCTAACTTTACCAAAATTCAAAAAAACATTATTTTTGTCCTAATTCTTCTGGCAAGAAGGGGGTTGTGCATCAAGTGGATACTTCCCTGTTCCCCTAAGGAGGTGGAATGGATCAGTTCAGTACAAAGGATTGCAACTCTTAAGCCAGCTGTTAAGAGGGTTAAGAGAACTACATTTTGGGACTTATGGGACATATGGTTAGAAGCTTATGTAAATAATTTCAACTCCTTAACTTGATATACATCTATTATCTTTTTTTTTATATATATATTTCTGGTCCTATGATTAGTAATATGCTTCACAGGTTGGCCTGTTTGTCTCAGAGCCATTATTTCATTTACCTTTTTCAGTGAAGTTAGTCCTTTTGACAGGACAGGGGGGAAATCGCTCTTAAAACCCGGGATGTTTACCACATCCCCTCCTTATGGAGAGGCCGGGTAACCCTAATCCCAGTAGAATGGACCCTTTGCGACATGTTTTGCATATTGACAAATGAGGACAAAAATAAAAAATGCACCGCCTGGGAATGTGTAAGGGATTTATTGCCACCACTGAATTATTGTATAGCCGCCCCACAGCCAGACTTTGCCTGAACGGTACGCTTTACCGACCCTTCTCCCTATCCCGTGGCACTCGACAAGGCTGTCCCCTGTGTCCCATATTGTTTGTTCTTGCTATGGACCCCTTAATCCGACATTTCCAGGAGAAGCACCTATAGAGGGGCCTCCAATTCAACACTGGCCCTCTACGGGTTTTGCTCTATGGGGGCGACACCATTCTTTATGTCAGGGAACCTCATGTCAACTTGGAACCACTTATTAGGAAAATAATCAGATTTGGACCTCATTGTGGCCTGGGCATTAACTGTCACAAGTCAGTCATCTTTCCCTTCACCTCAAGCACGCTGCAGTGAGAGTGTGAATCCCCCTTTGAATGGTGCACTGACTCAGTTAAGTATTTGGGCATTCATATCCATTTTGACACAGCCCAAATCCTCCACCTCAATTATGGTCAAGCAGTCAAGGCCCTCGAGGTTCAGGTGGAGAGATGCTTACGGTTACAGTTATCCATCGCTGGCAGAGTAGCCATAAACAAGATGGTTGTTCTCCCCAAATTTGTATATCTTTTTAATAATATCCCTATTCCCTTCCTGAACAGTTTCTTTTTGACATTGCGCTCGTATCTTATCAGATTGGTCTGGGGGGGCAGACAGGCCTGCGTGCGTTGGCAAGTACTGACCCTTCTGTATGAGATGGGGGATTTGGCGTGCCCGACCGTCAGTTATACTATTTAGTGGCCCAATGCAGCTACGCCTTTGCTTGGTTCCGCCCAGACACTAGGATCCCATTTCTCTGTCCTGAGGCAGACTTCGTACTGCCTGAGAAGTTGTCTGCAGTATTACCCAAGAGCATACCCAGAGACCCCAACGACATACAGACGGTCTCCACCACCAGTTGGGCCTGGGAAAAATTGAGGCACTTCTACCGGCACTTCTACGCTACATTCATCAGCTTTACCTATCTCCAATGCCCGCTGGCTTCCGATCAAAGGGGAGAGGCTGGTGCAGCGCACCTTGGCCAATTTTGAAATCACTAAAGTGGGAGACCTGTTCCCTAGTGGGCATGTCTTCTCAGTGGCGGACGAGGAATGCTTCCGCAACGCCACCGTCATGGATCGCTTCGTTCTGGGACGAATCGGTCCGGCGCTGCGGGCCTCTCTGCCTGGTTTTCCCATTGAACCAGACTCGTTCACCCCACTCTCCATGGTCATCGAGAGCCAGGGAGGGATTCACCTTGTATCTAAGTTATACAGGGCAAGTTCTGATATCATTCAGGTCAATGACGACAGGATTCGCAAAGACTGGGAAGACGACTTAGGACGCCCCATCACAGACGAACAATGAAATGTTGTACAGTAACAAAAGAAGTCTCCTTAAATAGCCGACATAAACTACTCCATTATAAGTTTCTGCGTAGAATGTAGATCACCCCGGCCAGATCTCACAGGCTTGATCTGTCCAGACCCCACAACTGTCGTAAGTGTGATGCTCCATACGCTGACTTTGCACAACTCACGTGGACTTTTTAAAAAATACAGTTATATTGGGAGGCTGTGCACAAAACACTAGGAGACATGATGGAGCTGACCCTCGTCCCCACACCTGAGATTGCATTATTAAGTTATGTGGTAAACTTCCCCAAAGGAATTCGGAGGTTTGTCTCCCTTAGTTTGCTGCTAGCCAAAAGGGAAATCCCTCTACATTCCCACACTACAAAGTTGGCTGAACAGTCTAGCATTCAGTAACATTAACAGTGAAGTTTATTCCAACACACTGCCTCGCTCATCACGTCCCAAAGACATCTGGGGGCTATTCAGGGCTTAAAAGGAGGCTGAACACCGAACTACTGGCTCAACTCGAACAAGGTATAGTACCGACCGGAGTGAGGTGATTGGCTTGTGTATCACAATCGCCTGTTTACAAATGTTCCTATGTAATTTGCGGAGGTTCTAATTCTGGAATATATGTCTATGTTTGGAATTGCCTTTTTTTGCGGGAGGGCTAAATGCTGGACTGTTATAGGCGGACGTTTTCCTCTTGGTGTCGTGGGTGGGCCACCGGGACTGCATTCAAAAACATTAATTTTTCTATTCTTTCCCTTTTGTTTCTTGATATATTGGCTTTTATATGGTCAACGGCATTGCATTATTCAGTTAATGTAACAATGACAGTGAGCGCTCATATTTGTACCGCTGTAACGTACTAAAATGGTAAATAAAGTTTAATAAATTTTTTTTTTAAATGACCTAAGCAAGGATATACATGTATCCCTTGTCTTCTTAAGTGTGCTGCTACTGCTGCTAGGCACTTTGTAAACACTTTTAGTGCAGACCTTATCCCGAAAGACAGTACCTTGAATTGGTAGGGTGTGGTGTTGACAACAAAGCGCAAGTATTTCTTGTGTCTGTGATTCAATGGGATGTGCAAGTAAGCATCTTTTAGGTCTATAGTTGCCAAGTAATCTCTCTTTTGTATCTGCGGTATGACTTCCTGCAGTGTTGTCATCTAGAATTTTTGAGTCTTTATGAACTTGTTTATGAAATGGAGGTCTGGTATAGCAGCAGAGTTCTGTTCTGCTTTGGAGTTAGGAAATATGTTGAGTAATTTCCCTGATTGATCTCTCTCTTGGGCACCCTTTTTATTGCCCTCTTTCCCAGCAATTGATCTACCTCTTTGAGTAGACGGAATGTTTCCTCTTTTGAGTGGCGAGACTACACATGATAATCATCCCAGCGCCGCCATATCTTGGGGTGTTTTTGGAGGCATCCCCTTGACAGCCACTAGCCCCATACAGTGATCCATTACTTTCTTCCACACACTCACCAATGGCAGCGTAGCTGCCTTCCACAATTCGGCAATACAGCTCTTGGCTATGGTCAGGAGTTGGAGAGATTTTGATGAGTTGCAAAGTAACTTCCTGGTGGAGGCTGCTCCTCATATGTGAGGATCTGCTGTTCCTCGTGCACGACCCCAAAAGGGCTGGAGTCTCTGTGTCTGGTATTGCCAATGCTGTGAATGTGTCCAAGCTTGGCTTGTGCCCTGAAAACTCCAATTTGAAGTTATTCCACAGAAACATTCTCTTTCTGCAGGACTTCGGACTGGTGTATTTCCTCTTTTTTCAACTGTTGAAGAGTTGGCAAGAACAACAACTGCAAACTCTCTAAACCTGGTGACACCACTGACTCTTCTCCTGCCGACACTGCCATCACTCCTTCTCCCTCGCTGAGAACCAGGACCCACCTCCACCACCCAGCAACAACACCATCGCACCCCAAACCCTATAATGCATCCTCCTCAACGTTCACTCACTCCAGACATGCAGCAGAAATCCGAGAGCTCCTCGACAGCACCCCCCTGGACATCGCCTTCCTTACCGAAAAATGGACAAACACTGCCCCGGGACCTGACTTAGCGATCGCCATACCTGAAGGCTACAAGATCACCTGGAAGGACCGCCCCAACTGCCCTGGAGGAGGCATCGCCATTGCTCACAAGTTCAATCTCCGGGTGAGCACCTACACCAACGGGCCCACAGACCTGATGGAGCACCTGCACTTCAAGATACAGACCAACCCAACCACCGCCCTCCGAGGCACCCTCATCTACCGACCCCCAGGATCCCACGCACCTTTCTCCAACTCAATCACCGACATCATCACCAGGCCAGCCATCACCTCCATTGACTACACTTTGCTGGGAGACCTCAACTTCCACCTCAACAACCGCCACCTCCCTCCTGAACAATCTCCTCAACATCAGACTCAAACAGATAGTACCAGAACCCAAGCATTCAGCAGGACACACACTCGACCCCCATCTTCACAGCAGGAAACTCCATCATCTTCAGCCAACAGCAGGAAACTCCATCACCTTCAGCCACACCTCCAAACTCCCATGGATGGACCACCGCTGCGTCCACTTTACCTTCAAAACTAACATCACCCACAAACGTCCACATCAGCTCCAGTGCAGGCATTGGAAAAAGATCTCCGACGACCAGCTCGCCACCTCACTCAGTATCTCCGCTCCAACCATCTCAGACGACAACCCAACCACCGCCGCCTGTACCCTTCACAACTGGATCACCGATTCCGCCAACACCATCGCTCCCCTCAAAAAAACTTCCAACCCACATGCCAAGAAAGCCAGCTGGTTCTCAACTGAACTTCAGGAATCTATATGAACCTGCAGACGCCTCGAAAAGTTATGGAGGGTCTCCAAAACCACAGCAGACCTCAATAACTTCAAAGCAGCCACCACAGCCCACCACAAGCTCATCAGACACTCATGGAAGAAGGGCCTCTAGGACAGGATCCACACCGAAGCACACAACAGCAAGGAACTATTTGGCATCATCAAAGAGTTCGCCCAACGCAACATGTGAGGCAGCCGACATCCCACCCTCCCAGGACATCTGAGACAGACTCAGCGCCTTCTTCCATCACAAAATCAAGACCATCTATATGACAACTTCAACGATGACCACCTACATGTGGAAGCCACACCTACCATCCCCTACACCATGCAGCCGGCACTTGACAGCTGGACCGCCCTCACCATCGAAGACACCATGAAGACTAACAAATCAACCCACTCCAGGGCCCCCATGCACCCCTCCACCACCACATCTACCACAGAGATGCAGATATTGGCCCTGAGCTTCGATGAATCATCACCCACTCCTTCAAGACCACCTCCTTACCTGACGACTGGAAACACGTCGAGATCAACCCTCTCCTGAAAAAAACCTTGGCGGACCCCACCGACCTCAAGAACTTCAGATTGATCTTACTCTCGCACCCGGCGAAAGTCATCGAAAAAGCAATCAACAGCCAACTTGACTCCTTCATAGATGAAAACAACATCCTCGACCATTCCCAATCAGGTTTCAGCAGGAACCATAGCACCAAAACCGCCCTTCTAGCTGCAACAGATGACATCCGCTCCCGTCTCGACAAAGGAGAGGCTGTGGCCCTCATCCTCCTGGACCTCTCCTCAGCCTTCGACAGTCTCACACTGCACCCTAGCCCACAGACTACATAACGCTGGAATCCAGAACAAAGCCCTAGACTGTATCCGCTCATTCCTCTCTGGCATAACGCAACGAGTCAGACTCCCACTCTTCCTCTCGGATACCACACCGACCACCTGCGGAGTCCCCCAAGGATCCTCCATCAGCCCCACACTGTTCAACGTCTACATGGCCCCGGTCGCATCCATCGTCAGATCACACGGGCTCAGAGTATTTTACGCAGACGACACCCAACTCATCATCTCCCTATCCAACGAACCTAACATCCCCATACACAACTTTCAAGAAGGAATGGAGGCAACTAAACATGGACAAAACCAAAGTATTCATCGTAGGCCACCTGGTGGCTCCCCTGCCCTCTGGAACCCTCCCACCTCCACTGACCATGCACGCAACATCGGAATCATCCTAGACTCCGAACTCAAAATGGACCTCCAAATCAACGCTTTCACCTCCTCCTGTTTCCACACCCTCCATCTCCTGCGAAAGACCTTCAACTGGATTCCCCTTGAACACAGAAAAACCATCACCCACGCCCTCATCAGCAGCAGACTGGACTATGGTAACGCACTCTACACTGGGGTCAACAAGAAACTCACCCGCAAACTTCAAAACGCCGCTGCCAGACTAGTCCTCAACCTACTTCGCCACTGCCACATCACCCAACACCTGCGGACACTACACTGGCTCCCCACCGAGAAGAGAATCACCTTCAAACTTCTCACCCACGCCCACAAAGTCCTCCACAACACCGGACCCGTCTACATAAACCACCTCCTCTCGTTCCACACACCCCAAAGATACCTCCGCTCAGCTCAACCTTCTCTGGCAACAGTAGCGTGCAACAAGACCAGAAAAGGAGGTCACTCCTTCTCCTTCCTCGCATCCAGGGCTTGGAACACCCGCCCTCTCCACCTCCGACAGACACCAACACTCTCAATATTCCTGAAGGATCTCAAAGCCTGGCTCTTCGACAAATCACCGGGAACATCCAGGAGCTGCGTGCCCCCACCCCCCTTCCCCCTCAGCACCTTGAGACCCTTCCGGGTGGGTAGCTGCGCTTCACAAACCATTGATTGATTGATTGATTGATTGATCAACAGCGCTACTGAACAATTGTTCCCAACCGAACCGTGCATCAATGATGTTTGCCTGAATTCTAGTTAAAACCAGACACTCTTAACCATGCATGGCTTCTTAGTGCTATTCCCGCCACCATTTGGCGACCTACAGTGTTGGATGCATCTAGTGCCAAGTTGAGGTAGGTATTTGCAATGATTTTCACTTCCTCTGCAAAAAAAGCTGCTCTCTTGTGGTACTGTTCGGGCATGTGCCTCATTATCTCTGCCTTCTCATCCTAGTGCTGATATGCATATCTATTGAGGAGAGCATTATATTTGGTTTTTCTCCACTGGGTAGCTGTTCCTCACTCAATTTTTCTGTCCAGCAGATTCATATTCTTGCTCTCCTTGTTTGGTGGTGGTCTCGCTGGTGTTGGAATATTAGCCCTCTTCCTGACTGTAGCTGCGATAATGGAGTCAGCTGGCACTGGTCCTCTTAAGTGCAGAGGATCCTTTGAGAAATGCTTGTAATATTTCTATGCCCTCGGTGTGACTGCTCTGCACACTGCAGGCTCCTTAAAGGCTTTCTCGTCCTTGATCATGAATTCTGGACAACATTGGCAAGAACTTGTTCTTTGTTTGAGATGACAGGAGACTTTTCCAGGAGGAAGCAGGATTGCGATTTCTCCTCCTCTAATTTCACTCCATAGTTATCTGCCACCCTTTTAATCAATTGACCATATATTGTAATGTCATCCGAAGGTGATGGCCTCGATGGGTAAGTGTTGATTCCCTCTTCTGGAGAATCCATCTCAATGTATTGCCATTGGGTTTCCACATACTCCAATCCCTCAGAGTCCTCCTTGGCATCGGCCTCCTCTTCCTTAAGGAAGAACTTTTGTTTCTCTTCCTCCTCCTTTGGCTCTTTTGTCAAAGAATGGGGGGGGGGGGGGGACATATTTAAATTCTCTACCTGCTCTTTCAGCACCTAAGGTTTTTTTGGAATTCCCGAAGGTATTGGTCAAAATCCTTTTTCTTTTGTAGAAATGCAGCTATTTCTGCTTTGAGACGCCTTTTCTTTTGAGGAAATATGAATTTTATGATCAGTTATGTCCCCTATCTTAGACCCCAACGGCTCCATGTACATGCTACAAGTACATGTATGTTCCCTCCAGTTCCAGTTATGAAGACGCAAATACATGTGCGTCCACCGTCAACATGTCCTCTTTCAGATCCGCCATGAATGGGTCAGATATTCCATTCCTAAGTATGAAAGGCCACCGACTTTATGTGGTTCACTTTCCACGTTTTACAGTTCAGGCGAGTAGGCCCTGAATTCTGCTATCAAGCCTTTTCCTGCCTTCTGCCTCTGAAAGCTCCAGTCTGAGCCCGCATCTGTATCCATGAACTTTGTCCTACTCCCTGCGCGGCTAACGGTGCCTGATCCGGCCTGTTGCCTGCCAAAAACTGTATTTCACCTTCAAGATTATCTGCTCCGCTCCTCATCCGATGCATTCCTGTCTAGTAGTTTAGGTAAACATTCTTCCAGCTACCGAGCAAAGGGCCAGGCCTCACTGTCCTCATGCAAGTAATTCATAGCCCCTGTTACCATGGAAGATTCCTGCCCCCTCGCATCTCATGTAGACACTTAGACGCTTGTACACGCACTAACAGTCAGTATAGAATAGATTCCGTCCTAGAGACCTTTCCTTTTGGATAATACAGTTCTTTAAAACATAAGATATTAGATATGATTTGGGATTAGGTTGACATGACCCCCCAGACTTCTGTCTCCACATGTAGAGCTAAATGTCAAGTCCCCTTCACCCTCTAGTTGCACGTCAATCACACGTCATGCGGCTGCGAGCGCATCTCTGCCAGGTATTTCTGCTGACATTGCAGGATTCTCTTATGGATCCACCCACCTGTGACCTCATGTTTAATGACGTTTCTAGTCTACGCCTATGTTTACGCCTTTTTCATTACGTATGTGTATTATTATCTGTATTATCAGCTGTTACGCCTCCTGCATCTGTCTTAATGTAATGCTTTTCATATAAATATCTTTACTTGTCAATAATGTATTGCCTTCCCTTCCTGAACCCTCGTGGTGATGGAATTTGATGCCTATGGTTCGAACCATAATTCCTTTGTAGAGGAATAAAGCCTTTCAGAACCTCTAATACCACGGATTCTGCCTCTTATTTTTACTGAGTTATTCTTACTAGACTTTACCGCATAAAAATAGTACAGGTAATGAAATATTTACCACATAAATTGGCGCCCGAATAGGGACACTTTCTCATCTCACGCGCCGGAGGTGCGTTGCAGGCCCGGTCCCCTGCCACAGCTGGACGGACAAAAACGCGTACCCGCAGGATTTCCTGTATCTCCCTCCGGCCAAGCGGGGGTGACTGAGGCTGCGATCAACACCCAGACGAGGCGGTGAGAAGTGCGAAGTATCCCGACCAGAGCCTAGCTGAGAGAGCAAGATCCGAGGTATACAGAGGCCCACCAGGTTCCGAAGTTTCCGAGTCGAGTCCAGTCCGGTCCAGTTCAGTTCAGTTCCGAGGCCTTCCGTTCCGTGCTACCCGGTGAGTACCGTTGCCGGGGAGGCATTTAGACGTGCACATTAGGTTGTGCCGGTCAAGACGGGTTTGGGTACACAGATCCGGTCTGCACTGTTTCAGCAGTGTATCTGTACTGTTTAGCAGTATATCTAGTATGTCTTGCATATAATTCAGTATTATCTAGTGTTAGTATTATGTCAGTAACTAGTTTTCTATTAGTTATCATCGTTCGTTAAATGTTAAATGTTTTAATACGTTCTACATATTGTGGTGTGAATGATTGTTCATTATTGTGTTTATTGTATTAAGTGTGTTCAAGATTAAGTAATAAGGTCTAAAAATGCCGCTCTTTTCAAAATTAAGACAGATCAAAACCAGAAAAGGGGTACTCGAAGAAGCTGTTCCCATTCCACCTAGGGACACTCCAGGGTACTTTATGTATCATAAGCATGGCCTAGATGCCGTATTATTTCTTGATTTATGGGTGGACTACACCAAGGATTTACCAGAAAGTCAGAGGTGGCCCGCAGCTGGGACCTGGGATGCAGATTGCATCATGAGAGTAGAAGAAGAATTATGGAAAAAGAAAGCCAGACAGTCACAGAAAGATGCCATTGAATTATGGCGTAAAGAATCATATAGACGTACAGAAAAAGCACTCAGACAGGAAGAGAAAAGTAAGGAGAATTCAAATAAAGTCCGAGAAAATCTATTAATTGAAGAGGGTACCCGAGTAAAAGCAGAACAAGTAGACAGACAACGAAACACTCTTATGAATGGTATGTATCCTCTTCTGGCCGAAGGGTTACCTCAGGCCACCCCGGAAATACCGAAAGACTTGACACCTCCATTACTCCCGATAAAAGCACATCCCAAAACAGCAAAAGATGTTTTCCTTTCTTCCTATTTAGATGATGTAGCTCCTGAATATGCTAATGTTCCGCCACACACACCGCCTACCGATGGTGCTCAACGCCAAGATCATCCGTCTGTATCCCCGCAACAACAAACTCCTACGCACATTCCCACAGGTCCATCTGTTTCTACCGCTTTTCCTACATCTACAGTTTCTATCTTACATCCAACAAATCCTTTCGTGAGGAGGAGCCTAGCGCGCAACCAAGATGGCCGCGTAGGTGCGAGGCTCCCGAGGACCTCCGCGACCTCCCGCATAAATCCTGACAGAATCCTGTCCCAGATGAGGGGACTGTATTTGTGAGCCCGAGCAGAGGTGACGCCCGTTTTCCGTTTTTAAATCGGACCTCGGACACCGTCAGGAGCATCGATTGAGGTTTGCGGCCTTCTCCACACCGGCCCCCCGTACTGGAGTTGTGGGGCGATCCGGACACAAAGTGAACAACAGCGGCGGGCAAGGCTGGGTGACTCGCGTACCCCGCACTTTCACTTTCGCTTTTGCGCCCTCCTTGCTGCCAGGCGAGGTCGGGTTGCGGGGCGGTGTGCGGTGGTGTGGTCTCGCTGGGGTGCCCTGCCGGTCCGCCAGCTGCGGTCCGCCCTGCGGAGCGGTGGTCGCTCCCCCCTGGACCCCTTGAACTGGATTGTCGGCCCCCCGTTTCTTGAGGAGATTGACTCGTCTTGGGGATTGAAACTATGTCCACAAAACAAGATGGCGATCGGGCTAAGATAAAATCGACCCGCCGTGGCGCGGCCCAGCAATCCAACAGTATGGACCGCTACACCCTCCAGAAGGGATCCCCAGAGGAGCCGCGTAAGTCCCCTACGGGCCCGACTGATGCTTCCGCTCTGCCCACGGACTTGACCCTCCGAGACGTCATGGGTGCCATCGCCGAAATGAAGGCCTCGGTGGACCAGCGCTTCGACACTCTGGCGCAGAAGATTGACTCGGTCCTCGTGGACGTGGGCCTCGTGAGGGCTGATTTGTTTAAAACAAACGACCGGGTCGACTCTTTGGCCCACTCTACCACGGGCCTCACAACGGACGTAGCGGCCCTCCAACAGGAGGTGCGCAGGCTTGGCCAGGCGAGCGCCCTGATGAATCGTCGGCTGGAGGATTCCGAGGGTCGGGCCCGGAGGAACAACGTCCGCATTATCGGGGTGCCGGAGGGACGCGAGGCGGAGGCGGCGGATCTATTTGTTGAGGACCTGGTTCTCACCCATCTCCAGCCTCGGGGGCTGAGTAAATTCTTTGCGGTGGAGCGTGCCCACAGGGTCCCCGGGGGTAGGCCTAAGGTTGGAGCCCCTCCGAGGCCTCTCATCGCCCGGATCTTCAATTTTCGGGACAGAGACGCTATCCTACAGACTTCCAGGCTACAAGGGCCGGTCAAACTTGATAATATGGACATCAATTTCTATCCTGACTTCACTCCGGCAGTCCAAAAGCAGAGACTGAGCTTTCTCGGTGTTAAACGTCGCCTAAGGGACCTGAATCTCAAATATGCGATGCTTTTTCCAGCTAAGCTGAGAGTGGAGGTAGATGGCCGCACGCACTTTTTTGATCGACCCGAAGTGGCCGGGGACTGGTTAGACACTTTGCCCGGAGATCGGGACCGGGGGGGTGGGGGGGGTGCGGTTGGTGGGGAGGGCCCGCCGGATCAGGACTGAGGGACTAATGGTAGGCCTTGCTCTGGACTGCGTTGTTGTCATTATTGACTGTTAGGGTAAGTTCCCCTCCTGTGGAGGTCGTGTGGGGTCTCTTGGGGGATCTCCCTCCTCCTCTGGGGGACTAGTTAGTTTTCTTATCTATGGGGCGACAGGCACACTGCACTTTGGGGGGGCTGTTTGGGCTCATGCAGGGGTGCAGGGTGGGGGGAGTTTTGTTGGGTTGGGTGGGTTGGGGTGGGGTGTGGTTCGTTTCTACCGCAAGGCAAGCCCGTTATTGTATTGTTGTTTTTGAGATGCTCGGGGGGGGACTAATGATGGCTTCGTTATGTGATGGGGGGTAGGGATTTGACTTTGTTGTCCTGGAATGTTAACGGACTGGGTGATAGGATCAAGCGGGGTGTGGTCCTGCAGTATTTGAAACGGATTTCGCCTGATGTGGTCTTTCTGCAGGAGACACACCTTATTGGTAACTCCTTCTGTGCCATGAATCGCCGTGGCTTTCGCTTGGTGGCCCACTCGGGCTTCACATCAGGCTCGCGGGGGGTGGGCATCATGATCAAGACCTCACTCCCGCTAGAAATAGACGAGGTGCGCCATGATGAGAGGGGACGCTACACTGTCTTGGTGGGGAGGATGGAGGGCAGGGTAGTTGTCTTTGTCTCTGTGTACGTCCCACCGGGGCTACAGTCCACCACCTTTGCAGATCTGGGACGCCTCCTTCTTGGCCTCCCGGGGGGGCTTCTGGTGGTTGGGGGGGACTTCAATGCGGTGGCTTCTGGGACTATGGATCGTCATCCCCCTAGGGACCTCCCCCGGGCACAGGCGTGGTTAGCGGGCCTTTTGGACACACTGGGATTGGTGGACTGCTGGCGTTTAAAGCATCCCACCCAGCTGCAGTACACCTTCCATTCGGGTGCCCATGGTAGCCTCTCGCGGCTTGATTATGTCCTTGTCCCTGCGGCCTATGCTGGGAGGGTGGGAGAGGTGCGCCATCTGGCGCGGGGTATTTCAGACCATTCCCCGCTCCTGTTGCACTTGGGTGTCTTCCCGAGGGGAGAGGGCAGGGTAGCCCCAATCAATGCTTGGTACCTGCGTGACCCCACTATCCGCGCTGACCTGATTAAATCCTTGCAACGGTATTTTGAGGAGAATGTGGGGTCCGTTCCGTCGGCTATCTCCCTGTGGGAAGCCTTTAAAACGGTTCTCAGAGGGGAGGCCCTCTCCTCTATCTCCCATGCCCGCAGACGCGCACAGGAGGAGGTGACCCGGGTGGAGGCCGAAATTACTGAATTGGAGGGCGATCTGGGGAGTGGGGTGACTGACGCGGCGCTGCATGTTCTACACCTTAAACAGGCGGCCTATAGGGCCCTCGTCACGGAGGCGGCCAGGGGCCTTAGCAGAGAGCAACAGGGGCGACTGTATGATGTGGGTGATAAGGCTGGCAAACTGATTGCGTGGTTGGATAAGAAGGAGAGAGCTAGTCGTGTGGTCCCGCTGATTGAGAGGATGGATGGTGTACGAATTACTGAGCCGGAAGGCATTGTTTCTTGCTTCGCGGATTATTTCCGCGAGGTATATTCTCCGGTCTCTCCCTGCTCGGAGGAGGACTCCCGTGCCCTGCTGCGGGACATCGCGCTGCCCTCTCTTTCAGTGGAGGACAGGGATTCCTTGGATGCCGCTCCCACCTCGGATGAAATCGCCCTCGCCATACGCTCGGTCGCCTCGGGCAAGGCCATGGGCCCGAATGGCCTTCCTATCGAATTGTATAAGCTGCGACCGGATGTACTGGCACCTCACCTCCGTGCGATGTTCCTTGCGGCCCACTCGCGGGGCTCCCTCCCGCCGGACCAGCGTCTAGCTACCATCGTGGTTATTCACAAGGAGGGGAGACCGCGAGACCGGGTTACATCCTATCGGCCGATCTCGCTCTTGAATGCGGAGCCTAAAATCCTCGCCAAGGTGCTTGCCAACCGGCTGGTCGGCGTGGTGGGCGATCTGGTCCACCAAGACCAGTCCGGCTTCATTCCCCATCGCAACACAGCTCTTAACTTGCGGCGCTTGCACGGGGTGCTCGCGCGTGTTCCATTTGTGCGGGAGCCGGCCATCTTGGCGTCCTTGGACGCCACCATGGCGTTTGACACGCTCGAGTGGCCGTACATCTGGGCTTTGTTGGCGAAATTTGGATTTGGCCCGGGATTCATCAGCTGGGTCAAATTGCTGTACTCTGACCCATTGGCGCAGGTGGTGGTGAATGGTCGAGTCTCGGCCCCATTCGTGCTGGGACGGGGCACGCGACAGGGTTGCCCCCTGTCGCCGCTCCTGTTTGCACTGGCCTTGGAACCCCTGGCGGAGTGGCTGCGGTGGCACCCTTCTATCCGTGGTCTCCGTTGGACCCCTGAGTATGAGGACCGCGTGTCCCTCTACGCCGACGACATCCTGTTGTACTTAGCCTCCCCGCGTAAATCACTGATTGTCCTGGTTGATGTTCTGCGCTCCTTCAGCCGTAACTCAGGTCTTGTCATCAACTGGGCTAAATCCTGCATCTATGTGCTTTCCGGGGAGGCTCCTGTTCTCCCGCGGGGCTGCTCGATCCAGATTGCCTCGCAGGGGTTTCGTTACCTGGGCGTCTATATTACGCTGGACCCGGTGGCCCGCTACGAGCGGAATTTGCTTCCCCCCCTCCAGCGCCTGAAGGAGGACGTCGCGCGCTGGCGGCGCTTGCCGCTTTCACCGCTCGGTCGGGCGGCATTGTTCAAGATGATGTCCTTGCCGCGCTTTTTGTATGCTCTCCAGAACTCGATGGATCTGGTCCCGGCGCGTTACTTCCGTGAGGTGGAGAGTTTGCAGCGCCGCCTGTTCTGGGACGGGAGGCCGCGTATAGCCCTGGCAAAGTTGACGCTCCCGTGGTATGACGGAGGGATTGCCCTCCCGGATATTAAACGGTATTACTGGGCCTCCCAATTAGCTGCAATTAATCATGGCCTTTACGGGCCCGCCTTAAACCCAGCATTTGAAATGGACAAGATGCTCCTGCCCGGTGGCGATTATAATCGAGCGCTCTACACTAGGGTGCCCGATTCCCGCCTTACGGGACCCACGCGTGTCATGGTGCGAGTATGGCACGCGGCCAATGCAGCTATGGGATGGAAGGACCGTTTGACCCGGGCGTCACCGTTGTATGCGTCTGAGAGGTTGGGCTCCCTATGGACCTCGAAGGGCTTCGATAGGTGGGACATGATAGGCATTAGTACAGTGGGGGACCTCTGGACGAGGGGAGGATTCAAAACATTTGAGACACTGCAGGCGGAGTTTCAGCTGCAGGGCAGTGAATACTTTCGATACCTGCAGGTCCGTCACGCTCTGGGTTCAGTCTTCCCAGACGTGGCCGCCATCCCGGAGTCCTCCCCATTGGAGGATAGAGTGCTAGATGGCCACGTTCCGGACAGCACGATCTCCCTCATTTACAAGAAGTTGATTAATGACCGATCGGGCTTACTGACTGGGCTCCGCGAGGCTTGGGTTGCCGATGGGTTGGAGCTGGACGACGAGGACTGGATTTCCGCGGTGGCCTCCCTGAAGGAGGTGGCCATCCCGGCTCGCCTTCGCTTCGTCCAGCTTAAGATACTTCACCGGGTGTATATGACGGGGCCAGGGCTTCTGCGTATGGGCTATGCCGAGGATGGATTGTGTAGGCGTGGGTGCGGTGCATTGGCGACTTTTTTACATATTCTGTGGGAATGTCCGAGGGTGGAGCGATTCTGGCGTGGTGTGCATGAGGTCCTGCGAGCGGTTACGCATGTCGTGCTGGTGCCTGAAGCAAGGAGATGTCTGCTGAATGTGTGGGAACCAACCGACTACTCGGTTCCTCAGACGCGATGGGTGACGCTGGGTTATATGATCGCTAAACGTGACATCGCTCAACTGTGGGGATCCCAGAGGCCCCCGGCAGTGTCGGCCTGGAAAGAACACATGGATTGGTGCATGTTCCGAGAGAAAGTGGTGTATGTGGCGCGGGGTAAGCCTGGGGCGTGGCTGAAGGTGTGGGGCCCCTGGAACGCCTACCGCGGGGGTATTTGCGAGCCGCCGTTGTTGCCTCCCGCTTCACCAGCTCCGTCCCCCTAGATGACCCCCTCCCCCAATCCCGGGCACAGTGGTTTCCCAGTCCCGGACCTATTTCCCTTCCCCTCCTTCGATTTTAGTGTAGGGTTGGGGTCCCCCCATTCGAGGAGCATATGTTGTCACTCTTGTTCTCGGGTTGCCTTGCGGGTGTGGTTTTTTGTTGTTAGTGTTGTATAAAACGAAACCGTATTGTGGGCTCAGAGTCATGTGGCCCACGTTGTTGAGACCTCCTGATAGCGTCTCTGTAACGCCAAGTGCCTTATTGTATATATGTCACTAATTGCTGTCACTTTAGCGGCCGGCCGGAAGGTTGTAGGCCCATACCTGTATATATTCGAGATTGTAATAAACGGTTTAAAAAAAAAACAAAAAAAAAAAAAAATCCTTTCGTGCCTAGCACCTCAGACGGTGCGACAGGAGGTACGACAGAAATTTTTGCCACGCCACCCCGAGGAAATAAATTATCCCTTAGAGATTTAGCATACGAACGTACACCCCAACTAGCAACTTCCAACATGTTTAAAGAGCATCTAGTGGATTGTAGATATGATCCTGTGCCCGGTAGACGGGACGGTATGCTGCTGTCATCACTACGTATACGACGAGCTTCAAGGTATTTAGCGACGCTACCAGGAATGGTGGCACATTTAGACAATATATATCACTTTGTCCAATCAGGGCGAGGCCCTGAAAGTATTGACGAAGCCATGGAATACCAGAAAGTGGATGTACAGAGACAACTGTTACGCTTCTTCATAAACTGTGTGATCAGAAACCAAGACAGGCCTGAGGTAGAGCAGAAGGAAATGCAAGTACTTACCAAATGGGGTCAGAATATATCAGAAGGGAAACATGATAGACAGACATGTATAGTAGTTATGTGCCGAAAGATCCGCAAAGAAGTAGAACGAATACATAAAGAAAGATTAGAGACAGACCAACATGAATCAGAGGGAGAGGAGGACGAAGAATCAGAAATGCCCACAGGACACTTAGAAACAATGGCTTATGTAGGTAAAGGAAGATCTTTTAATAATACCAGATGCTTTAATGATCCAATACGTCCGATACGTCCAGAATGTAACAGAAATTTTCAAGCCCCTATGTTAAATATAAGGTCTCCTGAACACCTATTCCAAGCTGCTGATAAACTACTCCGAGACCGAAGGGGGTACCATATGCTCGATTCCATGGATGAACAAGAATTAGCCAGGTCAGCAGTACAATGGGCTGACAGTCCCGGCAAATACAGTGATGATGCACTAGCACACACGTTTTTGAACCTTGCCCCAGACGAACAACGATTAGCTGGTATATACATGATTCAACACCTCCTTATATTATATAAAAGCCAACACTCCGATCCTGGACCCCTACCTGACATATTGACAGAATTACTCACGAATAAATGGAGAGGGTCAGGTACTGATTTAATTAAAGAAATTCTAGAATTTCGAAACCAGTATATAGTTTTCGTATGCCCAGAACATGTTCCAGTTCCCACTATGGGAAGAAAAATGTATCACATAGATAGACAGAATCCCTTACGCGAAGTACACCCAATCAGAGGTGAAGATAATACCTTTAAACGCGTGTTTGTGTACACGCCTATAACTAAAATTGAATTATTAGAAATGAAGAAAGTAGTACCCAGCCATGACAAGGATCCAGCAGGTTTCCACCGTGAGATAAAAGACATGTTACTCATGGGAGAGTATACCTACCCCGACATTATGAAAATATTAAAAGTATTAATGCCTGCCGGTATTTACGAGAAACTCAAAGAAAAGGAATGGGAGGTGGGAGACCAAAAGATAGATTGGACAGCATTAGAAAACGAAGAAAAGGCTCGAGCTGCAGGATCAGGGCTTGGGGAAAAGACTACAGCACTACCAGGATTACTAGTGCAGGTACTGCCACGTTTATTAACTACGAAAAAGGAGGACTGGGGTGCAATCTCAGCCTGTAAACAAAAGCAAGATGAAGACACTAGTGATTTCTATTCCCGATTTGAAAAATGTTTTGGTATAAATAGTGGCATAAAAGCAAGTAGCGAGTCATATCCACATCTGTTTGTGACAAAATTAGTTGAAAATTCCCTACCGCAAGTTAAGAATAGAGTATTGAAATTCGAGAGTACCTGGCAAGGTAACACCCCGTCACAGATGTTACAGATGTTACAATATCACCACAATAGAATTAGAGAAGAACAAGAACATGAACAAAGACGTATGAAAGACACGAAAATGAAAATGCTTGTGGCTCAGTCAGTTCCAGCTGATGGTCATAAAAAGGGTGATTCCGCAGGTCCGGCGAAAGGGACATGCAACTATTGTAAACAACAAGGTCATTATATACACGATTGTGCAGTTCTGAAACATAATATCGCCACGGGTAAAACCCAGGAAAGACCACGTCCACCTAGACAGGATCAGAACCAACCACAAATCCCTCAGCATGCACAATCTAGGCCAGCTCCGCAACAGGCAGCTCCACAACAGACCGTAGCCACATCACAGCAGCAGCCTATTGCTGCCACACAAGCAACAACGCAACAGATGTACCAGTATGCACAAACTGATTATCCCGATTATCAGCGATACACATGAAATAGCCTAGAGAGGGAAATTGGCTTACCCCTTATCGAGGTTCCTGTAGATCAAGAGGGACCTTATGTACATAGTGAACTATTAGGGGAAGACAGAAAGTTTTTACTTGATACAGGGGCAAGCAGAACAACTATACTACGCAGTGAAGTTCCAGGGGCACCCCTCTCAGGCTCACAGAATATTTCCCTTGGATTCTCAGGAAAGCCTATCATTAATGAAGTATCGCAACCCCTTCCACTTACGGTTGGGTCCATTGACACGAACTACAGATTTATTGCTTACTAAATCATGTCCAGAAAACTTGTTAGGTATAAAAACATTGAAAGCTCTAGGAGCTATAATATGTTGTTCTCCGGAAGGAGTACGATTATTTTTACGTGACTTCAAAGGTCACTACGTGTCCAGAGACATGGATCACCGGCTGCAGAATTTACCTACACATTTATGGGCACAAGGCCCTACTGATGTTGGTTGCATGAACATTACACCATATCGAGTCACACTAAAAACAGGAGTGGTACTACCACGAATACGACAATACAAGTTACCACCAGATGCTGTTGTGGCTTTACTGCAAATCATTGACGAGCTCATTGCACAAGGAGTGGTTGTGGAAACCGACTCCAATGTATGTAATTCCCCGATAATTCCGATTCTTAAAAGAACGGATCCAAAAGCACCACCAGTATATCGATTAGTTATTGATCTGCGCGAATTAAATAAATGTATTGTACCACAATACCCTGTGGTCCCAGATATCTCTTCATTACTAACAGCTATTGATTCAGAAGCAACGTTCTTTACTGTAATTGATCTCAAGAATGCCTTCTTTAGCGTCCCAATAGATCCGGAAAGTCAATATTTGTTCGGATTCAGTTTAAATGGACGAAGTTTTAAATTCACACGCGCTCCTCAAGGATTCACAGAAAGCCCCAGCATCTATAGCCAAGCACTGAAACGAGAACTTGACAGTATCCACATGCCAGTTAACACTGCCCTGCTTCAATATGTCGATGATCTGCTGATCACCGCCCGAAGCGAACGTAAAGGTGAAGAAGCGTCACTGACGGTTTTACAATTTCTGGCCGACAAGGGGCACAAGGTGTCCCCTTCTAAGCTGCAATTCTGTGTCCAGCAAGTTGTTTACCTTGGGCACTTGCTGTCCAAGGAGGGAAGACAGCTTACACCTGATCGCATCCAGTTAATTGCTAACATGCCACCACCTAAGACACAAAAGGAGGTGCGGGCTTTTATAGGTCTCACTTCATACTGTAGGCAGTGGATCCCTCAATATGCATTTCTAGCAAAACCACTCATCCAGTTGACAACACAGGAGGCAGCCACATCGACTGTCCTCCCTTGGACTCAAGAACATACGCAAACCTTTGAAAGCTTAAAGAAAGCTTTATGCCAAGCACCTGTTTTAGCAACACCATGTTACAGTAAGCCTTTTACACTCTTTGTTACAGAACGCGAAGGTACTGCCTTGTCAGTACTCACTCAGGAACAAGCAGGATCACACAAACCATGTGCTTATTTTTCTAGTACATTAGATCCCGTAGCTCAGGCTCTCCCTGCGTGCCTGAAATCAGTGGCAGCAACAGCTTTAGCAATCAGACAAAGCGATGCCATAGTGTTAGGACATCAATTGACAGTACAAGTACCACACGCAGTAGAGGTTCTCTTGAACCGCACACAAACACAACACTTGACTATAGCAAGACTCACCGGTTATGAATTAACATTGTTTCAGCCACACATAGAAATCAGACGTTGTAATACATTAAATCCTGCCACACTTTTGCCAGTAAACGGAACAGATCCATTAGCACATGATTGTATTGAAGTCATTACTATCACGACGAAACCCAGACAAGACTTGACAGATATCCCTTTATCAGATCCGGACCTGACATTGTATGTAGATGGTTCATGTATGAGAACAAGTACAGGAGAGTTAGTGGCCGCTTACGCAGTCACAACAGACACTGAAGTCATTGAAACAAATTGTATTAACACTTTGTCAGCTCAAGCAGCAGAGCTCATCGCTCTGACACAAGCCTGTATTCAAGCCAAAAATAAGAAAGTCAACATATACACAGATTCACGTTATGCATTCGGAGTCGTCCATGACTTCGGCGTACTGTGGCGAGAGAGAGGTTATTTAACTTCTCACAGTACCCACATCCAACACGGACCCCTCATTCAAGCTCTATTAGACGCGATTCATCTACCTACTGCAATATCGATTATGAAATGCAAAGCCCATACAAAAGTTACCGACATCATTTCCCAGGGTACCGACCTAGCTGACAGAACAGCTAAACAGACTGCTCAGAACCAGACTCATACAACTGACACGACAAAGACAATAGTTCCGACACCAACACATTGCATGACAATTAAGGATCCTGCCCTTGATGTAATTGACATACAGACACATGCTACACCAGAAGAAATAAAGAAATGGACTGAATTAGGAGGGATCCAAACGGATCAAGGATGGATGACGAAGGGAAAATCAATATGGTTTCTTCCCGATTCCATGGTTCAAGTCATCATTAACACAATACATAGTCCAGCGCACCTAGGAGAAAAAGCTATGCTAGACAGCATTCAACACATTTGGTTCAACAAACACTTGCGAGCAGCAGCCAAACAGAAAGTACATACCTGTATGATATGTTGTCAGTTCAACCCAGGTAAAAGCATTCCCGTAGAGCGGGGTGGATTTCAACCTCCCGATCACCCTTTTGAAGTCCTCCAGATGGATTATATCCAGATGGAACGATGTCGAGGATTCAAATATGTTCTCGTAGTTGTCTGTGCTCTTTCCCGTTGGACAGAAGCCTACCCGGTTTCAGATTACACTGCCCCGACTACTGCCAAACAGCTAGTTCGAGAATTCTTCCCACGGTACGGTTTGCCACGTGTCGTGTACTCAGATAACGGCCAGCCATTCTCATCCGAACTAATGAAACACGTTTCACTTCTGTTAGGTTACCAATGGAAATTCCACTGTGTCCGACATCCCGAGGCAGCAGGTCTCGTGGAACGCCATAATCAAACTCTGAAAATTAGATTGTCCAAAGTATGTAGAGAAAAAGGTGTCGATTGGATAGTAGCCTTACCAGTTGCGCTCTTTTACATGAGAATGGTAGCACATTCTCGAACAGGGTTATCCCCGTATGAGGTGATCTTCGGTAGACCACCAAATAAGTGGGGGACGCCTATACCTCGTAAAATCACTGATGTTGACTGTAATATGCTGACAGATTACCTGGCTTCCTTGATGTCTGCACTACAATCTTGTCGTTCACAGGTAGCTGCAGCTTTTCCCGATAACACTGAGGTGAAGCCCCATGACGTGGTTCCAGGTGACCTGGTTCTTGTGAGGAATTTCGACCGGAAGACCCAGCTGGAGCCCAGGTGGCAGTCGCCCAAGCTCGTCTTGCTGACCACAAGGACAGCCGTGAAGATTTAGGGACGTAAAGGGTGGTTGCACTCGAGCCATATCAAAAATTTTTATGGACTACCGTCCGATGTGAACACTCAGCCCTGCATTCCCTCACAGACAGACTCAAAGCTCCCCTTGGTTGAAAGGACGGAGAACGAACTCTATAAACTGAAACTAAGGTCTAGCAAGTCAGACAATTTGATTGTTTAAGTCCTCTCCAAGGTGAATCGGTTGAATTTGTCTCTGACATGTATCCTCTAGATCGAAATAGAGAGAGAAATAAACAGATACAGCTTAAAAAACATGCGTACTGTAAATCGCTTCGTAGTCACTGCATAGTGACATTATTAATTTTGTTTTTTCTAAGTCTTCTGATCATCATTTCTAGTGTATTGCTACATATGTATTACCCTATTTCTAAACGTGTTTTCAATACTACTGCTGAACATTCTTTTAGCGAATTACCTCCGCATGAGTTGTCTTATAGATTTGCGCTGCGCAACAACACTTTTATTAGTATGTTACATCATTCCCATCAGACCAACAATGCTACCAATTGTTGGATATGTGGCCGACTCCCTCCCTATCAGAACTATAAGGGAGTTTTGCCTCTCTTTCCGTATCCGTTCACACACAATGGCTCCTGTGGAGCATGGTTTAGTTTGATTAATTCCCTAGATTCAAATTCCGTAGTTTATCAAGACAACTGGGTATGGGGAAACCTGAACCTAGTTTTGCTTAAAGTCTGCTACCCTAACAAGGAGGGACTTCCCAAAAGAACAGGAACTGATCTAGAAAATGAAGTATATGGATTAGGTAACTTTACACTTAACCTCATGATTCTGAATGTTGAATCCGAAGCTACACCAATCTTGCCCGCTATGTCAGTATTTCCAGTTAAAGGTGAATTATGTGTAAGAAAGAATGGTTCAATACACATAGGCCATAGTAAATGTACCACTGTAATAAAATTCAGTGATCAAGGCAAGTCTACATTCAGAGCTTCTCGTCATTCCTACTTCATATGTGGCCAGACTGCATATATACGTTTACCTCTAGATTGGGATGGTACCTGTTACATAGCATTCCTTCTGCCACCTGTTTTCCTAGCCCCTCCTGATTATCACAGAAATACCCATTTAGTACACAATAGACAGCAGAGAGATCTCCCGATTGTCGATTACACTGAAACGGCATGGGAGCAATACACAGATTTCAATAAAGGTTTCTTTCCCTATATAGGTACAGTCACTAATAGTAAGCTGATACGTAGATTAACTAGAACCCTTGAAGCAGTAGTGAATGAGACTACTTCCGCCCTAGGCAACTTAACAGAGGAGCAGTCTGCGATGCGGATTGTTGTGCTTCAAAATCGTCTTGTCCTTGACGTCATCCTGGCCGATAGGGGCGGAGCTTGTAGGGTCATCGGATCAAGTTGCTGTGTTTTCATACCAGAAAACTCGCCGTCAGTATATAAAGCCATAACTCGCCTTCATAAGATTATAAGCCAGATACACCAGAGTCCAGGCACCTGGACTTGGTCCGGTTGGTTCTGGAGCGTGTTGTCAGCCTGGGGATGGAGGATTCTATCCTTCCTAGGTATTGGCTTTCTCATATTATTCAGTTGCTGCTTATGTCTACAATGTGGGCCAGCGATTTGTGGTTTGTGTGCCACATCGTGTATTCCGCATCCAAGTTTTCATTCAAGATCCCGGAAGAAGAAAGAAGAACAAATGATGCTATATGAACAGATTGATGGATTGATGAAGATCGATATCTCCTAAGGGTCCGTAGGGGACAAGGAGGGAATGAGGAAATATGAATTTTATGATCAGTTATGTCTCCTATCTTAGACCCCAACGGCTCCATGTACATGCTACAAGTACATGTATGTTCCCTCCAGTTCCAGTTATGAAGACGCAAATACATGTGCGTCCACCGTCAACATGTCCTCTTTCAGATCCGCCATGAATGGGTCAGATATTCCATTCCTAAGTATGAAAGGCCACCGACTTTATGTGGTTCACTTTCCACGTTTTACAGTTCAGGCGAGTAGGCCCTGAATTCTGCTATCAAGCCTTTTCCTGCCTTCTGCCTCTGAAAGCTCCAGTCTGAGTCCGCATCTGTATCCATGAACTTTGTCCTACTCCCTGCGCGGCTAACGGTGCCTGATCCGGCCTGTTGCCTGCCAAAAACTGTATTTCACCTTCAAGATTATCTGCTCCGCTCCTCATCCGATGCATTCCTGTCTAGTAGTTTAGGTAAACATTCTTCCAGCTACCGAGCAAAGGGCCAGGCCTCACTGTCCTCATGCAAGTAATTCATAGCCCCTGTTACCATGGAAGATTCCTGCCCCCTCGCATCTCATGTAGACACTTAGACGCTTGTACACGCACTAACAGTCAGTATAGAATAGATTCCGTCCTAGAGACCTTTCCTTTTGGATAATACAGTTCTTTAAAACATAAGATATTAGATATGATTTGGGATTAGGTTGACATGACCCCCCAGACTTCTGTCTCCACATGTAGAGCTAAATGTCAAGTCCCCTTCACCCTCTAGTTGCACGTCAATCACACGTCATGCGGCTGCGAGCGCATCTCTGCCAGGTATTTCTGCTGACATTGCAGGATTCTCTTATGGATCCACCCACCTGTGACCTCATGTTTAATGACGTTTCTAGTCTACGCCTATGTTTACGCCTTTTTCATTACGTATGTGTATTATCTGTATTATCAGCTGTTACGCCTCCTGCATCTGTCTTAATGTAATGCTTTTCATATAAATATCTTTACTTGTCAATAATGTATTGCCTTCCCTTCCTGAACCCTCGTGGTGATGGAATTTGATGCCTATGGTTCGAACCATAATTCCTTTGTAGAGGAATAAAGCCTTTCAGAACCTCTAATACCACGGATTCTGCCTCTTATTTTTACTGAGTTATTCTTACTAGACTTTACCGCATAAAAATAGTACAGGTAATGAAATATTTACCACACTATTATGGCAGATTGATCCTCGGGTTCAAGCATCAAAGAAGATTTTGTTTTTGATGTTGAGGTATCCTTCTACTGTTTTTCGCTCCATGGCCTTTTTCGGGGTATTCCAGTTTTTGTCTTCCTTTGACGTTGAAGGACGGCTTTCCTGGCTTTCTGTGTTCTATAGTCTGTGGTCTTAGACTCTCACCCAGTGTGCTTTATCGGTGTTACCTGAGTTCTCTTTTTTTTTCGAATTCAGATGTTCCATCTCAACGCTGATGATTTGCATCTCGATGTCAGACTCTTCTCCTTCGGCAATGTTTTCCTCGTCGTCACTCGATAAACCCAGGTATTTAAGCAATGGGGTCTGCTTCAGCCCCTGCATGGCGTAGTGTGCCTGCCTGTCTGTCTTTTGCCCTAAGCGTCTTCGGCTTTAAATCTTTACAGGCCTTGCACTTGTCGCTCTTGAAGTCCAATGGGAGGCAAAGGTTACACACCTAATGGTTTTCATTCTGTGCAAATTCGTGGTAGCACTTTGGGCAGAAATGGAAATGTGTGTCCTTGATATCACATGGAACAGGGAACCCCCTTTCCAGGCATTCTCCAATATGGACTTGACATATGTGTTCAAGAAACTTCTTTGGTGTATTCTTGATGAACTTCGTCCAAACTTCTTTTTCTTCGTAGACTGGAGAGCCTTCAACTGTGCTTCCAGACCAAATGGCGGGAAAAAAAAATCAGAAGTTGGCAACTGCTTGTGGGAGGAGGATATAAGACGTAAGAGGAGGCTGGCTAGGACACTAAATGGTGGCATCTTCAACGCACACATAAAAAGAAATGAAAAGGACTACAAAAAACAGAAGGATTCCAGCATTTGATTAGGTCTTCCACCACATTCTTGGTCGTACACTAGTCACAGGTAGGTAAATCAGAAATGTCAGGGTTATATTGCGACACCAATTTAACATTTGTACCCAAATAGATTAGATTACCACCACCAGCTTCGCTCTCCTCTTAGCCCCAAAAAAATGATTTGATTTTACCCAATTGTAGGAGAGTAGGATCTGCACTTATGTTGCCTCCACTTTTTTTCTGATGTATACACTGGTTTCTGGCTATAGTCTGGCTGGGTCCCTGCTAATCAGGGCCCCAGTCTAACTGATCTCTCTAAACAACTTGGTGTGCATATTAGATGCACTAGTGATTGGATACTGTGGTACCTTATGAGCCCCTAGTATATGGTACCTTAGGTACCTAGGGCATTGGTACTTCACAGGCCTACCAGGGGCTGCAGCATGTATTATGCCACCCCTGGGAAGCACTCACAATCGGACACCACAGGCCTGCTACTGCAGCCTGTGTGAGGTAGTGTTAGCACTCCTCACTGAGGTATAGGTATCTATATCTCACAATGCACACACATATAAACCTATCAGTCACCCCTATGGTAGGCCCTATCAATCCCAAGGGCAGGGTGCTTGGTTTACTATGTGAGGGGGTGCTTCTGCCTGAGCAGGACCCCTCTGCAGCTGGCAGAGTCTATTCTCTGCTGCTGTTTGTGGATGCGGTTAAACCATATACTCTTAAGTGCATTATAACCTCGCGGTAAATGCTAACTTTGGAATGACTGCATCAAAACATGTCGTGTTTGGTGTCAAACAACGTGGAATCCTACCCCCACACCAGTAACTGGTGTGGGAGTAGGATCCCACCCTTCTAGAGGGGACGACATGTACACACTGTACTACACGGTAGAAGTCATCTAGAGCCCTGGCATCACAAAATGGATCCCACCAGCACAGACACCGGGCTGCCCTCCTGCTGCTGACCGAAACTCGCAGTGGAGGGAGCTCAACAAAGGGTTTCCTGTCACAGGGAGGTGTCACCACCTCCCAGACAGGATTTAGTGTATTGGAGCTGGGTGGGTGCACTCTTAGAGTGCTTTGAAGTCCTGCACTGGGGGAGCAGTAGGCTCCTCTGTTCATATGCCAGCTCAAACCGGTTCAGGGGCTACCTGCCCCTGCTCTGGCGCGAAACTGGACAAAGGGAAGTGGGTGTAACCACCCACTACCCTGACCCTCCTAGAGGAGTGGTCATAGAGCTAGTCCCTCCCATCTTTTCACTATAAGATACCAAGCAGTGCCAATGCAACTTAGATTACACCTGGACGACGCTCTACAAAGATGAATCCTGGCCCTTCGACGTTCCACTATCTCTGGAAGACTGAAGAATCTCCCTTGGAGTCAAGGAGTGACTCCCCTGCTTGGCAGGCACCAAAACTCTCTACAACGGTTGCAAACTTTACCGCTCCCGCCGGAGCCCGAATTCTCTGCGTCCCCTGAAGCGGATTTCCTGACCTCTCGACGGCCATTTTGAGTCCCCAGCGAAGCTGTGGCATCTGGACCCCACGAGTGACGAGGAACAGCAATACCAGGGAACCTTGCACTGATTTCGAGTGCAAGCCCTAAACTATGTCCAACGAAGTTGTGCTTTGGACAACTTGTTGTCCAAGTCCCTTGCAGGTCTAGTACTGAATTTCAGCGGCCTACCCCGTCCCGAGTGACTGTGGGCTGTTGGTAAACTTTTCCTGCAAAGGCGTCTTCGCGGTTGCTTGCCCGTTGGCTAGTAACACACCTGAAGACTTCCACATAGATTTCAAGGGCTCGCCTGGTTGCTCTGGGCCTGCCCTCACTTACCCTTGCTGGGTAAGTCCATCAGACCTTGCTGGTCTGCACCATTGCCAATCTTCACTCCACACGAGACTTGCGGCTGCCAAGGCTTGTTGGCTCCAATCCGGGTGCCGACACTGTCGACAGCTGCAGACGTCGTGGGACCTCCAGAATCCGGCTGCTGGTCATCGTCGAGCCTTCCCGGACCTCGTGTGCGAAGAGACAAAACACCATCATCGACCTGAAGAGACGCGGCAGCTGTGGTCATCCATCTTGCTGGCCACCGGTCACTGGCAAGTGACTCTGAACTCTGTCCCCTCAATTTCTAGGTCTTCTGCAACTCCAATCCATCGTCGGATTTGAACGGACACCTCTCCAGTCGTCACAAGCAGCAAGTATCCAGTGATCTCCATTGGAAACAGCATCGCGACCCGACACCAAAGGACACCTATGCACCCGGCTTCCCTGGGTGAGGTAACTCGTGCACTCCGGTGCCCAAGTGTGTGTTGGCTCTCGAAATACTTACCCTGTAAGTTGCTTGCCTGTTGACTTTTGCGAAGTGCCCTAAAACTGTAATTTACAAACCGCGACATTTGTCATTGAAACGCATTGAAAACCCGCGTGTGTGTTTAGACACTGCACGCGTCTCCTGTGGGCTGGCTACCTACCTGCTAACACTGCAGAAGTTAAGCCCCAGCGATTCCCAAGGCCCTAGGCCTCTTCAATTTGCAAGTCGAGTTTGTTACACCATTTTTTTAGTATATGGTCTGTAATGCCCCTAGGGTTCCAGCCATATTTGTGCTTAATTTATTGAGAACTGTTGATCTTTTGAATGTTTACCTGGCTCTAATCTCATAAAGAGATTAGTAGAGTATACTTAGAAATAAATACATATATATTTGATATATATACCTGTGTGGTGTCTTTTCATTTGGTAATTCAAGAGATTATAAGGTAAAACAAGCTGCTTTACATTCCTCAGAGACTTAGCCTGAAGGCTGCTCTCCACAGCTACCACTAGGATAGCTTTCTTTAAAGGTTGTCTTAAACCTATCTACCTCAAGAGTCGAATTGGACTGGTGCAAGGTGGCCACTATAACTAGTGACCAGCATATGCCAGGCCAACTTCTCACACCAATGATATCAAACGTACAAATCTTCAGGCACGTTTGATATTGGTGGTGATGTTTGTACTACCTTGATTATGGCAACTCATGTCTCTAGGGCCTACCAAAAAATGTGAACACCTGGTTGGAGGGGATTCAAAATGTGGTAGATCACCGGCTACTAAACTGGTGGGGGGGCCTCACTCACATATCAAACATGATCTAGAAGCCAAGAATTAGCTACTTGTTAGCAAGCAAATCCTCACCAAATCATTGAGCATATCATTCAGGACGTGATGCAGGCACTGGTGCCCTCGATCTACTATCCGGCATCCAAGTAATACTCTTTGCTTGTCTTACATAAGACTCTTGTTCCATGTGCCTTTGTCAGACAGTAGGAAGCATCTTTTCTTACCTAGAGTCACCCTCTAGATCCACATTCCCATCAACATGAAACTCACATAAATCTCTGAAACACCACTCAAGAAAAGGTGCAGAGATCGACAGAAGTCACATCCTGGACTTCCCTGGATCACTAGTCTTCCGAATTGCCAAGGGTTGGTAGACATCCCTTGATGTCAGCTGACATCAAGCCCAAACAGTGGAACTACCATTCACGGAAACTTAAAGGGAATTTGGGATGGGGTTCAAACTCTGCTGGATATCACCACAATTTCCCCCCCACAAAGGGACAGAAAGACAACACCCTGAGGGTGGGGAGCCAAAAGACTGGATGGACGGGACCCTTTGATGTAAAAGAGTGTTAAGGCCCAAGTAGTGGGAGGATTCATTTTCCATGCCAGGCAGGCACAACACTCCCCTAAATATTTCCTTGGGGTTTAGTGGCCTTTCTCCTACCTGTGGAGAAGTACAGGTTCGAAGTCCCCAACATGCAAAGAAGTGGGGATGAAAGACTGTTGGTGCCCTTGTGGTGGAAAGGTGCAGCTCAACACTAACATAGGCTCACCCTCCACCCTATAGAAATGAGAAAAAATGTCTAAATGTCTAGTTGTGCTTCCTCTTCCCTGGTTGGGAAGATGGGGATAAAGATACTATTCGGCCCTCATGGGGGCATAAAAACCCTTTATTCTTCCTCACCCCCTTTTCGCAAGAAAGATTGTCACTGGTGTGTAGCCGTGCTTTTTACCAACATGGGGTGGGCAGATTGAAGGTAAACCTTACCATAACATGTCCTCACGGAGGCTAAAAGAACGCAAGGGCTCATGGACAGAGGAAAGCAGCAAAATATCAATGTAAGCCGGCCCCTGCAACCCACACACAGATTTTCAAAAAAATCCTAGGCTTTCAATCGTGCATTCCAACCCCTCTGGGAGGGCATACTATTGGTAAACTTCCCAATCTGCCTCCAAGGGATCAGAAAAACTGGGTGGGTGCCTGGGGTGGAGGGTTGCAACCCAATGTCAATACAGGCCATCCCTTGTTAGATAAAAAGAAAAAAGTTGCTTGTGTGCAGCCGAACCTTCTGCCCTACTGGGATAGGCAGACTGGGGGGTAACAAGAAACCCGACAGAGAGACAGTACTTTATATTTTTGGCCCAAGAAATAAAATAAAAACAGCAACACCCTGAGTTTAGAGGAAAGAAAAGAAAAGGAAAAGAGACATAAGGGAAATCCTTAGATTTTTAAATACTGCCCTCACCCACTAGCAAGTGGCTTATAGGGCCGCTTCTACGCCTAGGTGCAGACCAACACACTGGACGGACCGCTGTTTTTTTGGGTTAGTGAGGTAAAGAAAGAAAGAAGAAAGAAAAGTATCCCTCTTGAGGGATCACTAGTGCAGAAAATTTGAGTTAAAACTGCCTCAGGGGGTTCCACCTACATTCCTTTTATTGTTGGACCACCTTGGCAGTATTAACAAAGCAAAAAGTGAGGGGTACCAGGAAAGAGCTGCTACTACTCCTTACTGCCCTACAAATCAACCAACATGTTTCGGCCAACTAACAATGCCCTTTAGGTCACTAGCCTTCTTCAGGGTTAATATATCCCTCTCAGAGCTTGGTCTGTATCACTCAAGTGGTTAATTTAACCTAACTTGTTTTCTCCAAAACACATTCGTCTTTATAATCTGTGAAAAAGAAATTATGATTGTGAGTAAATCCCAACTGTCCCCTTATTTAGATACATAGATTCACACTGGTTCTATGACTTCAGTAGATTATTCTCACTGCCCAAAGTGTTGTCATGGAATATCATAAAAAGATCATTACGGTTTAAAACCATAAAATGCACCCAACACCGTGTGAGGCGAGGGACCAATCCATCATGAGCCCATTAGTGGAAAACCCAAAACACCATGCTGTGGAGATTACTTTGAGTATCATATTTAGATCTCCGAACTCTGGACCTTGGTGGGAACACCGCCCTGTAGTCACACACTGCAGGACAAAGAAGATAATCAACCCAAATCATTCCGTTCTACACGTGTCTGAACCTGCGATCTTCACCGGTTCAGTGGGGCTCATTTCCCCAGCTTTTAGCCAATAATGATAGTTCCTCATATTGGTGATATCCTGGAAGGAAAAACGAGCGCCGGTTTCATGTCTCCCTTCCTCTGTTGTCACATGCTTTTCGGACTACAGAGTCTTGTAGGCAAGTATAAAGCTCTTTTTTCTTTATTTCCCGTCCTTAATCTAGTCATCGCCCTGTTGCCCAGGTACATTGTTCGGGAAATGCCTCACTACCCAGTTATAAGGGTATTGTACCCAAATTTTAATCAATCAGCCGTCATCCCTGAACGGCATTCAGCCTGTGCCGAGCCCCCATTGGGATTCCAATCTTTCTCTTGGGTGCATATCCACAAGGAGAATATATATTTAGCATCCAAGTCTCTCGCTCACTAAAAGGCAAATCATTGACGAACGGAGGAATAAAATAAAATAAATGGGATATATAAAATAGATCGGAACTCTTAGGCAAAGATTTTTTAATTTCCTTCTGTGAAATGCAAAATCCCGTGCACATTGCTCCATTTTCCGTTTTTATCTTCCTCTCTTTTTAATAAAATTTGCAGCTCACGAAACATAACTAAAATGGCCACCGCTGCTTGCCCGACAACGAGTTAGGTTGCGAGTCTAGATATGAGCGTCAGAGGCAGGATATGAACTCAGCGGCTGAGACCGCCACCGCAGGACGCGGGACGCTGCAGGTCGCCGTAGGAAAGACTGTAGTCGAGCCGCTGCGAGAGGGTATTCCCCAGCCGGACCGCACGTCGGTCTGCACGCCGGCTGAGCGTGCCCCCGCCCAGACCTAGGTCCGGACCAGCGCGGAGAGGCCTGCAGGGAGCAGACATCAGGCAGCTACACCGAGGACACCGGGCAGAGGGAGAGAAAGTAGGTACACAAAAACATAAAAATTCTTTGCTCCAGGAACTGGAAATAAGGCTGAAAACGACAATTGCGGGAGGAAAAAGGGCACGGGGAGAGCACAGGTTGATGCACAACAGAGGTAAGTGAGGTTTCTGGTTTGCGTTTTGTGGTTTGGTTCTTTTATAAAAAATAAAAAAAGAAGCTTGATCCCAAACTTGGTTGGACTATTTTAGAAGGCGATAGTGCACCTGATTGAGCTGCTGACAACTTTTTTGGTTGTATAAAGGCTTTAACAATGGCCCCCAGAAAGGCTAAAAATACCCAGGATCCAAAGATAAAGTTAAAAGAGACTTTAGCAGATCTGGGTGACTCTATGGAAAGAACAAAGAGCCCAGGGGTAAGACCAAAAAAAGGAGCGAAACAAAAAGGAAAAAGGAACGATGATACAAATATAAGCACAAGAAAGGAGGGCACGGCCTCAAGTTCACTGAAGGACTTTGTAGGGAAGCACTTTAAAAAAGCATTTTCACCAGCAAAGGCCTCTGTAATAGAGGAGGACGAGGCAGAGCCCGGACTGCGAATTGGGAATAGCTCATTAGCTTGTGAGGAGTCTACTATGGAGTCAGTAAGTCCAGCTAACCAGTCTCTCCAATTTTTATTGGGACAAAAGGGAAAAAAAAATCCTCTGCTGTCCTCTTCCCCGCACGGGCTGTTTACCCAGGACTTAGAAAAAATAACTCTGGACTGTCCGGAATTAATCAGCGAGGATCAAAGAACGGAAGCAGAGGTTATACCTGACACCGAGCAAAGGGGGATAGAGACTGAAAATCAAGGCCAACATGGAATCCAGTTTTCGGTGGAAAAGGAAAGCATCGAACAAAATCAAATTTCAGGGCTAAACCTAGAACTTTCTGCAACACCTGCATCCTCTATGATAGATTTGATGATAATCTTGCAAAGAACTCTCCAGGGGCTTTTAGAAGTCACCTTGTCAAATAATGAAATTTTAAAAGCTCAAAAAAAGCACCTATCTAGAATTGAGGGAATTAGAAACCAAATGCCAGCAATGGTAAGACCAGTTCCAGATCTGCAGCCTCCTGTATCAGCTAGGGAGGAGACGGCCGATCCCTCCACGTTAAATCAGGAGGTTTATATCTCGAGGTGGCCTATGAGGGTAATAAGAAGGGGTGAGAATCTTAGAAATGGGATATATAACAGAATGAGACAAGCCGGACGGAAGTTAGAAAAAAAGGGATTTGTTAAATTAGCAAAAAGTAGTGGGGTTAAGGCAAGTTCGAGAATCTCTGAGCAGGAAACCCAGCTAAGTAAAACTCAAAACGAAATAGGAATAAGGTCGGTAACAAAGAAGCACATGAAAAAGGTCCCACCTAAAAAAAAGCCAACGGCCCAGGAGAAGCAATTACGGTATTCATCACAAATAGAGTCTAAGAACCCCTACAACATTCCCTGCAATGGAGTAAGGCCACAAGTAGGCAATCATATAGGATACCCACAGGGATAAGAAAAGAGGGTGTAGAGAGTAAGTGGCTATATTTTGTACCTATTCAAACAGGTAAAGGTGGTAAGAAACAGAAGAAGAGAGGGCCGTTAAATAGGGCACAACTTCTACACTTTTTTGACCAATGCCCAAATTTGAAGGGCATAGGTACAAAAGACCTGCGGCAAGTAGGTGTTAAACTAAATGAGGAAGGAAAGGAGGTTACCAGGGTATTGGTATACTCAGACCTGGTGAAATTTGCTATTCAGAAGGCGGAGAGAGAGGTACTAAAGGAAGGGATAATGATAATATCCGAAGAAGTAGTAGAACTAGATGTAGAAGGAACGGAGCCACAAGGAAAGGATTTTCTAAGATGTCACGCCGGCCTAGGTAAGAGACAGGTGAGGATAATAGAGAAAGAAGTAGGTGTAAGTATGGGAAATATTAAAATAGATGTTAACAACTCAGACATAGAAAAATGGTGGGGAAACTGGAGTCCGGGATCTAGCCACATAGGCCATTCCAATAGGTATAGAGAGGTGCATGGTGAAGAGGGTTATTTAGAAGATGTCGAATAGGTAATGGGGACGCCACGTGGCCTAAAGGTTGTTTCTTGGAATATAAATGGTCTGGGAGACCAAATAAAACAGGGAAATTTAAAGGAGCTAGCAAAAAGCTCTGAGATCATTTGTATCCAGGAAACTTGGCTATGCGGCAAGACCCCAACATTCGACGGCTTCGGTCAATTCCATCGCCCAGCAAAGAAACAAAGATTTGGACGATCAGCAGGAGGAATTATGACATTGATATCAACAAGAATAGTAAAGAATATAACTCAACCCAAAGTAAAATGTAAGTGGCTGCTTGCTTGTAGGATATTTTTAGCAGCTTTTGGTACAAAGTATACAGAGTTAATGCTTCTAAATGTATATATGCAATGGGGAAGTCAGGAGGATTGTGTCGCTGAAATGAGCAATTTTAAAGAAGACTTGGATTTAATTGGGGAAAAGTATGGCACGGATGTAATCTTATTGATGGGGGATTTTAATCATAAATTAAACCCAAAGAAATCTGATGGCTGGTTTTCAGACATATTGGAGGCATATGATGTAAACCAAGCAACCTTCCCCAATTGTGAAACTACAACCCGGGATATAAACCTGGAAATCTATTTGGGGACTAAAAGCCTCTTTTGCTTAAACGGAAGGTCACCTCTCGACTGCCCAGCGATGAAAACATTTAAACCAGGCACACAAAATTGTCCAATAGATTATGTTTTTATGTCACCCTGGAATTTTGCCTTAGCTAAGGATTTTAGAACTTACCATAGAGAAGGAAGCGACCATAACCCTTTGGAGCTAGAGCTTTTAGAGATCTACCTAAAGCCTTGCGAAAAAGTTATTGATCAAGAGGTGGGATACCCAAGACGTATTACAACGAGGCTAACAGACGAATATATTGAAAGGCTGGAAAGACTACAACAGAACCTCGAGCTGGGAAAAGAGAGAGGGCAGGGTCTAGATTGGTATGTGGACAAATTAGAGCAAGTGGTTCAAAGCCTCCGAGTAGAGCTTAGAAAGGATAGAAAAAACGTAAAGAGGCATCAAAATGTAACAAAGACTCATGGAAAGTGGTTTACTGAGGATTGCCTAAAAAAGAAGAAGGAGCTAAGGAGTGCAGCACGTAGCTTAAGGGTTCAATACGAACAGGAAAGGGTAGATAAGATTGCACAATTAAAAAAAGAATATAATATGGTAATAAGGAGTGCAAAAAGATCTTATAAAGATTCTTGCTGCGCAAAATTACTGGGCGCAATTGAGACAAAGAACTTACGCCAGTTTTGGAAGCTGGTACAATCAGCAGCAGAACCCAATCCCGCCTCAATGAATTGTGTGGTGGAAGAAGCGGCATGGGTGGAATACCTGCTGAAAATGTATAGCCCGGGAAGAGAATTGGATGTTAGGGAGCCCCAGGAGTGGGGTGGGCTAGTAGAGGAGCTCAAGGCAGACTTTTTACCCTCAAATGTAAAACATACTATAAAAACCCTGAATTTAACAAGAGCAGCAGGACCAGACAATCTTCCAGCCCTGATAATAAAAACACAGTTGAATTGGTGGGCAGAGTTCTTCTCACTAATGTTTCAAGTAATTTTAAATTCTGGGAAGATCCCCAACAATTGGAAAGGTGCAATAATTAGACCAGTGCATAAGAAAGGAGATATGCATACCCTAAAGAACTATAGGATAATAAACCTGTTAGACATTGGTGAAAAGATTTTCGCGAAAATAAATCTAGGAAGGCTCAAAGCTTGGGTGGAACAGTACTCGATTATACCGGTAGAACAGGGGGGTTTTAAAGAAGGCCATTCCACCATTGACCACTGATTTGCCCTTTGGGCACTTGCCCGGAAGTCAATGGAGCAGAATGGGAAATTGTATTGCTGCTTCGTTGATTTCCGGGCAGCATTTGACTCAGTGGATCGCAAGTGTCTTTGGGAATGCCTGATTAAGTATGGAATACCGGCGGGCTTACTGGTCATTCTAAAGGAATTACATACAGGAAATTGGGCCCAGGTAATTAAGGATACACAGGGGGCACTAACACAGAAAATAGTGGTAGGGAATGGGCTGAGACAAGGCTGTGTCTTGGCTCCTTTACTATTTGCCTTATTTTTGGCCGACCTACCCGAAGTTTTAGAAGTGGAAAGAAGTGCAAGCCTCAGAATGAGCGGAAATAAAGTGGCATGTCTTTTATATGCAGACGACCTTGTGATACTCGATCAAACGGAGCTTGGGCTCCAAAGGAAATTAAATATGGATAAAACAAAGATTTTATGCTTTGGAAAACGAGGAAAAAATGTTAGCTGGTTCTTAGGGCAAGTAAAACTGGAGATTGTAAAAGAATACAAATATTTGGGCCTCTGGTTTGATAGTGCCCTTAAATGGTGTACCCACATTGAAGCCTAAAAAGCAAAAGCTTTTTCCTCAATCTGTGGGCTGAAAAAATGTAATAAGGAATACGGAGAAATGTCCCATAGACCTATGCTAAAAGCATATGATGCCATGATACCCCCGCAGGTTTTGTACGGGGCAGAAGTCCTGTACTTAAGTGGAAAATGCAGATGGGACCAGGAAGAAGGGAAAATCCTAAAAACCTTATTGTCTCTACCAAGTTCTGCTATGATCCAGTCAGTAAGAATGGAGATAGGAACAATAGCTTGGAACATTCAGATTCAAATGTCACTGCTAAGATTTTGGAAACGCCAGGACCCCAGGGGTCTGAAGAAGGTCTCACAATGGTGTAGAGAGGAGATCCGAAGCAGTAGCTTAAAGTGGGCAAGGGAGGTAAAAACGAAGCTCTCAATCATAGCAGAGTCACTAAACGTGAGTCTAACTCAGCACACACTGGAGCTAGAATTTACTAAGGGCTCACTTAGGTTCCAAGGTCAGGAACAGTCAATAAAGAATGATCTGGAATACTTGACTATGAAAAAAATCAGTGAAAGAGATAAAATATTCATGGACAAAAGAATCATGGTATCCATACCTGGACACCTTGCCAAATTATGAGCTTAGGTGTGAACTACTAAGAGTACGAATTGGAATGAACCCGTGGCTAATGGAGGGAAAAATAAAGGCTGAAATGTCAAATGCCGACGGAATCTGTAAATGTGGCCTTGGAACTAAATGATATCTTGCATATATTGGTAGATTGTCTTGCAGTTTTAGCATTGAGGAAATTGTTTTTACGCCCGATTTTCTTAAAATATGGAATTAGGTCAAGAGCCCAAGCAATAGTTTTACTAGTAGAAATGGAAAATCTTGATATAGCTATTGCTTTGGGCAACTATATGAAAAGTATAAAAACTTTTTTGAGGGACAGATTGAAGGGGGTTTAGTATTTCTATCCCTCCTTTCCTTATAGACTTCCCCACTTTCCATATGCAAAATGTTCTAGACAAAGATACATTGAACTGAATTGCAATGAGCCGTGGATTGTATTTAAAAAACAAACAAAAAAAAGTACAGAATTGCAAATGTATTTTATGAATTTTACTGATATTTATTTAACCATAACTACATATTCAAATTCAAGCTTATCGGGTTAAAGAGTTGCTGCTATTGGGGGATGAATATGGATTCTGAGTGGCGGTATTAACCCGGTCGTAATAAATAGTGCCATTAAATCCGGCCCAATTCAACCAGATGGTAAATGTATGTGTAAGATAGGGATGAAATTAAATATTTCTACATTTTATTGGATTGTCAAAACTTTTAAAATTTACGTAAATTATTCCTTTGTCCGATGGCTATTGGGAAATATATGCAGGGTGTATATAAGTTCCCTGCTGTATTAGAGGATTAAGCGCAGGAAGTGTGTTGCAATCTAAAATGATATTTTATTGTCTTTTAAACTGCTAGGAATGATGTTTTAAGGATATTATGTTCTGATGAATACGATATTTTATGTGTAGAATCTTTTAAATGTTAATGTATGTGCTGTGGTTTAAAGACCAAACGGTCTAAATAAACTTATCTTTGATCTGATCTGAGTGTTACAAAGAAGAAAATGTGGTTAATTTTCAAATCAACTACAGCTAAATCTTAAGTTTGAAATTGGTCGTTTAATATCTGCTTTCCCCACATAGGAGAGACTAGGGAGAGGAAAAGATCAAATGTTAGAGGTCAGAAAAAATGCAGTACAATTTCGCCACAAATCTTATTTATGGACAATTTTTTAAAAATGCTAACCCAGATACATGACACCCAAAGACAGGGTCAGTAAAAAGAAAACAGCAGGCACAGCTAAAATAATGAAGACGTAGAAAAGAATGCTCTATAAGTACTGCATTGTGGCCCAACTTCAAGCACTGCACATACAAAAAAAGAGAACACTACCTCAGAGAACTGTCAATGAATGCCCCAGTTATTCCAACACTCAACAATGAAGAAAATAAGTAAATCCTTCAGGGTGAAAATCGTGAAATTGCAGAATATCAGGATGCCTGTGATGGCATAGGATCCCAAAAGACCCATATACAAACCAGATATATTGACTCTGGCCATGTTTTAAAACCATGACCTATTGTATAAGCAACAACCATATGGTGTAGCACACGTAAATATGCAAACCATATATCCAAATCGATTTTAGCAATACGTCTAAGTCCAGCAAACAAAACGTGTGAGTACTGAATTTGCTTTGTATTGATTTGACAAACAATGCAATATGCCAAAAAAAGATAAACACCCACTATTAACACTAAATTTAATTAAATATGGTCTACAAAGGTACGGAAAAAGGTGGGATGATAAATGATGACAGCGAAACTACAGGACACGTTACTAAAACTACTCATTAAAAACTTACAAAGTGGGTACATCCTCATGGCATGAGCAAAAGGGATCAAAGACCAATATTTTAGTGTGGCAACCAGAAGTACGAAACTATAGCAATATCCATGCGTAGCACAATATGCAGTTGATATATAATATCAGAAATTCAAGTACCTAGAAATCCCTCAGGAAGAACAAGTGAATATATTAGTCAATAATGTTTGCTTCCTAAATAAAGAGCACGTACACCCTCTATATGCGCTATCAGAGCATATAGGTCTCAAAGTGACCCCAGAGAAAAGAAATCATTACACATAAGGGAAAGGTTGGACACATGAGTATTTCCTGAGCTCTCCTCTCTTCAATCTTTACCTGAATAGACTGCCTATGGACCCCAGGGCTCTCTCTCTCTAGGTAATGCAAAGATGAAGGGTGTCCTTTATGCTTATTTTTCAGTATTGGTCACCTACAAAAGTAGGCTTAAGAAAAAGTTTATATTTCAAAGGTACAAGAGCGACCCATTCGTCGATGCAAACTGGGTATTGGCTATTAGCTAGCAACAATTGTTCAAATGGAACTCATTTTCAAGAGTAATCTTTTTTATCACAAGTTTTTACTTTGCATTGGTTTAGTCATAGACAGAAAGGTTAAAAATAACGATAGGCCAGAATCTATCTGCCGTAAATCAATTGCAGTAATACATTATAGTTATTTGATCTGGGAAGAAGGAAGCCAAAAGGATATATTAATTTGTACTCAATTCAGCCGTAATGAGTAATACATTTATTCATTACAGTGACAATTGCGATCTCAGTGAAGTGACCATAACCAACCATATAATTAAAAGGACATATGGTGACTTAAAAACAAACAACAGGTTATTGGTATGTCTTAGGATGTATGTGTGGTTCTCTTTCAATATTCCAGACAAAGAACCAGATTGTTCTCTGGTGCTTTATTTGACTATCCTTGGGTGCTGCTGACGACGTTTCAACCCTACTTAAAATGGGAGGGTCTCTTCAGGACAGGAGTATGCAGGGGACTACGGCGCACCTGTGCGCTTGGTGGTAATCACAGAGCCAGGAAGCTGGATCAAATATTCTCATATGACAAGTATTGGATAACCATATGGTGCAATTTGTTCATCAGAATCGTGTTCAGAGTGAGCTCACACGAGGGTATATGATAATCATTACCCTCGTGTGAGCTCACTCTGAACACGAGCACTTTAAGTTGTCTTTATGAAAGTATTTAACCAGATATTTGATAGGAGCAGCCTACTTTTATCCTACCAGAAACAAGCAGCGAGGTCTGTGCCTAGTTTCTTATAGGCCAGGTCATTCAATATCCATCTTAATTCCAGTGGCAGAGAGTTCCAGAATTTTGCTAGAAGGTAAACAAGCTGCCTCCTTTGAGTACTTTCCTCATTTTGGGGATTTAAAGAAGGAAGGCAGAGCAGGACTTTACATTTCTTTTGCGAATGTATCAGGGAAATTAATGACAGATGAATGTAGGAACAGAGTAGTGCAAGGTCATGAAGCAAATGCACTAACTATTAAAAAGTATGTGTTTATGAAAGGGTAGCCAGTGAAAAGTACACAGATGGTTCGATCCTTGTTAATTTGAGAAGAAATTGTGCTGCTGTGTTCTGGACCAGCTGAAGCAAGTGAGTGGTATGGGCTGAAGTCTTAAAGGCAGAACTCCCTGAATCCAGTTGTGACCTCTACCAGCCTGTTGAAAACTATGACATTACACAATGTTTTGATGCCTGACGAAAGGTTTGAAAGATTGAAGAGTCCAATATCCACCCTAGTTCCTTTTCAACAGTGACAAACACTACCTCAATACCAAGAGAGGAGCAAAACCCAGCTTGTAGTGGGTGGAAAAGAAAAACAGTATTGATAAACTGGGTTAGGTCGGAAATTAACCACTTTCTTTGTAAGCGTTGCACAGAAAGATATTATAGAAGGTGACAGATATTAAAGACAGTGAGGTCTAGAGATGATTCCAAAAGAGGCAACACACATGCATCCAAAGTCCAATGGGAGATACTAGATGAAAAGCAAGAGACTCTCTAATCTGCAGGGTGAATCAACAATGGTCCTCTTTCCCAAGTCGAAAATATGGGTCGGGCAAGAATCATTGAGGAAACTAGACTTAACAGTATCCTAATTTTCAGTGTCTCCTCTAGAGAGTCCAAATTAAACTTGGTGAAAGACAGCGTAGGAGAACTTGCGTCACGACGAATTAGGGGACATATATACAAATAATTTTTTGCGGTTGGGCCAGTTCAGACCACCACCTACTCTAAAAAAAACTTAAACGCTTCATTTTATTTTTTGAAAAGCATCCAGTTTTCCTTTAAGGAAAACAGGATATATTTAAAATATACCTATAAATATTGCTCCTGCGATCGCCCTAAAATCCTTCCAAGACGAAACGAAGAAGAAGACACCAATGCAAATAATCATTATTTTAGTTTTATATGCCTTCCGCCATAACGCGTTTCGGTCGTGCAAGCGGCCTTGCTCACATGGCATGCACACGTCATGTTGTTCTTTTTACGTAGTTACATTTCATGAGAGTAGCAAATTGCTACATATCTCATTAATATTAATGAGGCAAGTCTATTTACGAGCCTTTTAGGAATCGCTATCCTAAGTTTAAGTGTCTTTACATAAAGAATTGTGGTTTCCTAATCACGAGTTGGTAGAAATTGCAATTTGGAAATTGCAGTTCATTTCTATTCTACATAGGACCCTGGGTTACAATTTTGGGGCTTATTTACAAGCCCCTTGTGCCACCAGTGCATCACTTTTAATGTGGGAAAAAGTAACGTACCTGCTGCGCAAGTGGCATGTAAATAAGCCCCTTAGGGGCAGATTTACAAGAAACAAATACAGCGCGGTGCTGCAAGTCATTTTGGTGTGCCGCGCTATATTAGTTTCGAAGCACAGGGATGCAACATATTTACAACAATATGTTGCATCTCTAGGCTTCCCCCTGCGCTGGCACACACACTGCTGTCATGTGCTGGCACAGGCACCCTTGCACCATGGTGCAAGGATGCCTGCGTCGTAGGGAGATTGTTTTTTGCGCAGGAAGGCGTACATTCCTACATAAAAACAATCAATTGAGGCGATTTCCTCTTCAAATGTGTGCTGTAGAATGCTGCACGCATTGAAAGAGGGAAAAAACAATGAGAAATGAAAACATTTCTCCTCGTTGCACCTCGCTAAGCCACCCCTAGGGTGGCATAGCATTCTGGCGCATTTCCAGATTTAGGAGCAATCCTAAATCTGGAAATGCATCAGTGGACATGGGTGTTACATGGGAACACCCATGTCATGACCCTAACATGCAAAGAGTTGAGAAAAGGGGCGATATTTACAAGCACAGGTAAAGCCAGACAGGGTGGCTTTACATGTGCTTGTAAATATCACGCAGCAGATTGCGCTGCTGGTGCATCAAGCAACGTGACACACCGGTGGCGAAAGGGGCTTGTAAAATTAGTCTAATAGCGAATTGCAACTTGCCTTGGACTTTAGTGGCCTGCTGTTGGGTGCACTGGGAACTGGAAAGTTGCTTTCGCTACTTCAGCTATGTACAAGTCAAAGGAGGCGCCTTCGGGAACCTCTAGTAATAGCCTGTGGTACTGCACATTTAAACACTGGGAGCAGAACCTGGCTTTAGGAATCTCTAATAACAGCCCGAGGTGCTGCAGTTTTGTACAGTCAGCGATGGTGCCAGACTCCAGGGACCTTGAAATCCAGCACTCGTGTGTGGATCCAGAGCTCACTAGTAGCGGGCTTTACAACCACAGATCCTCAGCCTTTACCCTCAGCACCGGGGGCAGACTTCGGGAACTTCTAGCGGTCGGTACTGCTGCAGCAGGTCACGGCAAACGTTGCTGGTACTCCCGGGGGCTTCAAGTAGCTAGTATTGCAGCTGCGTTCTACATCTTGGAGCCAGGCCTTAATGCAGCGCTAGGAGGCTGGCATACAAGCGCGTGTTACACCGAGAGCTGATTCCCCGCTCTGCAGGGGCCTCTAGTAGTGAGCTGTGGTACTGCAGCCTTGAACACAGGATTGATGCCCAAGTTCATGAACTTCTTTACGCCCTCCATTCAGGCCCGGTTCTAGAGGGTGGGCTGGGTGGGCCAGGCCCACCCAAACATGAGCCTGGCCCACCAAAACATGAGCCTTGGCCCTCGCAGTGAATCTGCCACCGATGTACAACAACAATAAAAACTGTTCACATAACTGGTGATTTATGATCCTGCTGCAGAGCAACCATTTGTCTGTTGGCAGTTTTTTTAATGCAGATAAACTGAATGTTATGTGAATAGCTCAGTGAGTTACTACCTCTGTCACCGATATCCTTGTGTTACTTGCAGGTCAGAAGTTACTATCCTAACATAGGACAGTGACCTATGAATTGTCATCAGAAAGCTGCATACAAACTTTGCTTTTATGTGTTGTGATATACTTAGAACTTCTCCATTCTTTCGTTATTATAAAGGTTACTAAATAGAGTTTGTTTGGGAAGTTTTACATTTTTTTTCAGTAAAGCCAACCCCCAACCACTGGAGTACTCTTTAAATCCTGAGTTTGTGCTTCTCCAGACGAACCCCCACAAAACATATTGCCCACCAGTATGGATGACGTGATTTCTACACCTTGTAATCCTCATTGGCTAATGTGAAATTCCCCGTAGACCGATTTATTGTCCCTGTATAATGTATGCTGTTATGTAAAGTACTGTGACACTTTACACTCATATCAGTAGCGCTATGCAACAAATGGAATGGATATGAGAAAGGGGCAACGGAGAGATGAGGGGCACTAGTGGACGGTGGCAGTGAGGAAATTCCAGGAAGAGGTCATGGGGTGGGGGGAGCTTCGAAGAGATGAAGGGCGCTGGTGCGGGTGGCAGTGAGGGTGTCAGAGGAGGAGGTTACGGGGTGGGGGAACTAAAGAGATATGAGGGGCACTAGTGGAGAGTGGCAGTGAGGGAAGCCGAGGAGGAGGTCATGAGGTGGGGGAACTACAGAGAGATGAGGGGCACTAGTGGAGGATGAAGTGAGGGAATCTGAGGAGGAGGTGACTGGGTGGAGGGGAACTACAGAGAGATGAGGGGCACTGGTGGAGGGTGGCAGTGAGGGAATCTGAGGAGGTCATGGGGTGGGGGGAACTACAGAGAGATGAGGGGCACTAGTGGAGGGTGGCAGTGAGGGAATCTGAGGAGGAGGTGACTGGGTGGAGGGGAACTACAGAGAGATGAGGGGTACTGGTTGAGGGTGGCAGTGAGGGAATCCGAGAAGGAGGTCACAGGGTGGGGGGGAAACTACAGAGCGATGAGGGGCACTGGTGGAGGGTGGCAGTGGGGGAATCTGAGGAGGAGGTCATGGGGTGTGGGGGAGCTATGGAGAGATGATGGGCACTGGTGGAGGGTGGTAGTTAGGGAGTCTGAGGAGGAGGCCATGAGGGGGACTGGCTACGGAGAGATGGCGGGCACTATTGGAGGGTGGCTGTTAAGTTATCTAGAGAAAGAGGTCAAAAAAGAGGTCAAAAAGACTTTTGCACCAGCACGAACGCCGGTCCTGTCATGGCTTTTCTGAATTTGTTTATTTAATTAACAGTCAGGTGATTAGGACAACTGTGGAGCATACTTTAACATGCAAGCAAATTACATTTACTGCTATATTCAATGTTCCAAGTTTGAAGGTGATTTTGCTGTTGTTTTTTTACTGGGAATAATGAAAGTGGAACTTAATGGTGGCTCTTATTGGGCTGGGGCCTAATGTCAGATGTGAGATAAGGTGTAATGGAGAGGGGTGGTAGAAAAGTGGATAATCAAGCCTGTAAGGGAGTGCGCTGCAGAGTCAGGGGTCAGTAGTAATGAAGAGGGTTTCTCCCTGAAGGCTCGCACAGAGGGATCCCGAGTAGAGTCACTTGCTAGATACTCCCACCTTAGAAACCTCCTCCTCCCATCAAAGGGACATTACATGGAAAAAAGCACTTTTTGAAAGTGATAACATTTAGAAAGAGACTTGGGAAAGAGTGCGTTTTACTGTACCTTGTAAGACTAAGGAGAGATAAAAGGAGGGCCCAGAAGCAGGCCTGGCTAGATATACAAGCGATAAATCGGGCCAGCAGTCGCCCACCCGAATGTACCCTTGGCCCACCCAAACAAAAATTCCTGGAGCTGGGCCTGCCTCCATTGGTGTCTGGGTATGGAGGCCCCTAGTAACATGATACTGCGACCCCATCAGCACTGACACCCCATTTTGGGGCACTCCACCTTTTTAAATCCAGTACATTAACAGGCCACAGGGCTCTGGTAACAGCATGACTACAGTCCGTCACACCGAGCAAGAAACCGATCACAGGGACCTCTAGGAGCAGCGCGTGGTGTTGGAGTCTTGTACACAGCGCTGGAGCCGGTAGACCTCTAGGAGAAGCGAGTGGCATACAACCCCGTGTTACACCGAGGGCTGGTTCCTCGATCTGCAGGGACCTCTAGTCACGGGCTGTGGTACTGCAGCCTTGAACACTCCGGATTGGTGCCAAACGTCATTGCCTTCTTTCCGCCCTTCGTTTGTGTCTGGAGCCAGGGCGCCTAGTAACATGATGATGCGACACTGCAGCAGTTTAACGACCAGCACTGGTGTCACACTTCGATAACCACCAGTTGGCCTCGGCACTCCACCCTTTTAAATCCGCTGAATTGACAGGTGAAAAGGAGCAGCGTGAGGTGTTGCAGTCTTTTACGCTAAGCGCTGAAGCTGATGAGGGGACCTCTAGGGGCAGCGTGTGGTGTTGCAGTCTTTTACACTGAGCGCTGAAGCTAGTGAGGGACCTCTAGGAGCAGTGTGTGGTGTTGTGGTCTTTTATGCTAAGCCATGAAGCTGGTGAGGGCCCACTAGGGGCAGCGTGTGGTGTTGGAGTCTTGTACACAACGCTGGAGACGGTAAAGGGACCTCTAGGAGAAGCAAATGGCATACAACCCCGTGTTACACCGAGAGCTGGTTCCTCGCTCTGCAGGGACCCCTAGTCACGGACTGTGGTACTGCAACCTTGAACACTCCGGATTGGTGCCAAACTTCATTGCCTTCTATCCGCCCTTCGTTTGTGTCTGGAGCCAAGGCATGATGATGCGACACTGCAGCAGTTTAACAACCAGCACTGGTGTCACACTTCGATAACCAGCAGTTGGTCTCGCCACTCCACCCTTTTAAATCCGCTGAATTGACAGGTGAAATGGACCTCTAGGGGCAGCGTGTGGTGTTGCAGTCTTTTACACTAAGCGCTGAAGCTGGTGAGGGGACCTCTAGGAGCAGCGTGTGCTGTTGTGGTCTTTTATGCTAAAGGCCTGAACTGGTGAGGGACCACTAGGGGCAGCGTGTGGTGTTGCAGTCTGTTAAGAACTCCAACTCCAAGTCGCTTTGGTAAGTTCCTTTAATCAAATATGCCAACACATGCTCCTACAGAAGATGGAGCGAAGAACGTCTTGTCAGCTCGGTGATCAGCTGTTAACTGTCATCGGACAGTCAACAGCTGGTGACCTCACTAAGGGTATGGTGTCCACGCAGGGACACTAGAACGCGTAACAGGAACGGTGTCCAAGGATGGACATACATAAAACGTAACACATCTTCCCTCTTTGCAAATGAGAACAAAATAACAGAATAAAGTTAGTAGCGTTCATTCCTTGGTACTGTGACTATCACTCACAGACATAGTCTTTTAATTTGGACGGTGGAACCAATAGCCTTCCAGCTCGGCTCCTGCTAATTTGTGGTGAAGTGTCACTTGACGGTGTAGGTGGCAACATGCGCCTTGTCCTCGCAATGCTTGGTTGATCATCAGTTCCTGTAGCAGGCGAAAAGAAGGGACTTGATTTGCTGCTCACAGATCGTGTTGATGATGTAGAGAACTCGTAGTCAGACTCACAGTCTGAAAAGTCGTAGGTCCCCCTTTTGCTTTTAGTTGTAGGAGCAGGATTCTCCAAGGATACTGTCTGTCCGAGTTTCCCTTTCCCTTAGTAGTATTTTTGTATGCTGAAAGAGCAGAGAAGTGCCATACTCTACCATCGCTCAGGAGTGCTGAATTGCAAAACACATTTTGCACAGACAAGGGAGTAGTATATCTGTTCTGTGTCTTGCCTACATGCCCACTTCTCCTTACTTTGACCAGGTCTCCAACCTTAAGTTCCACAAATTTACATCCATGTTTGTCGTCGTAGTTTTCCTTTGATTTTAGCTGGAATTGTATAAGTTTCTCTTTTACATGTCTTGTAGACCAATGTACTCTTTTTGCTGCTTTTATCCAGCCAACATTATCTCTTCAAAGTGGTGTCCTACCCCGCATTAGTTTAAAAGCACTATGTCCCGTCGTTTCACCAGGTGTGATTCTGTACGCCCACACAGTTCTAAACATTTCTTGCTTCCAGTTGAGGTTACTATTGATCGCAAGCTTGATGGTGCCCTTCAAAACCCTGTTAAATCTTTCAACAGCACCATTACCAGCGGGATGGTAGACTGACGTTGTCTTATGTTTGATGTTATGTCTGAGAATGTAGTTTTTGAACAAATCCGACGTGAATTGCGCTCCGTTGTCGCTTATAATTTGTTTAGGAAGGCCTTCACCCGCAAAAGTTTCATCCATAAATTTTACTATACTTTGTGCATCTGGTTTGTTCGTAATTTTAACTTCAGGCCATTTGGTGAAGTGATCTTTGATTACGATTAAATACCATTGCTCAAGATCCTCTGACACTGGTCCCATTATGTCAATTCCTATTCTCTCCCAAGGCATCGAGGGACATGGTATGGGTTGCAAAGGCGGTCTAAACACAACCTGCGTTTTATCAGCATACATGCACATTTTACATTCCCTGACTGTCCTCTCGACATCAATACTGATACCAGGCCACCAATACATATTCTTCACCCTACTTTTAGTCTTAGTAATTCCAAGATGCCCTTCATGACATATCTTTAGAATTTTAGATTGTATTGACTTAGGTGGCACAAATCTCCCACTTCTCAGTAGGAAACCGTCTTCTTGGGACAATTCATTCTTGACTTCCCAGTAGTGCTTGAGGTGTTCCGGTAGTTTGCTTTTAGTTGACCATCCCTCTTTGATTTTTTCCAAGACATGACCGATTACGCCATCCTTTTTTTGTTCATTGATCCACTCATCCTTATCAATTCCGCAGTTTTGTTCCAGGACATTCGCTATGCATAGGTCCGCCACCACAATTTTCGCACCGGGAACATAATGTACTTTGTACACAAAATCAAAAAGGCGCACTGACATTCTATCCAATCTTGGCGAAGCAGTGTATAAACCTTTTGTGGTGAGTACTTTAGTTAAAGGTTTATGGTCAGTGCACAAATTTACCACTCTTCCCCATGTATATTGTCTGAAGTGCTCCAGTGCCCACACGCAAGCTAGTGCTTCCCGTTCAATTACAGAGAATTTCTCCTCTGCTGGTGTGAGCGAGCGTGAGGCAAAAGCAACTGTATACTCAAACCCTTTGGAGTCCTTCTGGGTGAGAACTGCGCCTAAACCTCTATTGCTTGCGTCTGTCGTTACGTAATTATGTAATGCAGGATCATAGCCTTGTAGGGGTAGAGCCGTACACATATCCGTCTTTAAGTTTTGGAAGGCTTCTTCACAGTCTTCATTCCATTCAAACCTGTTCATTCTTTTCAGTTGTTGTCTCAGAGTATACGTTTTCAGTGCAAAAATTCTGATGAACTTTGAGTAGAACTTGACCAATCCCAAGAACGATCTTAACTCATCCTTGTTAGCTGGCACAGGCGAGTCTTTTATTGCCTGTATAAGTTATTTTTTTAGACTGATACTGTTGCCGGTTATTTGATGGCCCAGATAATTCACAGAATTGCACGCAAACTTGCATTTAGCATGCTCCGCGGTAAGCCCCTTTCTGTCCAGTATCTCTAAAACTTGTTCAACTCTACTATCATGCTCTTCTTTAGTTTTGCCCATAATTAGGATGTCATCCTGGAAGAGTAGAATTCAAGCAACTCCCTCAAAAATGTTGTTCATGAGCCTCTGGAACATAGCTGCCGCTGAGGCTAGTCCGAAAGGTACTCTGGTAAACCTAAAACACCCATAAGGTGTAATGAATATAGTCAAAGATCTGCTGTCGCGATGCAGGGGTACCTGGTGGTATGCAGATTTAAGATCAACTGTTGAGAACCACTTGACACCCTTAGTTGTGGCTAACATTTCATTAATTTTGGGTAAAGGGTACTGCTCCACAATTATGTTCTGATTCAAATCTCTTAGGTCAACACAGATCCTCAATTTCCCATTGGCTCGCTTGGCGATAACAAGGGGAGCGACCCATTCAGATGCATCAATCCTTTCAATTATTCCTTCGTCCAAGAGCTGGTCTAACTGGGCCCTCACTACATCCTTGATCGCAAACGGAATGTTCCTTGCTTTGTGTACTACAGGAGTAGTCACAGGTTTGAGTTTGATCTTGTGTTGGTAACCTATGAGTTCACCAACTGTGGGATATTTTTTAAGCAAAGAATCCGCATAATCCTTATTATCAAAAAGACTTAACACAGGTTCCTCTTTGCTTGGGTCTAGGATGATGCCCATGTTACCCTGATCCATCCATCCTAGTACTGATGGTCCCACTTTTGAAACATAGAGGTTGCCTTCCGTTTCACGCCCTTTGAAAATAAAATTCAATTTTTTAAAGCCGCAGACATCGATTGGTTCACCTGTGAATGATCTGATTTTTATATCAGGTTTTTCTAAATTGCTTCCAAGTGTTTTTTCGAATTTTCCTTTCCATACACTTTCGTGGACTATTGTGTACGGTGACCCTGAATCTGCGACAATGTCAATGTTCACACCACCAATTGTCATACAGCAAATTGGTTTCTTTGTGTTTGTGACCGACTTAGTTGTACTTATTTTATTCACATTTTCATTCAGTTCATCATCTATGTTAAGTACAAACATATTGATGTCATCGGTGTCTGTATTGTTCTCATTAAAATCATCGTTATACTCAACTACCTTGAACTTTTGGGGTTTCTTTTAATTGCAGGCCTTGACAAAATGACCTTTTACTCCACAATGTGTGCACTTTACTTCTCTTGCTGGGCATTTTGGGTCATTTGCTAAATGCGAGGGACTCAAACACCGGTAACAATGTACCCAGTTCCTCGTTTCATTTTTCTTGTAAGACGGTTTATAATTTCTTTGATTGACATTTTGTCTGTTTACGTTTTTTCTGTCACCCTGCTTATCGTGTCACTGTCTTTCTTCTCTTTAGTTTCTGAAAGAACTGCTTTAGCACAACAACCAGTAAGTTCAGCCTTCCTTGCAATGTCAATAATGTTTTGTAAAGGGTATTCATCCTTCGCCCATAAATTATCCTGTATATTTGAATTTGAGCCCTGCATCACTATTTGATCTCCAATGAATTAGTCATGTAGGGCCCCAAAACGACAATTTATCGCCAGATTTTTTAACGCAGACACGTAATCATCAATAGATTCACTTTCTCCTTGTTTCCTATGGAAAAATTTGTAACGGTCCACTCCGACGCAAACTGTCGGCTTATAATACGTGTTGAGATCATCAATAGCATTGGTGAACACGTCACCTTCATTTTCTGCTCTGATTTTCTTGTTAATGGCATTGTAAACCTTTATACCACCGGCTCCTAAACAATGCATGAGCATTTTATACTTCCTTTCTGCTTTCACCTCATCATCCTCTTCTAATGTGGATATACAATTCAAAAAATATTCCCTCCATTCCTCCCACTTGAGTGCAGGCTCACCTCCTGCACGCAAGAAAGTCTCAGGAGGCGAAAGATTCCATACACACCCTGAAGCCATATTGAACAAGGGCTTCCTTAAATTTTTCTCAATACTTCTTGGTTGCCAGTTCTTACTTGTAATCAACGTTTAACTCTTTACCATATGTTTTTCCATGTGGAATGCCGCCGATGTTTTCGGTGCGCAGGAGTAGTTTATTTGTTCAGCGCTACTGCTGTGTCCTTCGAGGTATTCAGCCGCTTCTCTCGGAAGTGAAGGGATAGCGTTTATTATTCACTCTCTTCCTTTTTTTTTTTTTTTTTGAAACGCGGAATCTTCAAAATGGTGCCTTTACGTAGTATGATCAACTAGACTGCGCATAGTTAAGGGTGAGTCCGGTTTCAAAATGGAGGCGCGTCGATTACGTCACTAGGCGGTGACGTGTGTAACAGCTGAGAGGATGGAGAATGTCGTTAGAATGACAGTTGGGAGATTCCTCCACGATAAAATGACAGTTAGGAATGTCCTTACTTATATTCGCGCTCTGTCTTCACTCACAAGTTGCTAGTCCCATTTAATTTTGTTCATGTACCTCACAACTCCATTACAGATGCGCAATGCGAAGGTTGATTTGAAGTAGAATGACTCACTGAAGTATATCTTCGTATTATCCTCACAACTCGACATACTTTTCCGTGAAGTCACTCATTTTTCTCTTCGTATTCCTTGTTGTATCAGACTTTAGGTTCCTCCTCATGAATTCGAAATTTCACCAGACTGACTTTTCCGTTTTAATTTTTTTTTTTTTCAAATAGTATTCTGTGGGTTCCGTGTTGGCGCTCGTCGCCACGTTGTTAAGAACTCCAACTCCAAGTCGCTTTGGTAAGTCCCTTTGATCTATGCCAACACATGCTCCTACAGAAGCTGGAGCGAAGAACGTCATGTCAGCTCAGCGATCAGCTGTTAACTGTCATCGGACAGTCAACAGCCGGTGACCTCACTGAGGGTATGGTGTCCACGTAGGGACACTAGAACGCGTAACAGGGACGGTGTCCAAGGATGGACATACATAAAACGTAACGCAGTCTTTCAAGCTGAGCGCTGAAGCTGGTGAGGTAACCTCTAGGGGCAGCGTATGGTGTTGCAGTCTTTTACACTGAGCGCTGAAGCTGGTGAGGGGACCTCTAGGAGCAGCGTGTAGTGTTGTGGTCTTTTACACTGAGCGCTGAAACTGGTGAGGGGACCTCTAGGAGCAGCGTGTGGTGTTGCAGTCTTTTACACTGAGCGCTGAAGCTGGTGAGGGGACCTCTAGGAGCAGCGTGTGGTGTTGCGGTCTTTTACGCTAAAGCAAAGCCATGAAGCTGGTGAGGGACCTCTAGGGGCAGCGTGTGGTGTTGCAGTCTTTTACACTGAGCGCTGAAGCAGGTGAGGGTCCTCTAGGGGCAGCGTGTGGAGTTGCAGTTGTGTACGCTCAGTGCCGAAGCCGGTGACGGGGACCTCTTGCAGCAGCGCGTGGCGTTACAATTTTGCACTCTGCGCTTAAGCCGGGCGATCGGACATATAATAGCATCTTGTTGCGCTGTTACCTCTCTCACCCTTTTCCGGTACTGGTCTGTGCACGTCTATTAACGACTTAAGGGACTGCACCAAAGCACCGGTTTCCTATTGGGCAACAAACGTAACATTAAAACAGTACAGTCATATAATTTTTAACGTGTTTTTCACGTTGTCTGTAATATGCTGCTCAGCCAGGATGTGTGTGTATGTTGGACTGTTGGAGTTAGAATGTTGGAATGGTTTGAGTCAGTTGGTGTATGGGCTGAGCAGCGTACAGGCTGCTCCTGGTGGGGTTCGTATTTTATCTACTTATGTTACATCAACTTGGAATAAACCATCTTGGAAACTACTATGGACTCTGTCATCTTTATCAGCATACTACATTTGGTACCAGGAGTGGGGTATCTTCAGTTTGGAATTTGAAGAAGCTGAAGGAATAAACCCACATTCAAGATTCAAAAATCAAAAGTATTTAATTTTACATTTTAGAGGAGGATTTCAATCTAACTGGCACCAACGAGCCCCACCAGTGACCTGTTATCGGTCGCCCGCAACTCAATATTGAAGTGCCAGTTTCAACTTCATTTTACAAGTCCTCCTGCTTATCATTGAACTTTTGTCAGCAATTCCTGCGACATCGATGGCCCACAACCGTCTAATAGTGCCTGTTCCTGCTGCCTGCCATTACCTGCCAATACCAGCGAAGGAAATCTGAAAGCCCAGGAAAGTTCACATGACAAGGGGCGTTTGACAAGCTCAAGAACCATCTGTTTCGTCAATTTCGCATTTCGGCAATTTCAACAGCAGACTACGGAACAGTATTTTGATATTTACTGCCATCTACTGGATGTTTTTGGGAATTGTGTTTGCCTGTAATTTCGGTTTTAAAAGAAAATGTTCCGTGCTCATTTCACCTCGATAATTAATTTCTTGTAGCATTTGGAAACAGAGCAGGAATCGGAGGTCACGGAACACAAATTGTAAGTTTTTGGTGTTTCATTTTACCTTCTATGTGGTCCCGTAATGGCGGTTAATCTGCTTCCGTTTATTTTTGAATTGCCACGAGCCATCTACCAAGCCGATCTACTCAGCGCGTGCAGTCTTGCCTGTGTTTGGCGCGCTCTCCTCATCCCCTATGACGTGTGCCTCTACTTGCAACTTGGTCACGCTTGGGAGCACGGTGTTTCCTTGAGCCACCCGCCTCTATCTTGCGCAGCTCCTCGAGACTTGTTGTGACGTAGGTCTGCCTTTTGCTTTCCTTTGGACATTTTGGTGCATAAGCGCACCGTGAGCCACCCTGCAACCACGTCTAAAACGTGCCGCCATTTTCAGATTACCTCCACTTGCATCTTGCAATGAGTCTCGCCTGCCAATCACGTTTTCTCCTCATCAAATCCAATAAAGGTATTTTACCAACAACATCGATCACCTCTAGCCTCAAGCTGCCATTATGAAGAGTTTTACAATTGCGGTTTGCTCATTCTTTGAAGTCTTCATTTTCGCCATGACTGTCAATCATTTCTGAAGACTGCGTGATTTTAACTTTTCTTGCTGTTGGTGGGGATATCAGCGTGGGGATATCAGCTGTGTATGTATAAGCACGGAGGAACGTGAGTACTCTGTTCCTGTTACATTTCCACGGAGACGACAACGGTGACCACTTCTTTTATTTTATTTTATTGTTTTCTCATTTCCTTTGCCAGAGTCTAATTCTGTATAATTTATTTATTATATTGTACTTCATGAATATGTTATGTACTCTGTTTTGGTTCCAGTTCAGATTTCTACATTCTTCATGATTTGACTCTTAATTTTCTTTGTGGTTCCTGAATTTGACATGGATTTCGGGTGAGAAATTGCTCATCGGAGTGAATTAGCATTTATTTTAAAATGTTTTACTAATGCGTTTAGTTGGAGGTTTTAACGTTTATGTGGTTCTACACATATATATTCTATTTCATGGAGCACATTGTGCTGTGTGCCTTGATGCACACCTTTTCACTCAAAACGTTGAGGGGATGTTTATTTAATTTGAATTTTGATACTTTATGTGGTGTTTCCTCCGCATCTATTTTTTTTATGTAGCACATCATGCTATGTGCCCTGTTGCACACCTTTTCATTTAATTGGAAATTTTAATGTTTTATGTGGTCTTTCTCCACATCCACTTCATTTGCAAGTAGCACTTTGTGCCGAGTATGTTTTGTCATACACTTAAATGTTTTATGTGGTCTTTCTCCACATCTATTTCATTTGCATGTAGCATTTTGTGCTGTGTACTTCGCCGTACACCTTCCACCCAAAATTTTGTGGTGTTTGTCATTGTGCAGGGTTATTGTGTGATAGTGTTTTACATTATTTTAACCTTCTGTGCAATAAGGATGTCAACGGTTCATATTGCATTTACTTTGTTGTATGTGGTACTACCACATCTTGTGCACATTCTTATAAATTGCTTTTGCCTTATTTCGAGTGGTACTACCACATCTAGTGCACATTTTGACAAATTGTATTTACCCTGTTTATGTGGTACTACCACATCTAGTTCACATTTTTTTTTTACAAATTGCCTTGTTGCATCTCGTGCACATATTTAAAAATGTTTTTGTCTTGTTTCATGTGGTACTACCACATTTCGTGCACATTTTTAGAGATTGCATTTACCTTATTTAATGTGGTACATCCACATCTTATCCATTTGTTTGACTGTTTATGTGGTGTGTCCCCACATCTATTTCATATGGTGTGTCCCCATATCTATATAATGTGGTATATCCACATCTTATGCACACGTTCTGCTGTGTTATGTGGTGTGTCCCCACATCTTTTTATTGTGGTCATCCCACATCTGTACTCGCAAATTGTTTTATTGCGTCACGTTGTGCGTTTTGCTCTACTTGTTTTCTTCTTCACGCTCTTGATTGTACTCTTGTACTTCCTTCGTGTCGGCCCGGCCAGCTTTCATGATCTTTGTACCTGAGTCACTTATTGTTTTGTTGTGGGTGTGTATCGGTTGTTTCATGGTAAAAAGGGAGATGGGTGGTTGAGTCGTCTTTCGTGCCTCCTGTGATCCTTATTGTTTCTTCCCACTTACTATTTTCTCTTGGCGTTTTCTTTCAATTTTCATATCTTGCCATGTTTTCGCTTAAGTCTTTTACTGTGACTTTTTGTTATACCTTTTTAGAGTTTCTCCCTTTTTCATTGTTAAGAAGGGAGATGTTGTAATATGCTGCTCAGCCAGGATGTGTGTGTATGTTGGACTGTTGGAGTTAGAATGTTGGAATGGTTTGAGTCAGTTGGTGTATGGGCTGAGCAGCGTACAGGCTGCTCCTGGTGGGGTTCGTATTTTATCTACTTATGTTACATCAACTTGGAATAAACCATCTTGGAAACTACTATGGACTCTGTCATCTTTATCAGCATACTACACTGTCCACAGTTTTTACAAGAGGTCTGACCAAAACACCAAAATATATAATTTTTCACAAACAACGGGCCTATTAAAAGAGATACAAACTACTAGAGAAATATTAGTGCTTGCAGAGCTGCTCCAGCAGCCGCTGGTGTATCTTTTTATTACCATCATAGAAATAAAGTGTATTTCACATTACAGGATCTAAATCCCTATTCCTTTTTCCTAACAAAGGAGGATATACTGCTGTGGAGACCTAAACGCAATAAAAAAGAAGGAAACAGACTTCACTGCATTAGGAGGAGAAAGCACATGTTAGAAAAAAGCATAATGTGCCCAAACCGAGCACAAAACGTAGATCATTATGATCCCAAAACAATCAGCCATAGGAACATGTTCAACATATATGCAAAACGAAGCACTTGCTTAATGTAAATGGCCGGAAAACGGGATTACATCACGGCTGTTTTTGTTTTAATTGCCAGTTTTGAAGGAGAGTAGTAGATTTTCTAATTACAAATTAACATAAAATCAAAGCGTTCACAGGATGAACCCAGAGTCACCAATTTAAGAAAACTGCGCGATTCTTAAAGAGAGAAAAGATCAGGTGCTTACCACGCATAATATATAAAAATGCTACTTAAAACAAATCGAGACAAACCAGCAAAATCTACAATGAATGTAGTTTGATAAGTAATTAAAAAGGCTGTTAAAACAAAACTAATAATACATAGGGAAAAGCAAGCATCACTGCTGCAGTAGTTAAAACAAAAAAAAGGAAGGGCGACCTTAAATGTTTATTTCACTCAGACTTCAAATCTCAGCACAAAAATCTGAAAGGATTATAAAACAAAAATGCAGAGACTATGAATACAATCTATTGAGGGGAATATCAAGACATTCTGGAAATGTAAGGCCCTAACCAAACGGGAAAAAAATAATCTAAAAAAAAAAATACTGACACTGAAGAATCGAACAATAAACAACTTCTGGAGGTGCAATAACTTCAACTGTGAAACCCAAAAAGTAAATACGCTAGAAGTCAAATGTAAAAACCAAGGCAGACATAAAGATGACTATCAAGAGAACCTAGCACAGGAAAAAAAAGTAAGATTTTGACCAGTTCAATAAAATACAACAGTCCGTTTAAAACCAACAGGCACCACTGGACACACAAACACCTAATGAAACAAAGGGTCTTAGCAGCAGGCTGACAGCTGTAAATTCCAGAGGTCAATATGATATATGAAATGTTAAAAATCAGAACAGCAATGCTACAAGAAGCGCTAGTAAAACACCTAATTTATGTAGAAGGCCCTATGACCACCACAACAGCAAGCACTGTCAAAGCCAATAGATCTGACATTGTCTGTCAGCCTTCTGACTTTGTCAACCCCTGTTTTGTTATAATTTTTTCAGAACTTTATTGTTGGGATAGCCATCAGGCCATCATAAATCTTAAAAATAACACACCAATGGATGAAGAACGCTGGCTGAAACCCCTATATGTTAGTATATTACATGTATAATTTTACTAAAATCAAAAAGACTTGGCTAACGGGAAACAATCCCCATCCAAACAACTACAGTGATATCAGCGTATGAACCACAACACAAAAAGTGTGTAACACTGTACATTGCAGCAATCCCAGAAAACCTACATCCTGTTCAATCAGGAGTTTTTTACCCAGCTCAAAGTCATTGGTCGAGTCTATTGATGAAGGGTGTATGATTTTAGAGAAAGGCAATATGATTTTAGAGAAAATAGCCATGGAGACGTTTGTTTTTTTGTGTCTTGTTATATACACATACACCAATCTGTAACCAGTGGGGTATGTATTGGCTTTTAGTTAACAGAAAGGGACAAAAAAGAAAAACAGATAAACCATAACTGTCACTAGCTAATCCATACTATCTGGCACTCTTATAAAACCCCACATACATTCACTAACATATGAAGGTTGTTTCAGTGTTCCCTGCTCATGTACTAACTTCAAATCCATACTTTATTTATCATACCAAGCTTGACCGCACCTTCTGTGGTGACTCTTACATGAAAATTCACGCCCTTTGGTTGGACTTACCCTGTGTCTAGTTAATAATTTTCAGAACCATTAAGTGCTTGGGGCGGGCTAACTCTCTAAATTAATTTGCCAGGAAAGAAACAGAAGGTTTGCCTAGGTTTTGAAACTCCTTCCCTCTATACTCCAGGGACATCTTTAAGTCCTATTAATTCACATAAGCTGTGATTTGTGTACTTTGTCAGAACTCCAGGGTGCTAAGATATCTTGTTTGACTGCACACAAGAGTAACAACACCAGCCTTCCCCTAGTAGAGAGCAATGGAGATGCTAGTAAGTCTGCTAAATTTATGATGAAATACAACAGGGAAACTTTGGCCTAGTAACCGAGTTAACTCGAGTCTATGTCCCCCAACATCTAACTCCAGTATATTTTAAGTTTAGGGCAGTCCGATAAAAAAGTTGAATAAGGTGCATGTTTCTCCACACTGTCTCAAGCAATCTTTATTTTTGGACTAGTCCCAGCTGTGCAACCAGTGGATAATCTTAACCAGGCTTCAGTACTAGCTGCACTGGTGGCCGTATGTCTTGCACAACCGTATGCAGTCTGAGCGATTTCCTCATCTCTTAATGGTCGCCCAATCTCTGCCTACCACATCTTTGGACCTGGGGTTTGCCTAATAGCCGGATGAGATTAATCCATTATATTTCTGACAATATATATTTGCCATTTGTTTTGGTAATCAGCCATTTCTCAAAAGAAGTTAAGGATCTCCTTACAGTTGCAGCTGTTTAGTTAATTTATGTATTATCAATGTCTCATTTCTAGGTATTTCAGCCTCTACATTTAAGACAGGCCTAAGATTAAATTATTTTTGTTCAGACAATTTTAGTCCATCTTGGTCAGATAAGCCCAATATTCTTTTGCATCCAGCCCACCTCCAGTGTTCAAACCAACGCCACTGCTGAGGTGACCTAGTGGCTGCCTGAAATGGGTGCCAGCAGTAATGGGATTTAAGAGAGTCATCTACTGATCACTCCTGTGTCCCATACTGCTAGTGTGGTTCTAGTCATGGGGGGCCCATGCTCTTTGCCTCTTCAGCAGCCATGGTATTTTTCAAAAGGGAGCCCTGCTATCTGGGTCAGAAAACACCAGTGTTTATTGTTTCTGCTCTGCTTCATTCCAACATGTAGTAGTTGGGCAGCTAAGTAGTAATTAGGTTCTCTTGCCTCCTGTAGGGTGGCACATGATTTTCTTAGACCTCTCCCTGCCCACACAAATTAGTCAATACGTTTTTGCAACCATTCAGGAGTACCAAGCGGTGGCTGAAGATGCAGAGCCTGCTCCAATAAGAGAAATGTAGGTAGTGCTATCATTTTTACGGCAGACAACCTGCACAGCCGGGAAAGTCCTCCGATCTGCCTTATTAAAGGTTATGAACGAAGTCCCTGTAATTTAAATATGGTGTCTTATCTGGAGGTACTTTAATTTTAATGCCCACGTTTTGAATGCTGCCCTTGACCGACACCCAGGAGATCTGTTCTCTTTGCTTTGATGGGGTGGAAAGGTTAAGGATCTGTAACTGCTGAATATCAATTTAAAACCCCAACACCTGGCCAACTGTGTCCAGCTCTTCCAGAACCTCAGGTAGCAAGTGCATTGGAGTCGCAAGTGATTCAAAAACTTAATCATTTTATAGATATATTTTAAGTGGAAATTGTCCTATATTAATCCCCTTGATGCCCGTGTTTTCAAGCACCTTTAAGGCCATTAGTACCACATACATCTCGAACAAAAACAGAGAAAAAGGGCAACCCCGTCTCGCCCCCCCTTCTGATGTCAGCTGTGGAGTCCCCATTGAGTCAGAAACTCATGAAGGGCCCTGGGTAGCTACTGAAGATCCAGGTTTTGAATGTGGGTCCAAATACAAAAGCCTGTAGGGTGTCAGAAGGAAGGGCATATGGACCCCGTCAATCGCTTTTCCTGTATCGATCGATAAGAGGAGTGCTGATTTGTTTGTTCTTTTGACATTGTCCATGATGCGCAGGACCTGTTTCAGTGCTATCTGCACAGCTGTTACCGGGGATAAAACCCGCCTGGCCCAGGTCTGTATCAGACTCTGCATGTGTGGGCCCCGTCCACTAGCAAGAATTCCTGTAAACAGGCGCATGTCCCCATTCAACAGAGATAGGCCTGTAGGACGAACACAGCATAGAATCTATCCCTGGATTGTACATAGAGTATAAACATTTTCCAGTTTCTTCAAAGAAATTGTACATTCGGGCCAAGGTTTTGAAATATGTCTGACATGACGCCATGTGGGCCTGGGATTTATGATTATTTAGCCTGGCAATGGCTTCGATTACCCCCTCGCCAGTGTTTCCAGGGAGTATGCCTGGGTGCTAGTGAGTTTTGGTATATTCACAGTTTGGAGATAGAGCTCAATTTCATCTTTTGGTTTATTTTTTGCTATACACAAAGAACTATACAATTCTCTGAATGCCCGAATACCATTGTCCTTATTGGTTACTTGTTGGTGAATGTTTCGATGGAGGTTACTCTGTGTCTTGCTACTTTGGCACCAAGTTTACAGGCTAATAGCTTACCAGCTTTGTTTTGCCTTTTGTAGTATGCATGTTTCAATCAGAGTAGGGCACAGTCAGCCAGATCTTTAAATTGAGAACGTCCAAATGTACTTATGCGGGAAACCCTCAGCACTTCAGTTGGTTTGTGTATTTCCTCTAGTTCTTTAACATTTTTTTTCAGCTCGGTTTCTCTTTTCTCTACCTATTGTGGTTGGCTGCTGGTAAGATTAGGGTACCCCTGAGTCACAGCTTTAGTGAGTCCCAAAGAGTGTTCATCCCATCATCTCCCTATCTTTCTCTTGAATTGACAGATTGAATGCCTTCAGGAGGAGAGGGAGCTTTGCTGGTTTCGTTATTAAAGCATGCACTTCCTAAGGGAATTCTGCTGACCTGGCGTTTTGATAAAAGTGTGAATTGGGGTGTGATCAGATTCTGATTAACTTCTATCTCTGAGGAGTACACCTGGCTAGTGGTGGGGTCCTAGAATATACTCCAGTCTAGGGTATGTCGTATATGTTGCAGAGAAAAATGCAAAATCCTTCCTGTCTGGGCGAGTGCACCATTAAATATCCCTCAAAACCATTTCCTTTAACCACTGCAGCCTCTTAAGAGGAATTTGCCCGTCTGGTCCACTCACAGTACTGATCTGTCTGAATTCAGCTCCTATTAGAATGTCTCTATCTGGAAAATGCATTGCGTTTGTAATTGCTTATCTCAGAAACGTTTTCATCCACTTCATTGGGGTATATACTGATGCTACTTTAAACGAGTATCCTCTCACTGCTGTCCACAGTGCAACTAGTCTCGCTTTCACATCATCCATCACTCCCTTAACCTCACATTCAAATTGATTCGCCAGTAGAATGTCTGGCTCACCTTTTTTCTTGGGTTTAGAAGAAATATGTTGTCTGGAGACCCATTGCAATTGTAGGCTATGCCAGTCCTCCTTAAGGAGGTGAGTTTCCTGACGCAGACAAATGTCACTAATAGGGTCGAGTAGGAGTGAAAGGACCACAGGCATTTCATGCAGCATGGGTTTATAGCTACTCACGGAGGCGGGTGAAGCGCACTTTGACATGTAAAGCTTCTCTACTATAGGTGTAAATGATGGGTAATTTCCCCCTTTTCCTTTAACTTCTCTCTGCAAGAAAAATGGAACATTAAACTTTTCCAGCTCTACCCCACCCTTTACAGTAAAAATAGGTCAATTAAGTCAGTCCTATCTCTTCCTCTTTGAGGGCATCTCTCACAAGGTATTAACACTTCTTATCCTTCACCTGCACCCCAGCTATCGGGGTCCATCTGCATGTGATAATTTATTGCATTCTCATCCAGCTGCCAAGGCCAGGCCACGTAATCTTCTCCCCAGCCCTCCACAAGGTGCAACCCTTCACTTAGAGGCAGTGATCTGTAAACGATTCAGAAGCGCCTAGAATGCAAATGGATTCAACGATGTGAATCAATTAACTACGGACTTAATACATTGGAAGAGTGGCATAATTTTGTCACCTTTTGTCCCTGAATTTGGTACTTTACTGTTTTGGCAGTTAATGCGAGTTGTGATAAATTCTAAATTATTAACTTTATTTCAATAAAAATGCATTATTTACACTCTGGTATTCAATCTAATGCATTTGTGTAAATTTACTGAGAATGTTTAGGACATCCTCTTATTTCCAAATTGTCCTCTAACAGCCAAATTGATTTTCATCTTCTTTAAATACTATAGGTTACATTTGGTATGTACAGCCCGAAAGTCATCCTGCTGGTGGAGGACACACCTTCTCACACCAACTCCTCTCTTTGTCCCCTGTTTCTGGGAGTGCTTCACATTTTCTAGCAGAGGGGTAGCAGGTTGTCTTGGGTGACAACTGCTGCAGATAGACAGGAAAGGCTACAGGAGGATTGGGCAACAAAGTGGTAACTTCTAAAGTCACCTTAAATCCGACCCCAACAATGAGTTGGGTTTAATGTACCGATTAGTCTGATGCCTTGGAGTAATATTTTTGGTGGTCCAAATTAAAGTCGGCACTTAGCGTGATGGTTAGTGAAATGCCCTATCAGCCAATGGGAATTGCTACAGCAAAAACAGCAATTTCGTGTTTTTACTCTCAGGGCATGTTAAACACCAAAGGAACATGCCCTTCTTTTTGATATTAGGCACCCTGTTTGGTAGGCTTCCAAGCCTTCTCCAAGAGTGGCTTACTAATATTAACAAGCATTGGCAAAGCCAACCGGTTTCACCTATGCAAAATCTATTGTATTTGTCAATGTTTTTTACATGTTGCACAGTTAAAGAGGCACTTCAACATGACTGAAAGTAAAAAAAAAAACCACTAAGCGAGTGTGACCGTGACAGTATTAGTTTGCAAATACAATTTGTGCAACGGTTAGATATTGCAAAAATATGTTTTTTTAAACTTAAGCCTACAGACTTTCTTTATAAAGGTGAATCACCCAATACTCATTTGGTTTTGCTGAGGGTAGCCATTATTTGGTGGTGCTATTTTACCAGCACTTGCCCAAAAGATCGCAGCTGCATCCGGAGGAGGTCGGACTTAACGTGCAGTGATGACCCCTCGCTATTCACCAGTAGCCTACTGTGTCTGCAAGCAACTGGAGTCTTCCAATCCTAAAAAGTAGTCGGTAAATTGTTCAATTTGGAACCTGAGCATCTGATCACTTATAATCCCGGCACTGGCACTTCACAAAGATGCCTTGTGATCCTCGCCAAATCAGTGTGCTTTAGATTGTCATAGGTGTATATGAATATGCCGATTGTTCTGCCACAATCACATGTTTTTAAAACATAGTCATTATTGGAATCTCGTCATTTGCTCCATGGTGCACGATGCACTGCCCCCACCCCACACCATCTGAGCCTCCTTCTGCCACAAAGAAAATGTCTGCAAAGAGATGGGGGGTCCTTCTAGCCGAAACAACATGCACCAAACACCGAAAATACATACATAACAGCAAGTTATTCGGTGTCTGCATTTTCAAGAATTAAAGAGTCATACTGGCTTTACTAAAATTAACTCATCATGCTCAAATCAAAAACAAGCTACGATAGGAGAAATGAGTGGGGAAACTGGTCAAGCAGCAAGACAAGAGAGTGTGGGGGACAGGCAAGCAATAAGGAAGCAATAATGAGGACAATAGCGCTTTGGGGAGGGAGCTACGAACGATGTGGGAAGCACGCCGCGGAGGAAAAGGAGGCCTGCAGATGCATCTGTATGGAGTGCTAAATAACACATTTAAAAGAGTACCTTCCAAAGTGCGTAGCCAGTGGAAGGACACTGGCCTCTAGCCACTGGCCAGTGACCAGAAGCGGTACCTGGGACATGCTCCATGGCAGGGACAGGCAAAGCAGGTGCTGACCAGTCAGAAGTATGACATTGATTCTAATGAATGGTAAGTACAGGTAAGTAATGGGTGAGTTCTAAGCCTGTTTTAAGATTATTTTTTTCCAATACGAGTGATTTCACAAGTACAGTGTGGGCGAGTTGGCAGTTGAACACTACCTGACAAGGCTACATTGGCAGGTCTACAGTCACGTTTTCACCTTTGTCACTGTAGTAATGGCACAATCAAGTGCTGCGGTCCACTAGTCACATTTAACTTACTAGCCCATGGTACTTCTGGTACCATATACTTGGGTTAAGGTAGCTAAGCCAAATCAGGTTTTAGCCAATTGTACACATACTTTGGGAGTGAGCGCACATGTACTGGGGCCTGGACAGAAGGCCCAGTGCACTACAGAGCCGAAAAACCAGCAGCATCAGTCCAAAAACTTAGGGGGTGATCATTCAAATAGAGATCCTTTCCTAAAGATACTCACTAGGTTTATACTTCCCAACATTACATGACCCGCCATCCTGTCAATATACATGCCTCTGATTCACCCAGTGTGCTTTTTTGTGCTTATTCTCTCCCTTCTGGATCTTCTTATCCCATGTCAGGACTTCTGCCCCTTCTGCTTTTTCCCCGCAGCCCCCAATCCCTCCTACACAGTTTCCCGCCTGCCGCCTCCCCTTGCTCCTTACCTGTGCTCCTGCCACGTTCTCCTTCCCGTCCCTTCTGCCTGTGCTGCAAAAGCTCCTCCCACCACCGCCGCACTCCTCTCCCCTTCCAGGACCTACTTGATGGCAGCCGCGACACGACCCAATTGGGCAGGTGCCTAGGCCTAGCCCCCACTTATTTGGACCATGTCCACCAACCAGTCAAGGCTGTTTCGGACCCGGCTCCATCACCTCAAGGCTCCCACCTCACTACTTTTAGCTCTCTCTATTCTCTGTTTTCACCCCTTGTGCCTGTCAGCTTTGAACTACTCACTTTTTCTGGCTCTGCCTCATTCCTCGTGAGCTCTGTGCACTCTCATCCCTCGTGCTTCAGAGTTGTCTACTCTTTCACCTGTGTTTATCTGCCTCGGTTTCATCTCTTGTGCTCTTTTGTGTTTGCTGTGTGCTTTTTCTCAGTTTTAAGCCTTCTGTCCCTTAAGTTGTGCTCCCCGCAGACCACACCCACACCCCAGCTCATTTTCCCACCTCACACATCCACCTTCTTCTTGTAATGTGGTATCCACGCCCATCACACCCTGTTCTCCCCCCTCCACCCAAGACCTACTTAATGGCAACCGCGCCGTTGGTGCACCAAAGGCAAGCCCGTCTGTGCCTGGACCAGGCTCAGTGACAGGAACCCTGGTCAGATCCTTCCCCAGCGATATTCGCAGCACTCCTTTGATCGCTCAAAAAGGGACGCCCCTCCTCCCCCTGCTGCTGCACTGCACATTACGGTAGGAGCTTTCAACTTCACCCACTGCCAGTCCTCCTGCAGCCAGCCACGCATACAACCCACACAAGCATCATCAACGCCCCCACCCAACACCATATGCCACTGAAAATTTGCACAACACTCACTCGAATGCATGCTGCTCAGCAAACATGAAACTGAAATCTAGAACCTGCTGAGCACTGACCCATCGGACCTCTTCTTCCTCACTTGAAAAATAGCTCAGTTTCACATCGCACCGTATTTCTCTGCGGGAATCCCAGTAGGCTACAGATCGCACATCAGGACCGCATCCACAAACCAGAAGGACTCACTGTAATCTATAATGAATCCATCAAATGCTCAGCATTTACGAAGAACGTCATCTTATTCATGGAACATCTAAACTTCAAGCTGCAAATCTCTGAAAACTTCACTCAGAATAGAACACTCTTCTACTGACCACTCGGACTGCAACCCAACTTTACGATCCTCATCACGGACTTCATAGCCCCACTCACCATTGACTCCACAGCCTACATACTTCTCAGTAACCTCAGCTTCCACCTAGAAGGCAGAACCGACCACTGCTCCACAGCAATCCTCGAAAGGCTGGGCAACATCTTACTCAGCTCGTCTCAGGACCAACACATAATGTAAGACACACAGTGAACCCCGTCCTCACCACCAGTGACAGCATCAAATACAACTCCACCTCGCTGCTCACATGGACTGACCAATTCCTCATCCACTTCCTAATCAACACACCACAAGTCAATGCACCCACCAGTACCAGCCTACCAAGCCACAGCTGGGGAACAATCTCAGAAACAGATTGGCTTAGCGCCCTCAGCACAGATCAAACAAACTCTACAGAAAACCTCAATAAGGACATTACCAATTTCAACAACTGGATTAAGAGCTGTGCAGACTTGCTCACAGTCATCAAAACTGACGGTCAAAGAAGATCCAACAAGCAGGCCCGCTGGTACATAGAGGACCTTTGAGGCACCAAACGGCACTGTGAACAGCTAGAGAGGAAGAAGAGAGCCAGCCACAAAACCACTGATGGAACAATCTACAATGCTGCACTCAGACACTACCAGCAGCAACTAAGAGACACCAAGAAAAGAGCACAAGCAGATTGTATCGAAGGAAGCTCCAACAACTGGAAAGGAGATCCTCTCGATCGTCAAGCACTTCACCACACTCTCGGCCTCCGTCAACAGAATCACCCCCTCCCAAGAACTCTGCAATGACCTATCAAACTTCTTCCACAGCAAAAGTGCAAACATCTACAGCAACTTCACAAACAAGCAAAACCCTAATAAACTCATCGCAATTACTACCAAGAAAGCCCCCTGACCGGATGGACAACCCTTGCCAGAGACGACACAGCAGCAATAATGCAGATCATTCATTCAGGGACCCCAACAGATCTCTGCCCCCATCACCTCTACAACCTAGGAAGACCACCAATCAGCACCCCCCTCACCCACATCATCAACACCTCCATCAGGTCCACCATATTCTTGGATGACTAGAAACGTGCAGAAGTCAACATCAGCCTCAAGAATACATCAGCCGACCTCAACGAACTAAGCAACTTTCAACCCATCTCCCTGCTCCCCTACCCAACCAAAAAGATCGCGAAGAGCATCAACAAGCAACTCTCAACCCACCTCGAGATCCACCACTCCTGGACAACACTCAATCAGGATTCAGAAAGAACCACAGCAATGAACAGCACTCATCGCGGCCACCAACGGCATCTTGACCATCCTGGACCGAGGAGAAACAGTGGCCCTCATCCTGCTCGACCTATCCGTGGCTTCAGACACTGTCTTCCATAACACTCTCATCAGAAGACACCATGAGATTGGCATTCAAGGATTCAAACTTAACTGGATCTGCTCCTTCCTCATGGGAAAAACACAAAGGATCAGAATGCCAACCGTTCACGTCAGAAACCAAGAACCTGACCTACTGAGTCCCCCAGGGCTCATCCCTCAGTCCCACCCAGTTTAACATCTACATGACATGGCTTGCCAACATAATCAGATTTCAAGACATCACCATCATCTCCTACGCTGATGACTCCAACCTCCTCCTCTCCCTGACTGATAAGACAACCACCACCAGAACCAACTTCACCAACTGCATGACCATGGTAGGCGAGTGGTTGAGAACCAACTGCATGGAACTCAGTTCCGACAAGATGGAAGTACTGGTCTATGGAAATCAGACCATCACATGAGACTCCACCTGGTGGCCGTCATAGCTATGACCAACATCCACTTGACAGCAAAGTCAAGGCATTGAGCACCTCATGCTTTGACATCCTATTCATGCTGGTACAGATTATCAAGAGGCTTCCACAGAACACCAGACGGACCATTATGCAAGCACTCATTACAAGCAGGCTTGACTATTGCAATGTACTCTATGCCAGATTCTCCAAGCAACTCCTTAACAGACTTCAGACCATCCAGAACACTGCTGCAAGACTTATAATCTACCTCTGACAATCGCACCACAACCCAAGGAGCTTCACTGGCTACCCATTCACATGCTCAGCCGATTCAAACTTCTCACGCACACATACAAAAGCCCAACATAACACTGGACCAGCATACACATACAGCACCCTACCAGATACCTATGCTTTGCCTCATACTCACTCACACTGCATTCAAAAAAGCAGAGCATCTCATCACTGATTCACCTTCATAACACCCAATACATGGAACGACCTCCCTCCAACACATCAGATCTTCCACTTCGCTTCTTGAGTTCCAAAGTTGTTGAAGCCCTGGCTCTTCGAACGACTCTGTGGAAACTAAATGCACGTGCTCAAGCGCCCGGATACCCTCACGGTGATTAATGTGCCATACAAATCGTTCAAACATAACACTATGCTTCCTAAATCTTTGTTACAATTGTCAAAAAATCTATTTATAATAACCATATTACACTTTATAATACATGCCAAAAACTGTAAAAATCTTAGGTTCTTGGACCATTTTATTATTCCATGTTCTCATTTTCCCCTCACGTGCGCATATCAAGCCATATTTACTTCATATGAGGATGCGCTCATCTATCTTCACAACAGCAGACAGTGACAACATGTGCTGACGCTTCTTTCGATTTTTGACTCTACCTCACCCACTGAGGCACTGAGTCTTCATGGATGATAGCCCGAGTCTAGGTTTCTCTGACGGGAGACTGGATCTTCATCTGAGAAGGAACTGCACAGAAGTACAGACTTTTGAGAAGGAAGCGGACGGAGATCCTGAGTGAAAAACTACAAGAAATAGACTACCCTGCACATTGTCTAAAGGGCCTGGAAGAGCGCCAAAAATAATAACAGGGATTCTCTGCTAGAAATGAATAACAAAAACAAAAGTGGAGAGGAACGTCTGTTACCATTTTAGCACAGCGTCTAATTGTGTAAAAAGATTATCAAGAAGAACTGGCGTATTCCTAACTCCAATGGTCTCAACTTGAACATTCCGCTGTTTTCCTTCAATAGAGTGCAAGCCTAAGGAACATGTTGGTCCACACAAGACCACGGACAATGGCGAAAAAGGGAAAATGTGGAACGAACATTATCGGACTTGCCACTGGTTATGGGTCATTACCCTTGTGGGACATAGAAACAAGGTAATACATTCGTGGATTTGGGTCTTAATTACCAATGGGAACTGTGTAAGCATATAACCTGCAATTCAGAGAATGTTCAATGCCAATGTGGTTTTCAATATGTGGGCATGACGATAAGACGTATGAAGGTGAGAATTCTGTAACATATGAGCACAGTGAGAGGCAAAAACTCTATCACAATACTCTCAACACACTACCTAGAAATGAACCACTCTGAAAAAGATCTCTGGTGTGCAGTGATTGACAGACCATATATCCCAACATCAGTAAAAAACATTTTGCAATTTTTATCGCACCGTGAACAGAGATGGGTTTACAGACTCAAAAGCAGTGAAGAGGGCTTAAATGACTCTATTCCTTGGTATCACCTTAACGACACACGATAAGAACACTTGTTAACGTGGTTTGGGTGTTAGAACAGGGCAAACATCTTCATTACAGGTTATACATCTGAAACAGCATTCATTGAATTATAAATGGTGCTCCCGGTTTTTGGTATTTATTTTTTTAACATTTCCGTCTGTATTTATCCATATTTATTTTGTGCATAAATGAAGTTGTAAAACTGTACATTTCCATATTTATTTAACTGATAGACACACACTCATACTTTGAGGTCTCTCTTGATTTAGCTATTTAAGCTGCCAAATATTACGCAACAATACATCCACTAAATATTAGCATTATACCACAAATATATGTTGACATATGTCATTATTTAACGAAATTTCATCCTGTTTTTTTAATTTTCCATTCTGTCCATCTGCTCAGCTGTTGAGCTACAATTCACGAAAGACAGCACGGAGAGTCACTTAGAAGAAGCACCATTTTCTGTATTTATCTACTTTCAAAAATAAATGCAGACAGAAAACATTGTTTTCTGTCTGTATTTATTTGTTAAAATCCGTAAAAATGGAAAACAGGGAGCCTTAATTATGAATAAAATCTAGACTATTAGGAGGGAAATAAAAGCAGCCAATTTAAAAAAAGCCATCCCTATGTTTATTCTTATTTTGGGTTGACATCTTTTGAAGGACCTAGCAGGATCATCAGATTGGAAGGTTAGATAGACCTGAGGGTCAAACCCTCCTTTTAGGGGGTCCACTACAAGATGTCTGCCGAGGAAATTGAGATTCGAATAGACCACACGAGAAAAGCTTTGTTCCGGAGAATAGGAACAGAGTTAGAGAAAAAAGAGATAGTGACGAAAATTATCTAAGTAAGAATTGGGGTGCCCGGAAAAAGGCTGCCGGTTGAATAATTATTATAGCACCAGAAGGCTTTAACACACCTTACAAGATGGCCGCCAAAAGGATATTCACGACTATGAGCAGAGTCAATGATCGCGGTCAGTGCAAGCATTATCACATTAACAAAAAGGTCTGAGGTGGATACTAACAGTAGCACCGAAAGGCTTCAATACACCTTATTTTTTTTTTAAATATATCTTTATTGCATTTTATCGTTTCCTGATACAGTATATTACAAGCATCATCATATAACACCTTGGTTACATCATCACCATACATATAATTCAGGGCGCTTCTTGCCCGCATTTTCAGTACCATTTACATCTACAGTGTAAGGTTACTCATACATTTACGAGCTGTAATGAGCTCCTACAGCCCGCGCATTCTGCCAACTCCAATTGAAGGCCAGAGTGAAAGTGTTTAGTGCACCTCTTATGGCTGTGAACAATGATTTTCAAGTATAGCAATGCTTCCAGACTAAGGCTGTTTATGCTTGGGCTCAGCTCTTAAGTTGTAACAAATAACGTGTCCTATGCAAATATCGAGTCTGGCCACCAGATATTATCTTTTATAACTAATCAACCATATCTAACAACAACAAATAATTAATCAAAACACAGGAGACATCTGATGGCCGAGTGAACATGTGCCTAGTGCTTGGTGTGTCATCTGGGTGCAGTCGCGACTGGTCTAGCGTGCGGGTGTAACTTGTGGGCTGCCACTGTTCCTTCTCGTGCAATTATATTATCGTGGAGGGAGCTGCTAGCGGGAGCTATTTCCGTATAGTGTCATGGGGGGCACGCGGGTGTTGCCCACCTCAACTGCAGCGGTTGGGGCGACATATGGAGGTATTGCAGCATCTACATTCAGGCGTTTTGCTAAGTGTCAGGCCCCACCCGCTGCGCAGGAGGCGCTTGTGGTGTGACATTCAATTCCGTGAGCAGTCTGAGCATATCGTCCCAATCCTGCGCAAAGGGAAATTTGCGCAGCCCCGCCGTTTCTTCCCTATGTAGGGTAACGCCCTCCGCCTGTGCCCAGACCGCAAGAGATTTCATCCAATATAATGCCTCCGGCTTCAATACACCTTATAAGATGACCGCCCGCCAGGGGAGGCATAAGGGAGGCACAACACAGAGAAATATCTTTATTTCTCCTCGCTTTTCGTCTTCCTGCAGCACGCATAGAAAGAGTAAAAAGCCTCGTGATTCTTTTTGTGCAGGAAGGTTTCACTTCCTGCACAAAATAAATCATCCCCACAACGCACGCACCCTTGCACGATAGTGCAAAGGTACCTGCGTTGGCGCTTGGCAGCCCATTGTGCGCCGGAGCAGGGGAAAAGGACAGGAATGCGCTGTATCTAAGAGATACGGCACATTCCTGCCCTTTTCTTTTGCCGCAGGGCAGCGCCATTGTACTGTCCGCATCCATTTAGTGTTATGCCTCTCACATATGATTAAATAGGTTAAGACATGCAATGCCATTTTCCTCGACTCATGAGTTTCCTCCACCCAATGGGAGGACTTGATGCTTCACTGGCTGTTGCCTCAAATTACAAATTACATTGAATACCAAGGGGCATATCATCAAGGAGGCAATATAAAATTATCGCCGCTTTTGCGTCTCTTTTCGGACGAAAAGCAGTGATAATTTTATCGCGTTTTCAGCAAGGTCACGCTATCGCGTGAATTAGCTCCCTTTCCCGTAACGCCCACCTTTGCATCTCTAATGAGATGCAAAGTGGGAGTTCTGTCCCAAAATAACTGGAGAAATGTCGCTAACCGACATTTCTCCAATTATCAATGGGCACGCTAACAGGCATAGCGATAAGAAAAGTAGCGCTAACCTTGGTTATCGCTACTTTCCTTATGCCTGCTTTTAGTTTGACTTAGCCATTATATCCAATGTAAGGTGGATATCATTGCTAAGTTTGCTCTGCCCTACCAACAAGCTATCACCAAACTTTGTGAGATTATCGCTGGATTTCCAGCGATAATCTCACATTTGGCAGTTAGCCCTTGGAATTTTATCGCTTTTGAGATAAGCGTTGCTAATAGCACGCTATCTCTGCGATAAAATTCGACGTTACCAGGCGATAATAATCCTAGCGCTAAGTAAGCTTAGCGATAATTATCGCCGATCCTTGATGATATGCCCCCAAGTTAGGTAAGTAAACCAAACTTCTATGACTGTTGTACTGACTGCTAAAACGCATTGACTGATCCTGTGTCTCTCTCACTGTGGTATTGATCAGTTTTACTAATCTATTTAACATCCCACATCAGCTGAGTAACACTTCAAGTTACATTCCTAGCAATTTCCGGTGAATTCCAATCACTATTCATCGGTATACAGAGGTAATTATTTATTAATTGCCACATCAGCTGGCTCTAGTATCTATTTGATTTGGGTTAAACCTTTATTAATTTACTTATTTATACAAGTGTTCAAAACTATCTCTGTCCTGATTGGCATACAGGGCTGCTCTTATTTTCAATTATTTTTCAATACCAATAGGGCTCAATCTTCACAACCGGTACATACATAAAACAAAAGTGAAAGTGTAGTTATGGTTAGCTTTGATTGCGACATCACAATGAATATATTTTAAAAAAACATCAGAAATGCGCCTAAAAGAAAACCACAGTTAATGTTCAGTTATGGTTATGAAAGAAAACTGAAAAACCATTGAACTTCACAACTTTTGGTTAGGAGTACCGTTATGTTCCCTAACCTAGGCCTAAGTAGAAAAGTGACCTTTAATCTACATTTGTCCTAACTTGCTCTGCATAACAGGTCTATCACTGACCTTTTACCCAGTTATGTGCTGAATACATTTTTACTTGTTTTCCTGAAATTAGCCTAATTTATTATGTATGAGGATTCTTATTAAAATCCCCTGCACATGACGTACATAACAGGAATAACATACTCTGTACATAAGTCATTGCTATCTTCATCGTAGGGCGACAGGGCTACTTTGAATAATTACAATAATTGATTTAGGCTCATCTACATAATCGTACTCACAACATATCGATTGTAGTAGAACCCCCGAGGCTACCTTTTTGGTATAAAAGAACCACACCTTCAATAGGTAGAAGGAGAAGACGCTTCTACGCTGACAAGACACGGAGGTCCCTGCATGCTGAAACTTCTACACGCAGTGGTCTGACATCCCTTGCGGGGTGTCCAACTCGTGACCCATCAGATAATGGGGTTGGCTCTATCCTAGGGGATTCTTGGCTTTACACCCACATACATGCTAGGTACACTTAGGTAGGGTCTGTATCGTAGGAGTACGCTTGATTACTGTCCTGTTTATATGCCTGCATATATTCACTGTTTTAGCACCATGGTAAAATTCTACCTTCTATTTATTCTGTTGGTACTTGTAATCATTTACATTTACTTCTGTCTATTGATTGTTGCAGCAAATGTTTTATACTAGAATGACGCTGGATCAATGAATACTTATTGCAAACATCCCCAACGTTTATTCTGCGTATCTCTCCGAGACCAAGTGAGCACGATTGACTGAGCTAAAAGTACTGTACGATTTCCACGATCCCTGAAGGGTCAAGCGTTGTCATGTTCAATGGTTGCCAGAAACTATTCGCTCCTTGGTAAGGTTCGGGGGCTTATAGTGGCACTGTGAGCTAGCTGGTCTATAGGCTGACATATCCTGTGGGGGTGTCTGGAATCAGTGTGGACACCACCAATCCCTTAGTTTATGCTGTCCTACAAATGTGCAGATCCTATGTATTTTTAGGAACTACACAACAGCACAATGCATAACTCGCACAATAGCCATACAAACCATAACTCTCACACTAAGTGATCTCAATGAGGTTACAAATTATATTACATTTCACATTTCCCTTACCACTTTGACAAAGATGACTATAAAAGTAGTATCATTAAGTGGTTTGTTTATATGTTGTTGTTTGATTGTATTTCACTTTTAGGTGTTGTTATAAGTCATAAGCATTCTGTTTGGTTTGAGAGTTATGGATTGCATGACTGTTGTGCAAGTTAAGGATTGAGATCATAACCATAGATTTTGATATTGGTGGGTTTTTTTAATTTGAAGCATAACTGCATTTTATGTGTGGCAATTTTAGATATATTTTTTAAATATATATTAAAGTGTTATAGCCAAAGCTAGCTATAACTTCACTGTAACCTTTGTTTTCAGTATATTTAGTTTTTTTAAAGTCATATACCACATGCAAGGCTTCCATGCTATCTCCTTCTGTGCAATTACTTAATTTGTGTGCAAGTCATATACCACATCCAAGACTTTCATGCTAACCCCTTCTGTGCAATTACTTCGTTTGTGTGCAGTGGAGTTGGGTACGTTTGGCCAGGACTTACACCAAGCCTCCATGGGCAGCCAACACTCACTGTGCATTGTGTTTAGCCATGCGCTGTGGGGATGGGGGCAGGGTCTGGCTCAACAGTCCACAGGCAGATAACCGATCTGCAGTCTGTGCAAGGGGGAAGCCAGGCCCTGCACCAATTACACATGGGTGGCCAACCACCACTGCACACGGCTGTTGACCTTAGAGCCATGCGGTCAACCTTAGCAGGCAGCCAAGACCATCATTGCATGGCCTTGCGTTGAGAAGCAGGCTTTGCAATAGAGCCTGACGTACAGCAAAGCATACGGCCAAAACTTCAGGGTAAGTCAACTCCTGCAGCATACAGACTTCAGCCATGAGCCATGAGCAATGGAGATGGTCGCAGTGCCTGGCCTGCACCCAACTTTCTGTGGGAAGCCAACATCCACAGCACACTACCTTCAGCCTGGTCCCAGGGCTCTGCATCAAAACCTTTGCAGTTGGTCAACTCCAGCCATATGTAGTGAGGTTGGCTGCAGGGCCTTGAATGAAGCCAGGCCCTGCTCCCAACCCTCAGTGGTAGATGACTACATGGGCTTACCTCCAGACCACGTACCCAGTTCTCGGCTGGCAGCCAACCCCCACACACAGCCTTCGACTGTGAGCATCTGGTTGGCTGGAGTGCCTGGTCTGCACCCAAATGTGTGGGCAGCCAACATCAACCACATAGGACCTTCACCCTTAAGCGTTCAGGGTTGGGTGCTAGGCCTGGCCTCTACCCAACCCTACACCCAACATTTTATGGGCAACCAACCTCTGCTTCCTACAGCCTTTGATGTGCATAGCGGGATTAGGCTGCAGAGCTTGGACAAAGGTCAGGTCTTGCTCCAACCCCACTGCGTGCACCCTCCCCCCAACTGTGTATTTTCGCTGGGCACATCAGTAGTGCACTGACCTTTTTCAACATTTTTTAAAAAGATTCATGAATCCTATACTGGACCTGTTAATCCTGAGGCCCAGGAAGGTCAGCAGCACCCACGGAGGCACCACAATTAGCAAATTCAGCACCAAAATTGCAAATCCTTTTTTTTTTAATAAGCAAATTGATTGATTTTAGTGAAAAAGCGAGCACAAAGAAAAACAAAAAGAGAAGACCAGCAGCAAGTAGAAGCATCAGTGCACATCAGAGACATGATGACGTTATGACAGCAAATGCGTCCTAGATATAGATAAGCATAAAAGAGTAACGTCCACCGTGGCCCAGAGTGCCCCGGGAAGTTTCAATCCTCTATCACCTCCAGCCATTTGCCCCACATTTTGCGGTATTTCTTTGGGCATCCCCTGGCTTCATACAAGGGCTTTTCCTGCGCTGCGTGCCATCCCACCACCCCCGCGCCATTGTGCCATGGTGGGCGCCGTCGGGTTCAGCCAGCTCGCCGCAATGTCCCTCTTGGCCACCATTATGGCTGTGTTTAGAAAGAGTTTGTCAGCCCTAGATCCATCCATCCCGTCGGTGACCCCAAGAGTACATGCAGTGGGTTGAGAGGAACCTCCCAGTCCAGGACCTCAGTGAGTTCTCCCACAACTGATTCCCAAAAGCATGTAACTACTGAGCAAAGCCGTACCATGTGGTAAAAATCAGCTTGTGGTGGACTACAGCGGGGGCATGACGCGTCTGATCTGAGCCCTGCGTGGTGGAAGCGCAGCGGTGTAAGGTAGGCAGCGTGGAGGTAGTATATTTGGACTAAACAGAGCCTTGCCGAAGCTGTGATTGTTTTAGGTGACATTAGCGCGTCTTTCCAAGTTCCCGAGCCATCCCTCCCAGCGGTCTCGGAGGCAGTGTAGTGCGTTGGGAGTGTGGTTCGTGAGGGAATGATAGATGAGGGAAATCCCCCCTTTCCCCAGGTTGCCAGTCATGATTTGGGCTTCAGGCAGGCTGTATTCAGGTACGGAGGTGCCCTCTGAGATGTGGGAGTGGAGGGCGTGGCGCAGCTGCAAGTAGCGATAAAACTGTGAAGGATGCAGTGAATACCGGGTTTGCAGGTCTTGGAAAGTGTGCAAACGGTCCCCTCCCCATACGTCTCCCAGCTTCAAGATCCCGATGAGATCCTACGCTCTGAAGCCAGATAAATTACCGAACTCCTGGAGCCAGGTGCCCTGCCAAAGTGGGGTATATTGAGTCAGTTTGCCCGACCAGCAGGTGTGGTGCAAAGAGGCCTGCCAGGCCAGAAGCACCCCCCGCGTGACTGTGGGAAGGGTTCTGGGGATGTTGCTACCGTACAGCATCCCGTGGACGCTGGGCAGGCCCGGGACATATAGTTCCAGTCTGTATGCTGGGTCGGACCAGCCACCGTTAAACCAGTCATGTATAGTGAGGAGCCGGGTTGCCCAGTAATAAAGGTACAGGTTTGTTATCCCCAGACCGCCATCGAAGGGCGGGATCTGGCACTGGGTGAGGGCTAACCGAGGCCTCCGACCTCCCCAGAGGAACTTGGCAGCTAGACTGTCTATCTCTCTGAACCACGTCCATGAGAAGAGCAAGGGTAAATTCTGGAGTACATATAAGAACCTGGGTAAGATCATCATTTTAAATAAGGCTATTCCGCCCATAGGGTTCAACGGCAGCGCTTGCCATCTGAGGAGGTCAGCTCGGACCTTTTTCATTAGCGGGGCTACATTGAGTGACCAGGCAAGGTCTGGGAGGTGGACAACCCATTTCCTGAGGTACTCGAAGGACTGTCTCCGAAGAGGTATTGTGGTCTGCCAGTTGAAGCACTCCCTCGAAAGATGAAGGGGGACCAGAACAGACTTAGCTGAGTTCAGTCGGAGGCCAGAGACCTGCTCGAAGAGACTCGATGCACAAAGGCATCGAGGTCCCGACTGCGCTAGCTCCAGCTCAGTGGACTGTCTGATATCGCCAGTCCACTGAATCAAAAGCTTTCTCGAAGTCAACAAGAAGGAGCGACAAGTATGGAGTCAATCGCTGGCGATTCCCTCGAAGCCGCACTGGTCGGGGTGGACCAGCTTGGTCAAATGCCGTTGCATGCGATTGGCTAAGACAGAGGCAAATACTTTGAGTTCTGAGTTAATGAGAGAGATGGGACGGTACTAAGAGCAGTGCTTCGAGGGGGGCTGAGACTTGGGAATCACCACGATGGTGGCAATTTCTGTTTCCGTAAGGAACAAGCCCCTGTCCGTCGCCTCGGAGTACACCTCCAGAAGGTAAGGCACTAGCATGTCTTGGTAGGCCGCATAAAACTCCTGTGGGAGTCCGTCTGGCTCCGGGGTCTTACCAGAGGCCATGTAAGATATGGCTTCGTTGATCTCCTCCAGAGTAATCGGGAGGTCCAACGCCTTCGCCTCGGGCTCGCTAAGCCGCAGGAGAGAGATCTGCTCCTGATAAAGCAGCTCCGGGAGTGAAAGATTGGGAGGTTGAGCGGAGTAGAGGTTGGCGTAGTAGGTGGCAAAGCACTGAGCTATCTTCTCCGGGGAGTGGTGAGTCGAGCCATCTGGGGCTATCACCTCCGGTATAATGCGGTTGGCCAATGGGTACCAGGCCAGGCGATGGAGGAACTTCCTGTTTTTGTCTCCCCATCCCTAGACTCTCGCCACAGAGGACCTCCATAACAGCTTGGCGGCCTCCAAGGAAGTCTACCGAATCTCATCTCTCAAAAATGCCAATATTCTAACTTGGGCCTCGGATCTCCCCTCAGGTGGCTGGCCCTCGATAAGGGTGGCTTGAGCTTCCAGTAGCGTAAGCCGGGCGTCTTGCGCAGTTCGTTGGAGTTTGGGCTGGCCCTTAGCGAAGCCACGAATGGTGGCCTTACCAGCTTCCCACAGGGTACCAGGTGAGGAGACTGAGCCATGGTTGGTGGCGAAGTAGCGTTGGAGCTCGCCGCCCACCGATTCCCTAAAATCTTTATCCTGGAGAAACCAGGCATTTAGCCTCCAAATCGGACACGAAGACTCTGGGAGGTCGCCAGTCTCCATAATTAAGGGTGTATGGTCGGAAATTCCTCTGGGGAGGATAGCGATGTCTTTAACTACTCGACAGTCCATGGCCAGCATGAAAATATAGTCCAATCGTGCGTGCGTGCGTGTGGTGGGATGCCGAGGTGTGTGTGTACTGTCGGGCCATTGGATGCAAAAGTCTCCAGGTGTCGCCTTAACCCTAGAGCGGCCGCCCAGTTCATCAAAAGATTAGCGTGGGTGATTCTACAGGCCGAGGGGGCTCCGGCGGTGTCAAGGTCAGGGTTCGTGACTGTGTTAAAATCCCCAACTATGGTCATTCCCGGGGGCAAGGCGGCAACCAGATTTGCAATACGCTTAAGGGTGGAGGCCATCAATGATGGCGGGGAGTACAGGGACAGCAAGTTTAGGGCCCGATCTCCTATGGTCCCTTCCAAGGCCCCAAAGCTATCTGAAGGGTCAGTGGTGGCCTTGCGTAGTACAAATGGGAGGGCGCGGCGCACAATGATGGCTACACCCCTTGACCCTCTATTAAAGCCGGAATGCCAGACCCCGCCATAGCAGTACCTCGCCAGGAAGGGGCAGTTGTTGCCTGAAAGGTGGGTTTCTTGGAGCATCAGTATGTCAACTGCGTGGCGTTGTGCGTATTTCAGGACCGCTGTTTGCTTGACTCTGTCTAACAGCCCATTAACATTCCAGGACATTATGTGAAGCGTTCCCCTCCCACTTTGAGTGTCAGTCATGGGGGATACAAGTGTGCGTTGAGACTCGCAAAACAGGTGGCAGGCGCGGGAGGAATGCTCCACCTGTGTGAGTTAGTAAGTGCATCCTTGTAGTGTAAGCTATGCGTGCAATTGCCATGCTGCCGGTCAGAGATGCTGGTGTAATGAACAAGATGTGTCCACAAAAAACTGGAACCACGGTCCCTCCCCGCCCCCCCTAAATTTCAGGAACGGAAACATCTGTCGACCCGAACAGAGGAGAACTGGAAAAAGAACCAAACTGAAACGCTTGAGAATGGGGATTCATGGAGGACCCCTCCTTATATCAGGATGTTCTGTGGCAGTGTCCATCAAGAAAGATAAGCGGCGGAAAGCTTGACTACTGTTCCTTGGGCCGCAGAGCTGATCACGGCCAGCGGTCCATTGCGGGCTCAGGGTAGGACCTTGAGGAGGTCCGGACTCCGGGAGAGATCAGTGTCGGTTAGGTCAGGTGGAGATGAGCAGGGCGGAGTTCCTCCCGGGTCCGAGAGGTGTGGGGAGCCAATGTGACACGCAGTTGGGCAGTCACTTGGGGGTGCTCTGGACTCTGAACGCAGACTGGGGCCCAGCGGTGAATGTAATCTGGAGCGCTGCGGACCTAGTTTCCTGTGCGAGCGACTGCGCTTAGGTCGTGATTCAGGTAGGTCCCTCGGGCATCCTCTGTGCGGCTATTGGGGTACTGGCCCTGGCCATTGAGTTGCAGAGGGCGCTCCTACATTAGCCACGTCCAGGCTTCCTCAGGGGATTCGAAGAAGAGGGTACTATTTTGGAACACCACTCGGAGGCGGGCCAGGAAGAGAAACCTATATTGGATGTTCAAGGCATGGAGCTTTTGCTTGACTTATCCGAAGGAGAGTCTTTGGCCCTGGACCTCCCGGGTATAGTCAGGAAATATTATGATCACCTAGCCTTGATATTTGAGATGTTGCTGCTTGCGTGCTTCAGCCAGGATGGAGTCTCGGTCCCTAAGATTAAGAATTCGCACTATTATTGGCCGGTGGGGTGCACCCTGTGGTGGCTTGAGTCAAGAGATCAGTGAGCCCGCTCAATTGCCAACCACGGGGAGAGGGAGCCCTCGGGCATCCACGAGCACAGCCAGCGTTCAATGAAGTCAGGTGCTCTGCCCTGTTCCGAGCCCTCTGGAAACCCCACCAGGCGGAGGTTGTTTCGACACGACCTGTTCTCGGCGTCCTCAGCCCGTCTGTGTAATTCTTGGGTTTGAGTTTGAAGGCGGCCAGCCTGGCTTTTAAGCTGTTGGACATCATCCTCCATCGTGGAGATGCAGGACTACGTTTCTTTGATCTGGGCCGTGGCATTACGAAAGTCTTGACGGACTAGAGTCATGTCAACCCGGACTTCGATCTTGCCCTCCACCGAAGATTGGGAGGTGCGAATGGCTTGGAGGACAGTGGTGAGATCCATAGTGGCGGGGGCATCTTTGTCCGAGGGCCCCCCAGTTGCACCGGTTTCTGTGGTCGTGTATTGGTCCATCTTGGTCTGCGTGGCGGGAGGTTTCGGTCCCTGGTCTCTCCCCATGGTCTCGTCCAGCCTGAGGAGCCGGGACCCCAGGTACGTCCGGCGTGGGTATGGCGGGAAAACGGGGAGCGATCGGATCAGCAGCCACGGGGCCCCTCTCCCACATCTCCAGGTGGTGGTGGGGTTCCGCAAGCAGTAGGTAGGCACTCTGGTCCGCAGCTCAAGAATGGCTCCGATAGGTCCCATCAACCCAGGTTACCGTGCAGTTTCGCGGTTGATCTCCTAAGCGTCTGCAGCAGGTACCGTTGAGAGGGTATGGATTGGGAGAGGGGACCAGTCGGCTCGGACCCAGATCGTGCTGTGGCTTCACACAACCGAACCAGGAGGGACCCAAGGATCAAGGATGTATCTGGGTCAGAACCAGAAACGGAGCGTACTCTGCGGACGTCAGCTCTCAGGAGCGGGCGAGAGGGAAAGCCGCCCTCGGCCTCATCTGACAACGGTGGGGCCCCCTGGGGAGCGCAGCCCCTAACAGGGTGGGAGGAGGGGGGCCGACGTGAGGGATATGAGGATGGCACGTGTCGCACCGGTGGGAGGGCCACCCAGAAGGATCAGTGTGTCCGTTGGCTGCTTCTGAGGGGTGGATGTCGCCCGATTTCCAGGGGCCTGACAAGGCAGATGGGTGAGGGGACCCAGTTCAAGCAAGCCGCCCTCCCGCTGCCCCGAGCGGCAGCCAACCCCCTCCATGCCCAACCACCCCCTCCATCCCCAACCACCACCGCAGGGCCTCAGGTGAGACGGGCAACAACAAAGTGGAAGAGTAAGGAGGATGGAAAGGCCCCTGAGGCACAGGAGCATCTCAGTATTCACGGCGATGTGAAGAGATAAGCGTGAGGGGAACGGCAGGCCCCCGCTGACCGAGATGTCAGCCGATGCCCCCACCAGCACCACCCCACCACTTCGCCAGCCAGACCAAGGCCTCAGCGAGTTGATGGACTCGCCCGCGGGTATATTGAGATGATCCTCAGTGCAAGGGCCTACTTTCATCTAGGCCAGAAGGCGCAGGATCCGCTGAGGCCGAGCACGGCTGGCAGAGTGTGACAGAGCTGGGGGGAGCAAAGACACAATTCAGCGGCTCCCCGCCGCTTACGTCAACAGTCGGATCCCCTCCGCCACAGTGGCAGGCGGCCCACTAGGCCCAGGAGAAGAGATGGATGCAGGCCCCGGGGCAGTCTCCAAGCGAGGACCTCGCTTCTCTCGCAGGGCAAAGGGCGCAGTCCCACGGGCAGTGTCGAGGCCGGGACACCAGGAGGTGGGGGGAGGGTGGAGGGAGGGTACCCAAGGCTTAGAATTACTTTCCAGGGTCAGTGCTGGGCTAAAAGATTCAGCACTGGGTTCTCTCCTGATAACAGGTGAGTAAATCGGAAAGTAATTCTAAGCATACTTACCAGTAACTTGTATCTCCTTCCATAGGAATCCACTGTGTGGTTTTCAGCAGAAAAGTTTCTAAGTGTCTATTTTCACAAACTAAAAATATTCCTAAAAAATCGTCTGTATGACTCAGTGCTGGATCCAGGATTCACCACTGAGTAAGAAAAAGTAACGATAACACTACTTACCTGCTAAGTGAATTTTCTGCCATAGGATAACATTGGTGATTTCTATGTGAAAAAAATTCTAAGTGTCAACTTTTAAAATACAATAATATTCCTTAAAAATCACTACTGTAACCAAAATGCTTTTACTCAACTGTTTATAGGAGATTTCCAATGACTGAATCTAGGATGCAGTCCTGTAGTTAGAAATGTAATCCATAAAGTAACTAATTGCATTTGACTAGAAATTCACATTGAGCTATGATATGTTATGGTATGTTATTTGAATTTCTAACACGCACAGCTACTCCAAGGAGTGTCCCGGCGCGAGCATAGAGAAAACAAAGCATAACCTGACTTTAAACAAAAAGATGGGTTTTTAACAGTTTTTTAAAAACTGCTGGATCTTCCACACAGCGAAGTACCAGAGGAAGCGCATTCCATGCTCGGGCCGCAAAAACAGCCAAGGAAGCACCCCCTAATCGGTGTCACTGGAAACAAGGGACATTCGTCAGCCTGAGGACCGAAGAGCGCAGTATCCTCCCTGTGACATAGAAGGAGAACAGTTTCGGCAAATAGCAAGGCCCTAGACCATGCAGTGCCCGATGGGCTATGGTGAGAGATTTAAACATCACTCGCGCCCTCACCGGGAGCCAGTGAAGGGAGCGTAGATAGCCACGCACACTATCCCTAGGCGGGATCCCACCCAGAAGGCGGGCCACCGCATTCTGCACCACTTGGAGTTTATTGAGGGAATAAGCTGGAATCCCCACATAGAGCGCATTCACATAGTCCAAACGGGAAAGAATGAGCGCACGTACCACAGATTCACGTGCGGCCTGAGGGAGCAGCGGGAAAAATCTTCTCAGGACTCTTAGGAGGCCAAAGCAGCAGCCCGTGAGTCTCTTAACTTGACTAGAGAAGGAAAGATTTTCATCAAACCATACTCCAAGATTCTTTGCGATCTGGCTATTGGATAATGGAGGTGGAAACTCGACTGGCCAGATCAGGTCTCTAAACCCAACAGGGAAGTTACCAAACAAAAGAACCTCCAACTTGTCTTCGTTACATTTTAATTGGGCCTTCGCCAGCCACTTGAAAACCGAAGATAGACAAGACTGGACAGGGGCCACGGTGACCACGTTTTTATCCCAAGTGAACAATAACTGAGTATCGTCAGCATAGGCAATCACCTTAGCCCCCAAACCCTCCGCTAGTGTAACGAGAGGAGTAAGATAGATATTAAACAAAAGGGGGCTAAGGGATGACCCCTGAGGAACCCCTGTGGGGACCCGCTGGAGTGAGGAAGCAGCCAGGGGTAACCATACTCGCTAAACCCGGACCTCCAAAAAGGACTTAATCCAACCCCAGGCAGAACCAACAACACCAATCTCCGCCAATCTGTCTAGCAATAGGGGATGGGGGACCGTATCAAAAGCAGCCGACAGGTCGAGCAGCTCTAAGGCTGCTCTCCCACCGGCATCAAGGCACTCCCGAATCGCCTCTGTCAATTCCACCAAAGCTCCCTCTGTACTATAGGAGGGGCGGAAGCCCGACTGTGCTGGATGCAGAAGCCCCTCCCTCTCCACAAACTCAGACAACTGTCTTCTCACACACCTTACCCAGGCTAGGAAGGAGAGAGATGGACCTATAATTCCCCGGAGTCAAGGGATTAAGGGAAGGTTTCTTCAGTACGGGGAGGATTTTAGCCTGCTTCCAAACACTTGGGACCCTAGCATCTCGCAAAGAAAGGTTAATGATACTATTGACCTCGGAATTCACCACATCTGCCACTGAGGCCAATAATCTTGCAGAGCAGGGGTCCGCCGGTGAGCCAGACTTCAGTCCCTTCAGAATCCTCAACGTACAGGCTAGATCAACCGGAGAAAAATTAGCCAGGGAGTGATTAGGAGAAATAACCTCAGGAGTGGGAGAACGAGAAGACTCAGATGAGGGAGGACACGATTGAGCACCAGGTCGTGTAAAGCTGTCTTGTATCCCTTGGATTTTATCCAGAAAAAATGTGGATAACGTATCGCACCATGCCGCCGTCGCGGGCAGAGCGCTACTCTGTGCTGTCGGAGACATAAAGCTCTGTACGATGGCAAAGATCTCTTTTGAGTTATTGTGGGCCTGGTCGATACGAGCGGCAAAATACTCCCTTTTAGCTAGGGAGATCGCCTTGAAATAAATTTTTTGGCCCTGCCTGAGCCGACCCTTAGCCATCAAACCATATTTACTAAGGCGCCAAAAGCGCTCCAATTTCTTACAGTCCTGCTTCAGAAGTGTCAGCTCAGCTGTAAACCATGGTTTGGAGGGAGACTCCCTAGGGCGCCTCCTAGAAGTGGGAATGGCGATAGCAGACATGGTGCCCAGCATCCAGTTAGAAAAGGCTGCAAGGCTCCCATCCAAGTCCTGAGGCAGGGACGGCCTACTGTCCACCAATGCCAAAGCAAATTTGGTGGGATCAATTTTGTTAAAGGGGGGTTTATGACAGACTACAGATCTAGAGCTCGGTAAGGCTACTTCCCATGAGAAGTAAGTCATATAATGATCCGACCAAGAGACAGGAAGTGGGTCATTAGCTTTGATAGGGAACTTAGAAAAAATAGGATCAAGAGTATGGCCCCCTTGATGGGTCGGCTGGGTGACCCATTGGGAAAGCTGCGCTAGTTGAAAAATATCAAGGAACTCTATCGTGTCCCTAGAATCTTTTTGATCCAAATGGATATTAAAATCTCCAAGAATCAAATAGTGGGAGAAACGTAGAGCCTGCGCTGATACAGCCTCATCACAGGCCTAAAGAAAAGAATTCACCAAGCCTGGTGGACGATAAATCAGAGAACCTCCCAACGTAAAGTGGGCTGAGAAACGAATACTAAAATCAAGGGCTTCACAGCCCCCCCCATATACTAAGGTCACACTTACAGAGCTCCCACTTCTCTTTAAAAATAACAGCCACCCCACCTCCTCTCCCCATAGCCCGATCTAATCTACAAATGTTATACCCCCCAGGAATGGCCAATGGATCTATAGGATCAGAGGAGCTATCCAACCAAGTCTCTGTAATAAATAAAAGATCCAGAGAGTTGTCATCCAGTAACTCAAACACTTCCGAGTGATGTTTCTTCAGGGAATGCACGTTTATCAGCGCCGCTGAAATAGTAGGTACCCTCGTGGACCTACTCGAGGAGTTTGGCACAAGACATAAAGGAAACCCACAGCCCAAGCAAATAAAATCTTGCGTACCCCGTAAGTTAGGATAAATCTGGTGGTCACAGCTCATTCCCCTTAAGCGTTTAAGCGACTCACTCGAAAAACACCGGCGAAGAGACCCACCAAGGACCTGAGGGGCAGCATGACTGGCCCCGGCCGCCGACAAGACGCTGACGAGCGCAGACGGGCTTGCCTTAGGCGCGCCCGCTGCGCGAACGCGCAGCGTGCATTTAAATAGCTCCGGTGGCCAGTAGACTAGAAAGCGCCCAAGCAAAACAAAATGGCGCCTCTCGCTGGCACACCGGAAGACAGCCGGAAGTGAGGATGCCCCGAAAAGCGGAGTTTCGTAAAAACTCTGACTGTCCCAAAATTTTTAATTGCATACAGAAAAGTGCAAGCAAGCGGCGATTTTAAAAGGGATTAAAATAAAGTCACACACAGTAAATACAAGCAATAGCAGCAAAGATAGAGCAGCGTTAAAAGTAAAGTGCAGGTTCAATTTGTCAGCCCCTAAGCTCAATGTTGCATTGTGTTTGAAATTGTGTTGCCCATTGCAACAACTGTAACTACTGTACTTAAAAGTCTATTGCCTATTTGCAAAGTATTTAAACTAAAGTAATTCATTCTGAGAAAGTATATATTGTATTGTAATGTATAATGTAATTATAATGTAATTACAAAAATAATATATCTAAAAATAAATAGTTAAAAAAATGTAGCAAATCAGTATCAAAAAAATCAGTATAACAATTAATACATTAAAAATTGTCATTTACAAAACCTTTGAAATTCACTGAAAAAACCATAGGTTTCAGGCCTGATATAATTAGGAATTAGATTTAAAAAGCCTTAGAAATTCAGTGATGTCATTTGAGATGTCATCAGTGATGTCACTGACCATGTCATGAATGATGTAATATGTGACATCATCAGCAGTGGATTGCGGGCGCGCGAGATGTAGTTAGTACAACTAACTCTATCGGAGGAATTTCAATGGTTTTGTTCGAGTGAAATGTCCAGCTAACTATAACACCCCTAAAACCTATGGTTTTTTCAGTGAATATATATATAATGCAATCGTGTGCCACTGGGCAGCTGTCCATCGAGGAACCGCAAAGATTTGTGATCATGTTGTTCTTATTAATGCTCTGAAGCAGACTTCTGTCAATGTGAGTGTTACGTAAAACAACAAGTAAATATTATCCCAAAGTGAAAATAACTTTTGAAATTCTACCTGCTGTAAAATCCCATTTATTTTTCAAATTATAAGGATTTGCTCGGCTCTTAAGTGACAACTTTTGGCACAATGGGAAGACATGTATGTTTAGTACAATAAAGCATAGGGCGGTTTTTAATGAGAAAAAAAAGACTTGAGAGTATTTGGTCTAAGTTTGGTGCTAACAGAGATGATTTTCTCTAGCAGTTTGCTCTGTAACATTAAGTTTGATAATCCACACAATATCATCCAATGTTCTCCAAAAAAGAGAACAGGCAGGTGCTGCTATTAGAGCTTTCTTTTGCTTTTCTCGGCAAAAGTGTCCAGGGCAAGGTAGATTTAACAAATTATGAAATGTAATACTGAAAGACTAATGTATTATTGCTTGGGCCTGGCCACCAAAGCCAGCTTAACCGGATGCCTATTGTTAAAATACAACACACTACGATAGAATACAATAATGCTTTCAAGGAGGGGTGATGAAACAAGTACATGTTGCTAATGCTTGGTAATCCGCATTATTTCTTTTGTGTATTTTTACTGATTATACAAAAATGGAGGACATATATTCTCTCTTCGGAAGGGTCTATACAATGTGTAAAGGACTTTTTCAGAGCTGTGCCAGTTTTTTTCCCCCTAAGATGCATCTGTGCTTTTGCAAGCTGAATGTTGATACATATACTAAATGTTCTGTCCTCTCTCAGGTATCATCAAGCAGGCTTTCGTCATTACCTAAACATAAACTTTTTAATAAAAATATGAGGAGTTTTGTCTACTATAAGATCCACGTTGCATAGTGTACAGGTCCGGTTTCCAGGTCTGTCTCAGTCTATCTCTACTTCCTGTCCATGCCGTAAATACTCGTTTAAAGTAATAAAATAATGAATACATTTTTTAAGTATTCACAAACAAAGTCTTAGTTTTCCCTAACACTCCGGTTTCACATATTCAAAATCAACTATTTATTGGGGAAAAAATATATAGCATCATTCACATCAAACTCTTAGCGAAAAATGTCATAAGTGAGATAACATTTCTTTGCATTGAAAAGCAACAAAAAGGAACTGGAGAAGGAGGCACACCACCACGTGGAAAATATAAATAATATTGACAGTTTTCTGCAAATCCATATTTCTGCTAAAATGATGGCCCACAAATGTACAACTGAGCTTTGAAAAATAAAATATGTGCCTGTTCTTGGAGGCTGAATCGCTCATCTCCACAGCCGGGGACGATATAGGTCAATTGAAGACCCAGGTGGCCCGGCTCCAGACTCAGACCTCAGAACTCCACCGACGGGCCAAGACGACGAGAACAGGTCGAGAAGGAATAACCTGTGCCTCATAGGGTTTCCCGAGGGGGCTGATCATGGCAGAGCGGACACATTTGTGGAGACCTGGGTGAGATCCTGGATACCTAAAGAGGCCCTCTCTCCATGGTTTGCGGTCGAACACGCCCATCGCTCCCTGGCTCCCCGGCCTCCGCCTGGGGTTCCACCCTGGCCCATCATCATGAGGGTCCTCAATTTCCGTGACAGAGACGCTATCCTTAGGGCGGCGAGGACGCCAGGTTCCGCGATTTACCAAAACAGCTCGATTATGCTTTTCCCAGACTATACCAGGGAGGTGCAGGCCCAACGATGAACATACGACGACGTCAAATAGAAGCTCCGTAATCTGGGTCTTCGTTATGGTCTCCTTTTTCCGGCCTGGTTCAGAGTTGTTTTTCACAACACTCTTTTTCGACACCCCTCAAGCGGCCTGGACTCGGCTCATAGAGGAGCACCCCCTCCGGATTCGTCCCACCTCCCCCCCTGATCGAAGGAAGTCTATGCTGCCCCAACCACCCCTTCCCAAGCCGCAGCGGCGCCGCACTCAGTCCCGCAAGAAGGGTTACCGGCACAACGGGGCCTCACGATCGCTGGACGCAGTGTCCCAATTGCTCATTACCTCTGAACTGCCTCGGGTCTCTGGGTCTCACAGCCTGACCGGTTCTCTGATCGATCTGAGCCAGGTCCCTGATCCCTTCGAGACACTGTGCCCTGCCATATCTGACTCTGACTTGTCTAGGAGTCCCGCACTTAGGGGATCCGGAGAGGATGACTGAGTCGGACCCTGCGGACCTGGGACCACAAAGTGTTTAAGTTCTACTGCAACAATAGCTTATCAGTCTACATGGAGGGGTCCATCAATGCCACGAATATGTCCTGCTAATTGTTTTAGCTTAGCACTCAGATTTGTTTGTCACTATTGTTATCATTGTTTTTTGTTAATTTTTCCTTTTCAGGGCGACAGATGCTTCATTTTCAGAAGTGTAGGGTGGGGGGACCGTTGCCTTCTGATTGTTTATGGTTTTTGGCCTCGTTTGGGCCACTGTTTTTCGTTTTTCATGCCAGCTCACTGCACAGATACGCCACTACCGATGACAAGAGACCTGCCACACTACACGAGCCCTATCCTTACACCCAGACTCTGAGATGTCACCTTCCTTGGGACCCGGGACTCTTTGCGCTGGTCCACACATACACAACCCAGTCACACGATGTCATCTCTTAATTGACCCCTCCAAATTCTGTCGTGGAATGTCAATGGCTTATTAGACTGTATAAAACGAACCGCAGTTCTTCTCAGTGCCCAAGGCCAAGCGCCCGATATCCTCTTCCTACAAGAAACGCACCTCCTGGGACCTCAATGCACCTTCCTCACCCGATATGGGTTTGATAGGGTTTGGCATTCTGGTCTCGCATGGGGCTCCCGGGGAGTGGCCATATTGATCCGTAGAGGCCTCCCCTTCAATCTGGTACAGGTAGAGACTGACGCACAGGGGTGATACGTGGCCTTAACTAGTAGGCTCGAGGGTCATCTTCTCAATCTCTTTTGTGCATACATTCCTCCCGCCACAATGCCCTCTGCCCTCCGATGCCTTACACTGTTAATTTCGACTTTCAATTAGGGTCTGACGGTCATTGGGGGCGACTTCAACACTGTTATGCAGCCTTCTCGCGACACAACAGGTGTTCCCTCCACGTCCCGCCTTGCCTCTGCTAAGCGCATTTCTGATTGGTCCTCTGCCCTGGGTCTCTGCGATGCCTAGAAGGTCTGGAGCCCCGCCGAGAGCAATACACTCACACCTTGGCGGCTCACCATACCCACTCCTGTATTGATTTGATCCTGTTGCCAGCCACCGACTTTCAGTTGGTGCCTGGGGTTACTATCCTTCCTCGAGGCATCTCCGATCACTCCCCTGTCTCCCTCCGTCTGGGGCGTGCCCCCGATGGAGTTCGCACGATTTGGCAGATGAACGCATGGTTCTTACAGGATGCGGAATTCGTTGAGTCCCTCGGGCAAGCACTATTTGTTTATCAACAAGGGATCGGTTCCCTCCCCGGGCACGCTGTGGGAGGCTGGCAAGGCTACTATGCGGGGTGTGGCTAGAGGCTTGGTCCATGCAAAGCAAACGGCCCAGACCGCCCGCCTGATACAGCTCGAGGCCCAAGCCGCACAGTTGGAATCATCCCAAGCCTCTGCAGAAAGTGCTCACTCCACCCGACAGCTCGCGTTGCTCCGGGAGGAGATCTGCCAGATCTCCCTAGAATCAGCTAAAATGTTATGGCGTTCCTCGGTGGCGCGTGTATACGGCTGGAGTGACAAAAACAGGAAACTACTCCATAATCTGGTTTCATATCCCAAAGTCAACCGCACAATCCCCGAGGTCTGCGACGTGGCCAGCACTCATAATTTTACCTCGCAAGCCATCGCCCAAGCCTTTGCAGGCTATTATGCCCAACTTTACGCGGTCCGGCCTCCCGAGGCCTCCCTGGCAGACCGGATGACAGAGGCTGCGACTCAGTTGCCCCGTCTAACCCAAGCTGTCTCGGAGAATCTGGACCTCCCCTTTACCCCGGAGAAGATACACAGGGCCATTTCACTCTTACACTCCGGCAAGATGCCAGGGCCGGATGGATATTCCCAGGAATACTATGCGGCCTACCGCGACTTGCTGGTTCCTCACTTAGTCGATCTGTTCCGACATGTGGTGGAAACGGGCTCCTTCCCCCCCAGAGACCGACGTGTGGTTATTCCTAAAACACAGACGCCCTCCCTCTCCTGCACAGACTACCGCCCTATTTCCCTCATCAATACCGAGGTGAAAATCTTTGCCACTCCCTTGGCCCAATGCCTCCGCCCCCTCTTGCACGATTTGGACCATCCAGACCAATGTGGCTTCATGCCTGCCCGTGGTACCCGGCACTGCATACGCCGCTTTCACCTCGCCCATCGCCGTCAGCTCACCCCGTATTTGGCCCTGTTTTTTATCGACTTTGATACGGTTGATTGGAGTTACCTGGAGGACGTGCTAGAAACTATGGGATTTGGCCTCCCATTTAGGGTTTCATCCGTGTTCTGTATTCTAGCCCTAAAGCACGGGTCCTGACTAATGGTGCGCTCTCAGAGGCGTTCTCCATCCAGAGGGGCACCCGCCAGGGCTGTCCGCCCTCGCCACTCTTATTTGCGCTGGCAATGGAGCCCCTGGCCTCTCTCGTACGCAGTGATCCCCGAATCCATGGATGGGCCTGGGACCCCTATTGTGTAGACAAAGTCGCCCTTTATGCGGACGACGTCCTCCTTTTCCTAGCGGATCCCGAGGACTCTGGCCCATTGTGCTTAGAAGTCCTTTACGCCTTTGAGCGAGTCTCCGGCTTGCGGCTCAACCCGGCGAAATCCACTCTGGTTCCCCTCCACCCGTCACAAGCCTGTTTCGACTGGCAGACAACTATTCCCCTGCGTAGACAGTCCTTCAAATACTTAGGAATTTGGGTAACCTTGCTCCCGAAGCTTGAATGGGCCCTCAACCTTACACCCCTGGTTACCAAGGCCAAGGCAGACCTCAAGCGCTGGCAATCCCTTCTTCTCAATCCCCTTGGCAGAAGAGCGCTCTTTAAAATGATGGTTCTCCCCTGCTTCCTGTATAGTCTTCAAAACATAACTTTTCAACTCCAGGGGAGCTGGTTCCGCGAGATTGATGGTCTGCTCACCCAGTTTTTGTGGAGAGGCGGGAGGCCGGGTATGGCCCTGGCTGACTGTCGGATACCTCCTTAATATGGTGGTATGGGCATGACCAATCTTCATCTCTATTATTTGGCCACAAGACTTATTGTTGTTCATGACTGGTTCGCCGGCGGCTGGTCCGACCCGGCATACCAGGATGAGCTCTGGTCCATGGATTTTCCACAGCTCCAAGACTACTTGTACGGGGCCCCCATACCACAAGTCCTTCCCCCTATCACTAGGGCAGTCCTACTGGCTTGGCGCACTGCCCTGCGCCATACGAAATGGGATAGGAAGCTTACCCAACACACACCCCTGTGGAATGGTGCCTGGCTGCATGAGACTTCAACTCTCCGGGACTTTCGTCAATGGAAGCGCATTGGGATCTCGCTTCTTGGGGACATCTGGGTTGGGGACTATATCAGGGCCTTCGCAGATTTGCAACAGCGCTACTACCTCCACGCCTCCCAGTTTTACAAATACCTGCAGCTTCGCTACGCCCCCAATGCTCACATTTCTTCACCCATCTCCCTCTCCGAATTCAGTCCCCTCGAGGCCCAAGTTATGATGGGGAACCTAGGTAGAGAAGGGCCTCACGGATCTACCGCTCCCTTGTGAACAATGGCCTGCGACCCTAAAACCACTGTGCGCCCGCTGGGAGGGTTTGCTGGGCCCCTTGGAAGATGCAGACTGGCGGGATGCCCTCACGGCCCCCAAGACCTTGACGACCCCCTCCAAACTGCGCCTAATCCAACTCTACTCTTTGCATATGGCATATCTAACTTCTGCGCGTTTGTATAGAGCTCGACTGCGGCCCTCTCCGACTTACGCACGATGTGACCATGCCCAAGCTGACTTTTACCATGTGGTCTGGCAGTGCCCCGCCAATGCAACATTCTGGGCGGGTGTGGAACTAGAACTTATACAGACCTTGGGGTGGGTAGTCCCTCATGACCCACTACGTTTGCTTCTAGGTGTGTTTGATGGTCTGGATGGCTATCGGGCCGATAAACGTTTCCTTGGGACCGCAGTGGCGGTGGCAAAGCGGGACATTGCGGCGGCCTGGTCTCAGGCCAAACCCCCTATTGTACGGAAGTGGCGATGGGGGGGGGGGGGGGGGGGGGGTGGTGGGGGTGGATTGGTGCGGGACCCAGGAGGAACCCCTCTTTGAGGCCGGGGCTGCCCTGAACTGTTCGAAAAGATCTGGGGTAAATGGTTCAATCTATTGTCTTGATTAGTGTATGTGTTGCTAATTATCCTGATACACTTGCACAGGGACCTATTCTAGAGCCTGATAAACAGGTCTACGTCCTCACCCCTACTGTTAATGATCATTGATGTAATGTGCTTGATTTTGCTGTCAACGTGAATATTTGGTTTCTTTTAAATATCAATAAATTTGATAATCAAAAAAAAATATGTGCCTGTTTGTGGACTTTCATAAACCATTGAATATCAGGCACCCAGTATTGTTACTGAAATGTGTCCCATGTGTCACAGGGAATGGATATAAGGCTTCAATATGACAATGTACCTTAAAATAAAATGCAAGATCAAACCAAATAATATGAAAACAGGTTATTTTACACAGAGAAAAGGTGTGTATTGGAGATGTAGTGGGAGTTCCACTCTACACACATGAATGAATGAGCTATGAAGGGATCTGCTTCAGGACTAAATAAGGAAGGCAATTTTAAATGTCCTCTTTAATATGGAGGATTTGGTAAAAAGGCTTACAACAAAGTGTTGACATCTTAAAAAGATCCTACCATTTGTGGCACATAAGCACAAAGCAAAAACTACAACAACGACCTTCGAAGCACACATGCCATAACATTCGTAAATACATCTTATTCCAATGATAAAAAAGCCAGACGCATGTAAGGCAAATACCTATTAAAGCATCATTAGAGCGCACTAGAACACGTCACGTAATCCACAATGGACGTCCAGTAAAAAAGCCCTGCAGAACATTTTATGCTATAAAATCTAAAATGTCCCATATGTACAGAGCTGTAAAACAGTAGATAATTGCATCTGATTGACTCTTTATGCAATACACTTGTACATCACCCGAGTCTCTGTCCTGCTGAGGGCCAAGTGGAAGATGATCCCAAAAGGCAATAGGTAATTGCGTTTCTGCCAACATACATCGTAGGTGCACACCAGTGTCCATATTAATGAACGCAGTGCAGAATGTGGCTAACAGTGCTCACTGGGGCAGAAAAGAAAAATGTTACATAAACTTCAGGGTTTGTTTCAAAGTTAGTTCCTGCGAGGCCTATTGCTAAAGATCCAAAAACAACCAGCAAGAAGAAAACACATTCACTTTCCTATAGAGTGCCAAGCAAAAAAGAAGAATTACATCAGAGGTTTTGCATTGAAAAACCAGAGTTTCAATAGGTATGTAATGAACAAAAGATGTAAGTTCTGCTAGGAAAAAATCTATGAGATGACAGAAAAATTGCACAATACTTAGAAGCAGGTAAAAATACAAGACACTCAAAAGTCCAAAAAGATAAGAAGGCACGGCACAAACAGCCAATTAAAATGCTCTTAAAAGAAACACTTTGAGTGTTTGAGGACAGCCATGCATATTCTGACTGACTGAGACTCAAGTAAACAAAACTGCTGAAACACTTGCATTTGAACTTCAAGTAAGGAAGCTTTAAAACCTGACGTTCAAACACTCAGGAGAAGTAAATTCTTTATAGGAGCTACTTCTGCTAGCACGCACCTCAGTCATTACATTATCCACAGATATGCTCTCCTTTTAATGTACTTTAAAGACTGTGCTGATATATTTCTCATCCTCTCTGAGGTAGGCAACCCTGCTGTTTTTTCCACAGTCCACTGTCACCTTTGATCAAAAGTTAGTTTTCAGTTTCCTTTGAACTGTATATTACTGCATGATGTTCCTTAAACTCTATGATGAGGGTTTTAACTGTTTTGATGCTTTTCTTAATATGTTGTAGCACTCCGCTCATTTCAGCTTCAGGTGCATTACAGAATTATTTCCAAATGAATATATATAGGTAACTAGGTGGAACAGTAAGTTTCAATAAATCCCATACTGCCTCCTGCTTTCAAATTACCCACTTTTGGTATATTTTCCCCATCATATTGGGGGAGGGGGGGGGGGCGGGGGAACAACAAGGGAATTCTTTTACAATTTTATTACTTCAAGAAACCTGGAGAGAACAAACGACTCCCTTGCTTGGGTTTAATGAGTATAGTCTACGGGCAGTGCAAACTAATAAATCAGGTCGTGCAAAGTGTCGGCTCTCGTGATACATTGCGGCCGACCTAAATTTAGTAGTGGAAGTGGTGGATTTTGATCTTGGCTAGTTACAATGTCTTGTGTTATATAATACTGAATTTAGTTTAATTATACTTAATGTATATCTAAGTGCCAGAAAAACTTAAACTACGCAGCTGTATATCTTGCGAGATATCTTAAGTACATTAATAATCCAGCACCCTGAAGCTGGCCTTATAGTCTCTGGTGATTTTAATTTGCATCTGATTCAGTTTCTTTCAGTAAATGGTAAGACTAACGGAATGCAAAAGAGTGTTGTGATATAATTTCCCAGGCTGGGTTTCGTTTGTTAAAAGAAAAATCTAGGCTCATTCCATTGTTTAAAAATTCGAAACAAGGATTAATTATTGACTATATGTTTATTTCAGAAAACTTAAAAACAAAATTGTCTGAATATAGGGTAATCCCTCGGCTTGAAAGTGATCATAATCCTCAAATCATAACATTTAATTCTTTAGTGAAGTGCAATCCTAGACCTAACGAACTTCCCAACATGGCCCACTCCTCATATAATCTGAAGAGGTTAGTCCGGCATACGGATAAAGAAGAAGAAATAACACAAGCTGATAAAACATTAATAAAGAAATGTGATCAGTGCGAGCTGAGGGATGTCAATATGATTAGCAACTGGAACTTCATAACAACATTGCTGGTGGGGAAATTTGCAGCCCAACAGCATCGGAAACCAAATAATCCATTCACTTCTAAGCAATTTAAGTTAAAATAAATCTGTTATTAGAGCATTTCGGAGGGCCTATGCTCACAGATTCCTTCAATCCTAAAACATGATGGAACTTAGAAAAGTTTATAAACAAAAAGTTTGGAAGGCTAAATCTAATTATCAAACAGGGCTTTGGAACAACTTATTATCTGCCTCCAAACAAAACAATGCAAAAAGATTTTGGGCTGTAATTAACAAGCTTGAAAGGGGAGGCAGCAGGGCATTCTGTGTAAATATATCGGAAACGGGTTGGGTAACTTTTATTACTAATCTGTATGGCACGGCGGATCAAGCGATAAATCAACCAGGTATGTGCCTTGGTTACGGGAAAAATAGTATATCAATTATTGATATGGAGATTGGCATGTGCCAGGGGATGAATACCCCTGTGAAAGTTAGTGATTCCAGTTTTGATTTGAGCATTAATTTAGAATGTATAAGTTGTAATCGAATACTAACTCTGCAACGTGGGCTTCACACAAATGGTGCTCCCGCTCCTAATGGGCTGCCTAATGCCTTGTTCCCTGCCAATGCTGACATGTGGGCTGGAACTTTACATAAATTGTTCAATTAAGTATTGACATTGGTAGCATCATGGCAAGGTAGCATGCTGCAGCCTATTGGTCCGGTTGACAATCCCGCTAACTACCGGTTAATTTCATTAACTGATGTTGATGCTATGGTTTTTGCCTCTAGTCTGTTGAGAGAATTGGAAAAATGCGCTACGCAGGAAAGCATCATTCCGCTTAACCAAACTGGTTTTCGGAAGGGCCAATCTACCACTACCAACCTGTTGGCACTTACTTTACTTGCGGAGCTGGCGGTCTTGAAAAACACAAAATCTATATATTACTTTTATTGATCTAAAGGCAGCCTTTCATTCAGTGCCTCGAAATTTTGGTACGGAAAGAATTGCTTGGCTTGGGTATCCCAGGGAAACTGTTGAAGGCTATTATCCTTTTATATACGGATACCTGGGTTCAAGTCAGGCTAGGTGATGGGTAGTTCTTTATCAAGGAAATCAGAACATATAATGGCCTAAAGCAAGGGTGTGTTCTGGCCCCTTGCCTTTTTAACTTATGTTTATCAGATCTTCTTCAGCATCTGGACTCTGTTAATGCCAATGCACCAAGGTTGGGAGGGGTGCAAATCAGCTACCTCCAATATGCTGATGATACTATCCTTCTGAGTCACACTCATATTGGCCTATAAAGCCTCCTAAATACTTTTGATGACTCCATACAAATAAATGGCCTTGAACTGTATGTTAAAAAAACTAAAATGATTAAATTAGGACCTGTAAAATAGAAGTTTAATACATGGAGGGCCAGATCAGGGCCAATTGAAGTAGTTAAAACACATAGATATTTAGGGGTGGTGTTTGATAACAGTCTCTTTTAAATACCATTTTAAGGACCTATGGGCAAAAACTGTGATTTTAATTCGTGCTTTTAAATGTTTGAAAAATCGTTGAATTGTCAATGATATGAACATATTCTTAAAGTCATGAAAGCCAAGTTACAGCCCACCCTTTTATATGGCTCATCCATCACCAGAGGGAAAGATGCGACGCTCCTACATCTACTGGTAGTTAGGGCCTTCAAATCAACTTTTGGGATCCGCAGATCAGTAGGCTAAGCAGCAATAAGATTAGAGTTTGGTCTTCAAAGACAGTGCTTGGTGTCAGAAGGAGCTTTTTTGAAATGTATGTACTGTATGTTTTCTTCTGCTCCTGCTTCCCTGGGGAACAACTGCTGGCTAGAAATAAATAAGTCTGCTATGCTGTTTAATGGAGATCTCATATTTTAACCTGCCTAAGGGATATTGGTCTGCAAATAGTGCTCCAAAAATTGAAAATGCCCAATTATAAGTTAATCTTAAAAAAACAGATCAAAGCTGAACCCCTTAAATTGGATAAAAACGCACTAGCAGGGAAAAATTATGCATTGCATGTGATTAACTCATACCAGTTTTTACGTATTCAGCCATATCTGACTGCTCATTTCTCGGCAAAAATAAAAAATATTTTTTTTAATCTACGAATGGGAATAAATCTAACAAAAGAGGGCACGCAGCCTTGGATTCATCAGTTGCCGAATTCTAACTGCAAACTATGCGGATGGCCAAAAGAATCATTAGAACATATATGATGCGTGTCCCCTAAATTGATTAACATTTGGGGTACCTTCTTGAAACCTCTAATTTTGAAGATTGGGGTTAGATCCGTTCCCCAGGCATTTATTAGGTCCTCATCTGGCGAATCGATCCCATTGTTATGCCAACTGATAACATTTCTACATGCAGACGAAAAATGTTTGGTATAATCAGTTTGATGAGATGTATTATATCTATATCCCTTGAACTTAAGAGCCTTTTGCAGTTTGATATGTTGTAGAACTTAGTGTTCATGCTGCTAGGGTAATAATTAGAAATGTAATAACTGAAGCTACTCTGTTATAGTAATTATTGATGCACTTTATTATTGTCTTTGTACAATGGAATAACTAATTATTGCACGTCGGCACTTTAATATGCAATATGTGCAATATCCTGTTATAGTAATTATTGATGCATTTTTAATATGTGATTTCAATGGAATTACTATTTACTGCATGATTTAGCCCATGTTTGATAGATTTTATAATCTCTTTTTTGTATGCACAATGTATGGTGAATTGGTCTGGTTTTATGACATAATTATGAATGTATTGGTAAATTGTTATTATTTGTGGTACAGTTTTTAGATATTGTGTGACTGTGAAGATGTTTTGATTGCAATGATTTTTATTAATCAAGCATTAAAGATCTTATTATCCTCGTATCTTGATGGCATCTTATATTTAAGCGGGATGACTTTCATGTATGAAATTTAAATAAAATACATTTATTATTTCACTTACTGTACGGCTGTAATTCTCTTTGGCTTAAGGATGAACAATTGAAGGAAAACGTGTTTTAGACAGAGGCCCGTAACCATTATCTCAGCTAGCAACAAGATCGTAAAATGAATTGAGAGCCGTTTATTATGAGATGCATAGCATTGGATGTGTTTAAAGTTATACTTTTGATATGTTCTCTTTAATTTTTTTTTTTTAAACAGATTTTATTCAGCAATTTTCAGGTACACAAATAAGTCAATGGGATTAAGGCTTACAGCGTGTGATCAGGTGCCGATAAATAGAATTGTTATGCGCATAGTTCCCGGTGCAGAGTTCACCATGCGTGGACCATGGGGAATGGTCAACAGAGTATGGTGTTAGAGTTCTCAGGGAAGTTATGCGCTGCACTGTCAAGGTAGGAGAACGACATCCAAATAATTTCTCCCAGTCCAAGATTATTGAAGTCGCAACAAACAACAAGAATAACGTACCCTTCCCTTCCCCCCTATGTAACTCCCCCCAGAAAGCATTCACCTTACTATTACATGTAACTGTTTTAGTTATTTCTTCATTTAATACATTAATTATAAGTCATACGACAGCACAGGGATGGGAAGCAGGTTTCATGGGTGCCAACTGGTTGGGCACAGCTGGGCCTCAGTAATTCCATACCACTGCAGAATCCCTGGGGTGATAGCGAAGATACAGCCCGTTACCACTGGATTTATCAGGTTCCTAGAGTAGGAGAGCTAAACCGTGTCGACTGCCTGAATGTCTCTAGGACCCCTAAATATATGGGAAAAGATACCAAATAAGTTAGGCCACAGTAGAAGTAGAATGAGAGACACAATATACACCCCTATATAAACATACCTCAGCATCCCTGGATAAACAATTAGACCTGGAGCATAATTCAGCATATGTTAAATGCTGTTAACACTCGCCACCTTTCTGGGTATGACCTCTTGGCCTTTTAGGTGGCTCAGAGTAGGCTGGAGCAGGGTACGAAGTAGAACTGGAAACAGCCAGATAATGTGAGGCACAGGAAGAAGCTGGAGACCTGAAGTGCTGATAGAAGTTCCAGTCTAAAAAAGGGCAAAGCACAAAGGCGATAGAACACAAGCAAGTTTCCAAGAAATCAACAAAAAGGTATTCTCAAGTGGAGGCCCTGGGACGAACTAAGCGGGACTAAGCATCACAAGGAAAACCCAACAATACAATTTAACCAACCAGCATTACTCAAGCTGAAGGTGTGCTTTGGAACAATGTTGGCACTAGTGACAAATAAGAATAGAGTTTATTGATTCTATGTCAGAACCGAAGGCTCAGATTATGCTTATTAGTCTTTACTGGAATAATGAACAGCAGCCAATAAAAAACATTATATTCAAAACTAGATTTCCCATGAATATATGAACAAAGCCATGGATCACATGCACCCATCACATATGATCTTGTTCCATAGGTATCCGAGATCATCATTTTTGCCTCCTCTTTCTTTGCTGCTGCACAGCCGAAATAAGTACCCCGCATACATTTCTTATTAAATATGTTCTTAATTGGATTCTGTATATTAATGTAGCCGCGAACGTCACATTTGTGTCTAGGGGTGCAGGAACTTCTGCTCCCGCCTATACTGTTGCCTTTTTTGTCCATTCTCATTCTGGTGATTTGTGGTCAGCTGACACATTTTTTATCCTTCTGAAGTTTCAGTATTTATTTGTTGTTCAGCACAGTACACTTCTCCAAGTGTTCCTCGACTGGAGAATTGTGGGGGGAGGAGCAGACTGCGTCAGTCACTTGTTCTGACGGATGCAGTCCTCTTTTTATGCCAATGATTTCAGCACTTGTATGCGCACCCGCCTACCCCAGCCACACAGTACACGCCCAAACTCAGGCTGTATCTTATTCGGGCCAGAAAGCAGCCATTAGAAAGCAGACATTAGGCCGCATGTTTAACCTGCAAAAATCTTTCTAATTACAGGCTGTGTTCCCCATTGACAACCCAGTCATTAGAGTTTGGCGGCGTTTGTAAAATTTCACGAGGCTGGGCACTGAGGGCACTATGTCAGCTCGGGAACGCAAGCTGCGCGATTTCCACAGAAAGGCACCGATCAATCCTGATAGATCCCAAATTGTGCGGAGCCATTAAGAGTCTCCCCTCTCATACCCCTCCCAACAAGACAAATTGCTGCATCTTACTTCCAATAGACAACGTTGATGCGGTCCAATATATCAACAAGCTGGGAGGGATAAAATCCAGTTTGTGTGCGGAAACTGCCACAGACATCTGGCATTTCTAGCCTATAACATGGGAGATTGGTCATGGCAGAATACATTCCAGGCCAACAAAAACGTCATAGCAGATTGGCCATCATTCTAGAATCTTTCTGTTGCCGAACACCACTAACCTGTGTTAGCTATTCAGACCCAATCCACAGGAGCGACGAGAATTTCCTCACACTCCCAAAGCCTGTCCACGGAAGAGCGAGTCAGATACACTCAAGCCGTAGATTGACCCTTGGAGATGTGGGGACCAAAAGCCTAGAAGATTATACTTCAGATCCCCCAGCTGGTTTCCTCAGAACGGTCAGAGAAGAGGATAACCTACAGAGGAGACAATGAAGAGAATATTAGAAAACTGACCACCCCTCCCTTATGACCATAAATATAGTAGAAACTCCTAGTGCTGACGTTAGTAATGACACACACTCTTCCTTACCAGCTGGACATCTCTTGAGGCAAAAAGAAGAATGGTAAGGACTCAGCAGGGCAGGTATTCTTCAGGAACTGACTAAGCAGGGCAGGGGACCTGAGACTAGTAGGTGGAAAGCAGTGGAGGAAGGTTACTACAGTGCTCTGCTATAGTTACCCCATCGGGTTTACATGAGGCGCTGTACTCGAAGGCAACATCGGGAAACAGCGCTATGCTAAAATAAGTGATGTTCAATTTCCTTAGAGGTCGGTCACCAACACAAGGTAGAAATAAGGATCCTTGCACACTCAACTCTCCCAATATAAGCACCAAAATACTGGGTACAAAATGCGCACCAATCGGGCAAAGGAATTTCAAATGAGGAGCCTCAATTAAATTATAAACGCGCACCGCGCGTATGAAAAGCTTCTTAGCCTCAATTAAATTACAAACGCGCACCGCGCGTATGTTGAAAGCCTTCTGACTTATCCGCCTCCGCGGAGACGAGAAACAATGTATCCGCTTCTGCTTCACAGTAGACAGACGCTGCAGCGGTTACCAAATACCTTACGCGACAATGCGGAACTGGATACAATATAACACACCTAATGCGGCCGCGTTTCTTTAGAGCCTACGACGCAGCCGCAATGTCAATAATGAATATCTGAGAACGGAGCTGCTCTCTCTCTCTCTCAAGAACGAACGTGAAAGGACACTCCCTCAGAGGAAGCCATATGGGAGCCTAATGACACAGGAAACAGGGTTAAGGGATCTACGCACAGAGAATCGGAAGAAGGAGCATGGAATCAGCATCCAGGAAACGGAAAGCCAAGCACCGGTTTCTTGGCAAAGCAGGATATTTAAGGGAGGGAACTTGTGCAAACTCCACCCTCTTGTGAGCAGTAAGGGAGCGTCTAAAAAGTGTGTGTCACACTAAGTCCAGCACTCAGTTCTCCCCCTGAGCTCTAGCGACTACACAGGAGGCCCGACGTGTAACACTTCCCATAGACTCTTGAGATCAGTTTCATGCGTCGAATATCATGAAGCAGCTTACCTTCATGGCCTGGAGGGTTTCAGGACACTCTGGAGCATACCAGGCCTTTCGCAGCAAGTTAACTTTTATATCCAGCATATCTGGTCAACAAATACCCAAAAGTGATATGACTCGCCATGGAGAAGATGGGTTGGTTGGTGCAGCGAATGGGGTGTTAATCTCTTAGAAAGAAGAATTGAACAAGGTAATACATTTTTTTGTCACAGATGGCTAACTTTGGACTTTCTTACAGGTCAGTTAGCTGTTTTATTCAGCCAGATCGGAAGGCTACTGACCACTGGAGGGTAAACTGGTTGATGAGCGTCCCATAGCATGTAAATTGATGAGGTATCAGAGTATCTGCACCTCCCAAGCCATACTATTTCGTGTTGAGGGACTTTGTCAGATTCCTGGAACGATGGCCTCATAATGGATATCTATCTCACAAGCAGCTGTCAGAGAAATTAACAATGTTGCTATGTTTCGTATCATGCAGAAGAGTTTCTGATGTTCAGGTGCTCGACCTAGCAGGTATACTGTATTCTCTGAAAGGAGTTTCCTTTTCCATTTCAAAACATACCAAAGTTAATTCTCATTGTGTTTCTTATCCTTCTTTTCCAAATAAACATAAATTATGTGTTGTGCGATGTTTAAAAGAATATGAAGCTTGTATCAAGTATGTACATCAAAGCCCAAGTAGTCAATTATTGATTGCACTACAAAAACCGGTTGGACCGGTGCCCACCGATACTTTGGCCAGGTGGGTTCACTGCTGTTGTCAGAAGCGGTTATAGAGGTTAGCAGAATTAGAGTCCATTCTGCAAGAGGGGTAATGGCCTTGAAAACATAGGAGTTGGGTTCTTGACTAGAGGATATCATGATGGAAGCAGACTGATCATCAGAATCTACATTTAACACGTTCTATCATAAACCATTAGTTGATGTAGCTTCCATTATTGTGTAACAGCTTTGAACAAGCATAATCTGAGCCCCTGGTCTTGACTGAATAATATATTTTCTAGCTGACGCGAAAATAATTTTCAGTTCGATTAAGAACATGGAGGCAAGGATTGTCCCACTCAATGTCATTTTGTCTGATATCAAATTTTACATACTTGAGTTACATAATTACTTTGATATGTTTTCAATATGTTAATTGATGCTTATGCCACCTGTTTGTTAACTTGATAAAATTAGACAGTGTTGTGGTGATACTGTGGCCAACATTTTCTTTCTATTTTAGGCAGTGATGGCAAACAAGTGTAAGAGACACCGACTTCTGTTGGCAGCCAGATGGATACTACTCTGGTTTCTCTTCAAGGATATGGAGATCATGAAAAGAATCATCACGGTCAGAAGTCATCCAGCTCCCATTGGTGAGTTGGTTCTGGGACTGTTCAGTTAGAAAGACAATATGAATGGAAAAGTTACCTGATGTTCAGTTTTCTGTTGGTGATTTAGTTCTCATCTGAGCAAAGAAAGATCAGGCAAAATAGTGCCTTAGATATTTATGGGACTAGATTTTGATTGATTGGTTCATTTGATCTAGGACAATCCTCTCATGTTCATGGGAAATGTAGTTTGGAATATGTTTTTCATTGGCTACTGTTCACTTTTGCAGTAAAAATTGAGAAGCATATTACTCGCCTCCGTGTCGTTAATAGATTTGAAAATTCTTAACGCATCAGCTTCAAAACATTTTATTGTCCCAAGGTGCAAAGATCCTGGAATTGAGCTGTCACCACTGCGAATGGTTTAAGATGCTGACCAGTCGCACATCAGAGTCACCATGTTCTGCTTGTTTTTTGCAGACACCACTTTCGCCACACATTGAGGAACCCTTATCCTGCAATACTAACTTTGCTGACAGGGTCCTGTCGAAAGACAACACGGAACTGCCAGGCAGCAATTCCCTCCGACAACAAGGGGTGCAGACGGTAAAAGAATAAATCTCCAGAGAGGGAGCAGATAGTGTCAAAGATAGGATTGAGGCATCAAGTCTAATTCAGAGCAGGCAACTGCAGAATATCTGGAGATTTAAAATGCTCTTACCGTGGGGAAATAATACGCATTCACCAGCTGAATAGAAGACTATGGTATGCATGGTCCTGCTTGAATTGCACATGCTCCTGCAACTATACTGGTTTTGCACTGCCAGAGAACATGTTGCTCCCAAAGAATGGGAGGCCTACAACTATTTGTTAGGTTTAAAAAAACAAATACTTGGCCATTCCTGCCAAGAAAAGTCAATGAATTATAGGGACAGCAACAGGTTTTGTTCCACAGCTTATTTGGCAAGGGTATGCACAGATTTGAAATCCCTGCAGGCAGAGTCTGGAAGCAAGGAGATGTTCTGGTTGAACTTATGCCACCGATACAGCCAATAGCTTGCAACAATGCCAGTCCACTCCCCGAAAGCCGCATCCTTGTTCCACAGGACTTGAAATGTTTCCTCCTTCTTCAAGTGGGAGGACAAAGTGGGTTGCACTATTAAGGAGTTAGCAAAGCTGAGGGGTCAGCGTGTAACCCTACACTCGCCAATGGGCCAACCAAGTCTTTCTACAGTAAAAACAATAGTTTGGTGTTTTTACTGTCGGAACAAGAAAAATATATGTTCTGTCCACAAAATATGCTTTACCCTGCCTTAGGGCTCTGTAGGCCAGCCACAGGGGTGACTTACATGTGTTCCAGGGGAACATTTGACCTTGCCATGGCTAAAAATGGCACAGTTAGGCTGGCAGTTCAAAACTGCTGTTCCAGTCTGCAATGGCGGACTGGAAGACTAGTTTTACCTTTGTCACAATTAGGATGGCACAGTTAGTGCTGCAATCCCTGGCGTGACTCTCTAACTTACAGGCCCTGGATAAACTGGGTACAATATACTAGGGACTTACAGGTAAGGTAACATATGCCATTTGGGATAGCCAATGTAACATACATGTTTTGGGGTCAGGGCACTGGCACCGAGGTCTGGTTAGCAGGTGCAAAATCAGCAGCATCAATCGAAAAAACTTGGGGTAAACATATAAAAAGAGGCATTTCCTTACAGTCCTGCTCAAATATCTGCAAGTGAAAAGAAAGAAGGTATCTAGGCTGGTATCAGTGGTGGTTGAAAAAAGATGGAAGATGGTGTTGGGGCTGAGGAGGCAGGCAGGAAATTGAATAACTGATGCTGAAAACAACATCAGAAACAAATTTACACTGAATATTCCTAGTGACACATTGGTGAGTAATTAGCTTGCATCAGAGGAACATGGCTATTTGCACTTAAGTCAGCAGTTGTCGGAGTAATAGATATGACTGAAATGGAACCACATGCAGAGAGAGGAGAAAAAGTGAGAGAGGCACTTTGTAGCAATAAGGTTCTGGGAGACGAGCTAGCAGTACTGTGTCCTATGACCCCCAAGAACCAGAACCCTTTGGCTTTAACTGAGACTTTGGAGTGGGCTTCTGTCCTTGCAAGATCTGGATTAAAATCAAGGAGTGTGGTGTCACGTGCACCTGGGTAAGATATTGACCTTATGTTGGAGAAACCTCCCAAAAAGGCTTTGCCTGATGGCTGACTGGGCTTGAAAGAACTGGTGCCTCTCAATGTCTGTAGTTCATATTCTGCTTTGGGAGAACAAGGATGTCCTAATACCTAGGCACCGTTTTTTTTAAATCAGTTTGACATCCATGCCCTACCCATCAGCTTCCTGAGCCAAGGGGGAGTTAAACGTAACCTCAGAACAGGAGGAGGATGAGTCAAGTTTCAACAGACCTTGTTAGACTGAGATTGTAACTAGTGACAACCACAGGATATTCTAGGTAGTAATCCCTAGTGCTACTCCTGGTGGCACTGGAGCAGACAGACTATACCTTCAGACCCAGGCTGAGGGTGCGAAGCATGCTTGACCTAGTGGATCAAAAGTAATGATCACCCATGGTTAGGTCACGCATGACAGCAACACAGCACAAGATTTATAAAACTGGCGATAAGGCCGGGAAACTTCTGGCATGGCTTGATAAACGTGATGTGGGGAAGAAAAGTATTGCACGGCTCCGTATGCTTGATGGCCGAGTGGTAACCGACCCTCGCAAAATAGTGCACACACTGGCGCGACACTTCCACCAGGTTTACACGTCGACATCTGTTATGACCACAGAGGAGGCACACTCCTATATTAGAGATATTGCCATGCCTAAACTCACACCGGAGGTGGCCCTTGAGCTCGAGGCTGATCTTACGATTGTAGAGCTACAGCTGACGATTGGATCGCTCCAGTCCGGAAAGGCAATGGGGCCTAACGGTATACCGGTAGAAATATACAAAAAAACAGCCTCGCACCTGCTAAACATGTATCGCGATAGCCTACAAAAAGGTGAGCTCTCATTAGATCAGCGGATAGTCACTACTGTGGCGATTCCAAAGCCTGGGAAGCCCCCCAAGGAGAGTACCTCGTATCGTCCCATATCCTTAATCAATGCAGAGGCAAAAATCCTAGCAAAACTCAGCGCGATGCGGCTTTCGCCACACCTGGAGAAGCTGATTCACCCAGACCAGTCTGGCTTCATGCCGGGCAGAAGCACTGCATTAAACCTATGGCGCCTGCATGGAGTGATGGCCCGCATACCATATTTACAAGAGCCTGTAGTTATCCTATCCCTAGACGCCCGAATGGCGTTCGATATGGTGGAATGGCCCTTCCTTTTTGCAGTACTTAATCATTTGGGCTTTGGCCCCAAATTTTGTGCGTGGATTCGCTTGCTCTACACTAACCCGGTGGCACATGTGACAGCTAATGGCCATATTTCCAGGGATTTCCCACTCTCACGTGGCACGCGTCAAGGCTGCCCGTTGTCGCCACTGCTGATTGCTCTAGTACTGGAGCCGCTGGCAGCATGGATCACATGGGAGCCGATGATTCTGGGACTTCGGTGGACAGCGGAGTGGGAGGACCGCGTCTCCCTATACGCGGATGATGTGCTATTGTATATGTCCTCTCCCAGTCACTCTATTGAGGCGCTCCTCAATATATGTGAGCTTCTTGGTCGTGCATCTGGATACACCATAAATTGGTCCAAATCTGTCCTATATGTATTGTGCAGACCACCACCTCAACTCCCCGGAGGCTGCCTATTAAAAGTTGCAGATGGCACATTTAAATATTTGGGAATCTATATTACTGCGCACTCTGACGAATTCTATAACAGGAATCTCAGGCCTCCCCTAGAGCGTCTTAAACGAGACGTGAGCCACTGGGAAATACTGCCGTGGACACTCCTGGGAAAGGCGGCGCTTTTTAAAATGATGGCGCTTCCTCGATTCCTGTACGCACTGGAGAATGCACCATTCCTGGTACCCCCAAGCTACTTCAAAGCGATAGAGGCACAGGTCTCCAGCTTACTATGGGGAAACAAACCAGCGCGAATTGCGCAGGGTAAATTGGTAAGAGGGTGGTATGACGGGGGAATAGCGCTCCCAAATATACAGTTGAACTACTGGGCAGCGCAATTAAAGATGATCAATCAGTGGATACATGCCCCGCAAACGGATCCCGCCTTTAAAGCCGATAGACATGAATTAGGGGCAGAGGGTATATTGTCAGCACTGTACAACGAGATGCGACCCCCTCATTTGTTCGGACCTACAAAACACACAATCACTCTATGGCATAAGGCACACGCTAAATTAGGCAGGCGGGGAGTCATAACCCAACTTACTCCACTATGGGAGACCAAACGATTGGGACGACTCAAGAACAGTAAGGGGTTTGCGCAATGGGACGCGATTGGCATCTCCACAGTGGGCGACATGTGGAGCAAAGGGGGAATACTCACATATGAACATCTTAAGGAACAATATGACCTGGCACCCTCTGAAATATTCCGCTATCTACAGGTTAAACACGCACTTCAGGCGGCCCTACCGGTGGGTACAGGAGTCCCAGAGGCCACCCCTTTAGAACATAGATTACTTACAGACCATATGCAAACGCGAGCCACCCCTTTTACCTACCGTAAGCTAGTCAACAACTTACCAGATCCCACCACAGCACTCAGTGGAAAATGGCCACAAGACGTTGGGGAACTAGACGATAGCGACTGGCAGGACGCAACGGCATCCCTGCGGGAGGTGGGCATATCCTTGAGGCTTAGGCTGGTAGAGCTTAAAATATTGCACCGCACTTACTATACTAGAGTCACCCTCTATAGAATAGGGAAAGCTTCCCATCCGTACTGTTTAAGACAGTGTGGGGACGAAGGGACCTTTTTTCACACATTATGGGAGTGTCCCAGAATAGCGGACTAATGGATTAGAGTTATGAGGACAGTATCTCAAGTGGAGGGGGAATCACTTATGCCGGAGCCCAAGAGTTGCCTATTAAATATTTGGGGACCTCACGCGTCAGGCACAGGAATGGGTTACACTAAGAATAATGGTAGCTAAACGGAACATCGTGCAGAAATGGGGTTCAGATGAAGTACCGGCGATCAAAGCTTGGTGAAAAGACATGGATACAGCCATGCTAACTGAAAAAACGGTATACACTAACCGAGGATGTCCGCGTAAATGCAATAAAGTGTGGGGAGCATGGAACGCATTTAGGGGATACATCTGTGAACCCCCTGGGATGCAATCGGGGGAGGTGTCGGGGGCCGAGTCGGACGGGGTTGTATAGGAGTACAGTATGCAATGCTAATGTATGCCGCAGTGTATCTAGCCAGGGCTAAGCGAAAGGATGTAAGAATACTAAATGCTGAAATACACTTCTGCTGTATGTCTACGAAACAAATTATGCTAAATTCTGATTGTAACAATGAAAATAATAAAAATGTTTTCCAAAAAAAAAAAAAAGTAATGAGCACCATATCCAAAAAGACACATTGTCCCAATCCCTCAGTGCAAGTGCTATGCATGGATGTGAAATAGGACTGGATCTGACAGCAGGTCCTAATTAAGACCTTTAGATGTCCTAAGCTCTTAAATGGTTTTGGTGCCCCCATTTATATCCAATTTAAAATATAAACAATAATAAACCTAATATAAAATGTACAGTAAAATGGAAACTAATGTTTATTTTTGTCCATTTTCAGTTTATTTATATTTGAAATGTTTTCTCCTACTTTTTCTAATTGCAACATTTGCAGTTTTGCACCATAACATCAATGGCAATCCGGCAATGGAAAATTTCTGCGGTGCCCGCCCTTCCCTTGATGCTCTAAGCATCTGCCTATTTTGCTTAATAGTGAATCCATCCCTGCCTGACAGTACAACCAAATCCCTGAAGTAGACAATGGCACTACTGGACTTGGTGCCCCTTCCCTGGGCTTTGACACCACAATATGACAGACATAGGTTGGTCAGGCTCCATGAGAAAATAGTTGCCTGATGAGGTACTTTTACCTTCATCAGGGATTATCACATCATAGGTTAGGTTGACCTCCACTAGGTAAGGTGTAGCTACCTCTACGGGATGACTCTCTAACCTTAACCACAGAAATGCTGTTTCCAATACCACATACTTATCCCCGACTGCTCTTTCCAGTGATGAAATTTAAAACCGCCCGGAGGATAGTTACCCTCACTATGTATGAAGAGCTGGTAGTTACAAAATCACCAGATACTGATCGTAGCAAAGAGAGAGTAGGTTTTAACCAAAAGAAGCAGGTTCTAATGCACATCAATTTACATAAAATAGGTTCTGGTAACAGTGCACACCTGTCTGGCGAAAAGAAACATAACTGAATATGATGTCAGCCCATGTAAAGGTTATCATTTCCAACTGCATAAATTGGTCTAATAGCAACCAAGTGGTAAATAATATTATTATTACTTCCGATAATAATGGGTATATGTTAGAAATCTTAGAAAATAAACTTAGGCAGAAAAAATAGAATAGGAGAGAGATATTGAAATGGGCAAAACAGGATTTTGATCTCAAGTTATACACCTATGCTTTGAGCCTCAAGGAAAAGGAAGGGCGGATGTTCACAAGGTGCATTCAGTCAGGCATAATTGGTTCATTATGTCATTTAAACTACTAAAAATATTTTAAAACCGTTATTAAATATAATTAGAAAAACTTTCTTTTTAAAAAGTTGAAGTAGCAGAGAAAACAGTAAGTAATAAACAGTAAGATGAAATCAAGACCATGAAACTCAATAAGGCACTGGCTCATGTGACATGATACTGAGAGAAAAACAGACCTGTTCAGAATTTGAAATGGACTTTAACTTGCAGAATGGCAAAATTAAGGTAATTCAAAAGTACTGCACGTTGAGCCAAAGAAGATCTCCCACCTACATATAAGGAGCAACAGGACCTTCTTTCCTAATAAACAGAGTGTGCATGCAGCAACAAAAGGGTTCAATGTGAAGAATGTGTGGCACTGAAAACAATATCTTCAAACTTAACAAGTTTTGCTGGAATTTCACTAAGTAGAGGAGATGTGCCCTTATCTACTAGCAGTCCTTGGGGGACAGACAGCACTGTGTGCGATTCATGTATTGTCACATCGCATAAATTGTCCAAGATGAAACCACTGAGGCAATTACCTCTACTTGGTGATCGAAGATCTAAGCGAGGGTCTTTAAGGACAAGAAAGTGCATGTGGACTAACAAGTTTACTAATCAAATATAAGGTTTCATTAATAAGAGAGACAGAAATATTAACTTAGCTTGGTTGTTTAAAGCAAGACTAAGATTTGGAGGACAACGGACACAACCAAAAAGTGGGTGATTGGTGAGAACACCAACATTACCTAAATATCAATTACATTAGCCAGTGATTAGTAATGCCGTTTGCCTTGAAGAAAGACAAAATATTTAGGCTAGCAACACATGTGTCTCATCTAAACCTATGAGCTTGGTGTTGTTGGTAATGGAAAATAAAGATAAAAGTGCAAATGAGAAAAGAAACGGGCTGCAAGCACAGATTAAAAATGAATGCAGTATGTCACAAAATAAAGAACTTTGTGTATAAACAATATATTTGGTAAAAACGGTCGACTTTTACAGTATACATTAATATTTTGCAAACCAACCTATGTATTAATAGGCTAGTTCACAAAATAAAGAATCATTGTGGATTGCAATTTTGTCCAACCTCATGAATATTAATAAGATAGCTCACAAGTTGAGACTATGATTCGCTGCCATCACAGGGATGGGGGTCTGCTGGGGTCAGTACACCACCATGTCTGTGATTATTTTTAAAGATAGCTATCTTTTTTTTCTTCAATGCAGCCTGTAAAGGAAAACTGGACGCATAAAAAAACAAGCATTTGCAATGCAATAGGTCTCGCATTTGCGAGAGTTTAAGCTATTGGCATTGTAAATGACAATGCCTTTTATTTATGCTTTAAAAACCAACACGGAAATAAAAGGCATTGCCATTTACAATGCCAATAGCTCAAATTCTCACAACTGCGAGACCTATTGCATTGCAAATGCTTGCTTTTTTAATGAAAGCTTAAAGTGAATCCTTTCAATGAACAGACTGCATTTCAAGAGCTAACATGTACCATCAAAGAAGAGTGTTTTGAAAATGAGTCAGAAATGAAGCTCCTGTTGCAAGTGGTGAACTTGAAAGGCATACCCAGCAAAAATGTTGCATAGTAGATTGTTTTAACAAAGGCCCAGTATTAATTTAGCATCTGTAAGAAAGCATGTGTTAGCACTCAGCTTCTCTTTGTGGACAAAAAAGCTGCAAATTTAACATTATCATGACAGCAGAGTAAAACGAATAAATGTGCCAGGGTGATGTGTGAATTACATTTTTATCTTTAGGACATCTTAACTAATCTAGACATCGCATGATTTCTAACCAAAAAAAGCCATTAACCCACCAATAAAAATGGCTGGCTGTACGGCTTATTTTACTTTTTGAGGAATTGATGGCATAAGGTTCTCCAAGCAGCAAAAGCCGTCACATCCAGACAAAACGTGAACATGGTCCCACAGAATCCCTGACACGGCCTGTTCCAATTCCTCAGGAAATTTTAAACTACAAACTAAGTTGATCAATTAAAATGAGGGGAAGATTAAAGAGTTGTCTGCAAGTTTTCGATGAAAACTGTTAAGTTGTAGAAACTTCTTTCCCTAACCTGAAAAGTAATCTTGAACAGCTATAAAGTACAACAATACTGGATGTTGGTGAGTCCTAGTCAAGATCGATATTGTATAGGATAGAGTGTGTGGGTGAAATTATTCTGATGGACCGCAGGGAAGACGCAAGGGAGCGGCCTTGAGAGCTCGGTACAGTAACTGCACCCTGTCATCCTGTGCATACTACTCAAAATTGGGATTGCCACTTTTCTCAGACAAAAATACCGCTCATTTGTTCATGATTTGAGATTCTGGAAGAAATCCCAGGAATATACAGTTTATGTTGGTAAAATACTAGCAGGTGTCAATGAAGGGTGGTGGCTTTCACTCTGGCACCAAAGTCCATGAGACCAAGCAGGAGGCCTGGCAGGCACACATCCTCAGCTGAGAGCCACCAAAGCTCTTTGACCCACGTAATTTAGGCCACCAGCCCCCTATTAATGGTATTTCAGGCACATTTTCCCAATATGGTGGCTTATCCCTTACCATATTACTAAATATTTTAGATCTGCAAATTCTATCGTTCCACTGATTCCGTTTTAGCTCGCTACCTGCATAGTACTACAAATAGTACTATGTGCCTTGAAATACTCTGAGTACTAACTTTATTACCGGCCCTACTAAGTGTACGTTTCTAGAACCTTTTCGACCTTACCCCGCTCATCACAAGCACACTTGTTTTGTTTCTCCGCTGGCACTCGTTGCCATTGCCTACAAAAAAGAGGTACTCAACAAGTGCAATAGGTTAATTTTGCTTTTCTTATTTCTTACATGGACATTCACTTTTCAATTCATTATTCTATTAAATACAAACCAGATAAAAATACAAAATTTCCGTAGACTATCCTTGGAGTCGTATTATCAGCACACATGATTTTTTAAGCATTTCTGAAGCCAAGAAAGACATTCATTAGGTGACATCGCTCTGAATTGCTCGCCCTCACTTAGGTGGAGCTAAATGGGATACTAATGACCCACGGTGCTAGTCTTTCCAGCTAGTAACACTATACCTGCAATTTAAACATTTTTTAAATTCTCTGCAAATAACAGACTTGAAATGAAAACAGGGGTTTGTATTAACTTAAATAACCTAGTGATCTAAGCAGTCTGTGAAAAGAACATTTCAGCCTTGGGGCCTTCAAGAAGGCCTCTGTAACATAAGTGAGCCTCTGTTTTACAGGGCTGTCTTAAAACAATAATGCGTTTCCTGTGCAAGACATTAATTAAAGAGGTTATAAAAATAAGACAAACTAATATAATTTGTGATTGTGTAAAATGAAGGAAGTGGGGGGCCGTACCACAGAGGCTTAATGAATCACAGGCGGGAAACAGCCTCCTGGCTAAGCAAACACGAGGCTTTGCACACAGTCATCGAGTGGATATACAATTCAGCAAACCGGAACTCGTTCTGTGTTTACATGGGTGAGATAAAGGCCTCACAGGAACCATCTGGGGAAAGTCCCGGACTGCTTGACCTACTCCCCACAGAAGGGAACGCTCAACGCCACATATGAAGCTGAGGCGCGTGCACCTGAGCGCGCACCTGCCTTGACCCGATAAAGCGAATACCTCATATTCAGGCGGAAGCTCTTTTTAACCAGCCACCTAGCTCCCTAAGGCATCCCAAATTAGGTGTTCTCCAAAATTTACAGGTAAAGGGCTGTCAAAACAGTTAACTAACGCGACGCGCCTTTTCATAAAAACAAACTTGTCTTAAAAAAACATGGTTCACATCAGTCAAAAGCATACCTCATAATCCGAAATCCTCACTTTATAGGGACATACAGACTGGCCATATGCCTTCGTACGGCGCAGTTCATGTAATTAAGCGGACTATGGAAGGGTTTTCACGGCTCTGACCTTCAAAGATCTCTTCCACCCACAAACACACATCTTCCCAATATATGTCAAATCTAGCAGAAGGGTTAGAGAGCTTTTTCAAATGACTCAAGTCCCGCTTCAAACGCTTATTTCACGGTTGACTTTTGTGTGATGTCGGTGTCAGAATGCAGCTTTGTTACGTCTGCGGAGGGTTTTATGCAGTTATTTCTCGCGCAGTTCGCTGATACCAACGAGGGGTTCAGCAATGACGGATCATGTTACACTTAAGTCTGCCCTGCTTCTAACATCACACAAACAGGAGGCGGGAAGTACACAAGGCAGTTACCTGACCTAAGACAGTAAAAAACGTATTTGGACACATTGAAAGCTCTGTCTAAACCCGCTCACATTAGAAGCAGCGTGTAAAACAAGCACGCAAGTGGTGCGCGCGCTAGAGCGAGACATCTGTTTTGCATTATCAGGCATGATAGTACAAAACAGATGTCGGCCTTGCGGGTAACAGACACCAATAGGCCATGGGCGGGGCAAATGCGGGACATGCGCCCGCATTTGTCCAATTGCGTGCTGTCTTTGTTAGAAAGATGCACGCAACGCCCAATGGCATGCAACAATAACAAAAACACACGCACGAGCGTGTGGTCAGCTTTCAGAAGCCCCTAAAAAAAGTCTCGCGCTACGCGAGCAATGCTCACACTGCAACACTAGGCGCGAGACCTAAAAAGGAAGTTTTACTAACTTTTTTATAACACCATGGGAGCCCTGTCAAATCCTAAGAAATGGTTTTTCCAACATTTATAAAGGGGAAGGGATCCCTTGCGGACCACTTCCCGTTTGCGAATGGGTTACCACCTCCTATGAAGTGACGGTAAAATGTGAATGTTTTGTAACTGGATTTCAGTGACAAAACATGAATACATACCATGAGAATTGCTATTTGGAAGGAATACCCTAAACACGGACCATTCCAAATACTGATACGGTATGGTTTTCTAAACCTATTTAACGATTCAGAAAACCTTTTCTGAATCGTTAAATGGCCTTATTACATTTAAAAAAAGGGTTTTAGCATTTGGGAACCCTCTCTAGATCGGGCTCTCAGACAGTAGGCCAGATGGAAGGGATAATAACCAACTCAAGGTCCAACATTTATACCCACACCTCGTTTTAATCAGCACAAAATACATTACTGAACAAAAGAGCTGAATGCAATCACAGTCTTTTGCAGACCATGCAGGAGGGATATCAGGACTGGCAGCATGAAACTACCCAGATCAGTTCACCGACACTAACTTCAACAATATACTATCCATGTAACATTCCTTCTGTTTTAAAGGGCACCTACCATAGACAGTCCATGGTTACAAAGTCTGTTGCGTACATTGTAACTTCAACAAAAATGCATTTAAAAAACAACATTAGGACACTCTATGAGCTTTTGATGATTTTCTAAGTAGTTGTTGGGTTAACATTGAAGGATACAAGTTTTATACCCTTGCTACCTGAGGTAAAATGCAGACACAGTTATTAAGTAATTCGACTTACCATTCATCGGAAAGGCATGAGTGTGGTGTGCTCTCTTCTATGACCAGTAAGGAAGGGTGTGTTTTTAGGGGAACTGCATACGGCAGGAACTAGTTGTTTAACATATACAGCACCAAAGATGGTTAACCAAATCACTGTGTTAATTGTGGACTGCTTGCTTTATCTACCTTCATGTGGTACTTTTAACATGCAAAGTTTTGTTTGTGTAGGTTAGGCGTACACTAGGGGACAGCATAACAGCTAATGAATAATGGTAGGTGAAAAGAAAGGACAGTGCTAATCATCACATCCTGCCAGGCAATGTGATTCAGGATCAAGAGATGGACGATAAACAAGGGATTCACTGGGGATATTGGGACACCGCTATAAATAGAACATTCAAAATCAACAAAAACATCCCTCTTGTTCAATGAAAGAGAAAATATTGTGACAGAAGGCTATCCTGAAAGCACCCTCCAACAAAACCAGGTTAATGTGGAAAGCGGTATCAAATGCACCTTGAACAACAATTGGCAGGCTTACTCGCCATCAAATGTAAAACAATGGTAATTCATAAGAAACAAAACGGACAAATATAAGCAACGCAGATTAATAATGGAAAAAATATGCTTCAAGACATACTTCTGTAAGTACAAAATTGTGGAAGAACATCAAACACATTACTATGTGATTGTTATGGCACATCGTTAGAATATATTCTAAAACGTTTATAATTAACTGGAGTATTTCGATGCCACTTTCACATGTATGGACAGAATACCATGCAAAGCATTCAGGGTCATTTAATTAATATTTCGTGCTTTTGGATCACAGAAAGAAAATAAGAAAGAAAAGTCACCTTCAAGATGGATTTATCCCTGTTTGCTGCAGACTTTGAATCAGCCGGGGATGCAAAACTGTAGGTTTTCTGACCTATAGATCCGAAAACAAAAAAAAGTTAACATGGGGGTCAATATAAATTCTTAATGATAGTGTGGTGATTATACCAATATCATGCCAACAACAAACATATTAAAAGATTAATTCATTGCAGACAATATTTGAAATTAGTAGGAAGGATGACAGGAATATCAATTCTACATAAGCTGACCATGGAACATGCTAATAATAATAGTAACTTCTGGTCTCCTATAATATTACCTCCCTGTTGTTGTATTCCGCTTTTGGTGTCCGTATATAGGTTTTCATGAAACATGTCCTTATATAGGCACAATTCGCATTGCATAGGCATAAGATCCCAGTCCTTATTTAGGCATTAGCCATGCTATCCAAATACAGGCATGGTCACCTACATTCGTCCACCCCAACGTCACAACGAGTTCTTAGAAACCAGACCCTTAAGCTCTTGGGAGTTTCCCTAGCCCAGGATTATTGATTTCTCGAAGAACTTATTATTATGCATGAACCGCTATTCCTTAAGGGTTCATTCCTGAGGTCTTCCTCTGCCCGACATTACGTCAATGCTAACATTCCAAGGCACCTTCCAGGTATAAATATACCTTCCCTTGCCCAAGCAAGTGGGAGGAGACCTCGACTTTGGAGGAGCCTGTGTCCCGGCATGACGCACTGACAAGAGACACTGTCATCCCTGCTTGCAGAGAATCTAGCTTCCAGTGTTCTGACTCCCTTTGCGGGGTGTTAGAGTTCGAGACCCGGAAAGAGATTCCCACCTTTCTCATTCTCAAGGTATGGAGCTGACTAGAACCTAGAGGGACTATTGGCATACCAGACTTAGCATACTATACTAAACTATAGAAAAACATCCTACAGAATACAGCACCTACTTCTTACATAGTGCTACACTTAGGTTAGGTACACTGGGGTAGAACTAGTTAGAGACCGCTCAGCCCTCCACAGGGCTTGGTCGCCCCACTCACTGCTGCTGCTCCTGCCTGCCTTTGCTGCCTCCTGCCTGCAGATTCCTTCGCTCGCTGCCCGCTGCTCCTGGGAATTTCCCGCTGCTCCTGGGAAATTCCCGCTGCCCGCTGCTTCTTGGAATTTCCCGCTGCTGCCTCCCTGCGGCCCCGCCCCCCTGTGATTCCATTCGCCGCCCGCTCCCGCCACCCAGCTGCTCCTCCCTCCCAGCTCCTTACTTATGACGCCCCCAGAGCGACCGCGCAGCGGACGCGCGCAGCAGGAGCGCCGATTGAGCGCCGAAGGTGCGCCAAAGGTAAGCCCGTCTGCGCCCGTCCGCGCCCAGCGCCAGACCCCCTGGTCCTCGCCCTCGCCAGCACACCCTGCACATCTACGATGCCAAAACCCTCCACGCACTCAACGCCGGCCGAAACACCGCCTGCTACCGAGCCACCCCGAGACGCACCCACGGACCCTTCACCTGCCTGACCTGCCGCTTCACCGGCCTCCGACCCAACACCGCACCTGCTAAACCGAGCCCCAGCAACAAACACCTGATGTGCATCCTGCTCAACACCCGCTCCGTTCACAGGCATGCCGTCGAACTCTGGAACCTCCTCGACTCGACAGCACCAGACATCGCCTTCCTGACGGAAACCTGGATGAACGCCTCCTCAGCGCCCGACGTCGCTATCGCCGTCCCGGAAGGCTACAAAATCACCAGGAAGGACCGCGTCAACCAGACAGGAGGAGGCATCGCCATCATCCACAAGAACACCATCCGCATCACGACCAACTCCGATGACACCTTCACCTCCGCCGAACACCTCCACTTCCAGATACACACCGACCCCAAGACCACGCTCAGAGACACCCTCGTCTACAGACCACCGGGACCACGCACACAGTTCAGCGGAGACATCACAGACTTCGTCAGCCCGCACGCCATCAATTCCACCGACTACATCCTCCTGGGGGACCTCAACTTCCACCTGGAGGACAACAAGGACCGCAACACCACTGCTCTGCTGGACAACCTGACCAACCTCGGACTCAAGCAACTGGTAACCACCCCCACCCACTACGCCGGCCACACGCTTGACCCAGTCTTCTCATCCAGCAAATACGTCACCTTCAGCCACTCCACCAATCTCCAGTGGACTGACCACAGCTGTGTCCACTTCAGCTTCAGTAAAACGACGACCCACCACCACCCTCAACAAGCCCCCCGCAGGAGCTGGAATAAGATCACCGGCGACCAGCTCACCACCTTCCTCAGCCAGAACCCCCCCACCAGCTCAACGGACCCCAACGAACCTCACACAGTGGATCACCAACTGCGCAGACGCCCTCGCACCACTGAAGAACCCCCCCCCCCAGCAGACGCGGCAGCAAGAAAGCCTCCTGGTTCACCGACGAGCTCATCACCTCCAAGAAGAATTGCCGCTCCCTGGAGAACGCCTGGCGCACCAACCAGACCACAGACAACATGACGGCCCTCAAACACGCCACCCGCAAACACCACCAACTGATCCGTGCCACAAAGAAGACAGCCTTCAAGGAACGACTGGACAACAACACTCACAACAGCAAGGAACTCTTCAGCATCGTCAAAGAGCTCTCCAACCCCGACGCCGGAAACAATGACATCACTCCCTCGCAAGACCTCTGCGACTCCCTCGCAGCCTTCTTCCACGACAAGATCGCCAACATTCACAACAGCTTCGGCCCACCAACCACGAACCCCACCACCGAACCGATGCCCCCCACTGCCACCCTCCGCACCTGGACCCCAGTCAGCACCGAAGACACAACACGTACAAACACCATCCACTCCGGATCCCCTACGGACCCCTGCCCACACCACATCTTCAACACGGCCGACCACATCATCGCACCCCACCTCCGCGACATCATCAATGCCTCCTTCAACACTGCCACCTTCCCGGAGTGCTGGAAACACGCTGAGATCAGTGCCCTGCTGAAGAAACCAACTGCAGACCCCACAGACCTCAAGAACTACCGCCCCATCTCGCTCCTCCCGTTTCCTGCCAAAGTCATCGAGAAGACCGTCAACAGACAGCTAGCCGCCTTCCTCGAGACCAACGGATCCCTCGACCACTCGCAATCCGGCTTCCAAGCCAACCACAGCACGGAGACCGCCCTCATCGCAGCCACAGATGACATCAGATCCCTAATGGACAACGGGGAAACTGCGGCCCTCATCCTCCTGGACCTCTCCGCAGCGTTCGACACTGTCTGCCACCGCACCCTGGTACAGCGCCTGAACAACACCGGCATCCAGGAGAAGGCCCTGGAGTGGATCACCTCATTCCTCGCCGGAAGAACCCAGAGAGTCCGCCTCCCCCCGTTCCGGTCAGCGGCCAACAAAGTCATCTGCGGCGTTCCACAAGGGTCATCGCTCAGCCCCACCCTCTTCAACGTCTACATGAGCCCCCTCGCAACCATCGCACGTCAACACAACCTTAAGATCATCACCTACGCCGACGACACCCAGCTGATCCTCTCCCTCACCAGCGACCCGGACGCCGCCAGAGCCAGCCTACACGAAGGGATGAAAGACATCGCCGAATGGATGAAGAACAGCCGCCTGAAACTGAACTCAGACAAGACGGAGGTCCTCATCCTGGGATCATCACCCTCCGCCTGGGACGACTCCTGGTGGCCCCCCGCCCTGGGAGCCACCCCCAAGCCAACGGACCACGCACGCAACCTAGGCTTCATCCTGGACTCCTCCCTCTCGATGACCAGACAAGTCAACGCAGTCTCGTCTTCATGCTTCAACACCCTGCGCATGCTTCGAAAGATCTTCCGGTGGATCCCCACCAAGACCAGGAAGACGGTCACCCAGGCCCTCGTCACCAGTCGGCTGGACTACGGGAACGCCCTCTACGCCGGCACCGCCGCCAAACTCCAGAAGAAACTCCAACGGATCCAGAACGCCTCAGCACGACTCATCCTGGACATCCCCCGACACAGCCACATCTCCGGACACCTGAGAGACCTGCACTGGCTCCCCGTCAACAAAAGAATCACGTTCCGACTCCTCACCCACGCACACAAGGCCCTCCACGACCTGGGCCCCAAGTTCCTCAACAGCCGCCTGACCTTCCACAAGCCCACCCGCCAGCTCCGCCAGCCTCGCTCTCGCCACCGTCCCCCGCATCCGCAGAGCCACCGCCGGAGGAAGATCCTTCTCCTACCTGGCAGCCAAGACATGGAACTCCCTCCCCATCCACCTCCGGACAACGCAAGACCATCTCGCCTTCAGGAAGCAACTCAAGACCTGGCTGTTCGAGCAGTAGCATTCCCCCCACCCCCCAGCGCCTTGAGACCCTCCGGGTGAGCAGTGCGCTATACAAATGCCTATGATTGATTGATTGATTGGAGACGCATCTCATGAGTACTCGCATTTTTAGCCTATGTTATTTATGTACATGAATATATGTGTCATACCTAAAAGATAATGCTAGCGCAGTATTATTTCTTTCTACTGCTTACGCTGTACATAATATATCTCGTATACTGTCTTGTGATTATAACAGGTCATATCTCTTACACGAGAAACAAGACAGTTCAATAAATCCTTTTATTGAAATGCCCGTCTATTCTTTCTGTGTAAACTCTGAAGAAACTAAGCATGCACGATTAGCTGAGTGAAACTTATCTATTGTTTCCATGATTCTGAGAGTGTTCCGATTCTAAAGGAAAACAAAGTTTTCATGTTTATGCGGTTGCCAGAAACGACTTCCTTCTTGTTTACAAGGAGTTTCTAGTGGCCTCTGAGTTAGCTGGTACAAATTCATTAAATTTAATATACTCGATAGGGGCATACTGACCTCAGTCCTATGCCAAATCTATAGGGTATATTATTCCAATGCGCACAGCCTATTAGGAAAATAGGAACTACTCTACACTGTGCTTCACATGTGAGGACATTCATCAAAGGATAAGAACAGAACTGAACATCCATCGTAGCTGCTAACAAAAGCAGAGTGCTAGTGTGTCCACAAACCAAATGAGCGCTAGCCCTTCAAAGGATGACTGATGGACTAAGAATACGTTGATACATTAATGTGGGGTAAGCATCTACCACAAACGGAAGACATTTGACAAAAATATTCTTCACAATGGATAGGAAAACATTACCGTGGGCACACAACACAAAATACTCACAGAAGGCTTGTGATGAATCGCAATTGAAAGTCTTGCAGTTTACTGCAATCAGAAGCTGATGCTGTACATGTTCTACACGCATGACACCTACATACCCATCTAAGACAAGTACTCAAGCATGTAAGACAACAATCAATAAGAGGTAGAGCCACGGAAACTTCACTTGTCGAGTTACAGCTGCCATAATTAACAAAACATCTACTGGAAGAAACCACATTGTTAGTATGTGCCAAGTACAGCAAACAATGAGCTCTCTGCATCAAGATTGTGGGGCGTTTGCTATGACTTTTAAGGAAAAAGAGGCAGCTGTTAAAGCTGGAAGGAAATTCCATCAATTCAAGGAAGGATCCGTATGAAAGGAGGGTCACATTGTCTTCTGGAAAACTGCTTAAGCTTCCACCATAGATAATTACTGAGTTTTTCGGATTTGATGGAATGATTTAAAAAAACAAAAACACTTTTGTTCCGTTTTACATCATTTGAACCCAAGGATCCAAAGAATTTTAAAACCAATCCAGAAATAAAACAAGTGATATAAATCCCTAATAGGAAGTGGTCTTCAAATTGGGATGGGAAATGGGAGAAACCTTGAAAATAGCATTTGAGAACTGTTTCAAAGGCAAAAAATAACATTTTTAGCATACATGTATGCATCGATACTAGGGGGTTAAATGTGCTTGTATTTATTTAGGTATTTTGCAAAGGCAAAACCTACACCTTAAAGCTTGAAGATTTTCTCCCTGGGTTGTTACTGTTAAATGGGTGGATGGAATAAAACTCATGTTGAGATTAGCTGGGACAGGCACATCTCAAAGAAAAAACCTTCAATGGAGGATATGCCAGTGTATTATCCAGGCAGAGTTGTACAGGATGTGCCAAAAAAGCCCTTTAAGAAGAAAGTTGTTTTCAAGCTGTTTTGTAAAGCAAGTAGCAATATGATGTATGCAAGAGTGTATTAATGGCAATATATATAACAACCTGGCCAAAATAACAAGTTAACAGATTTCCTTCTTTATTTATCTTGCATGGCCCATTTCCCAGCTACCTAAACAATACCAGATTCTTTTCACAGAGTCATTCATGCCCATGCCTAAAAACAAACACACACACAATCTCATTAATAGATAGGAAAAACATTTTAATGAAGATGATTGAAATCTATGCAATCAGAATGATCGTTACACAGAGATTCAAAAAGATGTGTGGTTTAACGTGGAAATAAAGTGAACTTATGGATGGACCCTGAGCACATTAACATCATAATAAAATAAACATATCACTTAGAGAGACAGGATGTTCCTCTAACCACCACCCTTTTCACACCTATTCAAGGCTGAGAGCTGGCAGATTATGCTAATTAGTGTTCCGACAGTTCTGGCATGAACGGGTAACTTTCTAAAAGTTACTTTTCCTTAATATTCATTTTTTTTAAATCAGTCTTTACCATTGAATTGGATTTTAATAATGATTAAAAATAGTGGTTTTATTATTTTTTATAGCGGGTCCCTTTCCAGAGATACAGTATTGGTATTTAATATTGCTTCACAGTATTACTATATGGGCCAGTCAGCTTTCCTACACTGAATATAGCTTTTGGGGGCTAGTCACTGTAAGGACATGCTAACTAGACATTTCTACAAGCCCTACTTGTGAATACCATGCACCCTGCCTTGTCAAGGCCTATACGGAGTGACTCAATATTTAAAAGGAAGGTTTGGTTTTTACCTGTCAAAAGGAGTTTACTTTACAGGTTGCAGTGCATGTTTTTCACTGTTAAAGTCAGGCAACAATAGTGGGCCTGAAGCCATGATTTCACTGCCACTATAGTAGATGGCACAACAGGTGCTGAAGTCCACTAGTGGCAGTTATCTTCTAGGCCCTGGGTACATTTTGTGCTCTATGTGAGAAGTTGGCCTGGCATATGCTGGTCACTAGTTATACTGGCCACCTTGCACCAGTCCAAATCGACTCTTATGGTAGATAGGTTTAAGACAACCTTTTAAAGAAAGCTATCCTAGTGGTAGGTGTGGAGAGCAGCCTTCAGGCTAAGTCTCTGAGGAATGTAAAGCAGCTTGTTTTACCTTATAATCTCTTGGATTACCAAATGAAAGGACACCACACAGGTATATATATCAAATATATATGTATTTATTTCTAGACACACTCTACTAATTTCTTTATGAGATTAGAAGCCAGGAACACATTCAAATATCAACGTTTCACAATAAGTTAAGCACAAATATGGCTGGGGCCCTATGGGCGTACCAGACCATATACTAAACAAGCATTTGCAATGCATTAGGTCTCGCATTTACGCGAGTTTGAGCTATTGACATTGCAAATAACAATGCCTATTGGCATTGTCATTTACAATGCCAATAGCTTTAACTCGTGTAACTGCGAGACCTATTGCATTGCAAATGCTTGTTGATGTAAGAGGCAGCCCTTAGAAAGCTTAGCTAGCTAGGGAAGCGCAGCTTGCCATCTGCGATGAAAGAAAGGTAAACAAGGGCCTCACGCTGGCAGCCTGTGATTTATTTCAGAAGGGCCTGGTATGAAAAAGAAAGTTTAAAAAAAAGTGTTAATGGACAGGAATCAACAGGCCTGTTAATAGCAAGGCTGCTTTCCATTACGGGATGCCTGATTTCATTCATCGATCCAGGCAGGTAAGACGCAGTATAATAATTAGTGCGTGTTTTCAACCAAATGGAGAAAACGGGAGAGGATGTGGTCTCACCGGCTAGACTGCCGACTTTGGAGCTGGGAAACCAAGGTTCAAGACTGGGATTGACTCCACATCCGGTGATTCTGGGCAAATCACTTAATCTCCCATGCCCACTAAATAATGAATGTGTCCTTGTGTAACAATAACTGGTGCTCCTATAAAGTGCCCCAATACCTTCAGGCCGAGTTCACGCTATATAAATCTGCAACAAAAAAAAATAATAATAATTTCAACCGAATCAAACATGCGCATGTGTGACTCATTTTTAAAGTTGAAGTGGAGCAGACAATTCGGGGCAGCAAACGACAGCTGCAAAAGATTACAGGTGACAGACAGGCCTAATGCGACCCACAGCTAGGGCCCAGGGTGCGTAAAGGAAACATGCACTAACTAGGGTAGGACCTCTGTGATTCCTGTAGATGAATCAAGCATGGATCCTGCTGAAAAGGAGAGGGAACTTTGATTTATAGGAGAAACTGTAGGGGCGACTTGGCTGGTCTAGTTATACTTTCTATACTCTGTCAGCTGCCTCACAACGAGCCCCAGGAAGAGGGGGAGGCTGTGCAATCCCCCTCCTTTCTTTTTAAAATTTTCAGCGCGAACCGTGGATCCAGCAGCACTTCAGCTGAATTTTTTTTGGGGGCCCTGCGGGTTCCTGTGGGACCCCCACACCCCCAGGAGGCCTAGGGGATCAGGGTGTTTCTACCCTGCCCCCTTTTCTTTTTTTGCAAAAACTTTTCTGTGACTCGATTCAAGCTGAGCCACAAGATGGCTTCCAACACCTCCTGGTTTGAATTGTTGGCAGCCAATTAGATCTCAGCACAAGATCGGGCGGTATCGCATATACCCTGCGTCCCTATATATACAATTGGAATTTTTTTAAATAACGCCACAACTACTGAACGGATTTACACCAAATTCAGTGGCGGACGGCACCGTTCGGGGGTGGCGGGGCAGGTGTGAGGTATAAAAAATAAAAATAACTTACCTAATCGCCGCCATGTCTCTCTTCCATGTCTGGACTCCACCGAACAGGAAGCACCCAGGCTCCCCTGACTAATCACAACTTGCAGCGTTGTGATTGGTAAGCACATAGGCTCCCCTGACGAACCGCACCGCTGCAATGCAGCGTTGTGATTGGTCTGAGTGCCGTGGTTCGGCACTCAGATGGAGACTGTGGGCCTGGGCATTTTCTCCATGCAGGCTGTAATGCAGCCTGTATGGAGAACATTCATAGTGCGCATGACTGTTTGGGCCGCCCCATAGGGCCAGCCAAACAGTCATTGCACACTAGGAGCGGGTAAACCACTCCTTCCTTACCCTGCTCTGAGAACAGATCAGCCATCCACGCAAAGCAGCACAGAAACTGTGTTATTATCATTTTATGTTTCCTTTATTTACACTGCTTAAAAGCAGTGGGTGATGCTCCTCCGCCTTAGCGGAGGATCTGCCTCTGACAATATCACAAACAGGCACTTCCCTGATCCGACATCTACCTTTCCGCCAAATTTGGTGTCATTCTGTTCAGCCGTTTGGTCTGTAGCCGTGTATCAATAATATGGAAAGTAATACAGGGAAAATGCATTTTGGGGGCTCTCCTCCCTTTTCTCAGCCTCCCGCTTGAAGGAGCACCACAAAACTTTCAAGACAGCAGCTGAAGTGAGTGTCAAACTAGCTTTAAAAATTTCGGGAAAATTAATCAAACGATGCCAAAGTTATTGGCAAATGAAAAAAACGCTCTTCCTATAGAAACTACATCCTAATTCTAACTACCTACTGGCTTAGGTAATATTGGTGTAGGTAAGAATGACAGGTGACATTGGTACTGCCAAGTCACACCTAAACTCCATGTAGGATAATGACAGTCCTCCTGCCATCTCTGCTGCTGCCAAAGAAAAACAAAATTAATTTTCCATTTGTCTAAGACACTTTAATAGCATTCCAATGTCATGTGTATGTCCATCAAAGTTCAAGATGAGGCAGCAGGATAAATAAACAATATAATTCCAGCTGTATGGAGGGTAAGTATTTCTTTTTGCGGAAGTAAGTATTTTTTTTTGCGGAAACAGAAAACTTGTGCCCTATCAAAACATGTACTCCTGGCTTCCAATGTGTGGACGGAGACATAGCCCCTCTCCAGTGATGGCTACATAATTGTGTGAAAGCTGCACAGTCAATCTACACCATATAAAGAATGTGTCCCTGTGTAATGAAACTGGTGCTCATGTCAAGCGTCCAATAAGGTTTGCTGAGCGGGGAGGGGGGGCTATGGTGAGACTTGTTCCACTTAAGTTAAAGCAGGGCAACAGGGCAAACTAAGGGGACGTTGTGAATTTGCTGGGGGGGTATTTAATAGAAGGCAATGGAATGTAACTATATTTCGAGTATGGTAAAGTTCCGGCTGGTGAACGCTAAATTATACCACCATAGGTACTGGGCCTGTTGGAACGGCGAAGCGGCCACACACAGGTATGATGGGGGTGAATGAGCAGGTGTGACAAAAATCGGTCCATATAGACTGTTAACTAGCATACGTCACAGTTTAAAGACTAATGCCTTGCAGTCCTCGTTTCAAAGACATTTAAATGAGTGCTTGATAAACAAACGTCTTGACGTGCCTTCTTTGGAGCACAAAAACATCCGAGGTTTGCAACTTTGTAAAAAGGTGGGGCGGTGCACGTTTGGGGGGAGGGGGCTGGCTGCAAAACAGACGACATGCTTGCTGCCCGGGAGGTCGGACGCTCACCGGGCAGGCCTGTGGGCGCAGAGGCCGCGGCGCGTCGTGTGCGCAGGTGCGAGGTTCCTGCCCAAATGTGCAGCCCCTGAGCCCTAATTAAGGGCCGTGAGAGGGGGCGGCCACAGAGCACAGACCCAGCCCGCAGTATCCAACCGCCACCATGCAGCGGGGAATGAAGAAGTACTTCGGGCAGAAGTCCCTCAACGACGTGACCATGGACGACTTCCTCGGCTCTCTGGGGCTGTACCGCAAGCTGACCGCCAAGGATGCCTGGTGCCTCTTCCGGGCCGTCTCAGAACAGGTGAGTGCCCGCCCGTGCGCCATGGCCCTGCAGCGCTGGGAGGGGGGGAGCATGCATGCGGGGCGCGCGCTGCAACGCCAGCGCATTTAATAACACGGCCTTCCTTCGTTTTTTTTTTGTATAGAGGAGTCCTGAGGTTTCGGGGAGAGAGCCAAGTTTAAATCTATAGATATTGGTTTTAGTTTGTTCCTGATGTACTTATTTGGGGGAGCGGGGCGGAGGCGCAAATTCCTAATATTGTAGCGAATTCTCCGCGAGGCCTTTTTACAGTAAAATGAAAGTGAAACTGAAAAGTTAAAATAATGTTTTGCGTAGCCAATGCTTGCAGCGGAAAAGTAATTTTGTTTTTCAACTCTTTATCACTTCTACATTATTATACGGACGTCGCGCTGGTAGTGTTAACACCTCTCAGTATTTTCGGAAAAGGGGGGTCGGCAGCGGCGGGGTGTGTGCGCGCGCGTGTGTCTGTGTGTGTGCGTGCATGTGCGTCTGCGCAAGCGCGTCCACAGACCCCGACCCCAATCGCTGCGCGTGCCCCGGTCTGTCTCCCTGGAGAGGCATCTCGGCGACAATAGGTCTCGAGAGCGAGACCTAAAAAGAGGTTTAGGAAAGTCGACTTGCAGAATGACACGGCCTAGGGCCTGTTGAATCGCTGGGGCTTCATTAATGCAGTAGAAGCAGGTAAGTAACAGACCCACGAGAGACGCATGCTGTGTGAGAACACAGCAGCGGGTTTCCTATTGATTACAATGGAGCAAGTCGCGGATTGATTTTTAAAGTTTTAGGGTACGAGGAAGTCTACAAGCAAGCCACTTACAAGGTAAGTAATTCGAGGGCCAACACACACTAGGGCACCGGAGTGCAGGAGTTACCTCACCCAGGGAAGCCGGGTGCATAGGTGTCTTATGGTGTCGGGTCGCGTCGCTGTTTTCTATGGAGACCAAAGAAGATTTGCTGCTTGCGAAGACTGAAGAAGTGTCCGGTGGAATCCAAGGCTGGATTCAAGATGCAGATGACCTGAAAATTGAAGGGACAGTGTTCACAGTCACTTGCCAGTGACCCGGGGCCAGGAAGATGGATGCCCACGGAAGTCGGGTGATTTCAGGTGATCAAGGGTGTTTTGACTCTTCGCTCACGTGGTCCAGGAGAGATCGACGATGACCAGCAGCTGGATTCGGAGTGTCCCACGACGTCTGCAGCTGACTGCGGTGTCGGCAACCGGATTGGAGCCAAGAAGCCTTGGCAACAGCAAGACTCGTGGAAAGTGAATTTAGTCAGTGGTGCAGACCAGCAAGGTCTGAGGGACTCACCCAGCGAGGGTGAGCGAGGGCAGGCCTGGAGCAACCAGGGGAGCCCTTTGAGTCGATAAGTAAGTCTTCGGGGGACCCACCAGCCAACGGGCAAGGGATCGCGAAGACGCCTCTTAAGGAAATGCTTCACAGGAGCCCACGGTCACTCGGGACGGGGTAGGCCTCTGATTTTTGCTGCAAAACCTGCTGGAGGCGTGGGCCACAAATGGTCCAATGCACAAGTTCGTAGAACGTCGTGAAGGGGTTGCACTCGCCAATAGTGCACGGCACCCGGGTATTGCTGTTCCTCGTCACTCCTGGGGTCCACTCGCCTCAGCTCTGCTGGGGACTCACAATGGCCGTCGAGAAGTCAGGAAATCCACTTCCGGGGCTGCAGGGACTTCGGACTCCGGCGGGAGCGGGAAAGTTTGCAACCGTTGATTAGAGTTTTTGGTGCCTGTCAAGCAGGGGAGTCACTCCTAGACTCCAAGGGAGATTCTTCTGTCTTCCAAAGGTAGTGGAACGTCGAAGGGCCAGAATTCTTCTTTGTAGAGCATTGTCCAGGGTTATCTACTTTGCAATGGCGAGGTTTCCTATCTTATACTGAAAATAGGGGAGGGACTAGCTCTAGGACCACTCCTGTGGGAGGGTCAGGGTAGGGGGTTGTTACACCCACTTCCCTTTGTCCAGTTTTGCGCCAGAGCAGGGACAGGTAGCCCCTGAACCGGTTTGAGCTGGCATATGCACAGAGGAGCCTACTGCTCCCCCAGTGCAGGACTTCAAAGCACTCTAGAAGTGCACCCACCCAGCCCCAATTCACTAAATCCTGTCTGGAAGGTGGTGCCACCTCCCTGTGACAGGATGCCTATTGTTGGGCCTCCTCCACTGCGAGTTTCAGTCAGCAGCAGGAGGGCAGCCCAGTGTCTGTGCTGGTGGCATCCATTTTGTGATGCCAGGGCTCTTTCAGATTTCTACCGTGTTACCACAGTAGATACATGTCGTCCCCTCTAGAAGGGTGGGATCATACTCCCACACCAGTTACTGGTGTGGGGGTATGATTCCAAGTTGTTTGACATCAAACACGACATGTTTTGATGCAGTCATTCCAAGGTTAGCATTTACCGGTAGGTTATAATGCACTTAAGAGTATATGGTTTAACCGCATCCACAAACAGCCACAGGGAATAGACCTTGCCAGCTGCATAGGGGTCCTGCTCATGCAGAGGCACCCCCTCACATTGTAAACCAAGAACCCTGCCCTCAGAATTGATGGGGCCTGTCATAGGGGTGGCTGATAGGTTTATATGTGTGTGTATGGTGAGATATAGGAACCTATAACTCTTTGAGGAGTGCAAACACTACCTCACCCAGGCTGCAGGAGCAGGCCAGTGGTGTCAGATTGAGTCTGCTTCCCAGGGGCGGCATAATGCATGCTTCAGCCCCTGGTAGGCCTGTGAAGTGCCTATGCCCTAGATACCTAAGGTACCATATATTAGGGGCTCATAAGGTACCACAGTATCCAATCACTAGTGCATCTAATATGCACACCAAATCGTTTAGAGATAACAGAGAGACTGGGGCCCTAATTAGCAGGGACCCAGCCAGACTATAGCCAGAAACCAGTGTATATATCAGAAAAAAGTGGGGGCAACATAAGTGCAGCTCCTACTTTCCTACACTCTATACTAAGGATTTATAGGGAATTTGGAGTATGCCAGTCAAACCATGTTAAAATATTGAGATCAGGCACTTTACTACTGATTCGTAAGTGTAAAGTTCACAAAGTTTTAAAAGTAAGAATCATTTGTAAAATAAGTGTCTCTGTAGCTAAGAGAATGTGGTCTACAATCAAATTGGAATTCTTTTCCACTTAGTCTTTCTCCTTCTCTTCTTCCTAACCATTCTTCTCTTCCTGCTCATGGTCCTTCTCCTCATCTTTTTCCTGAACCCACCCACCCCTGTAGCAAAACCCCCACTTCCAGGTTATTCTCCTCCTCATTCAACCACACCTTCTAAAATAGGCCATGTCTGATAACTTTTACCATCATTACATTGTTTCTGAGAGAGAAACTGAATTCCTCTCTCTGACCTCCGCTCCCTAAAAACACAAAAACAAATCAAATCAAACTGCTTTCAAGAATTCAGTATTTCCTGCAGCTGCTGGAGTGCTCGCTGGGTCACAATGTTCTGACCACATTAGCCTGTATTTGCAAGAACTGATTTTAGTGTTCACTAGTAAGGTGCCTACAATTTGTCCATTACTTGTCATACTGCATGGTTTAACGTCATCCATACTGGGCAGGCCTAGAAACTTAAGAGTACAGAGAAATTAGAGGTCGAGACCTTAGGGTTCTATAGAGTCAAAACCTCCAAGAGTGCCTTTTCAAGCGTAGACATCTTGGCATGGAAAATATTTCCTACTCCTCTCAGAACAGGTGGTGATTTTTTTAAAGAAATTCCTAAAATCTTGGCTTGCATGCTCACCTTTTAGGTATGATTTAATCAGTGGTAAAATCCAATTGTATTTCTATTTGCCAATGAACAACCAGCCATTAAATAGGATGCAAATGTGATGCCAGTAGCTAGGTGATTGTATGCTACTTCCAAAAAAAGAGAGATCCGTGACAGAGGCAGGGACATTGGGGGGGGCTTTCAAAGCTACTATAAGGGGTGAATACATAGGCGCGCAGGCAAGGGTCCTGAAATCGCTGTGCACGCGGCTGGAAAACAGAGAATAGACTGACAACACTAGAGCAACAGTATGCCCAGAGCCCAGACCACAAGCTTCTGGTGGAAATGAAAGAATGCCACACAGAATACACCAACACAGCTGAGCAGGAGGTGCTGCATATGTCTTGAAGATGGAAAGCAAGATCGTATGGGGAGGACGGGAGGCCGGGGCGCTCACTAGTCTCAAAGCTAGCTAAACCCAGAAAGCAAACACATGTCAGAGAAATAGAGACTGCAGACGGAGCTAGATGCTATGACACCCAACGCTTCCTATCACAATTTGTGGCATTTTACGGCCAGGTGTATGGCCCACAAAAAGCAGCAGGAGAGGAGGACACAACAGAGTATCTGGAAGAGGTGGCACTAGCATGGCTCTCACTGGGGCAGAGAGAGTTTCTGGCACGGCCAATCACAACAGATGAAGTGGCTGATGCTATACGCACCTTACCAAACAGGAAGGAATCAGGCGGGGACGGCCTCCCCAGCGAATTCTATAAAGCATATGCTAACATCTTGATACCGCACCTGAAAGCTATGTATGACGAAGCGCATGGTAAGCAAACTCTGCCATCAACGCTTCGGGAAGTTCTGATAATAGCAATGTTAAAGCCAGACAAAGCCCGGACAGATGCGATTCATATAGACCACTGTCACTCATAAATGTGGATACGAAAATACTAGCGAAAAATACTGGCTGCACGCCTGCAGCCATTGATGCCCAACCTAGTCTTAACTGACCAGTGGGGCTGTGTACCCATCCGTTTAACAACACATAATCTGCGGACACTGTTTGCTGTTCTGCATCGACTAGACCCGAAACTTAAAGCGGCAGCAGTTCTTTTAGACAACGCGAAAGCTTTTGAATCTATACAGTGGAGCTATATGTTTACAGTGCTACACTGCATGGGGATGCCGGTGGGATTTTTACAGTGGATCCACCTGCTATATAATAAGCCGGTAGCAAGAATAAAGATTAATGATGCGATCTCAGACCCAATAGGGGGGACGAGAAAGGGTTGCCCCCTCTCGCCCATCTTATTTGCGCTCGCATTGGAGCCACTGGTGTGTGTGATATGATGGCAGGCTGATGCAGCCCTGCGATTCCGACAACGCTCATTAGCCATCTCCCTCTACGCAGAAGACATGGTGCTATATGTACGTGATCCGGAAACAAAGCTGGCGCCGCTGATACGGTATGAGTGGGACACAGGGCTGAATATCAACTGGGACAAATCATTGATGTTCCCCCTTACATAAGTCACAGAGCCGCATGAACTGGAGTACCCTCTGGAGTGGTGCCAGGAGCCAGTAAAGCACCTGGGAGTATGGGTCCTCAGAGATCCAGAGACTGTGATAAGGCAAAATGATGGGACGGCTAGCATTAAACTAACAGAACAAGTGAGAAGGTGGATACGGCTACCACTCTTGCTGGCTGACAGAATAGTGATCACGAAAATGGTTTCACTGTCCCGGTTTTCTGTACATGTTCACCAACAAAGCCATAGCGCTGATCTCCAATTTTCTTTAAAACCTCAAAACACATATGATACAGCTGGCAAGGGCAGGCAAGCAGTCCCGATGCAGCTGGAAACCCTGACAAAACCATATGAATGGAGATGGGGGGGGGAGCCTCGGACATGTATTTGTATTACCTCTCCACTCAAGCCCACTTCGCACACTACTGGTATTATCCTGCACAATACTTACCGCACCTGGCAGTACATCGTGATGATCCACACCCGATACCCCTCACGGCAGTGTTGCAATACGAGTGACTGGAAATCACTAGACTAAAAATTAATACCATCCGTAACACTTCGAAAGCCTGGCGGGCACTATGCGATAGAGTGAAGAAGTCACCAATGTATGCACCAGCACTACCATTGCGATTCCACCTGGACATATCAGCAACCCAAGAACCAAAAACATTGGATATTTTAACGAAGGCAGGGTTGGACATGATGGGTGACCTTTTCAGGATGGGGATGTTCTGGATACAAGACGAATTTAGCACTACACAACCTAAGACACCCCTGACGGGTTAGACACATTAGAAGTTACAGTGGATGCTGACTAGCAGCTCGCGTAAACACTAGATATTGTGCATTGTAGAGATCAATCGAACATATATGCGGAGGAGTTACCAAATAAATTCATGGACCAAAGATGTGTGAGGCCCAGTCACAACTTATCTGCTGGCAATGCAGGCTGAAAGCGCATCACCATGGCGGGACTATAAAGACTGAATTATGAATGTGGTGGTGCAGCCGATGACAAGGGGGAGATGCGGGGCAGAGAGAGGGAGGAGAATACACTCTGCTGATGTAAAATGTGAACTGTACTGCCATAACCCTGCAATGTTATGCAAGTTGAAAATGTAATGTTCATAAAAGCATCAATAAAAAAAATGCGATGCCAGTAGCTTCCTGTCTGATAAAACTGTTGTCCCGTTGAGATTAACAATTTTGCAGTGCTTGAAAACAGAGAATGTTTTTTTGCTTCTTTTTGAGATCATGGCGTGCTGTATCTTACTTTCATGGTACAATGCCAACTTGCCAAATAAGGAAATGCCCCTTTGTGGCCTATTACAATAAACATCAGTTCATGGGGTCTTAGGAATGTGTCTACGATACCCCAAGTGACTCACCTTATGGATATTCATGAGATGATTCCTAGGTGCTCTAGTCGGCGTGCCTATATTCAATAAAATGTACATCTCCCTAAGCTTTAATATGCTATTTGGAACTCAAAAGTCACTCCCTGTAGTGTATTTTTTGTTTAAATCTGGTTGTATTAGAATTTTTCAAATAGTACAATCAACCCGCACATACACCCACTGGCCAGTGGGGCTTGAAAATGCTTGCAGGAGCGGGAGGGGAAGGTAAGTCAGGGGAACGAGGAGGGAACAAAGAACAGTATACATAAGCATAAAGGAACACACTGCAATTATTAATAAAATAAGGTTAGGTAGTCCATCTAGTAAATAGCAGGACTAAATCAGAGGGTGGAAATGTTGTTCTCGAGTGGCTCGTTTACAGCTTGGGGAAGGTGGAGGACGCCCAAGTATGCTAGGCAGGTCAACTCCCTAAATTCCTAGGAAAGGTATCACAGGCAGGGCTTAAAAGGTTTTATCGAAGGAGGGTAGTTTACATTAAAGCAATGCAGTCAGTTTCTCAATATCTGCGAGAGTCCAAAGTTTATATTCCGGTTCGTTGGAATAGTATCTGTCCCCCATTTGGCCAAGATGTCTTGTTTGGGGGCACAAAGAGCCAGGGTGATAGTCCGGCCACGCGACGAGCGTAGCGGGTAAGTTAAGGCGTTGTGAAGTCCCAGTTGGATGTAACTGGGTAAATGAGGGATATCTGTGCTGTACATTTCATTGATAGCGGTGAGTACTTCAGACCAGAAGGTTTGGAATATTGAGCAGTGCCATAGCATGTGAGTCAGTGTCCCTCGTTGACCAGTGTCTGAAACATCAACCATCCCCATCCGGTTTCCATTCAAATGGTCTGATGTTGGTTGTGTGACCCAATGCTTAATGGCAGGGTATTGTCAATGCACAGTAGAGGAGATATCATAGTCCCACTGAATTTGGGTGAAGTCTAGGAGCCCACCCTGATGAAAGAAATACTCTACTCTCTTACAACCTGCAGCCTGCCAGTGTGTGAAGGATGTTCCTCGCAAGGAGGGGGAATTCTGGATTGCCAATAATAGGTGTCTGTAGTGAAATGTGGGAGTATAATTTCTTTGTTACCTGTACTCTGTCCCATGTACTCACCGTTGCCCGAAGCACTGGGGAGACAAAAACCCCTAATGGCCTATGTATTTTGGAGAGCCAGGGTATCTTCCGAATATGGATACCAAATATGGCTTGGGCGATAAAGCACCAGTGTTTCTCAGTGCTGGGTCAGGACCATTCTATCATGTAGCGGAGTTGCGCTGCTTGGTAGTCGTGATCTAGTTGGGGAATTCCCAACCCTTCCTATTTAATGGGCCCATAGGCTTATTTCTTCACCATAAGAGCCTGTTTGCCGTCCCAAATGTAAGACTCTATGAGGTGTTGCATTCAGTCAAGCACATGTGGGGGATGTTGAAGTGGCAGTGTCTGCATTACATATAGTATTTTAGGTAGGAGAGCCATTTTCATAGCTGCCAGTCTTCCCAGCCAATAGAGGGAGCCTCCCTTCCAAGACTGCAAATCAGTTCTAGTTATGGACAAGAGTGATGCATAGTTACCCTCCACTGTGGTTTTGAGAGTGGAGTAAATTTGGATGCCTAAGTTTGGGACCCTTTGTGTAGCCCAAAGGATGGGGAATTGGCGTTCAACAGGAGCTCTGTCCGTCTATGTGATAGTAAGGCCCAGTCACTGTGTTTTCTGAAAATTGACCTTAAACCCAGATACCCACTCAAAAATGTCCAATTCTTCCATCAGCTGTGGAAGATAGGTGAATGGTTGCGATCATCACGTCGTCAGCATTCATAGCCAGCTTATGTTCCCTGCACCTCATATGAACACCTGCTATTTGAGGGTTGCAGCTCCATATACAGCGCAAAGAGATGTGGTGAGAGGGGCAGCCATGTCTAGTGCCACGTGCAATAGTGAAAGGGTTCAACAGAACCCCATTCACCTTAACACGTGCCATAGGGGCGGTGTAACTACATCACACCCATTTTTTGAAAGCTGTACCAAAGAGCGGTCGTATCGAGGCTAAGGAACTCAGTCAAATGCTTTTTCATCATCGACTGAGAGTAGAAGAGCTGGCATATGGGAGCAGTGATACTGATCGATAAGGTGGCCAATGCCTTTGGTGTTATCATAACATCCTTGTTTGTGAATAAAACCTACCTGATCCGGGTCTACTTGGCCTTGCATATAGGGGGTTAGGCGCGCCACCAGAACACCTGTGTAAATCTTGCCATCTATGTTTAATAAAGAAATGAGGCGATAGGATGCACAAAATTTGGGGTCCTTCCCGGGTTTAGGGATGACTGTGATAATAGCATTCCTCATCGTGTCGGTGAGGGGTTTTTGATGTGTTGAAGGAATTAAAGAGGCAAGTGAGTATGGGGGCTAACCTGGGGGAAAGGGTTTTATAAAAATCAGCTGTGTAGCCATCCTGGCCAGATGCTTTCCCAGGTTTCAACAGGGGTATCGCGGTCAGTACTTCCTCTAGTTGGATGTCTCTGTCCATCTGTGTGGAGACGGTGGAGGGAACTCGTTCCATTTGTAGGGTGTCGAGGTACCACTGGGCAGAGTCTAAGTCAAGCGTCTCCGCAGTGTACAGTGTAGAAAAAAAGTGTTTGAATTCTTAGGCCATTTGTGAGATATGATAGACCACGTCGCCCTAAAGTTGTTACAGTTCAGTAATTCTCGAAGAGTTTGTAACCGTAGATGAAGCGCCAGGAGGTGGCCTGCCTTATTACCCTGTACGTAGTAGTGTTGCTTAATACGCTGAAGCCCATATTCTGCTCCAACTATATCCTGAGCTTTAAGCTCCTTGCAATCCACTGACAGTTGCCGTCTTACCCTATGGGAGCCTCTAATTCCTTTACCAGGTTTTCTAATTGGTGTCGCTTATCTCTCGTCGGTCTATTGTTTTTAGCAGAAATGCCTATAAAAGTACCCTGTAGTGTTGCTTTCAGAGAATCCCAGAGAAGTGCAATGTTGGAGGTGTCATTAAATTCAAGGAACGTGGCTATTGACTTGTCAACTTTGGTGCACGTTGAGTTGTAGTGAAGCAGTTTGGGATTAAGGTGCCAGGCGCCAATCTGGGGTGTGTTGGAAGGAATGCAAACAAGCATTTGCAATGCAATAGGTCTCGCATTTACGCGAGTTTGAGATATTGACATTGCAAATGACAATGCCTTTTATTTTTGTTTTTTGAACATAAATAAAAGGCATTGTCATTTACATTGCCAATTGCTTAAACTCGTGTAAATGCGAGACCTATTGCATTGCAAATCGCACATACAGAGACAGAGACACGCACACTAAAACAGAGATGGCCATACAAAGACGCTTTCACAGAGGTACAGAGACAGTAATGCACAGACAGAGTAGCCAAGAAGCTTTACATTCTTTTCCATTTAAATGATTGGTGGACACTAAATTGTTAGGCACGCTATCAGTTGAGCTCTGGAATGGCCAAAGTGCAAGGCAAAAGTTTATTGAGGGACAAATAAAAACCAACAAAATTTGCGTCTGAGATTGTAGACATTATTACTACCACTTAGTAAAGTATATTTTTCATTAAAATGTAGACCATATAGTGTATGTTTTTTAAACTTGCACCCAGTGTAACTAAGCAATAATTGTATGTGTTTTATTAGACATTTTATCATATAAACCTTACTATTTATCTCCTGCTGGGTATTTTGCAACGTGTAAGGCGGCTGGCAGCAGTGTACGTGTTTGCATGCCATTGCTATGAAGCCACTCGTTTGTTCTCTGAAAACATCTGTTGCAAGTGCGAAAAAAAGCACCCGCGCTTGTTTAAAGTATGGAGATAACTTATAGTAGGAGGGCAGAGTAAAGGATGTTAATGGGAGACGTCTGGAGCACAGAAGAGATAATGGAAGTGAGATAAAGGAAACAGATGGCACAACGTCTTTTACGTTGAGCAAGCTAAACCCTTGCACATTATTTTGGACACTTTTCCCGTTTCTTTGTTTTTTTCCGTCTGAGATTAAATGGCTATCGTGTGAATTGGAGAGTAAATAGTGTGTGTATTTCTGTGTTGAACACTTGTGGAGGAGTGTAAACCAAAAACTATAAAAGCAATGTAAACGGTGCGTGGAAATGTGCAAGTGTATGTATAGGATATATGAATATTATATGTGGTGTTTTACATAAAAGTGTGTCCATATAACATAAGGATCTGCAATTGCGGAGGGGTAATATGGAGTAAAAGCTGTAAGTATTTTAAATAAAGGAATATCATGAAGTAAAGATATGTTGAAACTGTAAGCAAAGAGACAGTGTACAATGAAAAATGTTTTGGTGGTTTGCAAAACCTGTAGCCTATTTAAGCAGATTTAGTGTGTACGCCTCCGCGTGTGTGTGTGTTCATCTCTGTCTCTGTGTGTACGTCTCTGTGTGTGCGTCTCTACGTGCGAGTCTTTGTCTATGTGTGTACATCATCAAAAGCAAGAATCTTGCTTGTAAAGCTTAGTATACAAGCCAGCTGTTTTCACGTGTCTCTAAGACATGCTTTGTAAACAGGGCCGGCGGAGCGTGGCGCGCGCGCTTGGGGGCGGGGAAGCGGACCCTTTGAAGTGCTCCCAAAAGGCGGATTGCATGGCGGCACGATGCGCGTGATTGTGCGCGTGCTAGCCATGCAATCCGCTTTTTGGGAGCACTTTTAAAAGCCCCTATACTCTCGCTTTGCGATCGCTTACCGATAGCAAGGCGAGACCTAAAAATGATGGTGATAGGCAAGTGGGCAGATAGTGCAGCAGACTCTATTCCAATGTCCTTTATTGTCGATCTCAGGCTGGGAGATGGAAGCAAGAAATCTATTCTGCTATATGTTTGATGGACAACGGAATAATAGGTATGAGCCCTTTCTATTGGGGTGGGGCGGAGAGGGTGGGGATTCGAACACCAGACATCTACGAGCCCCATATCAGTTAACCACTGGAGGCCTGCCATTGTAAATGCTCCAGCTAGTCCCACTCTTTGAGCTGATATGTACAGGGGATGTCATCTCCCAACCTACAGCATCTAGTATAAAGGATTCCTGGTGGTGATCGGGGGCATATACTGTGGCTATTGTGAATGTATTGGACTGTAGAGAGATACTAACCAAAGTAATCTGCTCGCAATCTCGGCTTGTGTTTGGAGCACACTGCAGAGGAAATGTGTAGCCAGTAAGTATGCAAAACAAGAGCGCTTGAGTGGGTCGAACGAAACAAAACTGGCGATCAAATCAACAAGAGCGCATTCGATTTCACTCTTTCTTAAGATGTGGGTCTCCTGTAGGAGGCAGACATCTTATTTGGATTCTCTGATCATGGAAAGAAGAACTAAATGCTTCATAGGGGCTTTAGGGTCTCGGACATTGAGACTAAGTATTTTAAGCATGTAACGGGTAGTCGTTATGTATGGGCTACCAATAGGAGTGATCAAAGCAAATAATGTCCACCCTCCAGCCTATGCCATGGATATAGTAGTAGTACTTAAGAGTATGGTGTGGGGGAAGGGGATACATAGAAGTTAACAACACAACATAACAACTGTGTTCCCGCGCCTGGGAGCTAACTATACCAAGTCCGTGGCATGTAGACAACTCAGTAGTCGAACGTTGTGGAAAGTGAAGCGCCGCCATATGAAGGACTACTAGCTTTCGTGCCACGGCAGGACGTCCGGAGGTCATCTTAAGAGGGGAAACACAAGTCATAAGATGTATATGTGCCCTTAAGTAACAGCATTTTGCTATAGCAGTCAATCATTTTCAGATTCAGAAGCATTCCCCCGATGTTGGAAATGCTTGAGCAATACTGCCCGTTCCCTGTGGCTTTCGAATTCAGTGGGTTTGGCCACAGACCCTGTTCTAGTTTGCCATTGATGGCGCTCTTTCGACAATGGGAGAGGCCATGTAAGTGTACCACGAGAGTAGGTCTCCTACTCTGAAGAGATAGTAAAGCAGAGTACGAATTGGGCCTCCTCAAGGGTGTGCACCCCATGGGTTTCTTTATTCCAAATAAAGATGAGCCTAAAGGAGTGGCCCCAGCGATAGAGCACTCCCTTCTCTCAAAGAAAGGTAATGGCCGGACTTGGGGCCCTGGGTCTCTGAAGAGTAATGGCAGATAAACTCTGAAAAATTCTCACCTTTGTGTCTTCAAAGGTAATAACAGTTTTGTCTTTTGAAGCCGCCATGATAATGTCCTTTAGTTTGTAGGAATGGAAGCATGTTAAAATATCTTGAGGGTGCACAAGGGGTCCTGGCGGGACAGCCCAACCTGTGTGTGCGCACCAGAGCAATTTCTTAATCCACCAGTTCCGATGCTACAAGGGGGAATAGGAGAACCACATGGTCCTCAGATGTCCAGAGCCGACTGGCATCGATACGCCTTTAATATGTATATTGGAGCGGTGCAACTTATTTTCCAAATCTTCCAATCGGTAGTATAAGTCTTGTTCTTATCACACAGTCCCAACAGTTCTTGTAGATGTGTATTGAGTTCATCCACCCACTGGTTGCTCGCTCTCTCCAATGTATCCAACCTCTTTTCCATTTCAGTCAAATCCTGTTTCATGTCTTTGACGTCCGTCGCTATATCTTTCTTAAGAGTCACAATGTAGTCTCTCTGGGCACCGAATACAGTCTCCAGGAATGAGCGGGTAACAGGCTACTCAGAAGCTGGAGTGTCTGCATCAGTGTCTGATGTGAGTGAGGAGGTCACAGGAGGGGTAGACAGACATTGTTCAGATTTTTTAGGAGGTAGTTTGCTTAGCATATCTCTCAAGGTTGTATCTTTTTTTAGAGTGATTGGCAGCCATTGTGTCGGAAAAGGCAATAGCTCTAGGCAGTTGTGGGGCACTCCGTTAGTACAGTAGGACACAGATAGCCGCAAATATCAAGCCGTGGGTGTGCACTAGCCATAAATCTGCAACAGCTAGTAACCAGTTGAGTAGCAAGTATTTGGTTGTCTGAATGGCAGTGCAGCGACAGAGATAATGTCCACTAGTGTGATCAATGTTATAGTTATATGTTGCACAGGGAGCTCACAGAAGTGGCATTATAAGTGGCAGTTGATGCAAAGTAGTAATCGGAAATATCCAATATCGTCAAGCAAGACTCCAGGCAATAGGGTGTCATGGGCTCAATCTGCTAACACACACAGGCCCAAGAAGCGTGCAATAGAGACCAAGAGGGGCCGGCAGCAGCGATCAAGGCCAGCAGATCCCAGAACGCAGGGCCTCCTTACTTGTGGTGTAACTTGAGGAATTGCTCCTGCGTAGTCTGATAGAGATCGTGGGGTCTGATAGGATCAAGCATGGTCAAGAGAACCCAGGCACCAGAGCTTCCTTAATGTATGGGGCATTAGCGTTCCTGCCCTTATGTATCTTATGTTCTTATAAAGCTGCAAGAGAAGCGGGAGCTCACTACTGCCTATGCCCACAAAGCCCACAGGCAGTGGGTCAAATGAGTCCAGATTCCCCAGGCACCCCAAGCCTGGCTGCAAAGTTCAGAAGAGGAGGCCGCCCGGAAAATGCGCTCACCCCAAGAACTGCAGGTATCTCATCAGGGTCGCCACCGGCATCGGTCTTCTGCGACTCGTGTTCTTGGAAGTTAATGCGGGGTACACTGAGCACACAAGTAGTGGGTAGGTCAGGCCCAGGTCTTAACGGGCACCTCGAACCAGGCCGCAGAGCCCAGAGGAAGTGTAGGACTGAGCGCTCACCCAAAGGCCTGCAGCCGGCAAAGTGCATTCAGTGTAGGCCTCCTCATCGTCGGTGCTGAAGTGCAGATCCCTCGTGGCTAGGGGTTAGCCGCTCATCCCCACTGCTGCTCGGGAACCAGCAAGGTCTGCCTACAACCCCAGGCTGCAGTTCCATTATCGGCCCACACACAGCCTCCATATTGCGGTGATCAGGGTTGCACAGGCAACGAGATCTGCAGTTATGGGATTACTGGCCTCCCAGGCTTCCTCCGCATCTCCACAGTTTTCTCGCAGAGGTACCAGCAGGCAGGGACAGAATAGTAGTCCGAAGAGTGCCGCAGGCGCCTTTCCCAATATTCAAATGGCAGAGCTCCGGATAGGTGCTGCTACTCGGGCACCATCTTGGCCATGCCCCTTGTGTTTTTTTAATTACAAAAAATACACAACACAGATTCCTTTTTAAATCTGTTTTATAGTACAAGCAGCATATTGGGACAACAAAGTTCTTTGTTTCTGAAATTCATCGGTCATATTTTGTTACTTGGAGTTGCAGTGACCAGGCTGAACTCTCTATTCATGATCAAGTTTCATAGTGACCATTGGGTTATATAGAAGGTACATTCAAGATATATGCTGCACACACCACCATGAGAAAGAACTTCTCAACTTGGTCTCTTGATCCATATTTTCGAATTGCACACTCACTATGATATATGCACATTTCATGGTATACTTAGTTACTCATGCTGAGAAGGGACAAATAAGGCAGAAAGGGTCAATCCACATCCACCTGCTGTTACTGGCAAAGAGAATTCTCTTGGGCTGCCAGCAAAAAGACAACCTCTGGGGCTGTTAACACCGTGACACCCATTTGGGGACACCGTCAAGGAGATATCCAGTGGGGACTCATGCACAGAAAGACTCCCTAGCACATAGACAAAATCTACTGCACCAACGTCTACCAACAGAGACAACACCTACTGCAGAGACACTGTTGAAGAAGCCCAACACAGGTACCCACTTCCAGGTTTCTGGCACCCTTGTAAGCTCGGAAACCGGCTGCATAGATATGCAGTCATGAACCTGAGCAGAACTGACGGCTAGACACAACCTGCCAGTACAGGAAGCACTTTATTAGCTACTGAAGTAGTAGAGACAGTCTAGGAGCCAGTTATGAAGGCACAGATTTCAGAAACATATACCTATAACTTTAGAATCAGCATCTGGAGTGAATTGTATGGGCCCACTGTATTTAGAAATTGTTTACTATTGCCCAGAGATGATAGACATGTCTTGTCTCTCAGAATCTATGTAGGTGGGAATACTATAGTTTTTACTGATCACTTCCTAAAGCCTTACTAGGTCCTCAGTAAAAGCATTCTGACATAACTTACCAACCAGTGGCAAGCCTGAAGCTCAGCCTGCTTTTCTCTGGAAACCAAAAGAGGTGGAAAAGTGGTGACATATTTAGAGTCCGTGCAGACCTGCAACCAGTGATAACTTACACTCAGAGTTTGTAGAAGCAATGAACCTCACTGAAGTTTGGGCATTACAGCATTTGTGAATGTGTGAAGTGGCATTCCTGCTTGATGGTCTTGTTGGAAAGTCTTAAATACCTACAGAAGAAACCACCACAAACGGCATTGTTTTTTAGTGATCAAAATAAGAAATATCACGGTCATCTTCTCAATGATGCTAGCAGGCAAGTATATTGAACTCTTTTTATATTTTACAACATATCCAATGAGGAATATTGTTGTGACAAAGGGCTAACAATCTTTTGAACATTCTGTACATTGACAGACAAAGAGACAGACAATAACTTCTAATATCTGCAGAAGTGAATCAGTTGCAGGGTTTAGAAAGTGAGAAGGGTGCCTATGACTGTCTCAAATCACAAAGGATGTTGTCTGCATTAGAGATGGGCAGAGCTCGTGGAGTTTTTCTCCGAGGAGTTACATAAGAACTCCACGTGATTCCGTGGAGTTCCACGAGTGGGCTGAATTCGGCACGTCGTACTTCTTGCGCTAATTTTTTAGCAACGGGGGCTTGTTCGACACAGTAAAATCAGCAAAAACAGCACCATGCAGCGTGCCAGAGGGCACTGTTTCTTTCTCCTGCTCGAATAGATTTTCTACTCAAGCTGCAGTTTTCGCAATACAAATAGTTACGGCCTGCCACAACCGCCTGCGTCGAGTAAATCTTGCCAGGAGGTGTTCTAGCACCTGAAAGAAGAAAAAAACCTGATAAAAACGCTTGAGGATGCAAAACGCGAATTCTCGCTTGCCAACTTAACGTTAGCGAGTTGCGTGCGAGAAAAAACTCTGCCATGCAGCAATTGACTCCTAGAACCTCTCTCGCATCGTCACTGGCAACTCTTGGGCTAAACTCTCTGTGGGACACTCGAACCAGCTACCCTCAATTCAAAAATCACAGTAAATAAACTAATTAAGTGAGACTAACTATTAACCGACAAGGAATCTTTCTCCAAGCAACGTCACACCTGGATGACAATGGCCAGCTACACCGCGCTGAAACCCCAACCGTATCTCGACACTGGTTTTAATGTCTAAGGGAGACTTATGTAATACCGACTGGGGAACCTTCTCTCTCTTCTACACCAGCCACCATGGCAATGCATCGAGGGAAGGGAGGTGTCCCAGCTATGCGGACAAGGTCCCGAAACCATGCTTCCCATAATATGCCTCTGAAATTCCACACTGGAGGATTGCAAATCTAGATTAAAACAAATGTTTAACAGCAGGGGTTACCTCATAATAGACAGGCAGATAAAGTATGCTTTATACTGACAGACATACAGCTGGACTACAGGCTGGTGAAATACTTGATGAGAGTAGAGTGTAAGCTTGGAGAAAAAAAAAACACTCTTGGCATCAAATCCGAGGAAAATAAAGTAACAAAAAGTTGAGGACTTCAATCTTTGTTGCACAGACAGATAGATAATAACCATCTTACTGCATTTTGCACCGTCTTGACACAGGACCGTACGTCTCCCACCGCACCATAATCACGAGACCCCACGACGCTGGCATCTGCAACCAGGCCCTGGACTGGATCCACTCCTTCCTTAGCGGCCAAGCACAGTGAGTCAGACTACCTCCGTTCCTCTCAGAACCTACAGAGATCAGCTGTGGAGTGCCCCGTGGCTACTCCCTGAGCCCCACCCTCTTCAACGTCTACATGCCCTCTCTCGCGGCCATCTTCAGAAACCATGGACTCAATGGTGTCTCCTACACAGACGACACTCTGCTGATCCTCTGTCTCACCAACGAACCCACATCTGCCAGAATCAACTTCCACAGCAGGATGAAGGCTGTTGCCACCTAGATTAAAGATAGCTGCCTCAAGCTCAACTCGGACAAGACCGAAGTACTCATCCTGGGACCTGCCTCCTCAGCCAGGGACAACTCCTGGTGGCCAGCCGCACTGAGAACGCCCCCACCTCCACGGACCACGCATGTAACCTCGGCATCATACTGGACTCATTGCTCACAATTAACCACAAGATCAACACTGTATCTTCATCCTGCTTCCTCAAGCTCCTCACCAATGCGCTCATCACCAGAAGACTTGACTACGGCAATGCACTCTATGCTGGCATCACCCAGACACTGCTCAGAAAACTACAGAATGTTCAAAACGTCAGATTGTCTTCAACATCCCCGCCGCATTCACATTACAGAACACGTACGACAATACCACTGGCTCCGAGTCAACAAGATAATCACTTTCAAGCTCCTCACACATGCCTACAAAGTTCTCCAAGACATAGGACCAGCATATCTGAATCACCACCTCTCATTCCACGTACCCGCCAGACAACTTTACTCCGCTCAACTTGCAATGGCCACCGTTCCAAAAGTAAGTAAGTAATATGCTTATAGAGCGTACGAATGCTGAGGCGACTTGGCGCTATAGCAGAACACCGGTTAGCACAGGAGGAGTACCTTACTTCTGCCTAATAAATAGCCATGTCTTCAGCAATTTGCTGAATCGTGGTCTGGACGGTTGAAGTCTGATCTCGTCTGGTAATTCATTCCATAATCTGGACGCATAATATGTCAAGCTTCTGGGTACCTGTACTAGACCTTTGTTAGCTGACCTATGATTGCGCCTAGGAGTGTACTGCTGAAATAGTTTCTGTTTATCAGTTGCTCCTCCACCAAACTGGGTTTTATGTACCAAACACAAAGCTTTAAACTCAATTCGCTGTTGCACCTGCAGCCAGTGAAGGGTTTTAATGCTGCCAGATATATGATAAAACTTTGGAATGTTTAACAACATTCTAGCTGCAGCATTTTGTATGGATTGTAGTTTGGACAGTTGGCACTTGTTTATGCTCATAAAGAGGGCACTACAATAGTCAATCCTTGAGAGAATCAAAGCGACCACAACCGATATCCGTAGTTCTGGGGGGATAACAGGAAAAGATTTTCCGTAGTACTTTTAGCTGGAAGAAGCAAGTAGATTGGACCAGGTTAATTTGGGCTAGGAAACTAAGTTGGTCGCCCAACAGGAATCCCAAATTCCTGACTTTTCCTGTGGGTACAGGAAAGTTCCCTGCCTCTGCCGGCCACCATACCTGGTTTCAGAGCGGTGCCCCAGCCCCAAACTCCATCACTTCTGTTTTTCCCGTATTTAGCATGAGATAGTTCTGAAGTATCCAGTCCATGATATGTTTTAAACAGCCATGGAATTGCTCAGCAATGGTGTCCGCATTTGAGGAGATGGAAATGACAAGTTGGGTGTCATCAGCATATGACACCAGCAAGAAGCCATGTCCTCTGGCAAGCTCAGCCTGAAGTGTTGCATAGATGTTCAAAAGTGTTGGGGACAGAGCTGATCCCTGGGGAACTCCACAGGGGAGGGAAAACCTATCTGATTGATGGTTATCCAAGCACACCCTTTGTTCCCTATCCATAAAGAATAAGGCCAGAAGGCTAATGACCATCTCGGTAATACCTATTATCTTCATTCTTTTAATCAGTACTTGATGTATCGAATGCGGCTTACAGGTCAAGTAGGATTAGGATGGCCTTTCCTCCACTGTCCAGTTGCCTGCGTCTTTCCTCCGTGGCCATAATTAAGGCTGATTCGGTGGAGCGGTGTTGTCTAAAACTATGTTGAGAGTGGTCCAAGATGTTATTAAGCTCTAGATAGCCCATTAAGTCTAGATTAATAGATTTTTCCAGTATTGTTCCCGCTAGCAGAAGACAAGATATGGGTCGATAGTTTTCAACCAAATGGGGGTCCAGGGATGGTTTCTTTAAGATTGGCCTGATACATGCCTTCTTCGATGAAGTAGGGAAGATTCCTGAACCCATGATATTGTTTAGGGGTGGGGTAAGTTGGCTTCTAATTTTATTCGAGACCAAGTCTATGATAGCTGGTGGGCAAGGGTCTGTTGGGGACCCGGATTTTGCTGCTAGCAACATATCATTTGTTCTCTCCATGGATAGAGGGGTAAACCTGCTCAGTTGATTTGATGTGGCAGGACTAGCTAGACAGGCTTACTTCGGCATGCGAGTACTGCAAGGGCTCGGATGTTTTCCTACCAATTCGTCATAGATCAGTTGTATTTTTGTCTGGAAGAAGCTAGCCATCTTGTCACAGAAACTCTGGTCCGGAAGAAATTGATTTTCTTGCTTTAGTTTAGATAGTGCCGTGACGGTCTTAAAAAGCTATTGGGGTTGTTGGTAAAAAATACCAACAACCCCATGTGTGGGTTCCGAGACTGTGTAAGCACAAAACCTTCTAAGTTATCAACCTGTATGGCTGAGTCTGAGTTTTTGTCAGCTTCTAAGTGAAAATTTAAATCCCCCAATATAGTGAATATTGGGAAGTCAAGACATGATTCCATAAATATCTGTACGCCCTGTAAAAAGACAATTTTTGGGCCTGGGGGCCGATATAGAAGCAAGAAAGAAAAGGATGCAATATTGGAGAATTTAATATTGTAGTCCACAGCTTCTGTTCCAGGTAACTGACAGGGCGCAAAAGTGGCCTTGAAGGTGGATCGGTAGATAATTGCTATGACACCCCCTTTTTTCCCTTATCTTTCTACATTGGCCAGAGAGTAACCTGCTGGAATCATAATAGGCCAGTCAGTCTCCGAGGTGTCTGTAGCCCAGGTTTCCATAAGGAAGACCAAATCAGGGTTTGAGGTCTGTAGTAAAAGTTCTAGTTCATATTTGTGCTTAATAGCTGATCTTGCGTTCTGCAGTGTGGCATTTAGACCGCCCACCTCGAATTTGAGGATTATCTTGTTATTATTTCCTAACTTGTGCGGGGAGTGCTGAGCTGAGGTGGCCTTAGTACTATCCTTCCCAGGGACTGGTAACTTCTTGTCTATTGTCAACAAGACCAGAACCGGAAGATCCTTCTCCTACCTCACCACCAAGACCTGAAACACCCTGCCCCTCCACCTCTGGCAAGCCCCGTCGCTGGCTCAATTCAGGAAGGATCTCAAGCCCCGGCTCTTCGACAATCTCCACACCCAGATGGATCAACAACCCCCCCAGCACCTTGAGACCCTCATGGGGGAGTAGCCATGCTATACAAACCCGATTGATTGATTGAACATTTGCTCTCTGCCCTTTCTGCCTGCCCCCTGCTGAGAGTCGAGCGTAGGCTCGAAAAGCCACTCTTGACATCAAATCCAAGGAAATAATGGATAACAAAAAGGTTGAGGATATTAACCCTCTTTGCGCAGACAGATAGATGGTAATGGCCTTCTTATTGCATTTTGCACAGCCTTGACACAAGAGTGAACGTTGTCAGGATTGCCGTCTGAACTCTGATGCAACCAATGAGAGAGTACTGCGCATGCGCGAGGAGGTCAGGCCGTCAACAAAAGCCTGACTTCCGCCGGGAAATGCGCTTTGCGTCATTTCCGTTCCTGGATTCTACGGAATCATCGGGTGCCTTCCGAGTTCCTGTTTGTCGACCTTTGGACCCAATTTGGAATTCTTCCGTCCTGTGTGTGCTAGTGCCCGTGGCCGGGCCGAGATTCGGAGCCGCGGCCTCCTGTGCAGTCCGTTCCCAGGGTTTCACGGTAGGCTCGTTGGTTGAAGTCCGGGTGAGGGGCAGTTCCTTAAACAGGCAGAGTGCATTGGGAGTCTTCTAGTCGAGTGAAGCGGAGTTCCTCGACCGGTCGGATTCCGGGTGTTACTCGCGTCTGTACTGGGGTTGCTCATTCTCCTGGATAGAGACTAAGGGTCGACGTGACAGCCCGTTCCCACAGCCCCTAGAACTGGCCTTCATTCCCTATTAAGTGGAAGAGACTTCCTAGCGAAAGAGTCTTGATTTCCTTTGCTCATCATTCCGCATTTCCCTCATGTTGGACATTTGTGAGGACGGCATCTGCCTGAGGGGATACGGTAACAGCGATCACTCGCTGCTTTAATTTCCTTTTCCATTGTGTTTATGGGGACTTCAGTATTTAATGGTGTAGAAAGTAATCCAAGGCAGATTTCTCTGAAGGAAGAGCAGTCGAATGCTGGTTCTTATCTACATCCGAATCCCAATACATTGAGGCTCCACACACTTAGCCCAGTAAGCTTTATGAACTAGGAGTCTCATTTTCCTTCGTGTAACTGTTGCCCTGTATATTGACCTGTCTTTCCATTCCTTCATAGTGTATACACCTAGTAAGAGGGAGTCCGTCCAGCCAAAGAGGAAGCAGGGTGGTTTTAGGTATCATCCTATCAATACTTTCTTTAGAAGTAAGATTCCTTTCATAGAGCATAGAGATACATTGTTTGTTATTCCTTTTCAGTTCTGTTTCGGTGAGGACTCCTGGTTGGTGCCATCATCTGAAAGATCCCCACTTTCCTTGTTTTGTTTCCCTTCTTCCCCGGACCTCATGTCACTGCCTAGAGTTTGATAGGCGCGATACGGGGTCGGAGAAGTTGTGGACCTATTCATCAGTTCCAGGGCGCTTCTGCAGAAATCAACAGGTGAGCACCTGTCGGATCCTTGTCAAACGTCTGCTCCCTGCCCTCTCTGCCAGGTTACCACTGCAGGAATCAGGAACCTGAACTCCGTCAGGCTAAATTTGCAGCGGCAGTTCCCTGTTATATTATTAACCTGCCACTTCGATAAATTTGCACAACTGCACAACAGCATGGCTAAACTCTCTTTTTAATGAGCACATGTAGCATTTGTATCTCTCTGATTATATTTTAAGTGCAATGGTTTAAACTGGCTATGCACTTTATAAATAAACTTGAACTTGGCTCATGCTGTAATCAGCCTGCCTGGGCTCAGCAGAACCTGTGGCATCAGTTCATCTTTCCACAAGTCAAGCAATGTCTTCATGTTGCTTTCAAGATAGTGAAGCGACTTAACTTCTCTGTTGAGAGGTGCAGCATTTTCAAGGTCATTGTCTAAATTCAGCAGACTCATCACTGAAAAATCAGTAAATTAAATATCACTAAATTTGGCAAAAGGAGTTTCTATTATCTACATCGCTTATAATTGAAGAACAGTGGAGTGACACTCTATAGAGAAAAAAGGTTATTTATTGGGAAGTGGAAGCAGCCATCCACAATATCTACAACCATATTTAGCTTTCAACACTTTACTGGTTTAGACACCTTAGCAGGCGTAAAACACCAACCTATCAATCATTTCAGACAATTCCACTCAGATCGTGCCCTCGGTAAGGAGCCATCTTGCATATGCACAGCTCTGATGAGACAATTCATACAACTTACCTAGAAATTCTTCTTAATGACATAGCCAGCTCTTGCCTGAAAATGGGCTGCAAGCTAACTAAACAATGCCTTTTGTAACACTGCTCTCATATTCTGAGAGAACAAAGATGAATCTTCTTTCTAGTACACAGCCCCCCCTCCCCCCGGATACTGTCTATAGATTAGTACATTTAGCGGCACCCCAAAAAAAATGTTTTAATTTATATTTTGCAGCATTTTTGCTGCAATTTAATGTGCTACAGTTACACATTGCCTCTTAGTTAAACTTGTCTGCTCTGAGTTATAGCTACCCGTAGATGAAACTAAGGTTTAATTAGTTACTTTAGTGGCTCACATTGACAAGAATTGTGATTATTACTTCAGGTTTTTACGTGCCGACGAGAGCCTAAAAAATGCTGCATTTACTGGTATGCCTCTTTAGATATAAAATGTTCAGAAACCTAGAACTTAACGATGGAATGGAGATACTGTAAATGTAGCTTTTAATGGAACTAGCTGAATGTTGCCTAAAGTAAAGGAGAGAACCGAAGCACAAGGAGAGGATGTGACGTAAGGGCTGGAGGTGCAGGCTTTGGATCTGGGAAACCAGATTTGAGTCTCGGCATCAGCTTAACAAACATCCTGCGGTTCTGGGTAAATCACTTAATATCCCAATGCCGAAAACCAAAATGAATTAGTCCTTGAGTAATGTAACTGGTGCTTATGCAAAGTGCTCCAATACATTCAAGTCGAGTTTACACTATTTAAAAAAAGAAAAAGCTCTAATTTTGCGGGCATCTTTGTAAAAATTGCAGGATTTTTCAAAAGTGCAGATTTTGTGATTTCTTTGGGGAATAGCTATAAACTGAGGGGGTCTGTAAAGCATTATCTATTCATGGAAAACAGCTCTGTGAATCTGACTCAGGACCATCACTTTGCACTAGTCAAGGAAATATAGCCCTTTTCGACCACCACCGAATGGCAGCACAAAATGACTGCAAAAAAGGGACAGGCATGGCCTTTCTAAGTGCATGGGGAGCACTCCAACAGGTACATTTATTTTGTCTGGAGTACCTTACACAGTTCTTGGAGACAGATGGGTTTTAAGTTAAGAGACGGCCACTTACATAATATTAGGAATCAGGCTGATATTCTGTACTTCTTGGATGTAGCAGCTCTTGAAATCCTAATGTGTTCATATAAACCAGGATTTTAAGTTTTACAGCAATTACTATACATGCCAATTACTAAACATTGTAATTAGTGTATACCCACAATTTTCCCTGGACTTTTGTCCGGATAAAAATGGTAGGCATAATGTGAGATATTGTATGCTATACCTCATTCTAGCCCGCAAAACTAGCTGGTAATTATAACACCCAGTAAATAGCACAACCAGGGGTGGACTATGAAGTGATGGCCCACTGCCCTGATAACACCACAACATTAAGATAAATGGCTTGCTTCAGGTTGCGTGCCCCGAGTGGTAGAGGGAAACCACTACTGCAATAGTGGACACTTTAGTTCAGGAAGCACAGCATATACCAAAAGAGTTGACATTGACAGAGGCTGATCAGAGGTACCCCTTTGCTGATGTGTGCCTGGAGTGAAAGCAGAATACAATCGTGAGACATGTCATTATTTAGCAATTAGACGAAGATGTCAACTGACAATATGTTGCCTTATTCTAAGACAGTAGTGATAATACCATAAATCGCTAGTTTGGAATATTTAGAAGGAAGCGGTCCTACGACACATAGAAACCTCTACCACAGATTTATAGGGACAAGTGAGCCCTGTGAGCAGTAAGGTGCCCAGATTGTGAGACAACACTTCAACATCACAAGTTCATTGTGCCCGACATGCAAGAAATGTGCTAAGCATGAGGTTAAACAAACATCCTGTGATTTTGGGCAGGTCACTTAATCTCCCATGCCAAAAAAGAAAATGAACGTGTCCTTGTGTAATGTAACTGGTGGTCGCATTTCAAGAGCACCAATACCTCCGGGTCAAGTGTGCAATATATATATTTTTTTTTTAAGTTAATTTTGCAGGCAATTTTGCTCTTTTTTGCGAATCACTATATCCTGGGGGTTTAATAGCTGTGCATGAAAACTCTCCCTCTGCCCGCTTTCTATTATGAAGTAAACTGCGCGTACACAGCAGTTGAAGAGGTAAGTGGTTTCATTAAGTGCAACAGCTCGGAGCGGATGCTCTCTAGCCGGCCAGTGGCTCAACTGTACTTCTAGGTACGTCCGCTTTTAAACGACAATCTGGAACCTCGCAGTAGCAGGGTTCTGCATACTCAAAGGTACGCGACACAGAAATATATGGCATGAGGTACGCAACACCCGAGCACCACACTTCGCCTTCTCTGGGCACAGTAAGTTGATTATAATCTGAACAAGGCTTTGCCAACGAGTAGCTCGTGAGATACTGGTCGTTCCCCAGCAGCCCTCGTGTGTGCAGTGCATTTTATTAAATTTTACGCTTTTGCTTGGTTGAGTAAACCAAATTGAAATGTGTTCATCTGAGACAAAAACGTGTGTATTTTTCAGAACTTTCAAGCATGTCTGGAGATAAATCGTTGATTTTCCAAAATAAATATGCAGCTTATATTTAAGTGATAAATGATGTGGCCACGGGGAAACATATCAGTAATGCTAATACCTTTGTGCCAGGGGTTGCAGCTATGGCTGTTATTTATTACCCATGTAAAGGCATTCCAAATTGACAAAACCATTTTATGTTGCTTCTGGCAAACTTGCCTGATGTGATGCATTGAAGTTATCATTCCTGGCAACACTGCGCTGAGGTGACCACTATCAATAATCTTGCATAGGGTGGCCACCAATGTAATCTTGTCTAGTGCCGTCATTTTTACAACACTAACAATATTAGTAGCTCTTGATGATTTTCAATGAGCATAAGTCACTCTTATTACAGAAACGGTTGGAGACCCCTGGTTTAAACTCTCTTGGGGCCCTAAAAGTAAAATGAGGGTCCACACAGCAGCACTATAGTATACAATATCATACTTCACATTTTAGACAACAGCAGGAAGGTCTTGCAAACCTCCACACCAATTATGTAGAATAAGAGATTGTTATGTCAGTAATATTTTCTTTTGTAATTTTTATAAATTTTTTAGAAGAGGGGGATTTTTTTTTCTTTTTTTGTTTTTAACATCGTACTTATATATTTTATACTGCGAGATATTACTGGGAAACTGTAATTGTGAATTTTCTTCCCCTTTGCACATGATTGATGGTTGTATTTTGCACTGCATACGGTATGGAGTTATCTGCACTGATCTTCCTTGCATTGTATTTGTCAAATTGTTGCTCTAAGAACCCTTAGGATGCTGCTATTGATGCAATGAAATTGGAGATGTGTATTTAATAGATTTTATTGTAGAGAAGGATATAACTATTATTTTAACATATACTTCATTTGAGTTAGGATGAAGTACGCATGAATTGTTATTACACACCTGATGATTTTGTCCTATTTTTATTGTGTCTTTTACTGTGTGTGTACTTTGATGGTTTTCAATAGCTGAATAAAGTATTATATATATATTAATCTCCTTTTATTAAACCGCTCACATGGCCATCTGTCCCCAGGCCAGTGGTTTTGTGCTGCAGGTGACCCTGGTACCGGAACTAGTGATGGTCGGAGCATGTGAGCATCATGGAGGGATTTTGCTGAGGAGAGCACTGCTCCCCCCTCTCTCCCGTTCCCTAGGACTTCGCTGGCCAGATTATGTTTTAGCAGCAACAATAACTTGTAACTGGCTATGGATGTTGAGAGATTCCTCTCCATCAGGTCTGACTGGCGCGGGTCAAGTAGAATGCATTGTTTAAACCACCAGCGGAGACCAGTCCTGAATGACACACACTCGCGTGCGTGATTCTTTACCCCGGGAAAAGAGGGAGTTGTCAACACGTATACAGCAGTTTATGTTGAGAGTGCAATAGCAGGGTACGTGCGCACAGTCTTTTATTGAAGATTTATGGGATTATAGTTTGGAAAACTATTTAGTGTGCAAAAACATTAACTCTACAGGTTAATGCAGCTTAATGTCACTAGCCTATTTATTGCAGTTAAGAGGCACCATATGAGATACAGGTTAATGACATACATTCAGTAGAAACGCCAGATGATGGATAAGTATAGCACAACAAGCCTTGTGCACCAAATGTGCATAAACATTTCTTGAAATAAAAACATGTACAATCCTACCTTACAGTGTTCAAATGTGCTGGGCCTATGTATGTGTGTATTGATATATTAAGTGGGTGTCAGTACGCTGCAGTCCAAAGATCGCTATGCGGTCCAACTGTAAATGGAATACATTAATTATAATTTTATGTTAGAGACACATGAAAATCATTGTTATTTTTACAGACAAAGGTGGCAAACTTAGGAGTAGTAGCAGAAGTGATTGCTTGTCTCATTTCAGCACTTTTGACTTCAAAGAGTTGACACCTTCTTTCACAGTTAATTCTGCAATACAATCCTGTTTGCTGGGCAGGCATTAGGAGCAGGGCTGTTGTATTACACTTTAGGTGTCCGTATATAGGTTTTCATGAAACATGTCCTTATATAGGCACAATTCGCATTGCCCTTATATAGGCATAAGATCCTAGTCCTTATTTAGGTATTAGCCATGCTATCCAAATACAGGCATGGTCACCTACATCCGTTCACCCCAACGTCACAACGAGTTCTTAGAAACCAGACCCTTAAGCTCTTGGGAGTTTCACCTAGAACAGGATTATTGATTTCTCCAAGAACTTATTATTATGCATGAACCGCTATTCCTTAAGGGTTCATTCCTGACGTCTTCCTCTGTCCGACTTTACGTCAATGCTAACATTCCAAGGAACCTACCAGGTATAAATATACCTTCCCTTGCCCAAACAAGTAGGAGGAGACCTCGACTTTGGAGGAGCTGTGTCCCGGCCTGACTCACTGACAAGAGACGTTGTCATCCCTGCTTGCAGAGAATCCAGCTTTCAGTGTTCTGACTCCCTTCGTGGGGTGTTAGAGTTTGAGACCCAGAAAGAGATATCCATCTCTCTCATTCTCAAGGTATGGAGCTGACTAGAACCTAGAGGGACTCTTGGCATAACAGACTTAGCATACTATACTAAACTATAGAATAACATCCTATAGAATACAGCACCTATTTCTTACATAGTACTACACTTAGGTTAGGTACACTGGGGTAGAACTAGTTAGAGAAGCATCTTATGAGTACTCGCATTTTTAGCCTGTGTTATTTATGTATATGAATATATGTGTCATAGCTAAAAGATAATGTTAGCGCAGTATTATTTCTTTCTACTGCTTACGCTGTACATAATATATCTTGCATACTGTCTTGTGATTATAACAACTCATATCTCCCACACGAGAAACAAGACTGTTCAATAAATCCTTTTATTGAAACGCCTGTCTATTCTTTCTGTGTAAACTCTAAAGAAACTAAGCATGCACGATTAGCTGAGTGAAACTGTTATCTGTTGTTTCCACAATTCTGAGAGTGTTCCGATTCTAAAGGGAAACAAAGTTGTCATGTTTATGCCGTTGCCAGAAACTACTCCCTTCTTGTTTACAAGGAGTTTCTAGTGGGCTCTGAGTTAGCTCGTACAAATTAATTAAGTTTAATATACTCGATAGGGGCATACTGACCTCAGTCCTATGCCAAATCTATAGGGTATATTATTCCAATGCGCAGAGCCTATTAGGGAAATAGGAACAACACTACAGGGCAAGCAATGAAAACTATAGAAAACGTTGCTGTTGTTTACTATATGTCCCCGTTTGACCCCTGGGACCTATGGCAGCAGTTATTGTTGATGCTACAAAGCAGCAACCACTAATAGGTGTCCATAATTATTGTCGTCATTTGTTTGTCGTCCAAAAAGTATTATGCTATCACAGCTAGAGACCGGTGCTTACTCGCCTTCAATCAGTTGCAACAGAGCAATGGAAATAGTGGAAAATGCCTGAGAACCCAACCAAATTCTGCAACACTCAAAGAGTCAACTGGTCAAGGCTATACATAATCCCCTGCACTTTCTCAAAAAATCTAGAAATGTAAACTCTACATACCGCCCTTCACCTGAATTCAAATCATGGACTTTGGTCGCGGGCACTATACAGCCAGCTGTACTCAACTGTCCTGCAGAGATCCTTTAAACTCTGATGCTCTAGTCCTACAATGATGTTACCAGTGCTCCGAGGTGACCTCAAGGTGCCATTGCTAGCGTCTTACAAAACTTGCACCCATTAGGCATCTGCAGCGATTGACTGTTGAAGCTTTACATTACTTTGACACTGATGAAAAGGGGGGGGGTATCAGTTGGCTTTATCAACATTACATACAGTTGAGTTCTCTGATAACTCAAGACTTGACTACCTGCGACTCTTCTACGTCTAATCAGCATTTCCTGCTCCTGCAGCTATGTGGCCATACAATCGAGCTTGGAAGATCGATGCTCTAAAAGCCAGCCTGGGTGACACACTCCCCAGCAGGGAAAAACTACTGGTAGCACAGTCTAGTCAGGTTAACTCGTCTCTAGTGCATGTCCATTAATCCACTAGGCTGCCCTTCCTGTTTATATTGCACTGACAACCAGAGGCATGTTTTTCTTATTTGAACTATGTTGTGTGAGGGATAAAAATACATGGGGTTGTTCCACACAGAAAGAGAATGAATGTATTTAACATAACGCAAGGAGTGTGGTTGTTACGGTAACAAGTCGCTCTTTCTCTTTAAGAGCGGCTTGTTATTCACGTGCTGGTATCTTGATGTCCCGAGCGTCTTCCCCGCGCTCTGTGTATGTTTAAGACGTCCCGTGTATTCCATGGTTCTCGTTGTGGCTGCCTGTAACTGTTCATTCAGGCAGTTACTTCGAGAGATGTTGGAAGACCGGTTGTGGGCTGTTTCCTGCTATACTTTGCTACTCCAATAAACACCTTATCTTTCAAGTGCGACCTTCAAGAGTGTTTACTGACTTAACATTTGGCGACAGGATTCATTTGATTCAGCCCACCGATCGTAAACAAAATTTCAACAACTTTTCATTGAGAACTCACGGTGTATTCACGACGCAGAAGAAATCTCTCGCCTCATGAAGACGAACATTTCACACGAAGCTGCAGTTGGCACCTCCCCTTGGACGTCGTGACGCCTCTCGCATACACGGCTAGAGGGGTTTCCTCAAGTATTTCCTTTGTTTTGGGCTGCGGTGCACTCCGTATTCAAAACGGAAGAGTAGGTTGCCTAGCAACACTACCAACAAACGTTGTTCCTTCATTTTTGAGGCATTTTGCACAGGTATTTCATCCTGCTTTCAACGCGAAGACTATTCCTAAGGCGGTAAGACTTGCCCATTCATCGGTGATGGGCACACCATTTATTTAATTATTTTTGACAGAAGCTTTGCAGGATTTATAACCTATATAGACTAAAAACACGAAACATTGGGGTGAACAGCATTTATTTCTGCCTGTACTTTCAGTGACAGGCACACTTTTAATATATACAGTTGAGACATTGGCATTATCATTCACTATGGCATCAAACAGTCTTCTGCTAAACATTTCTGACTTTTTACCTTCACCAGGAAAACCAATTGTTCCCTGGAAACAATGGCTGAATTTATTTCAAAACTACCTGGTTGCCAATGACGCAAACAAATTTGATGCAAAAAGAAAGTTTGCGCTCCTGTATGGTCACTTGGGATTTGAAGGTCAAAAAGTGTTTAATAACCTACCACAAGTCCAACCCCCAGCAGGGGCTCAAGAAGGTTGGAATGTGTATGCTGAAGGTTTAGCGAGACTCTCAATAAAGTTCACAGAAGAACCAAGCATACTTCTTGAACGTTTTAATTTTATGAAGAGAAAGCAACATACAGATGAAACTGTAGAAGATTACATTTCAATTTTGAGACATTTAGCATCCACCTGTAATTTTTGAGCCGTATTAGACACATGCCTAAGGGATCAATTTGTGTATCATTGTGTATCTGAAAAAATACAAGAAAGGCTATTAGGGTGCAGAGACCCAACATTGACTGAAACAATAGAAATACCAAAGGGAATAGAAAGGTCCATAATCTCTTCAAAGGTTATCTCAAATGATATTCATTCTCCAAACCCATCAGTATCAATAGTTTCAAATGACGATGTTCAAATTTCAGCCATAGACACCAGAAATAGGTTTAACAAGGTTCCTTTTAGAAAACCTAATAATTTTTGTTTCAGGTGTGGATCTCGTAATCACCTAGGCAATAACCCCAACTGTCCGGCCTCATTTAAACGTTGTACGAAGAGTAATAAATTAGGACATTTTATGTCAGTTTGTAGGTCTGGTAAAAACATTGTTAAAGTAAGTTTAGTTGAAGTCCCACCCAACACATGTGCTCAAGATTTGGGTCAGATGTTTCTTACAATTTTAGATGACAATGTAGAAGATATTTCTATAAAGGGACCATTTTGTCAAGCAACTATATCTAACATTCCCATTGAAATGATGGCTGACTCAGGTGCACCCATCATAGACAACTCTCTCAGTCTGATGTTCATCCTAAAGCATTTGGAGGTGAAAACATTGATATGTCTGGTTATTTCATTGATATCCTTTCATGTTTAGGTAGAAAAGTTACAACAAAAATATATGTAGCTATCAGAGGAAAAAACATAATTGGTTGGAAGGACCTAGCTAGACTAGGTATTATGCTTATCCCTGGTGCCGAGAACCCAATTGTCCTTGCACAACAATCTATCAACTTTATTGAGAGTGAAGTTGAAACCAATGTTGCTAATGTAATCAACAAGTTTAGTGAAGTATTTTGCGATGTCATTGGCAACATAAAAAAATTTGAGCACCTAATTAAACTTAAGGAGAATGCATCTCATGTAGTACACAAAGTAAGGTCTGTCCCTCTTAGCGTCAGGCAGGATCTTAAGACCCTACTTGACAAACTTTGTAAGGAGGGTATTATTACCGCTACCGATTCATCAGAGTGGGTCAGTCCAATTGTTACTGTGAAGAAAAAGACAAACGAGATCCGCTTATGTGTGGACCTTCGCACTCTCAACAAAAATGTTGTTATTGATTGTCACCCTTTACCCAAGGTTCATGATATTTTAGCAAATCTGGGCAAAGCAAAAATATTTTCACTACTTGATCTTACATCAACGTATCACCAAATACCACTTGCCAAAGAGAGCCAAGACCTGACAACTTTCATCACGCCTTTTGGCGCATTCAAATATTTGCGCATGCCATTCGGTCTTGCCTCTGCGGCAAGTGTGTTTCAAAAGTTCATGGACACCATTCTCAAGGGCATATCTGGAGTACAAGCATTTCAGGACGATGTTCTTATCTTTGCAGAAACTAATAGGGAGCATAATCTTATTTTAGAGAGAGTGTTGTCTGTGTTTAAAAACGTTGGCATTACTCTTAGGAAGGAGAAGTGCAGATTCTTGGTTGATAAATTAGATTACCTAGGTCATAGTATCTCAAAAGATGGTATATGACCCAAACACTCTCTTATTTCTGCTATCAGAGATAATACTCCCCCAAAAAATAAGGACACTCTCCGATCATTCTTGGGACTTTGTGAGTATTACTCTCGATTCATTCAAGGTTATTCTCTGATAGTTCAGCCACTGAGAGAATTGTTGCGTAAGGGAGTTGTTTTTGTTTGGTCTGAAGAAGCACACAAATCTTTTTGTGAAATCAAAGCTTTAATTACCTCTGAACCTATTTTAGCACCCTTCATTTCAGGTCAACCATGCTATGTAACTGTAGATGCCAGCCAATTAGGTTTAGGTGCTGTCTTATCACAGCATTTTGAAGGCAAAGAACATACTATTGCTTATGCTTCGAGAGGTCTCCTTTCATCAGAAAAGAATTACAGCACGATTGAAAAAGAGGCACTGGCATGCACACGGGCAATTGAGAAATACAAAACATTTCTTTGGGGCACTCATTTTTACATTTTCACTGATCATAAACCCCTTATTTATTTGCTCAATGGAAATGGCACAGGCAAGGCTTCAGCTAGATTAGTGAGGATTCTTTCAAAATTGCATGAGTACAATTTCTCTATCAGATACTTACCTGGCGGTAAGAATGGACGGGCAGATTGCCTCTCGAGGATGCCCATTGATGACATTTCATCAAGTATCTATGATGAAGTGGAATGTGTTGTGGCTCTTATTGATGACATTTTAGTTGAGAACTCTTTGGCCACTAAAGACTCATGGTTGGCTGCACTTTGTGATGACACTACCCTTCAAACTGTCATGTCTTATATCAAAAAAAGGTTGGCCTCATTAAAGAAATCTACCTGCCCACATTAAACCCTATTCTCAAGTATCGGATGAATTGTCCATTGTCAATGAATGTTTACTCAGACATGATTTTTTGGTTCCTCCTACAAATTTTAGATATCTTCTGTTCAAGAAGAGTCATGAAGGACATATGGGTGTATCTGCCACTATTCGTAATCTTAAACAGTTTTATTGGTGGCCTGGTCTGGACTCGCAGGTGAGAACCTGGATTTCAGACTGCAATACCTGTCTTATTTCTGATAAGCATTGGAGGATATATGAGCCTAACATTCACATGGTCCCATTACCTGATTCACCCTGGGAAAAGGTTGCTTTAGACTTTGCGGGTCCATTTGATCTTCTTCCTACTAGTAAGACATACCTTTTGGTGTTGATTGATTATTTTCCAAAGTGGGTCTACTTTGATTTGGTGTCCTCTCCGGATACTAATGCTGTCATCAAATTCTTGAGAAGCGTGTTGGATATTGAGGGCCCTCCAAGACAAGTTGTGACGGACAATGGAACACACTTCAGGTCTCATCAGATGTTAAAATTTGTGGAAGATTTTCAAATCAAACATCTCACTGTGGCACTTTATTCTCCTTCCTCTAATGGACTAGTTGAACGCATCAATAGGTTCTTTAAGGAAGGAGTTCAGACTGCTCTGTCTTCTGGGTTACAAGTTGAGGAATTCTTAAGACAAAAATTATGGACATACCATAATACTCCCCATAGTACCACAAATATATCTCCTTTTAAGCTACTACGCAACAGAGTACCAATTTCACATCTGTGTCCCCATTGGGTTAAGGACATTACTAATGCTGATGTTACTCATCAAGGGAACTTACAGAAAATTCAAGAACAAGTAAAATGTAAACATGATGTTATTTCTTTACATCATCATGATTCTAAACACACCAAAGACATCCCATTTTTTGTCGGGGATTGGGTACTCATTAAAAAACCAAAGAGAGTCAAGAAAGGAGAGTCCAGATTCACATTACCTGTCAAGGTTATTCAAGTGGCAAAAAGTGCTATTTTATTAAATGGAAGGGGGTGGTGGAATAGGAGAAGTCTTGTTAAAATCACACATGATCAAGCTTTAAAAATCATATCTACAAAGAAGAAAAGTTTTTGTGCCTCAGACTTTGATGAATTTAGTTCTGGTATGGACTTTTTCTGTGACAACTTTCCCTCAACCTCCGAGGACAGAAACAACATTGCATCTGGAAATCTCATACATAATGATTGTCCCACTGTTAGTGATTCAGAAACCTCTCTGTGTCATGATCCCTTACCCAGTGTTCAGTCCTCACCCAATATTCCTTTTGCAATGGTCTCTTCTAGAATTGAAAATCGTAATGTTTCTGTTCCTCAAAGATTTAAAGATTATTATTTGATGTAAGCTAGTTTGTTAAGTAATAGATCATTTACTACTTTAGTCTAATGTTTAATTCCTTTATGCTAATTATTTGCCTTAGTGTTGTGTCCTACTTTAGTGTCGTGTGTCTCGTGGTTTCGAGTGTTCCTAAGGTGAGTGTGTGTGCGTGAATGGAATGTCATAGTCTCTGTGACATTCGGGTTCGGGGAGTTGCTGTTAGTCTGGATGAGGATGTAGAGGTGTTTCCTGGCGCTCACCTGTTTCATATTATTGTTCTTAATAAAGAGCTAGTGACTTACTACGAAGCGTACCGACCTTCACTTCAATTGGCGACGATGGGGATTGGAGCAGCGGCGTGCGAAGGTTTTTAAAAAAAAAAAAAAAAAAAGAAAACGGAAGAAATCGATACATTTCTGAGCTTTCTTCTCAAGTATTGGCCATCGGGACGGACGACGGTGGACGGGAACAAGGAAAAAAAAAAGCAGGAAAAGGAACTTGTGTCTCACTTGTCTGTCCAGAAGAGTCGTGGACGGTTGGAGGGTCCGCGCTGTTGGCGAGATACAAATCGCTGGGAGATTCCGGAACGGTACGCGCGAAGCACTCCTGACGTAAGAGGAACATCGGGACACGTCAGGAGCATGCGCAGTGTTTAGGAATACTTCTACGCGGCCACGCAAGGTCACGTTGCGTGACCCAACGTAGCGGCCATTTTGGTTTATTCAATTTCAGCGTGGTTACCTAGCAACACGTTCGTACGGCGAATAAAAGCAATCACAAGGTGTTTGAAGTTGCGGAGCGCTGCGGAAACAGGTGAGATTGCCGGGAGAATACCCCAAATAAAGAATTTAGCACCGGAACTTAAGTTGTTGTTGTAAAAAAAAAAAAAAAAAAAAAAAAGAAGAAAGATTGAAAATGGATGAAGGGGATAACGAAGGGAATTCCACAAATATAGAGATGGCACATCAGAATTATTCAATAAGTAACCCACACACCTTTTGGGCAACAGGAGCAGAACCATGTATCAAGTGGTTAGAGTGGAAGGAATATTTTATTAACTATATCTCGGCTGTGGATGAAGCGGGGAAAATGAAACCAGAGCAGAAAAAGAGAATACTTTTACATTCTTTAGGACCTATGGGGCTGAAAACTTATTCAAGAATGTCCAAAGTGTCAGATGCAAATTTGAATACTTTTGAGAACGCAATTAAAGATATGGACAAGTACTTTGCCCCGAAGGTATGCATAGGTGTAATTAGGCACAGATTTTTCCAGAGGAAGCAAGCCAAAAATGAGGCTGTTGATGACTGGTTAGATGATTTGAAGAAATTGGCGATAGATTGCAAGTTTGGCGATCTACATGATGACTTAATTAGAGATCATTTGGTCATGCATAATAACAATTCGCCTCTACAAGATCGCTTATGGGTGAATGGTGATGCACCACTGGAAGATGTACTGGCCATAATGAGGAAGTCAGAAATGTCTGGGAGATGTGCGACAGTGGTTAAGGCAGCAGAGACTGATCCGGAAAAGGCGACAGACGGAGTATTTAAAATTCAAAGTAAAGCTAAACCAAATTTTCAACGTACGCAAGGGAGATGGACAAGTCAACCCATGAGGAGCCAGGCGAGAGATTTTAAGGCTGAGGAGAGAAGATGCTATCGTTGCGACAGCAAAGAACATTTAGCTTTTAGCAAAATGTGCCCGGCCTTGAAGAAAAAGTGTGGTATTTGTGGGTTGTTAGGCCATTTTAGCAAAATGTGTCGTAGGCGCAGCAATGTAAAGTACATATGGAATGATGAGGAGGAAGATGGTGAAGATGAGGAAGAATGTGTGAAGAGCGTGAGGGGAAGCTTCATGTTGAACATAGAGGATAATTCTATGGAGGGGAAACCTATTTGCGAGCTATCCTTGGGTGGAGTTAAAGTGATGGTGTATGCGGATTCAGGATCACCATACACAATTATAAATGAAGAAATTTGGAAAGAAAAATTTGTAGGAAAAATTGGGAACCATTTAAACAAATCAGATGTAAATCCTGTGAGTTACACTGGTGAAAAAATTGACATGTTAGGTTTCAGATGGTTGACATTCCTATTTAAAGGGAGATCCACAAGAGGGAAATTGTACATAGCTAAGAGGGGACCGTCAGTGTTGGGATGGTTCGATCAAAAGGATCTGCATGTAATTCTTGATCCGAATAGTGTGGAAAAAGTGCTGATAATGGATGAGTGCAGTAAGATGAGTGAAATGTTGTGCAAGAAATTTCCTAGGGTGTTTGGGAAAGTGTTAGGGGAGCTCAGAGGGTTTGAGCACAAAATAATACTAAGAAAGGATGCACAACCTAAAGTTCACAAAGCAAGACCCATTCCGATATTGATTAGGGATGAGGTAAAGAGTGAAATACAGAATTTGTTAAGCAAAGGAGTTATTGAAGAAGTGGAGACATCAGCGTGGATTTCTCCGGTTGTCGTGGCCCGCAAGCCTAACGGAAAAATCCGGCTTTGCATAGACTTGCGCCATTTAATCAATAACATTGTCATTGAAAAGTTTCCTTTACCCAAAATCAATGAGATGGTTTCATCTTTGAGAGGGGCTACGTGGTTTTCTACCATTGACCTGTCTGCGGCTTACCATCAGGTTGTGTTGGAAGCAGATTCAAGGAACCTCACAGCTTTTATTACGCCGTTTGGGTGCTTTCAATTCACACGAATGCCTTTTGGGCTGGCATCTGCTGCAGCAGTTTTTCAGAGACTAATGCACAGATTGTTTGGTGATGTGGATGGAGTTCGTTTTTTTTCAAGACGACATTTTGGTAGCAGGGAAAGACAAACTGGAGCATGATAAAAAATTGGTTCAAGTTTTGGAAACTTTACAGTCAGTGGGGTTAACTGTTGAGCTAACTAAATGTAAATTTGGTCAGAGGAGTGTCTCGTATCTGGGGCACATTATAAGTGAGGAAGGGGTAAGACCTAAACCAACATTGGTCGAAAACATCATTAGGTCACCAGCTCCTGTGTCTAAGGAAGAGATAAGGTCATTTTTGGGTATGGCTGAATATTGTGCGAAATTCATAAAGAATTTTGCATCGAAAGTGTACAATATTCGTTTACTTTTAAAGAAAAATGCAAAATTTGATTGGAATAAGGAGTGTGAAAGAGAATTTAGGGAAGTCAAGGTGGATCTTCAAGCAGTGAATGCTCTTGCTAGTTTTGATCCGAATTTAGATTGTTTTTTGACTACGGACGCTAGTGATAAAGGGCTTGGCGCTGTGTTGTCACAAAAAGGGAAGGACGGAAGAGAGGAGATTATCTTATTTGCTTCTAGAGCATTGTCACCTGCAGAAAGTAAATATCCGATTATAGAAAGAGAGGCATTGGCGTGTGCATGGGCACTTGAACATTTTCGTGCCTTTGTGTGGGGGAAACCTGTGGTGATTCGTACGGATCACCGACCTTTGGTTCGTATTTTATCTAGTGAGGGTACTGCAGTTGCTTCGGCTAGATTGGCCAGAATTTCAATGAGGATGAAGGAGTTCATTTATAGGATGGTGCATGTTCCGGGCAAAGATAATGTAGTGGCGGATTGCCTATCAAGATTGCCCACTCCGTTGGAGGAGTGTGTGGATGACCCTTGGGGGAACTGTAGTATAGCTTTAGTACATGATTCTGGTGCAGCTGCTATCAGTAAAGGTGAATGGTTAGAGGAACAGTCTAAGGACGAGGTGTTGGAGAGAGTTGTGGAGTACGTTTCTAAAGGGTGGCCGAGGAAGGCGAGTATTTCAGGGGGTTTGCAATCTTATTGGGAGGTACGGATGGAATTGGTTCTAGATAGAGATCTGTTATTAAGAGGTGATAGAATAATTCCTCCAAAGACATTGCGTGGAAGGATTTTACAATTATGCCATGAGGGGCATTTTGGAATTGTCAGAACGAAGTTGATTGTGAAGGGGATGTTCTGGTGGCCGGGAATTGACAAGGAGATTGAAAGTTTTGTGAAGACTTGTTCGGTTTGTTGCTCGGCGGACAAGTCTTTGAAAACTTTAAGACCCACTATGAGTGAAGGTTTAATTCCGAGTTTGCCATGGGATACTATTGCGGTGGACATTTTTGGACCGGTTGGTGAGTTAAAAGAGTATGGGTTGGTGGCTATAGATTTGTTTACCAAATGGCCAGTTGTAGAAATAGTAGAGAAGGCAGATACTCAGTCCGTTTTAAGGTTTTTGGATAATATCTTTGTGATGGAAGGCTTACCGGGTTGCATTCTTACGGACAACGGGGTGCAATTTCTTTCTAATATGGCTAAAGAATACTTTAAAAGGTGTGGGATTAAACATAAAACTTCGGCGCTGTACAATCCGAGTGGGAATGGTACGGTGGAACGTTTTAATAGGGTGATTAAAGGGGTCATCCAGGCGTCAATGAACAAAAATCTGGATTGGAGGATACAAGTGCAAAAAGCGGTGTGGTCATACAGAATTACTTCTCAAATTCAAACTGGGTTGCCTCCTTTTGTTATGATGAGGGGTAGAATGCCAAGGAGTAAGTATAATCCAAAGTGGTTAGTACAAAGTGGAGTACATCATTGGTCTCCTAATGAGGTACGAGGTAAATTGGAAGAAGTACATGCAAAAACTAAGGTTTATTATGATAGGGTCCATGGTGCCAAGGAGGTGGATATTGAGGTTGGCGATTGGGTACGGGTCAGGAAACCGTTCAAAGTTGTTAAAGGAGAGAGTAAATTTGAGTCACCTCGGCAAGTTATGGAGGTTTTGAGGAATTCGGTTAGGTTAAGTGATGGGAAGGTGTGGAATCTGAAAGACATTGCTGTGGTTGGTGGTCAGGATGGTGGTAACCAGGTGGAGGATCCGAGGGAAGATTTCGAATGGGTGGAGGATTATTTTGAGAATAGTAACCTACGGTCACAGTTAGGTGTGGAAGATGTATGGGAACAGGAGGTGGTTCAGGAGGATGAATTATGTCAGGGGGGTGCCAAGGACACTTCTTCTGTTACAGAGGGGGAAGGGTCTATGTCGTGTCAGCCAAGCATGGTACCTTCACAGGAAAATGTCACATTACCTTTACAGGGGGATGTTGTTTCTGGTGATGGTGGCATGGGGGTAGGAAAAAGGAAAAAGATTTTGCCTAGTTGGCTTAAGGAGTATATCGTGTAGTACTGTTGTTTTGGTTTGGTGTTCTTTCTGTGTTTGGGGATATAAGCTATTTTTTTTTTATTGTGTTTGTGTTTTGGTTTGTTGGTTGTTGTTGTTGTGTTAAGGGGGGGGATGTGTTGTGTCCTACTTTAGTGTCGTGTGTCTCGTGGTTTCGAGTGTTCCTAAGGTGAGTGTGTGTGCGTGAATGGAATGTCATAGTCTCTGTGACATTCGGGTTCGGGGAGTTGCTGTTAGTCTGGATGAGGATGTAGAGGTGTTTCCTGGCGCTCACCTGTTTCATATTATTGTTCTTAATAAAGAGCTAGTGACTTACTACGAAGCGTACCGACCTTCACTTCACTTAGTCTTTCTGTGATTTGTTAACTTTCTTGTTTTTGTTCATAAAGGGGAAATGATGTTACGGTAACAAGTCGCTCTTTCTCTTTAAGAGCGGCTTGTTATTCACGTGCTGGTATCTTGATGTCCCGAGCGTCTTCCCCGCTCTCTGTGTATGTTTAAGATGTCCCGTGTATTCAATGGTTCTCGTTGTGGCTGCCTGTGACTGTTCATTCAGGCAGTTACTTTTGGGAAATAAGAACACCTTCTTCACAGTGAAGTTGAGTCTTTATTTAAGTTAATACACAGGGACCCCCTGGCCATCCTCTCAGCTACTCAGCCAAGCCTCCTCTGTCGTTATCACATTCCAGATTCCGCAGAAGAATCTTGTTGCCAGGCGCTGATGCATGACCAGGAAAGTACTAATAATACAACACATCTCCCTTCTTATAAATGCAAATACACATAACTACAAATCAATAACATTGGTAATCATTCAACTTCTTAGGTCTCATTTTTAAACGTTCACTTGGAACTCGTTCCCCAACTATGTTAGGATTATCATGACTGGAATTTTCAATTTTCTCCATGTTATTCTTTAACCAGTATTTCCATTCAACCTCATTACATTTAGTTACCCTAGCGATGTTCCACCACTTCCCATCTGATGTTTTAATCAAGTTCCCCTTGACATCCACAACTTCCTTAGGATCAGATAACTTTGTGTGACCCTTGTTTACAATGATGTTGGGACAAACCCTCACATAGTCACCTTTACAAAAAACTCTCTTGCCTCTTGTGATCTTATCATTGTGTCTCGCCTGATAATCTTCTTGATATTTGATTACCTTTTCCTCAAATCATCCTCCCTTACTATTTTTCTACCACACCTACCCATCCAAGCCGGTACAGCGGCAGAACAAGGAGTTCTACCCTTTAACATGCAAAAAGGCGTTTCTCCGGACACCGCATTTGGAGTTGTTCTATAGCTCCACAGCATTTCTTTTACCTGTGTCCTCCAACACTTAGACATAGCTACCGCCAATTGAATGCTATCACCTAACACCCTATTGAAGCGTTCAACTAAACCATTTCCCCTAGGGTGGTACACTGGTGTTTTTAATTGCTTGACACCCCATTTATTAAGAAATTCTTCGAATTTGTGAGAAGTAAACTGTGGACCATTGTCTGACAAAAGTTCTGCAGGACAACCCTCTCTTCTAAAAACTTCTTCGCAAAAGGAAATCACATTACTAGTTTTTTATTTTTTTTATTTTTTATTTTTGAAAGACCTTTATTGAGAGAAAAAACAAATACAAATCAACAAAGAGCCCTGGGGGCTCACACATACGGTACATTACAACTTACTGAAAGCACAGAGGATACATTACAGAAGGACTGAGGTCTAGTTTTAAAAGTTTTCCTTGTAGGATAGACATAAGCAGGATATCGTAGCACAACAAGTCAATACTGGTGTTGGACAATCAGGATAGATAATCTTATAGCAGAAGAAAACACCAGAGTCGCTGCGTGGCACCCAGAAAGGAACGTCTAAACCCCAGGGAAGGAAAAAGGACAAAGAATAGAAGGCCCATAGAACAAAAAAGAAAAACAAAAAAGAAAGCAACCCCACCCCCCAAGTACCCCCCACCCTGCACCCCTGCAGCTGGCTACGGCCTGTCCCCCCCTAGCAGTGTGCCTGTCGCCCAAGAAAAGGAGTCCCGAAATATGGAAAGTAAGAAAAGGATAGAAGCCTAAGACTCTCATAAAATTGAGAAAGGTGGGGAGGAGCCCACTATTCGTCCCCCAGCTCCGCCATCTCGCACCAATAATAGCAACAGTAGTCTGACACCCAATAATAATAACATGCCCAATATGACGAGAAAACTGGGGTCACAGCAGCAGCGCGCAGGGTAAGTAAGGCAGCAACACCCAACCGAAACATCCAAAATATCAACAAGGAATCTTCAAGCCATGATTGATAAGCGTAAGCCCCCGCAATAGTCTTCTAGCACCACCGATACATGTCCCGGTCACTCAGAGAAAACTAGGTCCCCGGCTGCCCCACTCGCCAGAACGGTGCAAAACATTTATCGACGGAGGAGGGCCAACCCATGATAACAAAAATAATCGACAGGAGTGTATCCGGCCATCGCTTCCCGGACCCCTATGCAAACCATACCCAAAGTCCAGCTTCCTCGTCAGTCCAGCACAGTCCCAGGAATGTAGTGACCGGTATCAAGGCAAGAAAAAGACAAACTCAACCCTGACCCCTACGTTCCAGTGCGCCAGCAAAGTGCAGTTGCGGCGTAGCCCCGTAGAGTAGGAAGAGCATCCGATGTGACCACCTAGAGAGATGGCAACAGCCAGTAATCGCCATCCAAAGCAGGACAGTGTTATCCCCAAGAGTGCAGTACGGGCAGGCGTACAGTGATAGCCCACCGAAATTAGGCAACTCACTCCCGGGCAACATGTTCAAAGTAAGCAGAGCAATCTTGTCAGCAGCACCCGCTGGCGGTGGTAGTCCTGGCATCCGACGGCGAACTTCTAGTTTCCGTCCAAATATAGAATGCACTGTGTCCTCCATAGTTGCGACAGTCCGAGCGGCGGTGATGTTAAGTGCACTCACAGTCAGTTCCTCTACGTCTCCCCGGAGAGGCTGCACACGACTGCCGAGTCCTGGGCTCGGCGATCCGCTCCGCGCACAGCCGCCCGTCCGGTCAGCCAAGGAGAGAACGGGCACAGCGTCGTCCAACCGGCGCTCCAGGTCACGGGCGTTGGAACAAAAAGCAGCTCGCATAGCAGCCAAAGCTTCCAGGACGTCGCCGATGCTCACGGGCATAACGTGAGAGGAAGAGATGCCAGCTCCCTGTCCCCGGAATCCGCAAGCGTATGGCGACCCTCGAGCCCAGTCTTTAGCATACATGTCCAGGCGTTGTTTAGTAGGTCAGCTCCCAGAAAGACAGGGCCAAACCACGGGGACAGGGCAGCAACCTCTAGTCCAGCGCCACGCACAGGGACAGCACAGTGACGGTCCAACCAGGCGCCGTGTATAAGCGCCGATCACTCAATACAAATGGCCCCTTCCATTACACTACGTAGCGAGAAATCAAAGAGAAACTTCCAAAAAGGGGGATACATTTGTTGCATCGGTGGTAGTAAAGCAGCGTAGCGGCGAGACTCCAAAAGAAACTGTTGCGCCACTTCTGAGGATCTCGGTGGTTTGTCGTGTCTCGCCGGCGGTTTCAGATTCTCATGTAATGGCCGCTGCTGTTGCCTTCCAGCCGGACGCTGCCGAGAACAAAGGACCGGACCCACTCAGCAGCCGTCTGCAGGAGTTCAGGGCATTTCTTCATTCCCGGTGCAGGAGGAACGACGGGGAGCCTACCATCGGATGCAGCGTCGCCTCCCAGACCCGTTACCGCACAACAGGCACGATTCCGCAATCAGGAGAAGAAGCGGTACGGGAGGGAAGCGGACGAGTCGGCGGAGCCGAGGGCTCAGGCGGCCATCTCTGTTGCAGGCTAGGCTCCTCCCCCACATTACTAGTTTTAATCTCTGTTACAAACGCCACCTCCGGCCATTTCGAATAATAATCCATCATGACTATAGCATACTTTTCCACTGAACCTAAACCTTCAAACGGCCCACAGATGTCAATAGTCAGCCTTTCCCAAGCTTTTCCTGGAAGACTCACAGGTGTTATTGGTGAATCTCTCATTATGTGAGATTTGTCACTGCACATAAATGATATACACTCTCTCACAAACCTTTCTAAATCTCTATCCATGTTAGGCCACCAAAAATCCATTCTTGCTTTCCTTTTAACTGCTGACATTCCACTGTGCCTCTCATGTAATAAGTGCATCAATTTGGATCTTAACATCATTGGCACCACTAATTTGTCTCCCCGTCTTACTATTCCATTTACAACAGATAACTCATCCCAAACATCTTTATACATGGCAATGTCTTCTTCCAGTTTGCCATTCTGTGGAGACGGTAATTTTTGGATTACCTTAACTAAAGAGTCATCAGCAGCTATAGCATCTTTCCACTCTTGTTCATGAATAGAATGATGAAGATCATCAATATTGGCAATCAAAACATCATCATCATCATTGCTCCCATCCAAGTTATTTTCCACCGGTAACCTTGACAAACAATCCGCATTAACGTTTCTCACCCCTGGTATGTATTTCAATTCAAACAAATACTCCTGTAATCTATAAATCCACTTGGCAATGCGTGGAGTCGCTCTACTTGCACCCTTGGTTGTGAAAACGTCCAACAATGGCCTATGGTCAGTACGAAGTTCAAATTTTGTGCCCCAAATGTATACACGGAAATGTTGCACACCCCACCAACACGCTAAAGCTTCCTTCTCTATGGTGGAATACGATAACTCTGCTCCCTTAAGTGTACGTGAAGCAAATGCGATCACATTTTCTTTACCCTCACACTCTTGCATTAATACTGCTCCCAGGCCATATCCACTTGCATCCGCCACAATGACTGACTTGTTTTGTGGATTAAATGATTTTAAGGTAGTGGCATTAGCCACTGTTTCCTTAACTGTGTTAAAAGCAATTTGGCATTCTTTGGACCATTCAAAATACGCTCCCTTCTTCATAATATCCCTCAAAGGTTGTACAAGGTCAGAAAAATGATGTACAAATTTGGCGTAGTATTCAGCTATACCTAAAAATGATCTTAACTGGTCCTTGTCTGCCGGTGAAGGAGCATTTTCTAAAGCTTCAACAAGATTCAATTTAGGTTTTATGCCCTTATGAGACAACGTATGTCCTAAATAATCAACCTCAGATTTGCAAAATTTGCACTTTTCCAAACTAATGGTTAGCCCAGCGTTTTCAAGTTTTTGCAACACATCCTTCAAAACACTGTTGTGATGCTCTTCAGAATTTCCCCACACCAATACATCATCTTGGAAGACCATCGCATTCTTAACATTGCTTAAAATCTTTTGCATAATCCTCTGAAACACCGCTGATGCCGAGGCTAACCCAAACGGCATCCTTACAAATTGGAATGCACCTTCCGGGGTAATAAATGATGTCAGATGTTTGGATTCCGTTTGCAAACGTACCTGATGGTAAGCACTCGACAAATCCAATGTTGTAAAATACACCCCACCCTCAATACAAGGCAGCATTTCATTTATGCGGGGTAGAGGATACCTGTCTACCCAAATACAGTCGTTCAAGTCTCTCAAGTCCACACACATGCGGATTTTTCCATTAGGTTTGTGCGCGATCACAATAGGACTTATCCATTCAGATGCCTCTATGGGTTCAATAATCTTCTCCTCACATAACCTTTGTAACTCGTCTTTCAATTTTTCCCTCAAAGCCAAAGGTACAGTGCGCACTTTATGTACTTTTGGAATTGCGTCCTTTTTTACAACTATCCGATGTTCAAATCCCTTAAGACGACCTAACTTGCTACTAAATAATTTTGGAAAATTCTCCACCCATTTTTCCTTTTTTCCAACATCAGTTAAAAGTACTTGTGACGGGTGATTAGGATTAAGGATTATACCTAAATCTTTTTGTTCCATCCACCCCAAAAGGCATCTGCCGGACTCTACTACATAAATTTTTGCCACGCTTTGCCTATCCTGGAAATTTATTTTGGCATTGAAGTATCCAATAACCGGCAATTTTTTGCCACAATAACCTAAAGGTTCTACATCAGTGGGAATCAATCTGATGGAACCCAATTTCTCCCATTTGGTTTTATCTATTAGAGTAAAAGGTGAACATGAATCAGCCCACATTTGTATCTCTGTGTTATTGACGGTAATAGTGCACTTCGGAGGAGAATAAGATGTTGATTGCTTGCCCTGCACTGAACTAACTTGTTCAATTACCATAACCTCAATATCACTTTCCTCTTCAACACTTTCACCTTCGTTTACATAGACATTGTCAATTGTGTTGATTGTTTTCTTTATATTGGGCGTGTCACTAGTCTTACATACCCGTGAAAAATGTCCTATTCTTTTACATTTAAAACACCTACTTTTCATGGCCGGACAATGTGCATAATCAGCACTGTGTCTGTAATTTCCGCATCTATAGCAACCTCTTCTGCTGTTCGGCTCTTGTTTTTTACCCAGACTAACCTTGTCCTCATCATTGTTTTTTGACTAATTTTTTAGACTTGTAATTCACCGCACATACTTTATTAGTATCGTTTTCACTTCTAGAATTACCTTCAGCCAACTCTTTTACGTATAGTGAAGTATTTTCTAACCGCCTAGCTATTTCTATAGATTTATCTAAAGACGGATCTTTTAAATCTAAAAGTTTTTCCTGTATTCTCTTGTTGTTGGTTCTGTTTATGAGTTGGTCTTTAATTATTTCATCTCTCAAATCTTTGAATTTACAGGTAATTGATAGTTTCCTTAATGCGGCAACATATTGTTCTACCTTTTCACCTTGTTTTTGTGCACGCGAAAAAAACTTATGTCTTTCGACCACTGTGCTTAATTTTTTACCAAAATTGTCTTCCAACGCTGATAAAGCCATTTCATATACATCTGGTTCATCATCATCCTCATCTGACACATCAGCATTCCTAATGTTTGCCTGAAAACTAGGTAACGTGTTCAGAACATTTCTTCCTTCTATTCCTAGACAAACTTTCAAAATAGCTAATTTTCTTTTAGAGATGAACACATCCCACCCAATAGCTTCAAGATAGGTAGTAAAAGCTTCCTTCCAATCATTCCAGTCCATACATGGTGGACCCGGTTCTTGTAGGAATGTAGGTGGAACAGGAATGGAAGATTGTGTAGCCATGTTTCAGATAATGACTTTTTCTTTCGCCAAATATACCAGAATAATGTTGAATAAAAATGTCGCCTTTTCCTACTACTCAGTATACACTGGATGCTGAATGCCACATACACTAGCTCTCCATCCGTCGTTAGTGACTAGAGCTTATTATGCTCCATCTCGCCTTAAATACTTGATCAACCTCTCACAGTTTGATGTTCTCTTATGTATACGTTCCTCTGTGTGTATTATTTATGTATACAAGTGATGTAAGTAAACACATGAAGGAATGCAGGAACCACTTCTGTATAAAGCAGGATGTTTATTTGCAGAGCACAGACAAAGCGTACACCACAACCGCTGACCGGACACCAACTGCCACCAGCTGGAATCCCCACAACACTAACATGCTAGTACTAAGAACGCTACAAGCGTTCTAGGATCTGAACAGGGAAAGGACACAAAGGAAGGCTTGATTCACACACAAGAAACAGAGTAAGTACTAACAAGGCTAATATGTAAATAAGTATTTACAACACATCTTCTTCCCTAAACTAAACAAAGAAACGATATACCCCAAGATGCGATCACATTACTTGTGACACAAATAATCATCCAAATAAGCTGGAGGTCTGCGAGACCTCACCACTCTGGTCTCCTCGCAGTGAACAGAATCATTGTTAACACGGGCTTGACTCTGTACATCAGAAGAACTACAAGCATCACCACCACCATCCTTCCTACAGCGGCTTGAACTCAGACCCGGAGTAAGATCCTCCGGAGTAGAAAACAAGTAACCGCTACTGGTTGAACCTGAAACAACAGGCGTGGTGAAATCCTTAACCACTGCAGACTTGCTATACAAAGCCACCCTTCGAAGATTCCACTTCTCCCCATTGTCAAGCACCACATAATGCTGAAAAACCTTCTTCACCACATGTGGACCCCTAAACTTCGAAAGACCCTTGGCCACTCTCCCCGATTTGACTTTAACCAAGTCACCCTCAGAAATTGTACTCCCCGTTTTAACAATAGTCTCTTGCTGAGTACAACCAAGAGCTGAATTTTTAATCCAAGAGGGAGCAAGTTTAGTGCCAGGACGTCTCCCCCGCATGAGTTCAAAAGGCGACTTAAAGTCCGCTTTATGAACAGTGGTCCTATAGGCCCATACCATGTTCCTGACCATCTCATGTGCGAACCCACCTGAAACACACGACATCTGAATAATACCCTTGACCACTCTATTAGCCCTCTCACACACACCATTCGCTTGCGGGTTATAAAGCGAAGTACGGTGATGCGTCACACCACACCCACTCAGAAACACACGCATCTTCTGAGATGTTAGTTGGGTACCATTATCTGTGATTAAAATCGAAGGATACCCCTCATCCAGAAAAACCCCTTTCAAAAACTGAATGGTGCAATCAGTGGTTATATCCTTAACAAACTCCACAACAAGCCACTTCGAGTAAACATCCACTATTACAATGGCAAACCGTTGAGCAAAAGGCAATTCGTCCATAGGACCTATAAAGTCCAAGCACACGGTATGCCATGGTAAACCCGGACCAACAATGTGGCTGGGCGTAGAACTAGACCCAATCTTGAGTCTCTTTTCACTGTCCTTACACACCGAACAATTCTCCACCCACGAAGTCACCTGTGAGTCCATGGCAGGCCACCAAAAGTCTATTTTCAACCTACGCTGTGTAAGAGTTTGCCCTAAATGACCCTCATGAGCCAACTTTACAATTTTCAGTCTCAAACCATACGGTGGAATATATCTATCGCCTCGCATTAAGATCCCACCACCATACACTGACAACTCATCCAACACCTTAATGAAAGGTCGCACCGGTGGTTGGACACAGCTTTCCCGCCGGGAGCCTAGTTTCACCAAATCAATCACCTTCTGCAAAACTATGTCTTTTTCCATGGCATCCAACCATTCCTCCTTGGTGAAAGTACCATCGCTCAAGGCGACCACATCTTGAATGACGGCAACAGCTTCATCACAATGCGTAACGGACACCTCCTTCACCGTAACATCCTCTCTAACAGGAAGCCTTGATAAACAATCCGCCTGTACATTACGCCACCCTTGAACATATGAGATATCGTACTGATACTCCTGAAGTTTTGAAGCTAATCTTGCCAATCTCGGTGAACCCTTTCCCGCTCCCCCTGGGGACAAAACCTTTAACAATGGCTTGTGATCTGTTTTAAGCTGGAACTTAGTTCCCCACAAATATGTCCTGAAGTACTGGACACCCCAAGCAGCAGCCAATGCCTCTTTTTCTATAACTGAATAATTCTGTTCAGATGAGGAAAGGGTGCGAGAAGCAAAAGCAATGGTCTTTTCGCCTTCCTGCCATCTTTGCAACAAAATCGCACCTATTCCTATGGCACTGGCATCCACCATCAAAATGGAAGAACGTCTAATGTCAAAGGGGGTTAACACTTTCGCCTGACACAACTCTTCCTTAATCAGGTTAAAACACTCCTCATGACAAGCACTCCAACAAAATTTCACCCCCTTTTTGAGTAAGGATCTTAGGGTCATGGTTTTGCTAGAAAAATTCTCCACAAACTTCGAGTAAAACTCGATGAGGCCCATAAAAGACCTGAGTTGCTCCTTATCCATAGGACGCGGAGCTAACTTAATAGCCTCAAGTAAGTCCTTCTTCGGCTTAACTCCCTGAGCAGAAATCTCATAACCCAAATACTCTATGTTTTGGACAAAAAACCGACACTTCTCTTTACGTAGAGTCAACCCAGCATCTTGGATTCTCCCCAAAACTCTTTTAAGAACTACATTGTGTTCTGTAATGGTGTCTCCAAAGACTAAAATGTCGTCCTGAAAGAACACCGCTTTCTTAATACCTTTAAAAATCTCTGAAACCATGCGTTGAAACACACTAGCCGCAGAGCTTAAGCCAAACGGGAGTCTAGTAAACTGAAACGTGCCCTCAGTGGTAATAAAAGCTGTGAGTCCTTTAGACTCATCATGAAGGCGGATTTGGTGATAAGCACTCTTTAAGTCTAACTTCGTGAAAAATTTTGCCCCTTGTAAGGTTGAGACAAGTTCGCCTATATTTGGAAGAGGAAATGTATCAGCCACAACATACCTATTCAATGATCTCAAGTCCACACAGAACCTAATTTTGCCATCAGCCTTCTGCGTGATAACGACCGGAGATACCCAAGAAGATGCCTCCACCGGTTCAATGACACCCCCCTGTAACATCTCCTCAATCACCTTCTTGACTTCATCTTTCACTGAAATTGGGACTCTCCTCACCTTATGCTGCACAGGAACTGTGTCATGTTTCATAATTATCTTGTGGACATATCCCTTCAACTCTCCCAACTCATCCCTAAACACACTCCCTGCCTCATTGAGAATGTCACTAAGAGTGTGTTCGTCCACTACCATGACTTGATTAGGTGCTCTAGGGTTCACTATTATGTGCAAGTCATATTGATGAATCCAACCCAAAATTGGTGGACCATCAACTGCAACATAAACTTTCCCTGTGATTGATCTTCCTTCAAAGTGAATATCCGCGTCAAAGTAGCCCAATAGGTCTATCCTCTCTCCTTGATAACCTGTTGGTGAGATGTCACTCTCCTTTAAAGGTTGACTACCCCACTCGCCCCTGAATAAAGGCTCGGGAATAATTGTGTGTCTAGAACCCGTATCGACCATCAGAGTTATATTATGCTCATTAATCACAAACTGAGCTTTAGGTCTCACTTCTCTCTTCTCATTACAGTCACTCACACAAACATCCTCAACACACAAAATTTTGTCTTTATCACGCTTTAACCCCTTGGATTCGTCTTCAACGAAAGCTACACTAGAATTTCCTTTCGTCCTGCACATCCTAGAGAAATGCCCCAATCTCCCACACTTGAGACACTCTTTATTGTTCGCAAAACAAAACTTTGCGTCTGACTTATGGTTATTGCTACCACATCTAGAACAACAACCTCTGTCGTTTGAATATTTCCCAAAATTACTTTTCTTTAAGGGATTCTTACCCTTGTAACCCAACGCAGCTACATTCTCTTCATGACCTGACTCACACTCACTGTTTGGTTTGTCGGCCACTACAGAAATCAAACCCTGTTGTGAATTACAACCTTCTAGCTCTTTTATACATTTCTCTGACTCTTCTACTACTTTGGCTAAATCTATAGCTACTTTCAATGACGGATTCTTAGCCGCCCACAATCTCTCCTTAATCTTCTTATTGTTGCACTGCACTATGAGTTGATCACGTATCAACTCGTCATTCATTACCCCAAAGTTGCACTTAACCGACAGTTCCCTGAGTCGTGCTACAAAGTCATCTATTGACTCCTCCATGCGCTGTTTGTGAGTGTAGAATTTGTATCTATTCATTACAAGGTTCTCCTCTTTACCAAACCTCACTTCCAGTCTCGTAACAGCTTCTTTATATTCGTTAGGAATAGGCTGACCACTAGCTTGTAAAGCTTGAGGAAGGTATTGAAATTCTCGTTGTCCCTCTTTGCCCAGGGCAGTCAGGAGTAATGCTTTCTTCCGTTTAGCAGGAAATTCTTGACCATCTAATGCGTCCAAATAGTTCTCGAACATACGTATCCAATCTTCCCAAGAGATTGATGGGGCACCTGGTTCGCTAAGAAATTGAGGTGGAAGAGTCACATTGACTTGTTGGTTAGTTTGCTGTGCCATGCTGGCCTCCGTTTGCCCTGAAGTTGAAGTGTGACAATATTCTGAAGGTGACTCTTTAGCGAAAACAGGTTGCGTACGGGATTAAAAATACACACTATTTCCTGCGCTTGTGAGAAAAGACACTTGTTCTTTTAGAACACTCAATCCCCTCTTGCGGTGGACTTTGCACCAGAGCTGTACTTAAATATGCACGAACCAGAACTGCGACGGCCGCACAGTAGCGCGAGAATATAAGCGTAAGCTCACGGAAACGAGTTGATGTTTACAGTCAGTCCTGCTGCTAGGCAACACTCGCGCTCTAATGCCTCATACGCGCATTGGATTTGTTGCCTAGTAACGCGCTGTGTGGTTACAGTCAGTCCTGCTGCTAGGCAACACTCGCGCTCTACTGCCTCACACGCGCATTGGATTTGTTGCCTAGTAACGCGCTGTGTAGTTACGCACTCACGCTGTTACGTTCACGCCTGGCCGCGCTTCTTCTCGTAGCCGCTCACAAGATTCGAAAGGCTTACAGTTCACGGCGTGACGTCACTTTCTCTCCCAAAAGTCGCTGAAGTGCCTTTTTTTTTTCCTCCTCCCGTCGTGACAAAATTTGGATAGCACGTCGTGGCTTCTCCTTGGTTGTTGTCGCTCGTTGTCTGTCTGCTCAGCTACCTCCAATTCCTGTGCTCCTACGTCCGGTCTGTTTCTCCAATCGTCGCCAAAATGATGTAAGTAAACACATGAAGGAATGCAGGAACCACTTCTGTATAAAGCAGGATGTTTATTTGCAGAGCACAGACAAAGCGTACACCACAACCGCTGACCGGACACCAACTGCCACCAGCTGGAATCCCCACAACACTAACATGCTAGTACTAAGAACGCTACAAGCGTTCTAGGATCTGAACAGGGAAAGGACACAAAGGAAGGCTTGATTCACACACAAGAAACAGAGTAAGTACTAACAAGGCTAATATGTAAATAAGTATTTACAACAACAAGCTATAAAGTTAATGCTGATCGTCATTCAGCTACTCGCATATGCATACGATCCCACTTCCTCCAAGTACGGTGTCTCGCAACCTCAACAACACGTTGCTAAGCAACGATTCTGGGAGACATCTCTCCGTACATGCGTGTCTCTCTTTCTGCACATGCGCTTCCCGTTCCTGCAGCTCCTGTTCCTGCAGCTCCTCCTCTGAAATAGGCAGAAAACGCTCAAACGATCTCGCCGCGCGGAACTCACAACGACGTGACCTCTCTGTCCATCGTGACCCCGCCAGACAGGACAATGGACGCCTCACCTCTTCAGCGGCAGCTCAACAATCTAGTCACTGCAGCTCCGGTAAGACGCGCAGCTTCGTAGAACTTTCCTTCAGTTGCTTGGTAGCGAGTCACGTTCCGTCGTTATTTTGTTTTGAACTTTAGCGTTGATGTGCGAGGAGTATAAGTAATTACTCAAAATATAAGTAATAGTTCCCTCAATCGCATCCAGCCAACGTGACTGACCTTTTCATACGTCGAATGTTCGGCTGGGGGTCCACACTTTCAGTAACTTCACGCTCCCAAGTGTTCTTAGGAAAAAACTTGTTACCAAACAAGCCTTTCAACATTCCTTCTGATTGATTCTTCCTTAAAGGGTGTATCCCATCCTCGTCGCCATTTTTGGGAAATAAGAACACCTTCTTCACAGTGAAGTTGAGTCTTTATTTAAGTTAATATACAGGGACCCCCTGGCCATCCTCTCAGCTCCTCAGCCAAGCCTCCTCTGTCGTTATCACATTCCAGATTCCGCAGAAGAACCTTGTTGCCAGGCGCTGATGCATGACCAGGAAAGTACTAATAATACAACAGTTACTTCGAGAGCTGTTGGAAGACCGGTTGTGGGCTGTTTCCTGCTATACTTTGCTACTCCAATAAACACCTTATCTTTCAAGTGCGACCTTCAAGAGTGTTTACTGACTTAACAGTGGTGCACACACTGCAAAGACGAACTGCTAAGCTTGCAAAAGACACAGAGTACAACAAGGAGCCTTGTAAAAAATCCGTGCTGTAAGTCTACAACAAAAGGTCGCTAGTCTCTAAAACTTTATAGGTGCCTATTGCATAGTATATACATCCACGAGTGAGGTCTTCACGAGCTCAGCATCTGCCTCCACAGTCACCTGCACACTTCCTAATTGATGTTTTGTGTGTAACGAGAGAGTAAAAGACAATAGTCCTGATTGGCACAGTAGGAAATAGACACTTTAGTATTACAGTGCTACGAAGTACGATCCTGCTACTGAATTTACTCGCAAGAAAGTGTTACATTTAAGTGCAACACATTCGCACTTGAAAGTAACTCATAAGTGCACTGAAATGTCACACATAAGCAATCTGAAAACATAGCAGCTATGGTGATATAATAGGCTTTGTTGTACAACAATCAGTGGAAGATGAATGTCTGAGTGCACCAGGCAATCAGATGTCTGTGTTGACTCAAGACTGAATACCTATTACACGTGGCTGACGAAGGTATGATGAACGTAGGAAGCGTATACGTGTACAGCGGGGAAGTAAACTTCAACTTTTTTATACATCTTTAAACAGATATTTATTGTAGTCAAACATGATCTATAGCCAAAATTACTCACATACCTTGTTTACCCCTGGGCTCTCTGGTTGGGGCTGTCTGCCCCTGTCGGATCCTAGTGCTCGACTCTTCAGACCCTTGAGCACCTGTGCTGCGAGGTCTAACGGTGGCAGCGGCAGGCACGTGAGGTGCGGGGGCGCTATCGCCACGGGGTTTCTTATTCTTGCCACCCATACCTGATGTTCCTAACTCAGCTTCAAGCCAGTATCTCACAATCACAACGCCTCTGCACTAAAGTGTCCCATCCAGGCTCCCTTCCGAACCGGCACATCGCATGGTATTGTGGGTGAACACGCTGTCTTTGCTTCCGGTGCGCAAGCGCGACGCTGCTGTTGCTCGTATTGAACGAAGATGGCGGATGCGTTTGGGGATGAGCTGTTCAGCGTGTTCGAAGAGGAAAGCAGCGCAGGTAAAAAGTCCAAGGCAGCCCAGGGACCCACCAAGCCTGACAAAGGAGGGTGAGTGGAGATCTGAAGAAGAAGCCTCTCGTGATGCCATGTGGGGGGCGAAATACTGCTATTGAAGGAAAGGGCAGGGCATGTTCGGGTTAGAAAAAGAAGACGAAGTCACTAGTTAAGTGGTTGGGAGTTTGGTAATAGAGGAAACTGGCAAGTGAGCGGAAAAAATAGAGGTTTAGTGAAATAGCGGATGTTAGAACAAACGTGGAAATAGTGTATTTTAATTTGGCTTGGCAGGGGAGCGCGTCAAGTATTTTATCTTCTTTTTGCATTACTTTTTCATCTGCAGTGTGCTTATCCGTCATTTGTGCCCCTTTCTCGCGTGTTTATCGGATACCACGTATTCAATAGTACAGAATTTGACGTATTACTCCCTTATTGCTCTTTGAATTGGTGTGCGTGAGTCCGCAGTCTTAGCTAGCTTCTGAGAGGGTTCCTGTCACTAACGGATGCTAAAACCTGAGCGTTTGTAATGCCACGCAGTAAGTTTTAGACGACCAAGTCTACTGTTTGAGAAGGATAACTTCTCTAGTATCAAATACGGATCTAATCATTTAATTACCGTTATTAATACAGTCTACGTTAAATCGACTTTTTCGAAATTCAGGAAGGTCATTATTGGAATCAGAAATTGTAACTGCGCTTGAGTCATTATCCTTTCTCATAAGAAGACACCTCTGATTGACAAGCGAATATAATTTAAATGAATGTAGGCCTCGAAAAATCTTTAAAATGTTACTAGACCTGTTGGTATAGTGACTTGAATAATCTACTCCACCTAACTGTAATGTGCTTGTCCCATAAACTGATCTAAAATGTGTGATTCTAGCCAAATATTTTATCTTGTCACCCTTTTCTTCATTATTAAATATGAGAGCACCTTCAAAGATGAGTTAGGTTTGTCTGTTGTACAAAACTTTTATGTTTGATATATTAGACTAAACTTTTGCACAATGTATAATGTAAATCTAGCCCACATTAAAGGTACACATGACCCCCCCTTGCTTGCCTCTTCGTTCATCAATATCATTGTCATCAGGTCGATGACAGAAACGTTTCTAAGTTCATGTTTAAAAACTCACTTTTAATGGATATATTACTAAAGCATGATGTGGTAGTGCTCGGTCATTGACGTCGTCCCACCGCATTTCCGTTGAAATGGCCTCAGACTTTCATGCAGTTTTACTGCTAAAACTATTTAGCGTGCAAACGATAATTGGAAAATTGGGTTTTAGCCAATAGTTATAATTTTCACATCCTCAAGATAAGTGTTATGATTTGTTTTGATCCTATTAAAATGTTTCCATCACACATCAGAATAAATAAGTGCTTTCACAACTCTTGAAATGTATTTTGAAATTGAAATTTTGTGCAGTTCATTTACAAGGTAGTTAAATGTTTTTTAGAAACAAAACGGACATCCTATAGCCTATAATTGCACACAGCGTGATTGTCAGAGAGTTCACTTTTCTTTCTCTGACTGCAAAGTTAAAGGATTTTTTAAACACAATCTCCAGGATAAAATAAGGAACAATTTATAAGAAGACATAAGCTGACCTCTGTATTTGAAGGCACAGCAAATGAAACAAGATTTAAAGGCATATTCTATTGTTCTTTAACTTTATTAATTGTAAGAAAACCTGTTTGTCAGCTGGGGTCTCTGGCCAGACTGGTCCAGAAGTATATAAAAATGGCTTGCCTGATAACCTCTGACCTGCAGTAGCAAGTGGGCGGGTAGATTTCTCTAGGCCTGGAATGTGTTTATATCTCCGCATCAACAGGTAGTGTGGCGGTAGCCATATATCACCTTTTCTTCCAACCTCGACTGGAAAGTTTGCATAATTCGTATGGAAACTCAATAAGACCGTAACTTAGCTTCGGCAACTTTATTCAGTTGCTTCTGCTTCCGTTCGATATGGGAGAAATGAGGAAAGGACCTGCTCTTTTAAGATCTTAAGAGGGGTCAGGCAAGACTGCGTCCTCGCACCATTTTTATTTTCTGTTTATACAAATGGTGTGGAGGATGCGCTGGGGGGAGTGTCTTTGGATGTCCCCATATGTGACTCCAATCGGCTCCCTATCGTGGCATATGCCAATGATGCCGTACTCCTGTCTAGAACTGGGGTGGGGCTCCAGCGGGTGATAACAGCATATGCAGCTTTTTTGAGCTCACTGGACCTAAAGGTCAACAAATCAAAGACATTCATTTTAATTGCAGGGGCAGGGAAAAAAGATTAAGTACCACAGTTTCATATGAACTCTAAGAAAATTGAAGTGGTTGATACCTTTTCCTATTTAGGAATCCTCTTCGATAAGAATCAGTCTTGGACACAGCAGGTGGAAGGTAGAGCATCGATGATGAACAGGAGCTTAGTGGCACTAAAAACATTAACTAGGCGGCTGGGTGCCAGACCCCTGGACACTTTAAAAAAGATCTATCAGGCCAAAACCGTGACGGCTGTGACATACAGGGCAGGTGTTTTGGGCATGGCTCCGACTGAATTGTTACAGTTAGCCGAAAATAAATTCTTGAAATCTTTGATCTCCCTCCCACAGTCATACTCTAATTATATTTCTCACATTGAGTTAAACGACCCATACATTACTGACGTAATTCGTTTGGCTCAGTTTATGCTGTGGTTATCTATTTGGCGTAGGGACACAGTCCCCCTGAATCAAGGGATCATTACTGACCTCCTTAAACTAGAGAACCATAGCAGAAGCGGTTGGCTATGATATGTAGAGGAGGAATTCACAGCCTTAGGCTTGTCGAATCTTTTCAGGGCCCCAATGACATGCCGGGCCTTTTCTAAGAGGAGGTTGGCTGAGATTTTTTAAGGCGAAGGCCCAATATGTCCGCAGAGATAAAAACCTTGGTGCGCAGATGGTGTGGATGTATCATCAAACTCCCTAAGTTGAGGAGGGTGAGTTTTCATATCTGGCAGAGGTCCCACTATCACACCATAAGTTTATTGTAACGAGATTCTGCTTAAATTTGATTCCATTAATGCTATGGTACCCAACCAGAAGTTTCAGGCACTCTGACTTATCAACGTGCCCTTGCGACCTTAAGTCGACACAGAATGATTTGCAGTTGTTATTCTTCTGTAGTTTGTATGCCCAAGAAAGAAAGTATTTTATTGTACCAATTTTAAAGAGTCTTAATTTTAGCCAATCCCGAGTTGCACTGTATTTTTTAAAATCGCTTCCGAATAAATGTATCTGTTTTGCAGTAGCATCTTTCCTTTGGGCATGTATGAGGAAAAGGAAATATGCACCTTGATGTCAGGAGAATCTGTTTATTTATTAACTTTATGGAATTTACTTGCAATCCTGATTAAGGGGGGGCTTGCTTATATGGAAGAATTAATTGATCATATTTTAATTGTTTTATAGCTGATTTTATGTACTTTTATGATCTGTACACAAGAGATCGAATAAAGTTTATAAATGAAATGAAACTTTGCATATTGAATGAAGCATGAAGTTAACATAAAGAAAAAAGGGAAAGGATAGCCAAGTTAGAGGCTTGATCTAAAATTTTGAAGGGGAGCAGTACGGCTGACCAATGTTCAGCACCTCAATTTCAAAATGAATACTCACATTCTAAGTTTGTGCAAAAAACGTCCAGAGCAAACCGCACTACTGAAACCAGATACACGAATCTTTGAAGAAGGGAACGGTGCACCAAAGAGTAAAATCAAACCGCTTCCAAATTATCCAAGTTATGTCCTTTATTCTTTGTTTAAATCTTAAAATTCAGACGCAGCCAACGCGTTTCATTCCATAGGAACTTCGTCAGGGCCAAAAATTCACAAATAGGCAGATTCCAAAGAATCAATAGACGATCAAGTCCGGAGTGGTACTGATTCAGTAAACCAAAATATTATGCAGCCTCTTAACCTCGGAATATGTAGGGGAAGTTTTCTACAATAAGGAGAGATGGCCACGATATTGGCGTTCAATACACAACTACATTGTTGATTTGATATTTGTACATCGCTTATGAAGGTCTGTTGACTGGTACTTGATGGTATTTGACACGTACGGATCCAGGGGTTACATTCTTGCGACCTTATAACCTCTTTTATTTTGAGAGGCTGCATAATATTTTGGTTTACTGAACCAGTACCACTCCGGACTTGATAGTCTATTGATTCTTTGGAATCTGCCTATTTGTGAATTTTTGGCCCTGACGAAGTTCCTATGGAATGAAACGCGTTGGCTGCGTCTGAATTTTAAGATTTAAACAAAGAATAAAGGACATAACTTGGATAATTTTGAAGCGGTTTGATTTTACTCTTTGGTGCACCGTCCCCTTCATTGATCTAATATTTTGTTAATTTCAGCACTCCTTAAATATGAGCAATGCGACTGTGGCATGTGTACATTTTAGCGGTGCGTGGGTGCCACTGCATAAGATGTCAGATTTTTTAATATTATTACATTTGTACATAGCTATTGTTTGCCAATTTTTCAAGAGTCCTGTAGAAAGCTGGCGCTTATACGATATATCAAAATGAGATCTCATGTAGAGAGTATAGCAGTTCGCTTATGAGTGGACGGGGGCTTGTTATGGCAATCCCAACGTGCTCTTTTAAGGGATAGTGTGGTCGAGTTGCCTTAGGCTTATCACAGAGGAGTGCAAGACAACTAAAAATGCTTAGGCTTATCACAGAGGAGTGTAAGACATAGGGAAATACACACAACAGTCAATAAATGAGAGACACACAACTCAAGGAGAAGATCCATTCCAATTTATAAAAATTGCAAGTATCTTGATATATCAGAAGAAAATCAGAAGGCATCAGAAGAAAATCATTCAGGTAAATACATTTTTTAATATGAATTCTTTTTTGTTCAAAAAGCCAACACTTACTGCAATTTTTGGAAGCTGCAATGTTATCCTATGAGAGAAAAAGTCTATGCAGCATTCAGGTATAGTACAGCGACTTACGGGACCTATCTCCAGGAGTTAAGGTGAGAGGTGGGTAAGGTCCAAGGCAGCACCAGCGACCCTAGGGCGGTCGGGTGCCGAGGTGCAAAGCTGAGTCGGGTGCCCAATGCTATTCATGGTTGAATGGTCGTGGTGAAAAGAGGCTGCAGGCTTTGACTGGGGGACCGGCTGAACCAATAGAGGGGCTTAGCCCTCACGATGCTTGGGGATGTAGGGACACCTTTGGTCCTTTTCTCCACGGCCCAGTGGTAACGGGTTTAGGGGTGTCTTTAAGCATCAGTTTTTCTTACCGGAAGCAGAGGCTGTAGACGACGTCAGACGGTCTACAAGGGGTGAAACTACGATGGACTCTGGCTGGGAAACTCAGTTGCACCGTTGGCCCTCTCCAACTCAGGCTTGGAGTGACTGGTGCAGTGGTGGCTTCAGGCGTTGAGTTTTGATGGTTCCAGAGTCCTTTATGTGGAGTTTCTGCACAATGCAGGGAACAGTTCCACTGTTCCATGGGATTTCTTGGTTCTTTATTGAAGTCAATCAGTCCTCCTAGGTTTTGGAGGTACAATAGCTGCCGGACGAGACGTCTTTGGCGCAGTTTCAACAGGGAACTTCAGACAGGCTGGCAGGGCTGGGGCCACGTCAGCTGATCTCTTCAGTCTAATGCTTTTGTGGCTCTTCGGTGTCTTTCGTAGGTCATAAGGATCTGTTGTTCTGGTGCCAGGAGCTTCCCCAAATACTGAATTTAGGGGAGTGTAGAGTAGTAACCAATGGGCTACTGGCCCCTGGGGTCACTACTCCACCTATATGCCCTTATCCTGTGGGAAGTGGGCTTAACATGTCGCAGAATTCCTACTTACGCCATCACAAAGATGGCTACTTCTGAAAAGAAGTTGTGTTCACCTCAGTTTAGTCCACCTTAAGGGTGGTTCTAGCCTGGGGGTGGCACACCTTCCTGACTAGCTTATTTTCCCACCCGTCCAGGTGCCAAATGGGTTCTGGACAAAGGGAGTCAGATTCCTCTCCTGTGAGGAGAGCCAGGTTTGCATGTCAAAGGCAGCCACTCTTTGAAGCTTGCCAGCTCAGGAGGGCTAATCACCAGGTCATCCTGTGTGTGTGGGTGTGTGTGTGGGGGGGGGGGGTGATACGACACCCTCTTCCTTAACAAGCTTTTGTACAGGGTCTCCTGAGAGCAAGAGGCTCTCACCCTAGGAGGTCAGAACAGTGTCTTGTGTGGCAGGCTGGCAGAAACCAGTCATGGAGCACACCAGAGACTGGTAGGTTTTCAGGGGGCACCTCTAAGAAGCCCTCATTGTGCATGTATTGGTAAATTCAATACTGGAATTGGTGTGTGTTTATCAAACATTCCTATCTTCAGTGAAGCCGTCCTGTATCTGGGGAACTCGTTTTCACCAGTGTCCAGCACATGTTTTAAAATAGCTTCCCTGGTCACTTGTACTGGCAGTAATAGTACTGTTCAGCACAGAGGCATATCTGCTCATGATGGTATGCTATCACATGTAATATTCAGCTCCTCGTATTAGGGCTGCTAGGCCTGCAGCGGGGGTGACTTAAAAATATTACATGCAGTGTTAGGGGACCTGGCACACAGGGATGTGTGACATGTCATGTTTTCACTTTTGTCTGCATCAAGACACGCAGCCTGCAATGGCAGCCTTGCGTGTGCTTGGTGAGGGGTCCTGTAGGGTGGCACAATTCGTGATGCAACCTTTAGGGACCCTCTTTAGTACCCCAGGCCCTAGATAGCAGAGGTTCCACTTACTAGGGACTTACATTGGATGCTAAAGGTTTTGCTAGTTGTGGGAAACAATTGTACAGTTTTGTGAAAGAGCTCTGGCATTGGAGACCTGGTTAGCAGGAACCTAGTAAACTTCCAGTCAAAATCACATCATTTACCTGGCAAAAAGTGGGGGTGACCATGTCAAAATGGAGTACTTTCTGACAAGTCCCATGGAAATTAATCAGTTGGTTATATTTCTAAGTTGCTGTTTTGTTTTAAAACTCAACATTTGTTTTAAGAAAGGAGCCACATTTCTTGGAGTATTTGTTTTCAGAGTTAGATTGTAAGCACTCCTTTACTTTGTGCATGATTTACCACTAGCTTCTTCTTTGGAAACCTTTTTCTTATAGCTTTGAAAGCTGTTACCTTGCCTATTGTCAGTTTTTTCATGCACTGCCATTTACCCCTAGGAAGGCCTGCAAAGTATGCTGTGTTTAGTGATGATAGAAAGCAGTCTCTACACTTCAATGGTTGGTGGGTTAACTAAAAGTGACCGTCCAATCCATGATTGAGGGCGGCAACTGCCCCTTCCGCAAAGATAATTAGACTGTAGACCATTTATGCCCATTTCCAGTCTAAGTTGCACAGGCCTTTTTATGTACAATTGTTGGGTAAAGGACCTGCTAGCCTTTTCATTGATAAATCTGTAAATTATCTCAGGACAGGGGTCCTTTCTCTTCTGAAGGCACCATAGTACGTTTAGAGTGATGTGTTTTTCATCTATGGATGTCTTGAATACAGTAAGTGGAGTTGTTTTTAATCAGGGCAAACAATGACTGCATTTATAAGGCTACTCTGCAGTGCTGAAGTGAAGAAGCAAATCCTGTTTGTTTAGAAAGTGAGCTGTGTGGTCGGATGCCTACCCACAAAATTCTCAAGCCCTAGCTGCCACCCAGTGAAACCATCAAGACACTCACTTCAACATTTCAGAGCACTGATGTAACAGAGAACATCAGGGTGCAGAATAGCATGGTAACATAAGACTGAACGATTTTAGCACTCCCTCTTTTAGCAGTTGAGTGCGGCATAAGAAATGAACAAATATATAAAGAAAAGAGGATTAGAAGAAACACCTGTAATCAAGGTGACTGAGCTCCAAACACAATAAATCAGAATACAGTATGTAGGTGCTTTATCAACCTGGTAAATCTCAACTATTCAATCAGACGCTCCAGAGGTGTGTGGCACTCGGCGGGCAGTGGTGGGTGTAATACAGCATTGGGCGCAGCCAGGAGCACGCTGTGACTCAAGTGAGGTTTGTCTTATTTCCAGAGAGTAAAATAAAAAGTATTACAAATCCGGTGGTGGATGTGTGTTTTATTAACGTGAGGGGGGTTTCATGCATGGTTTTGTCGAATTTTTGTCGAATCCCCTTTGAATGGCTTGGTGTGCGTGTGTATTAAATGTGCCCGTCAATAGCTACCCATGTTTGTATAAATAAACGACAAGGGTGTCTACTTGGAGAGTACCCACCGGCGGGGGTGCCGGGGTTAGGCACGTTTGGGTGTCAGACACGTCAGAGCTTCACTAGCGGTGTAAATACATTCCATCTGGATTCATTCTATGCATAGTCGCCTTTTAAAGAATATCACGCAAATCGTCATGGAGATAGGTACATACGGTTTGTCCAGCATGTCCTAGGTGTTTCTATAAATATATATATTTTTAAAATAATAAAAAAACAATGGCCGGCCCCGGGGGAAGGGGTCCCCGGGGCCATAAGTGGCCTGAGGAGGGGGGCAACACAGCCCCCCCTCCTAAAGATTTTTTTTTTTAAAAAGGCCATGACCCGGGGGTTGGGGTCCCCGGGGCCGATTAAGGCCTTGGGAGGGCCAAATTAAAAAAATTTCAACCAAAAAAAACTAGGGTGCATGCCCTGGGGGATGCGGTCCTCAGGGCCAATAAATTAGAAAAAGAAGGGGGGCCACACTGCCCTCCTTCCTAAAAAAAATAAAAGACCGGCATCGCGCCGGAGGCCACGCCCCCTCCTTGCAGCACTCTGCAAATGCGCCCCCTGGCCAGTTGTAAGTTGGGGAATTAATTCCCCTTCAATACTGAGGGTCCCTGAGGGCCAACGAGCCCAACAGGGATCTCCAGTATGCGCCGGGGAGCTGCGTTGCAGACACGGGTTCTGAGGCCATGCCCCTTTTTACACCTCTATGCAACGCAGCTCTGTGGTGCTTACTGGAGGTACCTAGTGGGCTAGTTTGACCCTAGGGACCCTTAGGATTCAAGGGGACTTAATCTCTCAACTTAGAACGGCCACAGGGCGCGTTTACACAGTGGTGAAGGGAGGGGACGGGGCCTGAGGTGACGTGTGCAAACACGCCCTGTGGCGCGTTTTAAATTGGGGAAATAATTCCCTTTCAATCCTGAGGGACCCTGGGGGCCAACTAGCCCACCAGGTGCTTCCAGTAAGCATCACTGCTCTGCGTTGCAGAGAGGTGGTGCAGGCTGTGCCCCTTTTTACACCTCTGCAATGGCGCTTACTGGACGTACCTAGTGGGCTATTTTGCCCCTAGGGATCCTCAGGATTCAAGGGGACTTAATCTCCCAACTAAAAACGGCCACAGGGCGTGTTTACACAGTGGGGAAGTGAGGGGACGGGGCCTGAGGTGACGTGTGCAAACACGCCCTGTGGCACGTTTTAAGAGGTAGTTTTAATCCCCTGCCCTATTATATACTAGGGGCTTACAGAGGAGGTCTTGCTGATCACAGGGGGACCCCAACGCATAGTGTTCCGTAGTGTATGTAGGTGTTTTCACTGTATTCTGAGTGTCTTTTAACATAGCACTGGCTCTAGGACTGGTTAGTCAGACTCAGTTACCACCAGTATCCGTCTGAAAAAGTTGGTACAGGATGATTTTGCAACAAATCTTCTTTCTGCATTTCTTTTTCTTCTTCTTTCTGTGTGTTTTCTCTTCTTTCTTCACATGTCCTATCTCTGTAGACATAGTTAGAAAGTAGCATTTAAAAACCTTAGAAACTCACTGAAAAAACCATAGGTTTCAGGGGCGTTATAGTTAGCTGGACTTTTCACTCGTACAAAACCATTGAAATTCCCCCGTTATAGTTAGTTCAGGTAACTATAACTCGCGCACCCGCAGTGCACTGCTGATGACGTCACATATTACATCACTCATGACATCACTCATGACATCTCAAATGACATCATCCTTGTGATAGAGTGGCAGACCTCCTCTCCCCCTAATATAACCTTTTGATACACACATTCAAAAATAGAAACTAACATTTTCAAAACAATGGACATACCAATATCAGTTACAACAACCTATTCAGTAATTCTAAGATGCACATACACATCCACTCATTCACCAACAGTCCTATACAGTCACTCATACATGTACTCACTCATCATATGTACTCATACACCTATACATCCTGTTACACAACGCCACTCCTCCATAGTTACTCACACACATAGTCACTCATGCTAATAAAGAATCAAACATCCATTTACTTGCATATACAGTTATACACACACCACCACACTTACTTCTACAGAAACTTACACATACTTAGTCTTTTAAACACTTTTAGAAACACATACTTATTCATACAGGAACTCTTCCAATCTCTCACTCTCACATATTTCACTTATATACACCAATAGTCACATATACTGGTTTAAAACATATGTAGTTACTCTTAAAGACACTATTGAGACAGTCATTCACTCACTAACACACCCATGCACACACTCATCCACCCATACAGTCCTGCACACATGCTGTCTTCAACACATACAAACAGTGAGTCACTCATCCATGCACCTATGCACTATGTAATACCCCCCACCGAACCATACAGACACTCAGACTGATACTCAAAAGACCAACTAATAACCTATATAGACACTCATGTAGCTACTCACCAACCCATGCAGCCACTTATACACAAAGTGAGAGACTGATACAGATATGTACATATTTAAACATTACTCACTAAGCCATGTATTCACTAAGATGCACTTAATCAGTCAGTTATACAATCAATTTTTCAAAAACAAATCATCCATTTAGACACTTATATACCCATTTATTCTTCCATCGACCTTGAGATATACATATATATAACATATGTCATTTTCAGAAAAACACACATTCACTGGATGATGTCATCAGTGATGTAATATGTAACGTCATCAGCAGGGCATTGCGGGCGCGCGAGTTATAGTTAGCTGAACTAACTATAACGGGGGAATTTCAATGGTTTTGTATGAGTGAAAAGTCCAGTTAACTATAACGCCCCTGAAACCTATGGTTTTTTCAGTGAATGAATATATATATATAATCTACTGGCGGTCGCCAGTAGAAAGTTATAGTTACAACCTAGTTTCCATAGGAAATCTCAAAATTCTATTTTGAATAACTTTGGCGCCGGTTGACGAATCCTCGCAAAATTTTCAAAACTAATGGGGCGCTCCGTTCAGCTCCTACCCTGAAAGTCTCGGGGTGATTTGTCAAGCGGGGGCCGAGAAAAAAGGGGGGTCCCAAAACGCGTTTTCCCCATGCATTTTTCCATAGGACCTTTAGACACAGCTACAGCCCGAACGGCTGAACAGAATTACTTGAAATTTGGCAGAGAGGTAGCCATAAGGTCAAGGAAGTGCCTTTTGCAGGTCTGGTGTAAATCTGTTCAGTATTTCCTGAGAAAATAGCATTTAAAAGCATATCAATATCTATACGCGTGCAGGGTGCGCGCACCCTGCCGTGCGCGAGCGAAATTCTGATTGGTTGTTAGATGTCGGTAAACATTCGAATCGGTCGAAACCAGGAAGTGTTGGTCGCCATTTTGTCTCTCGCAGTCTGAGGGGGTGAAAAAAAAAAGGTGGAGAACGTGAAAAGGGGGCAGAGTGGACAGTTCCTGACCCCCTAGCCTTGGTCAGGGGGTCACAGAAGGACCCAAAAGGGAGAATTTTTATTTTTTTTTTAAATCGCGAGGTGCGCGCACCGAGCACGCACGGCACGCACTGCAAACCGTGGGTGCTCGGTGCGCGTAGCGCACCGAGCGCCCACAGCGCGCGCACGGTGCGCGAAGCGCCCACAGCGCGCGCACGGTGCGCGAAGCGCCCACAGCGCGCGCACGGTGCGCGAAGCGCCCCGTGCGCGCACCTCGCGATTTAAAAAAAATAAAAAATTCACGGTGCGCGCACGGTGAAAAACCTGAAAAAAACCAAATATTAATAAATACATAACTTAGCATTTAAAAAACCGTACAAATTCACTTAAACCATAGGTTTCACACATGTTATAGTTAGCTGGACATTTCACTCGTAAAAAACCAATGAAATTCCCCCGTTATAATTACTGCAGGCAACTATAACTCACGTGACCGCAATCCTCTGCTGATGACGTCAGATATTTCATCACTGATGACATATGTGTCTTTATGAAAAATAAATATTTGTAATATATGTATAGCTAAAGATTAATGGAAGACATGGGTAAATAAGTGTCTAAATACAGTGATGTCATATCTGACGTCATCAGCAGAGGATTGCGGTCGCGTGAGTTATAGTTGCCTGCAGTAACTATAACGGGGGAATTTCATTGGTTTTTTACGAGTGAAATGTCCAGCTAACTATAACATGTGTGAAACCTATGGATTTTTTAGTGATATATATATATATATATATATATATATATATATATATATATATATATATATATATATATATATATATATATATATATATATATATATATATATATTATATTTTTTTTTTTTTCTTTTCGTTCCACAACTCCCGATGGGAATATATCTGGCTGTCACGGGCGGTCCGAGTCGGGATACCGGCGATCCCAATTATTCTCTCCACAAGTCCCAGTATATCACAGAAAACACTCGGACACCTCGATGTATTGCAAAGTCTTTAATGGCAGACTCAAAAATGACACATTTCGGCTTCCGCCTTGCTCACGCTCGTAGAAGCCCAAAACACACATGATTATATCCACTTGCTTTCAATCAATAGAAGAGGACTAATTCCAGTGCATGTACAATATTAACAACTGTGGCGGCCATATTGTAATGTGCAAAGCACATTGTATACACATAGGAGATATCCTAACTCACTTAATGAGTTCCTTGTTACCCCCTCTGACACCCTTGCTTACAGAGTCCATAACAACCAAACAGACTGCATTTTGATCTTGGAAATAACAGGCATGAAAATGGCGAGCTACGGGGTGTTGCATATTGTTAATTATTGCACGAATGTGCTCAAGTACCCGCTTCTTCGCTCGATGTATCGTGCTCCCATCATACCATTTGTTGCAGGGGAAGATCAAAACATACACACAGTATGCAGTATTGCAGGTTAATGATTTTCTAATTACAAACTCCCTCTTGGGGTTTGGTAGCAACAGCCTGTCACAGTCTCTGCTTCCTTTACATGCTTTGCAGTACTTGCAGCATCTGAATCCAGGTCTGCCCTTTTCGCCCCCTCTTTCAGCTTCTGTAACATGATTTTGGCTAAGATCATCTCTTAGTGAACAACTTTTTCTAAAAGTAATCTGTGGATTACTACCCAGATTCTTCTTAAAATTATCGTCTGTCAATAATACATGCCAGTGTTTGTTAAAAATCCTACGTACTTCACTTGCCTAGTTATGAATCGTATACATTTATTACTCTCTTCCTTTTTGCTGGGGTGTAAAGGTTCGATCCTATTAACCCTCTTTACTCTGGATTCAGCCTCAGAAATATTTTTCTCACTATACCCCCGTTCCTTAAAACTTTTGCACATGATTTCCTTCTCACACATATAAGCAGCATCCGTGCTATAATTTTTTTTTTTAGCGCTCAGAAGTTCCGCATAGGGGATACTGTACACGAGATATCGTGGATGTGAGCTACTGGCACTGAGGATGCTGTTCCCAGCGATCTTCTTTCAAAACAATCTAGTTTCTATTGTATCGCCTTTCACATCTAGATATACATCCAAAAATTCCATGGAGCTTTTGCTGATATGCTCCGTGAAATGAAGATTAAACCTATTCACATTCAACTTGTTGATAAAACATCTGGCTGACTCTTCATCACCATTCCAAATGAAAAAAATATCATCAATGTATCGCAGCCACAGGACTACGCTGTTCCCAAATTCCGCCATTTGCGAGGCCAAGTGCTCCTCCCACCAGCCCATGAATAAATTTGTATTGCTGGGGTCAAAGCAGGTGCCCATCGCAGTGCCCTGTTGACTGCCTGTAGATGGTGTCATCGAAGATAACAAATAAAAAAAATTGTTAATCAAACAAAATTCAATCATATTTAAAATCATCTGTGAGTGGTGAAGCAGGGAGATGTATCGTGTTTTTAAAAAATGCCGAATTGCCTGGAGACCTAGCTCGTGTTGAATACTTGTATACAAGCTACTCACATCGAGAGAAACTAGGGTGTAATTGTTCTCCCAATATATCCCATCAATAATGGTAAACCAGCATTGGCATAGCCAATAGGTCTCGCCTTTGAGACCTTATAAGTGTTTAGCCATGCAACAGTTGCATAACTAAACACTTATAAGGTCCCAAAAGCGAGACCTATTGGCTATGCCAAGCGGCCGCAAAAGTGAATTGATCGCGATCAAACATCAAAGCGGTCGCTAAAGTGAAAGTACTCGCGGTAAAAGTGGCGCGCGCGCCCCCGCGCACATGCACTGTAGCTCTAGGCTGGCCTGGTAGCACTTTTTGGAGCCCTCTCAATAAGTCTCGCCAGGCCAGCGCATGCGCTGGGTCAGGCGAGACCTAAAAAATGTGTAGTATCCCTGAGGTAGGCCGCAGGGAGTGCTACCACATATGGTCTAAGGTAGTGGTCAATAAACCTGGACGTATTTTCCAGAAGTGAACCCATAGAAGAGACTATGGGTCTCCCCGGAGGGTCCTGGGTGTCTTTATGTTGTTTGGGGAGTAGGTAGAGAATGGGGATCCTAGGGTGTGCACATTTGAGATAGTTGTACTCCTCCCACTCTAACAATCCCTTGTCTCTCCATTCTACCAATAATTCCCTGTAGGTGATGTTTGATCTTAAAATTTCGGCCATGTTGGATTCACAATAGCATTTAACATCACTCCTCTGTCTTTTCCCTTCTGCCAAGTACTTGTGTTGTCTAAAACCACCATATTCCCACCCTTATCCGACTGGCGGATTACGATACTATTGTCGACTTTCAGGTTGTCTATAGCAGCTATCTGTTATACAGTCAAATTCTTTTTGCTACACGGGTTTTTTTTGTATCTGATTTTGTTTAAATCTGTTAAAACTCCCTTTTCAAACACATCAATAGCTTCACATTGCACATTTGGAAGAAACACAGATTTCAGTTTGAACTTGCTACCTAAATTGACACCTAGCTCTTCCCCACAAACCTCAGAATTGGACAACACTTTCTCATCAGATGGCTCATTATACCCCAGGGCATTTAAAATATGAAGCATCTCAATGTCCTCACTATTCAAGTTACTCACTCCATCCGGAATGGTTGCGACCGTATGTCTAGATGGTTGAGTGTCAAACCATTTTTTAAGTTTGAGCTTTCTGGCAAAGAAAAAAAAATCTATTCTCGTCTGGGCATAGTTGATAGTCATGGACGGGCAGAAGGATAACCCCAAAGAGAGGGTATCAATGTCATCATTGGAAAGAGACCGCTGGGATAAGTTCACGACAGTCATGTTCTCAACTTCCTTCCTCTTGTCTCCATTCTCATGGGAGCTTTCTCTCCGCTTTTTCCTCCTCTCTTTGGCTTGCCTATTCCTCTGTCTCTTCGTCCTCTGCCCCTCTGTGCAACTGGATCTTGATGAAACTCTGTCCTGCTTTGATTCATCATTTGAAACTGCAATAAAAAATTACTCTTTTTCTTTTTTGGATCTTGGGTAAACTCTAGATTAACAGCAGTAGTTGATGCATCCGAAAGACTCCTATCGGAGATATCACTCTCACTAATTTATCTTACAGCTGCTGGCATGCTCAGAGACTGCCCCCATTCCTGTCTTATTCTCAAACAGATGGTCATATCTTTTATGAAATGTAAGTGTCCGACCTGATTCGTAGTCCTTAAAATCGCACAGGAATTTGCGCTGTTTTTTGGCAGTTATTTCATCCTCAAGTTTACCCATTCGTACTATTAGGCTCTTCATATGTTCTTCCAATACCTCTTTAGAGACCAGTTGACTGATCTTCAGGAGAACCTTCTAAATTTCCAATAAAAGTTTAGATCTATCTTTGAGTGCGTACTTAACCAAAATAGGCATCATTGTTACGGAACATGCTGAGGAGTTATTCGAACATTTCACCAGCATACCATTATCCGGATCCTCGTCGGTGAGGATTGTGAATATCCGAAGACCCGAAGCATTCGGTTCACATCAATATAGCCTTGCAATGATTCAGCCTCCCACCACTTGGAGAGTTCTTTTATGCAATTTTTCCAGGTTATTATACAAAGTTTGTAGTTTGATTTCATCAGTGATGCTTATTTAGGGATTAGGTGCGATTCCACTGTCTCCTGTTTGTGCAAAAATTAATTTGTCTGCAGACATCAAGGTGTCCGAGTGTTTCTTGTGATACACAGTGACTTGTGGAGAGAAAATATATATATTCCAAAAGACGTTGCTCTCCTCTTCAGGATCTTCATGATTAATTGCACTGATATTCGTTCCACAATATTAAGGGACCACATTATCCAAAATGCATCAGTGGTGTTTACACAAGTCTATGTTCCTTCATCTCTCAATTGCAGTTCTTGTGGTCCCTTAATATTGTGGAACGAATATCAGTTTAAGCAATCATGAAGATAATTAAATGAACTGTTTGATAATATATAAATAAGGACTATAAAGATGAATTATGCACTGAATCCAAACATATTATGAGACGTTTGTCAGAAAGGGGCCGCTATCGTGAGCAGTGTCTCTTTAACAATTTGAAAAACTGAGTTAGTCACGTGACCCTTATCACTGCTTTTCATTAGCTTTTATAAAGAAACTTTGAGGCTGCCACTCTGTTAAATGCATCTGAGGAAGACTCGCCAGAGTTGAAAAGCGTAATGCATGTTACCTGTCATTGCCTGAATAAAGTGGGTCACGAAGGACGGTGGTGTGGCTTGGTTTGCTGAATCCTGAAGGGGAGAGCAACGTCTTTTGGAGTATTTAGGGAAATAACGCATCCCAACAAGCCCCGGTCCAACAGGCTGAGGCATCTTGCAGCGTTGCCTTTTCGTGTGGAATATATGTTTATGTATATGTATGTATGTGTGTGTGTATATATATATATATATATTACCTACTGGCGGTCGCCAGTAGGTAGTTATAGTTAGGACCCCTTTTCCATAGGAAATCCGCAACATTCTATTTTGAATAACTTTGGCGCCGGTCGACGAATCCTCGCGAATTTCTCAAAATAGGTGGGGCGCTACGCTCCGCTCCTACCCTGAAAGTCTCGGGAGGATTCGTCAAGCGGGGGCTGAGATAAAATGGGGGGTCCCAAAACGCGTTTTTCCCATGCATTTTTCCATAGGACCTTTAGACAGGGCTACAGCCCGAACAGCTGAACAGAATTACTTGAAATTTGGCAGAGAGGTAGTCCTCAGGTCAAGGAAGTGCCTTTTGTAGGTTTGGTGTAAATCTGTTCAGTAGATTCTGAGAAAATAGCCTTTAAATCAATATATATATCTGAGCCAGCTTACGGTACGCTTACCGTACGCGTACGGTGGCGTGCGCAAGCGCGATTCTGATTGGCTCTTAGATCTTAGTAAACATTCGAATCGGCCGAAACCAGGAAACGGCGGCCGCCGTTTTCTCTCTCGCACTGACAGTTAGGTTGTTAAATAAAACCAATAAACATGTAAAGGGGCTGTTTAGACAGCTCCCACACACATAGCCATGTTGAGGGAGTCCCCAAACACCCCCCCAAGCCAAAAAAGCAATTTTTATTTTTTCGCCAATTTCGCCGATTACGCTTACCGTACGCGTACGGTAAAAAATGTAAAAAAAAATACACTATCCACACTCTCCCCACCCCCTGTGCTTTTGGTGGCCGTAGTCCACCAAATGTGCAGGGCTTATTAACGCTGTAAAAAACCACAATATTTTTAACAAAAATAATAAAAGAAAAAAATATCCACACTCTCTCCACCCCGTGTGGCACCATTTGTGCATGGCTTATAAAAATTACGAAAAATTAAAATATTACCTTTCAAAACGAAGTGCATCATATGTCCTCCATGTGCGCACGGTGCGCGAAGCGCATCGTGCGTACATGGCCCATCTAGCGTAACGTGGGCACGCGGTGCGCGTAGCGCACCGCGTGCCCACCGTGCGTGCACGGAACGAACTGCGTTAAGTGGGCGCGCACGCCACGAATGGCGTAAAGTAACTTAGCATTTAAAAAACCGTACAAATTCACTGAAAAAACCATAGGTTTCACACACGTTATAGTTAGGAATTAGCATTTAAAAAACCTTGCAAATTCACTGAAAAAACCATAGGTTTCACACATGTTATAGTTAGCGGAAATTTTACTGATAAAAAAACCAGTGAAATTCCCCCGTTATAGTTAGTGCAGGCAACTATAACTCACGCGACCGCAATCTTCTGCTGATGACATGTGTCTTTATGAAAAAAAAATATTTGTAATATATGTATAGCTAAAAATGTATGGAAGAAGACATGGGCAAATAAGTGTCTAAATACAGTATTAGCATCAGCAGAGTATTGCGGTCGCGTGAGTTATAGTTGCCTGCACTAACTATAACGGCGGAATTTCACTGGTTTTTTATCAGTAAAATTTCCGCTAACTATAACGTGTGAAACCTATGGTTTTTTCAGTGAATTTGCAAGGTTTTTTAAATGCTAATTCCTAACTATAACGTGTGTGAAACCTATGGTTTTTTCAGTGAATATATATATATATATATATATATATATATATATACTGAGACCCTGTAACTTGACAACGGTGGAAGTTTGCTTGGAGTTGTGTTCCTGAAATGGCATAAGACGAAAGCAGACTCACTTGTGCACTTAGATTTTGCAAACTAGATCTGTTAACATCCCTAGAGTTTGTAAAAAGTAAAAATGTGTGCTTAGTATGAGTTGTTGCTTATAACATCAAGAAGACAAGTGTTTGTTGGTATTCACAATTTCAGTATTTTTGTTTCCTAAAAAAAGACATAAACCCTTCTCTTCTCTAAAGCTGTTTTGTATTCGTGGGATTAATGGCTAAGGAATTGTCTGATGGGGTGTGCATTTCTAATGCCGGTATTGTATGCCGTTGGCTATGTGGAGTTCTATTCATCCATCTTGTTTTGGGACTGTACGTTAAGTTATAGCTTGAGAGCTGAATTGTTTGTGAAATTTCCCGTTCTTGGCGAGGCATATGGTAAAATAGCATTTGTTTAAGAAAACTACACATTATAGCTTAGCAAACATGTTCAGTATAGTGCTTGCCTATCGCCGAAGAGACTACGGTGTATACAGAACTAGATTGGATGAATGCCTTAGTTGTGGAACAGGTGCGGTTGGATTTTCTGCACATGGTTTGGGGGTGTGCAGGATTGGCGTCATATTGGGGCATTATCACACACTGACTCCGAGAGGAGGCTAATGTGCACATTGATAATACGGTCTGCCACAGTCTTCTACACATCACATAATGCCTTAGAGGGATTACGGTTCATTATAAATTTGCATTGCTGCGTCTTTAATTGGCCACCAGAGGAAATTTTAAAAAAATATATGTATTTATTGTTTATTAGCATCAATGTCCGTTATAACAAACAGTATACATGTTACGGCAATTCTACATTGTATCGCTTCATGGATCTACTAACATATGATGAGATGCCCAACGTCAACATTTCCCGCTTTTCTTTTTCATTGTTGTTTCCTACCTTTTTTCTCAGCCCCTGTTCTCAGTAATTTTGAGTGATTTCCATTCTGAGTCAAAATACAGTGTTTAATGAACTTAAGAACTTCTATGAAATAAAATCGCCCCCTCCCCGAACTAACCGGTGTCGCTAAATGATAACCTATCTCCAACTCTGTCGCAATTGGTTATGTGGTAGTTACCTCCCTGTTCTGACTATGTTCAGCTGTTTCATCGTCATCCCCCGGGGTAATTGGGGCCTGTGACACCACCTCTCCCACTTTATGTATCTCTTGTATCATTGCCCCCCCCACGCCAGCAGGACCTCCAGAAGCCTATCGTCCTGTCATGTTTTCCTCATATGGTTTTCCTCAACCATTGCCCATTCTTTAAGGTCCTTCTTCCATTTGTCCAACGGTGGGCCTTGAGGGGATAACCAGTGGATCGCTATTCGTCTATTGGCTACCGTAAGACCCTGTATCTGGAACCGTCTGGTAGTTTTGCGTTTGGGATTCTTGGGGATCAGACCAAGAAGTCAAGTGTGTATCTCTAGAGTTTTGTCCCAGCCCGTGATTCTTTTCAGTTGTTCCAGGATCGCTACCCAAAACTTGTGTATCACCTGGCACAGCCAAACATGGATAAAATCCGCAGGAGTGTGCTGGCAACGAGGGCACCTAGGGTCTCTGGATGGATTTATGGCATGTAGCCTCTTGGGCGAAAGATAAGATAGAAGTACGAAATTGTATTTGTTTAAACCTATTACAGAGAAACTTTCCGGACATTTTCATGAATCTTCCCCCAGTCTGTTGTCGAGATCACATGTGCGCTAAGCGCTTGCTATTTTTCCCCAATCTTCAGGGCCTTAACCGTTTTATCTTCTGAGTGCCCTATATAAATGAGACCAGTTTTCCCACCATTGCAATCAAAACGACCAGTGTTCGTAAGGGGTCAGGGGCTTCCTGGAACATCAGCCGAAGTCGGCGAGCCGTGGCTGCTATTTTAGCATAGTGTAAAAATGAACCTTTTCCCTGGGTAGAGATCAGTAAGCATTAGACAGCCCCCCTCTTTCCACTTTCCAACAGACATATCCACTTCTATTTGAGAGAACTGGGACCTACTCCAGATATCTGCCTCCGGTGCGTAAGGTACCTTTTTGATCAGTTGCCTGACTATTCTATCCCATATGGTGCCCATGAGTCTGATCAACTATGGGTTTTCCTCACCCAGAGTCCTAGCCTTCCAGAGGCCCCCTTTACCCCATTGTCGTTTCATCACTTCCAAGCTTACCCTGCACCTCTTTCCATTCCACAGCAGCTGGAGAAGTCTGTCCAAGTACCGGAATATCCTATGTGGTATTTCATAAAAAGATCCCTGCATTGTGTACAAACACCTGGCTAGCACCACCATTTTAATCAGGGCGATTTTTCTCATCAGGGACAACTTGAGGGTGTTCCAGAATGTTATACTGCCCTGGAGGCCCCTTATTACCCTGCCCATATTGTGCTCTTAGAAGGTATCTATATCCCTAGTCACGTGGATCCCGAGGTATCTCACTGGATTCAGTTCCCACGGGAGTCCTAACGCCAAGGCCTGGGATTCCACCCCGTCTGGTCTATGGGAAACAATTGCTATTTCAATGTATTAATACATAAACCCGAAGCTTCCCCAAACCTCCCCAATGTGTTACGCAGTATTGGCACACATCGGGACGGGTGGCTCCGGTAGACTAAGGCGTCGTCTGCGTACAGAGACACGATATGTTCAGTTTGGCTTGTTGTGATGCCATGGTCCTGCAGTTCCATTCGCAGAGAACATGCCAGTGGCTCCATTGTGAGGGCAAACAGAGGGGACAAAGGACATCCCTGTTGTGTGCCCCTCTGAAGTGAAATAGCCTCCGATACAAACCGTCCCGTGCGGACTCTCGCCTTGGGCTGTGTATAGAGGAGTCTGACCCAGGCCACAAACTCCAATCCCAGTCCCATTTTAAGGAGGACTTGCCAGAGGTATTCCCAGTGGACCGAATCGAACGCCTGTTTGATGTCCAAAAGCGCTAACGCGCTCCCTTCCGCGCCGTCCCCATGAGTCTGCATTTACATGTGCAAGGCGATGAATATTTCTGAGCGTATTCCTACCGGGTATAAACCCCGATTGATCCTCATGCTCCAACTGGGGGAGGGGGGCGTGGCTAGCAGCCGAACATGGCGGTGGTCTTCTAGACGAGCTCCGGATCTGGGCCTTAATTTCCTGGCATTAATTTGCTGTACGCTGCAGGACGGAGTCTGCAAATGAGTGGACGTCTTGCCTGAGGTGGCGCTGAGACTCAGTGCCGATTTGCAGTAGAGGATTGCAGGCGTGTGTGGAGATAATAGCCCCGGAGCCTGACTGCGTGAACAGAGGCGGAGCGGCGGCAAAGGCCCGGAACTGGGAGGCTCGGATGCACCAAGTACGCGAGGTCATGGCTGACACCCCTGCATACGTTTGTGCTGGCGAGGCGGGCGGCGCTACAGGAATCATGTGTGATGACCCGATGTAAAGGTGCGGATGCGGCCCTGAGTCTGGGGGTAGACCACGCGAGCCCGGGGATGAGGTGCGGCCTGCATCACCAGACATGATTGGCGGAAGTAGTGGAGCCCGGAGGGGGAGACCTGATCACGATAGAGCTGACCGCGGACAGCAGAGGCGGAGTGCTGGGACCCTGGCTGTACGGCCACGGCATATTGGGAGGGCCACGCATCACTTTAAGCGCACCCTGGTGAGGGTGGAGAGCCAGTGTAGCCCCGCTTGCCGCCTGCTTGCTCCTGTTACCTGTGCTGGGACCTCACGTGGGCAGTGGAAGGTGGTGCCTGGCGCATTTCAATACTGGATGTACCGGGGGCATGGACTCTATGCTGCAGGGTTGGATCACCTGGAATTTCCTCCCACACGGGCATGTTGACCTGTTGTAGAGACAGCCTGGCCCGGAGGTCCAGTGGTAGAGTCGCGGTACGAAGAGACCTGTACCGGGCTGGATTGTGACAGAGCGTTTGCAGGGGTCCAGGCCATTGTTGGGCATCGGAGGAAGACAGTGGTGGATGCTGAGCTGGGTGGACGCTGCTAAGGTACTGGGGCAACTATTAACTCTGTCAGCCATCTTGACTCTCTGTGCTGACCCATGTGATGGGGCGTCCCAGGGGGAAGCAGCAGGATCAGAGCGGAGGCCCGACCATGTCCCGGACACCGCGGAACACACAGATGCCACGCTCACGCCTGGAGGTGTCCCGCCTACTGCCGTGACCGAACCTGTGGACAAATTGGACTTAATTGGACTTAATCCTGCAGGAGGTGAGGGACTCCAGGAAGGCAATCGAGCTCCCGATTGGGACCCTGACGACCGGCCTCGCATTGCTTCGACGGACCAGGTCAAGGACAACACTGTGAAGTTGGGGAGGTGGCTCCATGCCAGGCACAAAGCGAGACCCACATTGAGCAGCTGCAGGACCAGGTCGCTACCCTGTTGGACCTAGCAGAGGATGCGGAAGGCAGGGCTAGAACGAACAACATTTGCATCATTGGCCTGCCGGAGAGGAGTGAAGGAAGTGATGCATTGCGCTATATGGAGCAGTGGTTCAAGGACCATGTCACAACTGAGGGACTCTCCACACAATACTGTATAGAACGAGTGCACAGAATATCCACCGGGTGCCCAAAGCCAGGGGCCCCACCGCGTCCTCTCATAGTAAAGTTGCTGAACTTTCGAGACAGAGAGACATTCTTTTGCAAAAGGCTCGTGAATTGCCTCAGATAAACTTCAAAATATCACTATATCCTGACTACACGGTCATTTTGCAAAAACAGCGCTCTTCCTTCCTAGCAGTTAAATGGAAACTTAAAGATTTTAACTTGAAATATGCACTTCTTTTCCCAGCCAGGTTAAAAGTCTTGCATGACCAAAAAGCATATTTTTTTGAGAGTCCTGCTGATGTAGGCGACTGGCTGAAGGTGATGGAGTTAGCCAATACTGTAACAGCTGTTTCTCAAACCACTGCCAGGAGTCTGATCAGTACTGGAGTACCTGCTAACCGTAGTGGTAGGCGCTCACGCAGGAATCCAATGCAGAAGTTCCTCACCTCGCAGCAGATGCAACAGAACCAATCACATACGATTCTCACAGCTGCCACCTTCACACATACTGCAAGATTGCAGGCAAAACCCTCCTCTGAGGAAAAAGAAACGCAAGACACGGACTCAGAAGGCAGTATGGCCCTGTTTCCCTCTGCAACTCCGCAGCGAATTAATGACCTATATGGTTAACTTAGCCCCTACTTATATTGTGCCTGCGACTGTAGTATGATTAAGTAAACTATGATTAAGGTACGTGTGTGATTGTTTTTAGTAGTGTGCTCATATGGCCCAGGGTTCCGTAGGAGCTTTTATGTACTTTGGAGACGAAGATCACACCACATGTGAAGCACCTGCAATGTCCCCCACATGGCGAAAGCGCTGTATGTATTTAACATGTTCTTATATGTTCAGTTGTGTTGTATGGTCCGGTATAGTTCTTTGACCAGACCGAGTATTGGGGTTTTCAGCGGGGGAAGGGGGGGGGGGGGCGGTCCCATTGCAGATATTGATCCGGGTAGGCTCTGCAGCCTGGAACCTCTGCTTGCTGCTCAGCGAGTACAAATTGCACTGCAATGTATTCAGTTGGTAAATACGCCATACTGACATGAAATGTTCGGGGTCTGGATTCAATGCAGAAGTGCCACAGGTACACGCACAACTGCTACGCCGTAAAGCACGGATCGTATACCTGCAAGAGTCTCATATGGTTGACAGTGAAGCTTCGTAAGAAATGGAGAGGGCACATTTTTTCCACTACGTACTCCAGCTTTGCAAGAGGGGCTACAATTTGGTTGAGACATGGAGTGCCGTTCATATCTCTGGAGCAGCGTATAGATAAGCAAGGGCGGTACATATTTGTGCGAGGGACGCTGGATGGTCAACATGTGGTTCTGGGCAACTTATGTGCTCCTAGTACTGGGGTATGTTAAATATTGCATTAGCGGGATGGGAACTGCATCCATGGATTATAGGGGGGTGATTATAATGCAGTAATGGATGTTACTTTGGACAGATTACACCTGCCCCTATGTGGATCAGGTGTGTTTAAGCATGCAGAGGCGCTGGGTAGATGGGTTGAGGGGTGGGAAATATGTGATGTCTGGAAGATGTGTCACCCAACACATGGGGAATACGCTTTCTATTCCTCGGTTCATGTACTCCACATGAGAATAGACAGAATATATTGCTCCAACAGGATTGCAATACAAGTGACCCAGGCTACATACTTACCGAAGACTTACCGAAGACTTTCTCGGACCATAACCCACTGGAGATTGTCCTTACTTTGGGCAGGGTTCCCACCCTGGTACCCACCTAGCGCATGTGGCCGCAGCTATTAGAAGACTCAGTTTTCCGCGCTGCTATGCTAGAGACTATTGAACATTATTTCGCAGAAAATAGCAACACGGCGTCGAATAGGCTGATCGAATGGGATGCCTTCAAGTCAGTTGTCCCGGGCAGGGCAATCAGTACGACTGTAGGCGCCAGACAAGAACTTCATAAGTCTCTAGTGGAGGTGGAGCACAATATGGGTAGGCTGGAACAAGATGCCATAACTGATGCTGATAAACGGGCCCCACGACAGGAGGCTAGAATTAAGCATGCAGAATTTCTAGAATCTCTTTGGGTCCTAAATTATCGAGCATACTCCCGGCGGAATCACACCGAAGCAGATAAATCTAGGACTTTGCTTGCCAGGCTGATCCGAGATACCCCCCCCCCCCCCCCCCCCCCCACCCGCGGTTATTATAAATGAGGTTAATACCCTGGAAGGTGATGTTAATGTTGCCTTCCGACACTATTACGCCTCACTGTACGGTGTATCTGGTAACAGTACGGAGGCCCACATGGAGGCTTTCTTTTCCACCTTCACATACCCACAACTCACGGCAGAGGCCCAAAAGGGACTGTTAGGGCCCATCACCCAGTCTTAAATTAGGGTAGCCATGAGGTGACTCCCGAGTAACAAAACCCCTGGACTGGGCGGCCTACCAGTTGAATTTTTCGCTACTAATGCGGACTCCCTGGTGCCCCAATTAGAAATACTATACAACACAGCGTTAGAAAAGGGCTCTTTACCACTTACCACGGCGCAATTTACCACTTACCACGGCGCAAGTGTTGGTAACCTCACTCCCGAAAGCAGGTAGAGATCCTACAGATATGGCTAGCTACCGCCCGTTGTCATTACTGACTACAGAGTATAAAATACTAAGTAAGTAATAGTAAGGTGTTGACCAATAGACTGTTGTCCTCCCTGACCAAACTCATCCATATAGACCAGACTGGTTTTTTACCCGCCCGCAGCACATCGTTGAACACTAGGAAGCTTCACTATCTAATGACGGAAGCCCCGAGTCAGTATGCCCATGCGGGTTGCATATCTCTGGATCTGCGGCAAGCATTCAACTCTATTGACTGGGAGTATATGTTCCGTGCGCTGGAGAAATATGGGATTCCAGCAGGTTATATTGCCTGGTTACACCTTTTATACGATGACTCACAGCGCGCGCCCGTGCTGGTAGTAATATCTCAGCAGAATACTCGATATACAGAGGAACTAGACGGGCATGCAACTTATCGCCCCTTATCTTCATACTGGCCCTTGAACCATTGGCACTCAAGGTGTGTAAAGATCTTATTGACAGGGGTATAAAATTAGGGAATACAACACCTCTTTTCTCTGCATACGCAGATATTATTCTGTACCTTCATGATCTCCGCTTGCCCCCGGATCCGCTCTACGAGGTGTTTCATCATTTTGAACTAATATCAGGCCTAGCTATTAATGCTGCAAAGTCGCATGCTTTTTTCTTCATAGACCATGCAGGGCTCACAGACATCGAATTTGGGGATACCAGACTCCAAGTTGCGCAACATACATTCAAATATCTAGGTATTCAGATATATGGGACACATACGGACATGCTGGATGGTAATTTACATAGACCGCTTAGAGCACAGCTTTCCAAACTTTTCATGTTGGTGACATACCTTTTAGACAATGGTCATCTTGTGACACGGTAATGTGCGCTCACGCGCCCGAACCACCTAAGGGGGGGGGTTCTCCCCCGAGAAAATGTTTAAAAAATAGTGGGCAAATGGTGACTTTTCAAGCAAATTTGAGAAGGAAGGAAGGTTAATAAAGCAAGTGTGAATCTGTTCTAACAAAGACAGTGACTGGCAAAACTGGGTGTAAGGTTAGGTTTGTGCCTGAAACCAGAATATAATCATGCACACATTGACACATGCCCCAGTGATTTAGGGAACAAAAAGGGCACGTGCAGGTGGGAGAATTGCATTAACAGTCTCCTAAGCCCACACCAAGTCTGCCGCAATTGGCATGCTTCTTGAAAATTGCGGCTTGAGGTGCTTTACCCAGCCGTCCTTAGTTATAATAGCATTGCCAAAAGCCAAGTAGAGCTAGACAAAGTGCAACACTTATTTTTCATACTGAAAAATAGCACAAAAAGAAATGGTGTCAAATAATGCAGGTCAAAATACAACTACCTGGGAAGTTTATGTAATCCGGCACTGTGAGCTTGCTACCCTGCGCGCTACATGACATGCACTGCACTCATGATTTTTCAAAACTATATTTATACTTTATTTACAGTAAATACCATGAGAGAAGCAGTTTTTACTGATATCAGGTCAAGGGATGTGTAGATGGAAGAAAATGTGGCACAACCGTTTCTGCCTATCAAGAGCATCCAATGTCTGTGGGTGGGTGACGTGCCTGCTCCTATTAATGCAGGATGTACTGGATTGCACAAAGCATCACATGTTTCACACCCACAGGCAAGCGCGTGGAGTTCCTTTGAGTAACTGAGTCCTAGTTTTGAAAATGTGTAGGAGTAAGATCTAATTAGCACCTTTAGTGACATGAGGACTAAACGGCACACACCTTTTGACATCAATAACCAGGCTAATGACATCAATGAAATCAAACCAAAATAAAATAAATGTGTCAAATGAATAAAGTGACATCAGATCCTCTGCCAAATAAACTCCTGGCTTAAACCAGCTCCTCCCACCAACTAAACAGGTCTGTGGCAGTGTTCACTCTGTGGTTGTATAGGTTCCACGCCTCCCATGAGCTACTTTGCATAGAGAACTCTGGAGACAGTTCTAGCCCTTGCTTGACAGTCTAAATATAAGGGCTAAGGCGGTGTGACTTGATGTCGCTGTCCAAGTCCCTGGCTTCTGATCACACTGCCCACAGATGATACCTCACCACATGTGCCTGTGGTCCCTTTGCTTAAAGAGGTAAGGTATCAACTTCGCTTCTTGTCACCAGACAATGTTTCCAATATCGGACCTTTAACTTAAAAAGAAGGAATGAGTGGAAACTGCAGATGATAAACAGGGGTAGCAAGAACAGCCAGGGGTCAAGGAGGACAAGCGAACCACTCCTTCAGATACACCTGTCTTTTTACACCCATACCACAAACTACAAGTCCCAGGATGCAAGTGCTTTTCCATAAATTAGGCATGGCCGCAGGTGCCACACGACGTAGAACGACTTGGGGAGCAGTGCTCTGCTAAATTAAAATAGTGTGACCGAAGATTACGGTGTGTGTATAGTAGTGCAGTGCAAAGTAATGTTGCTGGAGATGGCCTTGCAGTTGCAGCTGAACATCAGTGCATGCTGCTCGGGGCAAACAGAAATATTCTCTTAGGTGATATTACATAGTCAGCTTTTATCGATTTATTGCATTTTAGACCTACAACCTAAATCGAATTCGTCTTAAGGCAACTAATATTATGGAGATTTACCTATTCTATGCGGTGCAAGACATATTCTGTATCATAAATTTCACATGTCAAGTGTTTTGTGAATTAGTTAAACACAGTATGGGTCCTTACTTGTGCCATGGTTTTTATGGGAGGCTTATTCCTGCATCATAAACATGTCCTCGGTTTTACAGAGCTCTTAACATCTTTGCTCGCACACCGCAGAAACACAAATCTGTCAAACATTTATTAAATTGGCAAATCCATTACCCTGTATTCTATTAGACAATTTAAAAAGTGCCTGGAAATCTTGCATTGCGGGGTTTGTGCCAAATGTTTCGCCTTGGGGACCGATTCCTAAGCACACACATTAGTTTGCATTCTTTCAGGTTACACATGAGGTGCGTTGTCGATAGCGCTTATAAACTGCTTGTTTGAAGTCGTCAATTTATCAAGGTGCTTTAGGTTCAGCTACTGCTGAAACAGTTCATATGTTTTTAGTCCCAAAATGGAGCACGAGGCATCCGCATTCAAGTTATTGTTTGAGGGTCAGTGTGTAACATCTACTCTCCCTCCCCCCCCCCCCCCCCCCCCCCCCGTTCCTCCTTGTCCCACTCGAATCAAAATTTACAGAACGCCAGGAATGGGGAGCGGAGGGGGCTCTCTGAACTTGACTGTGCATTCGACTTGCGCAACAAAGAGAACGAAGCCGCGCACACACGCCTAACGGTCTCCCTCACCGGCGCCTTCCTCCGTGATGGCAGTACCGTCCTGCTATAAGTGAAGAGCGCGCATCTCCTGGTCGTTCCGCGACACATCCACACATGGCAGGCGACACAGTACTGTGTCGCGCCACACAGTTTGGAAAGCTCTGGCTTGGAGCCTTGCGTTCCAGTGTCGCTTTCTGGACTACGTTGCCGCTGTCCATCATGGGTAGGGCGGCTTTAGCAAAAATGGTGGTCCTACCGTGACTGCTTTATTATTTTACCAACTTACCTCTTATGATACCACACACTACGTTTAGATTGATGAATACCGTACTTATTGATCTAATATGGAGTTCTGGTAGAAGACGTATTCGTCGTAAGAAGTTGCAACTGGACATGTGCAAGGGGGGGGGCTGGGTGTTCCTGACCTTCGCGCGTACTACTATGCATGCCAATTACAATGGCTGTCAATTTGGACGACTGGGCGTAACTTGCAGGAGATGGGGTTTACAGAGACGGACATAGATCGTGGTACCTTGCACACCTTGTCATTGCCCGGTAGTAGTATCCCGAAGGGTCTCTCTCCCCCTCTCCCTTCCCCCCCACCCCCCCCGGCCCCCCCACCTACTGTGCTCCAGTGTTGGAGAGCAGCAGGTAACATCCCGTTATTGGGAATTCCACTGACGGACGGCCGGCTCACTAAGCGTAGGGTAACACCGTGGTTGGACGCAGGGATTAGTACAGTGGCAGATTTGTTTGGGGACGGGATGCTGTTGTATCATGATACTTTTGTTAATGAAACTGGAGCTCCGGTGCAATTGTACTTATCACATGCTGCACTGTTCCAATATATAAAAACACACTGGGCCCCACAGAGACAAGAACCCCCCACTCATGACCTCGTCAAGATGCTCTATTATATGGGCTGAGGCAGACACCTTATTAAGTGGCTCTATACGGGGTTGTGCTCTCATAGAGTGGTTGCTCTGGATTCACTGCGGGCGGCATGGACTAGGGAAATAGGTAGAGAATTGGAGGATAAGGAATGGGCGAGAGTTCTAGAACACCCCAAAACGGTCTCCAGGAATGCAAAGTTCAAATTTATTCAGACTATGGTTCTCCACCGGGCTTACCTTACCCCTCCTAAATTAGACAAAATGTTTCCACAGACGCAGCATTGCTGTCCGAGATGTTTATTGGAGGGGGCAGACCTGCTATAGATGATATGGACATGTCTGAAAGTACGGGGGTTCTGGGACAATGTCGGGCACACAGCGGGGGTCGCACACCTTGAGGCAAAAAATACCGCGGCGGAATGTATATTAGGACTACACAAACATGTGTCCAAACATAAAGTACAATACCGTTTTGTAGACTTGCCGCTTATTTTAGCGATACGTGCCATTACTATGCGATGGAAGTCGCGGAGGCCCCCCGCTGTACTTGTCTAGCATAGTGAACTGCTGAGTTGGGGCAATGCAGAGAGTGCTGCCTTGCGCAGAGAGGAGCTCAGAGGCTTACCCAAAACCCCAATAGCATTGGAATGGGATGTTGTGCTGGAGGTCTCAAATCAGTAGATACCAATCCGTACACCCCTGACCACACACATTAGACTATACACTGAGACGAACATTCCCCGAACGACACGCAGCATGAAGTGGTTTTGTTTCAACTGCATAACTTTTACAAGAACCTAAAATGTTAGATACAATGCAATTATGGTTATCTGAGTGTGCATGGGACCGGTGGGAGGGGGGCGGAGGGAGTTGGGGACACGGTTTAGATTATAGTTCATGATAGCAGCCATAGAAATGGTAATTGCCTTTGTATCAGGATATGGCAAGATATACTTCAGCTACGGCCTACGTCATCCAGGGAGGGCTAGGGACATAGGTAGTCTGTGCAGTTAACGTTGCCCTGGCAAATCACCACCATGCAGTAGAGTGTAGTAGGCAGCACGCGGCTTAAGCACTATATACTAAAGTTCCACAATATGCAATGGGCCTCCTCACAGTCCAAGTACTAAACGCTGTGTAGAGCAGGGCGCAGCTTTAACAATTGTGGAGTTTCTGATCCAGTTCGGGATGTCACGCTGTAAACCATGCCGGCGGCCGCAACCTCACAGAGGCCTACCTTATAAATCGGAGCAGACCCCTCGCGTATCAGAGTGTGCCGTGCACACTGCAGTCCCAGCACCCGGCCTTCTCCCGGAACAGCAGCTCCCGCCGATAATGAAAGGATTTCTCATCCGGCCGGGTACTGCACCACCCAGCGTGTCAGCAATAGTCACTGAAGGTCTTGGGCCGCACCCAAGCTCCACCTGAGGCTCCACAGCACAGGCCAGACATTCAGAGGAGTCCGCTCGACATCATGGCTGCCAGCGAAACGTGCGGTGAGCTCTTCGCAGGTCTCTAGGGCGATTCCAACGCTGTCCAGCACACCGCTAGCACATCCTTAATGCCAGTAACCACTTCTGTATAAAGATCACCGGTGGATGGCAACTGCAGGAGCAGGATAATGGAAGGAATATTTCGGGGGCCGTCGGAGCTACACTAATGTGCGGCCATCTTGCTGTGTGCCAAGCCACGCCCCCCAACATCTTCTAAATATTACAGATTTTTTACAATATACAGTTGCATCTGCTGGACCCTTCTGGTTGCAGGGATAAATCGGACTTGTAGGTTCGCAAAGAACCAGAGGAAGCCAGAGCCAATAACTGAGCTGTTTTGCCATTCATTTGGTAAAATATAAAGAGTGAAAAATAGGTACCTAGGAAACCTATATATTTCTGAAATGGGAACAAAATATAGGGTTAAGAAGCAGTGGTTATTGCCACATCTCCAAAATTGTGGCTACCCATACAAGCATGTGACTTGGAGGTAATTTTTGAGTTTCAAATGTAAGATTATTATTTTATTTTTTTTAAAGGTGGAAATGCCTCACTTGTGTGATTACTCCTAGTACTCATGGCAGGAAACGGGCCAAAACGCAACATGGACACATCACATTTTTGCCTAGCTGTGGATTTTGGATCCTAGCTCTGCTGGCACCATAGAAATCATACCAAACCTGTACGTTTTTGAAAACTAGACATCCAGGGGAATCTAGGATGGGGGGTGTCTTGTGTTGCTCTCTAGGTCTGTTTTTCAGAATCCGTTGTAAACTCAAACTTTCAACAAAATAACCACTCATATTTATGTGATGAAAGGTTCTGGAATCTGGGTGTATCCACAAACTTCCACACACCCAGCATTCCCCAAAGTCACCCGATAAAAATGGTACCTCACTTGTGTGGGATTGCCTAGTGCCAGCAACAGGGAATGGCCCAAAATGTACTGTGGAGACTTCAAAATTATAGATTACAAAAAGACCTTGTTTTGCGAGCGCGTCGCCTGCGTTTTTTATCCCAGGCTCTGGTGCCATCTAGGGAAACCTACCAAACTCTCACATTCTGGAAACTAGACACCCGGGGTAATCCAGGGATGTGTGGCTTGTGTGATGAGTTTATTTTTTATTTTTATTTATTTATTTATTTTCACCCCCTCTGCTCCCCCCAACATTTTACGACCCAGAATCCCCTGCAAACATCAAATTTAGCTAAAAAAACATCACGTTTTCCTTACATTTCTGTATGGGATCAAAGTGCCGGCACAAATATCCTACTGCACAGCGTTCCTCTTGGTCTCATGATAAAAATTATACCTCACTTGTGTGGGTGTCCAACGCAGAATTGCCTAAAAACGTCTTTAAAGAACAAATTATAGCACTTAGAGTTTGCTGTGCTATCCCCTCAATCCCTATTTTTGTGGCCCTTCCCAGTCACAGGCCCTCGGCCAACCCACACAAGTGAGGTATTTCCCTCTGGAGACTGAGGGGAACACTGAGTGGTAGGGCATTTGTGCCGGCTGGGTGATTTTTTTTATTTTATTATTTTTAATTTTTTAGCTAAATTTGAGGTTTGCAGGATATTCTGGGTAGGAAAACATTGTGGGATCCACGCAAGACATACCTCCCTGAACTCCCCCGGGTGTCTTGTTTCCAGAAATGTGAGTTTGGTAAGTTTCCCTAAATGGCCACTGAGCCCGGGACCAAAAAAGCAGGTGAGCGCCCCCATGTCTCCACAATGCGTTTTGAGCCCTTTCCTACCGCGGTTACTTTGCTCACCTATACAAGTGAGGTACCATTTTCATTGGGAGACCTATTGGAACGCTGGGTGGTAGGAAATTTGTGTCGGCCCGGTCATCCCACAACTTATCCACGCAGAAATGTGAATTCTTTTTTTTTTTCTTCCAGCTAAATTTGAGGTTTGCATGGGATTCTGGGTATCGGAACCTGGTTAGAGGCCCACAGGTCACCCCATCCTGGATTTCCCTTGGTGTCTAAATTTCAAAAATATGCAGGTTTGCTAGGTTTCCCTAGGCGCCAACTGTGCTAGGGCCCTAAAGGCACAGCTAGGCACATTGCGGAAAAATAAAGTCTGGGCCTAGTGGGCTTTTTGCCGTCCTGAGAGGGGGGGGCAGATCGGGGGTGGGGGAACTGTTTATTTTTTTAGGTGAGGGCATTGGCATACCCATTGTGCGCAGATCCCACCCCTACGTATATCAAATTTAAATAAAATCCCTGGGTTCTTAGTGTGCTCTCGGGGGAGGGGGGGACAGTAGATGGGTTATTGCCCCCATCTGCCTCCTGTGGGGGGGTAGCGGGGAGGAGAATGACTTTTGCATTTTTGGGGGGGAAAGGGTGGGGGGATTGGCATGCCCATTCTGGGTAGCCCCCAGCCCTGGCCACTACCCCATCTGCCCACCAGGGGGAGGGGGGGCAGAGAGACTGATTATGCCACAATTTAATAGGGGGAGAAAAGGCCCTTGCCCAAGGGGCCACTCCCCCTCCCCGGTGCCTTGTGGGTGGATCCCTACTTTGATGATCCACCCCTTCTGTTTGCTGTTCGTATGCTCAGCCTGGAGATATGGACACAAAGCCAAGACCAGTCGGGGGCACTGGGGTTCCCCTGCGCACAGTTTGGGATCACTGCACCAAGCCATCATTGATTACAGAAGTAACATTTTTCAGAGGCCTATACATTGATGGAGGAGGCTTGTCTCATTTGCTAAACTTTTGTTTGTTTGAGTCTTTGACAATTGACGCCAGGAGAGGGTCACTGTCAGTTGATACACGTTTGAGTATGAGGCAGCACATTTTTCCACAACTGTCCTTTGTAAATTGCCTACCTGCTCCTCATTATGCTACTGGAGACCAGATTTTTTTTTATGCAACCGATTGTCATGGTCCCAATATTGTTAAATGAGCGTTCCACAAATTTCATTTTTAACTTAATGGAAGGTGTAAATCATATTAAACATACTTTAGAGTAGCACCAAATCACTGAATAAACTACCACTCCTAGCTTAAGCCACTACTGTCTGAACCATATTGTACCAGTAGAGAAATAAACAAGGTCTCAAAATTGTCTTATGTACAAGTGACCATGTGAAATCAAAATTTTAAAATATATAACAAATCTGTTATTTCAACAACATCTGTAATTACACACAAAACACTTAAATTATCTTGTGGCATTGGCCAGCTGGGTTTGTTACTGGCATTCTATATTCAATAAACATCACAATTACCAAATTCGAGATGTTTCCCGCCTCCAAAGGCCACATATCTTACCAATGTAAACCTGAGAATAGTTGGGCTTCATATTTTCATCTAACTATTTCATTATTGGTGTGTAGGATGGTGTGGCCCCAGCACAATGAAGGAACTGTCTGTGTCTGGATAGTTGGATTCAAGAGTCTAATAATGAGTTAGCTCTTATCTTGGCACGTCACTCTCTCAGGACTAAACCAACAGCACCCTGGTTTAATGAGGACCTCCAAATGAGCAAAAAACATTGTAAACGCCTCGAAAGGAAACAAGGGCGTAACTTCTATCTAGTGGATAAATCGACCTATAGACTAGCATTAGAGGACTACCAAGCAAAAGTGCATCTTTCCAAAAGGGCCTTCTTTGGAAAAATGATCTATGAAGTCATGAACAAATCTAAGTAGATCTTCAAAATTGTGAAATATTTTCTTAGTCCTGATGTAATTTCCAGACACTGCTAGCTATAGGCAGAATGGTTTGAGGAGTTGGTACTAGTCTTTTATGACAAAATCACTACCATTCAGGAATATCTTTTTAAGAACGTGCAATCTGATCCTACCCTTGCTGTTCTAATTGAAACTCCTATTCCTAATACAGAAAGTGCCACTTTGGCTGGTTTCTGCCCCATATCCCCAGAGATGTCCTTATCAGCTATTAAAAGCCTGAATTCGGGTTCTCCCTCTGACCCTTGCACTACAGCTATGCTGACTAAGGTAGCTCAGATCATCCGTCCTCCTGCGAATAGACTATTAAACACCTTGCTATCTTCTGGCAAGGTTCCAGCACACTGGAAAAGGGCAAAAGTGCTACTTTTGCTTTAAAAATCTACAGCTGATCCGAAACAACCCTCAAGCTATAGACCTATCTCCCTCCTTCCTTCTTTTTCCAAAATATTGTAAAAATCAGTTAATGGACAACTGTCTTAATTTTTGGAGGAGAAAAAGCTTCTACACCCTAGTTAATCAGGCTTCAGGCCACATGTCTGCACGGAAACAGCACTCTTAGAAGTAGTGAAATATACTAGCGGCACCCTGGACATGGGAGGTAAGACAATCCTAATTATACTGGATCTAACAGCGTCCTTTGATAACGTTCCTCATCAAAGGCTGCTTGAACGCCTTCAGTTCAGGCAATAGGGAGTAGGAACACTGCCCTGAACTGGCTTTCCTCTTTTCTGGACAACAGAAGCCAAGAAATCTAGCTGCTTCCTTTTTCGTCCCAAAGCTCGCACACTGACAGTTGGTGTTCTCTAGGTTTCAGCGTTGAGCCCTACCCTGTTTAATGTCTATCTTACACCACTGGTGGCACTTGCATTCGCTGGTCGTGAAAATAATCTCTTATGCAGATGACACCAAACTTCTCTTCTCCTGTGGAAAATGAGAGGAGCTAGATATAGAGGGTATTGCTAACTGCCTCTCCAAGGTAGTTCAGTGGTTGGCTATGAACCAACTAAATTGAAACCCGGATAAGACAAAAATCATCTTCTTCGGTGCTTCCTCCCCTAACCTGTGGAGATCTTGCTGGCCAAAGGAAGCCCCGCTTCCGGGCCCGACCGAATACGGTTAGGAACCTAGACATTATATTTGACTAGGATTTTTTTCCTTTCAGCCACAGGTTCAGGCTCCAGCTTTAAAACGCCTTGGATGCTGAAAATATTTCTGCCCCTTCTGTCAGTCGGCTAGGAAAACTGTCAACCAAGGGCTAATAACCTAGAGATTGGACTATGGTAATGCTCTTTATCTTGGCCTCCCGGAGTGCCATCTGTGCAGACTTCAGGTGGTTCAGAACTCTGCTACTCGGTTGCTACTCACTCTCCAAAGCCCCTCCCCCCCCACCCCCCCAACCTCCGATCGCACATGACCACTCATTTGGAGGCTCTTCACTGGTTCCCAATAAGAAAGAGGATACAATTCAAGTCCATGGTCTTAATGCTTAAAGGCCTGCACAGTTTAAGCGCTGGCTGTTTGAGAGAGAGAGTATCCATGACTATATTCCTGTCCGCACCTTGCGTTTCTCTTGGGAACACTTGGCTAAAGTCCCTGGTATTTGCCAGCGCAGAAATGGTGGCAAATTATTTTCTTCTCTAGGACCGGTTAACTGGAACAATCGCCGTCGGGAGTTGGACTTAATATTGGACCTCCCTGTCTTTAAAAATAAATTTTAAACTTGGCTTTTCACACAATCTATATAAATTTAATCCGTAGGTTCCTTCTGGTCTTTAGCTCCGGGACACTCATGGGAGTAGTTGTGCGCTGTATAAATCTTCATACATAGCAAACATGAAGAGAAACCTATAGTTGGAAAGGACAGGTGCGGACTTCTTTTGGCAGAAGTATACCTCATTTTGGCTAGTCATGAAATGGGTAGTGCAAACACTACAGAGTCCTTTCCCATGATCATGGTCTCCCAACCTAACTACTGAGGTGTGTGTCTGTTACTCCCAAAGTAGCTGCTGAAAGTCAAAAACATGAAGCAATGTTGTACGAACTGGCGATCAACCTGCTGTGATAGCTGCAAAGGTCAAACCGCATTTCTACTGAGGTGATCATGGTGTTGATAAAGCAGTTGACGATCCCACCCTGCAGAAAGGAGTCGAGACAGAGGATAAACAGCACTCCCTTTGGAGTATTAAAATAATGCAAGAAACTTGGAGTAAAGGTGCTCCACCCACACAAGTACTCCTTCTCAGATGGGACAAATATAATTCTGCGAGGTTCATCACTTGTTAAATGTGCCGCGTTTCCTGCGGGTGGGGTCTTCCATTACTGAGGGGTTTGCTAGTGGATTGGCCCGTCACTTTTGTTTAAGTTGGCGTGTGAGCTAACACTGATGGCTCCAGTTTGTGTGGCTGCAATCGTGGTGCATGGTCACACCTTTAGGCATTTTGGCATGAATCTGCAGAGAGATAACTAGAGCAGTTTTACCTGGGCAGGCCTGACCATGGATGCGAAGGCCTGCCTAATCCTAGGATTGAGAATGCATCTAGAAGATACACTGGCTTTTCGTTTACTGTTGTAAATAGTGTATCTCTTCTCACTAAGCACCAACCCATGACCATTTTTTCAGCATCTCTCGTTCACGTGTATATTGCTTTTGCTTGCTTTAGCAATAGAGTTCATTAATTATCTCTCTCATTCTGCTTCATTTTGGGAAGATTTATGAAATTAATCCAATATAACCAATAACTAGTTCAATTATTTCTCTTAATATAAAGACCAACATTAAACAAGTTGGATCCAATGAATTAAATAAAGTCTGAAGAACAGGAAGAAACTACCAGGCATGGTATATATTGTTAAGAATAACTGTGAAATTGGGCACTCTATGGGTTTCGCCTTTCCTGGGCAACGGATGCTGGCCATGTGGCTGCCTGATAGAGGTTGTTGATTAACAAATGGTACTAATGGAGCATGGGGGTAAGGAAAGCCCTAACCTCAGCTGCCTCAGCAGTGGATGGTTCGCGCTCATTCTATGTATGACACTGAGTTAAAATGGGCAATGACTTGTACTTGAACAGGTTGAACAGCGGGTGGTTGATCTCCTAATGACAAGGGATGGTATTGGTGGATGTGATAGAGGTAACTCCTACTAAAGCACATTATCCAGAAATACTGTAAGATTGCCAGCTTTAACACCTGCTCACCAGTGTGTCGCTAAGAGGCAGCAGGTCCACCACCTGACGAGTACCAGATGCAGTGCACCCAGTCTGCACTCCAGAGGTCGGTGTAATTCAGAATTGACTCTGCTCAGCAAATGTGACCTCATCGCCCCTGGCTAGTTTTGGCTGCGCAATGGGCTGCTGCGGCACACAGTCTGTGAACTACTGGCCTATGGGCTTGCTGTAAATGGTGAATGTGTGACAGTTTAGCTGCGGATTTCAGATCAAGGATTTAGTTTTTAACATATTTAATCTAAAGTTTTTTTTATAATACAGTAATTGTTAAATCCTTCAAGCAGCTTGTGCATTGGTAACCCTGTGCAGGACAGAAGGACATCATCACTGGCAAATAACAGAATCAGTATTTTATGTTTCCAACCCTCCGATGTGTGGAAAACGCAAATTCAAAGTTAAAAGGCTCTTATAGACATCGTTGGTGAAAAGATTAAATAAAACCGACACAAGGACACAACCTTGTGTCACACCAACATTATGGAAATTACTAGGCACATGCAATTATTTTTTCCACCCCCCCCCTCTTTTTAGGTCTCGCCTGAGCCAGCGCATACGCTGCCCTGCGAGCAATTTAGTAAGCCGGTTTTGAAAGTGCTACCACAGGCTTTTGGTGGCCCCAAGCTAGCGGTTACGCGCGCGTGCAGCCGCTATCTGTCTGTCCTCCGCCACGAGTCATTAAGTGTATCGCGATCACTTTCGCGGCTGCGTGGCCGTGTCACTTTCACGGCTGCACGAAAGTGATCACGATTGCGATGCACTTCCTAAAAGAAATGGAACTTCAATCCTAAACTCGTGTTACAGGCCTGAGACGCAGATCAGAGAGCCTATAATGTCCGGTCCAGCCATAAGCAGTAGGGAGTTGTTCTAAATTTAACCGGGATAAAGACACGCTTTGGAATGTTAAATCCGGTCTATCTCAGCCGCTATTGGCCCCCTGCCACTCTTGTCCTCAGTAGCGTTCCCATCATTATAATAAAACATATATAACGTATTTTTTTCGGCTCCGTTTCATTGATAGTTTTACATCTTGTTAGTTCATTAGAAGTACAGTGTGCGGATATCTAGCACTAAAGGACTCTTTGGCCCGCCCGCCCTCCTCCGTTTATCACATCTTCCAGTTACAAATTTCTTCAAACAGGAAACTCCAACCACGCTCTTCCACCGTACAGATTAGTGACAGAGTTACTAGAAGATGTGAATATTAGGCTGTGTGGGTTCCTAATCCATTTGCAGTGCCATAATCTCGAAGATCTTCGAATTGCGAGTAGGCTGTCATGCTGCGCTCTGAACCCTCCTGGTACTTACTGGCTCCTGGTGCAAACTGTTACCACTGTCTTTCTGCGGTTTGCATCCCATAGACCATGTTCAAGAGGATGTGGAAGACTCGAACAATGTGTGCTTTGTTACAGGGCAGCCAATCGGCAGATGTTGTTGTTGTCTCAGTCTTTATTTAAATGTGTCAATTAATTAAAGTTGGTACATAAACGAAAAAGGATCGTAAAATTACAAACTTTCTCAGTGCATGGGCCACTTAGTGCCTTGGTAAATTATGATTTTAGCGGAAAATGAGCAGCCAAGGCAGAATGAGAACATATATTTGTTTAATTTTATAAATCCCTAAACGGAGCTGGAGAGTATATGTAATAAAGTGCTCTGAGTTTCACATGGCGCAAGCAAGAGCAATTTAAAGACACGTAAAACCATAAAAGAAATATGTGACACTCAAGCGGGGACAGCCATGGTAAAGATGTACCTGTGACCTGCACTCTTTGTTTGATGGAAGTGATAATTAAACCTATAAACGTGGTAAAGTAAGCAAAGTTCATCGGGAAGTTCCAAGCGTCTTTACTAGTGGAAATCCCACATTTTAATGACATTGGCTTCTGTAAGGTTCGTCCTGCATGAAGAAATTCCAGGCAGTAGCAAGGTAAATGAAGCATGAACTGTCTTATAGTTAAAAAATCTTCAGATACCGGTCTTGAAATCTGGTGTTATTGGTGTTGTACATCATGTCATCTTCTCTCTTAGCACAGCTAGTGAGAGACTCCATCAGATGCTCTTTTCTGCATTCTTAAAGAAAACACATGTCGGGCAATGCCTGGGCTTAGCAAATTTGCATTTTTTGTATTTTTCTTCTAACCGGTATTATGGAAAAAAAAAATTCTGCAGGACATGCTAAGATTCACACATGACTTAGTACAGTCTCAAAGGGGGGTTGTTGGGATTGTTCTATTAGGGTGGGGGTACTGAAAGTGATTATCATTTGTTGCTAGCTCCCAATGGGATATTGTGCACAATAAGCTTGGCTGTGATCGTAATGCATGTTTTGAACCCCCCTTCCCCCCCCCCCCCGCCCCCCAAAAAATGTTTGTAACAAGCATTGGCATAGCCAATAGGTCTCGCTTTTGGGACCTTATAAGTATTTAGCTATGCAGCACAATATCCTTGGTGCAACAACTTCAACCGTTGCATGGCAAAACACTTAGAAGGTCCCAAAGACGAGACCTATTGGCTATGCCAATGCTTGTTTATTTTTTATTAAAGGGTCACCTACTGTCCATGGGGGCGTATCTTGTGGGGGGTGGAGGGCACAGATAGGCTTCAAATAAACGGTAAGACTGCCTTGTTGGTGACACATCAAACTGTTTATTTGCTTAGCAAGGATTATGAGTAAAAGGCATGTGCCTGCTCACATCTGTGTGCTCGATGATGTTGTAATGAGTAGAATCTGCCTCATATGAAAGAGACGACACTCTTCATACCAATAATAAGTTTGCACTTAAAGTAATATGTAGGTGCGATTATGTTTTTATTCCCTGACCGGTATTTTGCCTGGGAAACGTTAGTCACCAAAAGCAGGTAGGCATTATCTGGTATGACACATGTATGATACGCATCAGAATAATTGCATCACTGTAGGTTTAGGCATTGATCGTATATAGTAGGGGTCAACCAAAAGTTCTTAAAGAAACCCTGCTTGACCATATGAGGCAATAGAGCTCAAAACAACTCAACCCTATGAGTGGGATCAAAGAACACCGCTGGCACAACTGTCTTTGTGCTTTTAATCTTGCCACAGATTTCTAGTTCTTGTAAATAAAAGTCCAGTGGGGAGCTATAGACCATTTTATTTCTCTAATCGTTTTGACACTACATGGTCACACGAGCCCTCAACACAGACTGTGAAAAGATCCTGAGTAAAGAGCCACCTTTCAGGAGTAAAACCACTGCTAGATTGCTGCTCTCCCAAGACTGTCCCATGGTCTGGAAACTCTGCAAAGTTTTTGTATGAGAAGCTGGACTGTGTTTGGTAATGGAAGCGGACCTGAAATAAGAAAGATCTGTTTGTCGCTTGCTGCTTGAAAAAGCCATGTGGAAGGACTTTGATGCCTTTGAGGTCAAATAGGAAACATGAAATCTTGTCAGTACACCTGGACAGGAGAAGCAACAAAAAAACATACAGCAGGCTCCTGGAGCTGCATCACTGTCTTCCTTATAAGGGTGAGTCTACACAATGCCATGAAGTGCCTGTATCCCCCACCCTCAAAGGTGGAATGATTTCAAAACTCTGGAGTGGGGCCTAGTTCTTTTGGTTGGAGAAGTCCTCTGTGGCGCCAGAACAGTTTAAACCATCCTTCTTGCCTGTATGGTACCAGAGGTATTGATCTGAGTTATGGTCCAGTATAATCAGGTCACAGTTTGGACTGGTGCCAGCAGTGACTCCGGTGGATGCGCCGACTCCGGTGGATGCGCCCAGTCACATGGGTGCTACCACCACTTTGAAATCTTGACCACCACTAGTATGTATCCAAGACACACACACACACCTAAAGGTTTAAGGAGCTATTGGGACTAAGCAGTTTCTACTGGCTTATACTACATTCATCCATTCACAGAATTGCGTTGTACATTAACCCTTTTATTAATATGTTAGAACGGAGTAAAAAGATTATTCCCTTTAATGTACGACAAGAGCAGTTTTGTGTAATGGCATACGTGACAATATCGTGATTTTTACCTCCAACTCTTGTCTTGCAGTACCTGAAATTCAACTTTTAGCGCAGAAATTTGGAGCTGCATCAGGATATAAGCTAAATACAGCTAAAACTCAAATTTTATGTACGAGGCAAGTAATGGATAGTGACTCTAGGGTGGTTAGGGAAGCAATATATCTGGGTATCAACATCCATTCACAGAAACCAGTAACTTTTGGGACTGAGTCCATTACCAGATCTCAGTGGCCAGATTCTGGTTCACTGCTGACTTTATCCTGGATCATCCAGAAAGCTCAGTTGACTTCACTGAGTGATGCCACTGCTATTTGCTGACTGATTTTATTTATTTTGCTTCATCACTTTTGGGGTAACAGCCTTTATTTTTGCCTTCCATGTTGGAAGCTTATCCATTGATGCTTTAGCCCTCTGATTTATCCAGTGTTATACTGAAATCTTGTCTTGTATCCAAGCCTCACCTTGCGCTGTAGTTGTACCCAAAGGTCCTGCACCTGTCACATGACCACATACCCTCCCTCGATTGCTGAAGAAAGCCTTTTGCTAAAGACTATAGTGCTGTGAAGAAACAAAGCCCCATAGGATGACAGTGGCCCTGGGATCAGTGCAGAGAAATATAGGGCATATAAGCTATGAGCTTTCTCTGTCTTGATCTTTACTATTCCTCCACTGAGTCATTTCCAATTTCAAAGATGAGGCACTTGCTCCATATTGGTATTGTTTTTGGTGTCAACCTGCACCTCTAACTAGCCTCCACCTTCTGAATTTAGACTTTACTGCCCACCCACACTCAAAAGGAGTAATTTGTTTATGTAATTGGAGTGAATTCGTTTTCTGGCCCTGGGACATCAGTTCTAAACCGTATCCACAAAAGATACACTCTAGTAACCACAGAGTGCCCCATGACTTCCAAGGAAAGATCTCCCAGCCTGGTAAACCAATGCGCCGTGCAAAAGTGTACTTTCTGTCATTTGATTGATTTAAATGACATGAGTGGAATTTTAAGATTTATTTTTAACAGGGGTACATTTCTGTTTGTGCAAGGTTCAGGCACAGTTATTCACAGGCTGAAACCCGTACTCCTAACATGAATTTTAAAAGACAAAAAAAGGATCAGTGTCTAGGCTGATGTGGCATTGATTTGGGCAGTAGAATGTGCTACATTACTTGATCTCCAAAAAAACGAATGTATTGATTTGATCTTACATGGTTTTGTCTGCGTGTTGTGCAGTAGTGATTTATGCTACAGATTACAAGTAAAACAAAATTGGTTTTTAAAGCAGGTGCCATAATTGCCTTGGGTTTTGGGGCTGTAGAATCTGTAGATGGTTTTGTGTGGTTGCTGTACTTCTGGGATTTCGTTTTATTTTTTTTATGAAGATGGAGTTGCCTTGTTTCTTTGGCACTGGATTGAGTGATAGAATTTTGGGCACTGTTGCTATTGAGCTCCCTTGTTCTAGAAATGAGAACACTCAGAGAAGGCATTATGTAGACATAAAAAGCTAGGTAGTTTGAAACTCTTATTGGAGAAGGAGAGCAAATATGACAAACAGTCTTGATTTAAAGTATTTTTGTTTCTATGAATGTGCTGTCTGACACACTCAGTTGTTTATAGATGCCACTTTTTATCCGTCATGTACAGAAAACGACCTGATGGAAGACCCCAGCCAGCTCCTATTGGCACATCTGTCAAAAACAAGCGAGATGTTGAACTGGACAGTGAAGATGTCATTTTTGGGAAAAAACAGAAACTGGATGCATCCTCAGAAGACGTAAAGTATGGATGAATTTTCATATTATTGACAAAAGCAATTAGTTGTAATTTTTGTAGAGCCTTAATGGATTTTTTTTAATTGGATGCTGTTTGCTAAGGTTTACTGCAGCTAGCTTTACTAGAAGTCCAATATGACGATGTATGGTATTTGACCATTTGTTTCCATAATAACGTTGAGCCACATTGTATGCGTGCTTTGCACACACTGCCAACATGAAGCATTATTTTTATCTTGTATCCGGTATTCCAAAGGTTAAGATGTTCTAATTGTCCGAGCAGGTTTTTCAAAGATGTGGATTATTGCCCCATTAGGTCACTGATTATTAAGTGTGGGCAACAAGAATGTATTTGTTATATAAAAAAATATTTTGATTGTTTTTTCATCTGTGTATATTTTTTCTTATTTGTCCTGACAAGTGTTCTGTTTAAGTTGATATGAATACAGTACTCTATATCAAGATTTAGCTTTCTAAGTAACGAATCCTGTAATATAATGTCCAGGGTTTTGTACAGTGATTTCCAGTTTAGAGTGAAAAGATGCTATCTCAAAAGATTTTAAGGACAACGGCATAGTAACTAGGCAAGTAGCAGCGATTTCTACAAGTGTGCACGGGATGTCTAATTATTCAAATGATGTGTTTATTCCTGCAGCCTGACAGATCTGATGCCAAGAATAAAAGTGCAAGCTGTGGAAACAGTAGAAGGCTGTACACACGAGGTAAGCATTGCGAAATGCTGTTCGTTTTGAATGTGTATATTAGTGTGATGAGTAGTTTTGTAGCTAGAGAGCATATACAAATTATTTGAAATAAAGCTTTTAGGTTGAGCCTACCAGACAGTGCAAGCTGTTTAATTAAAAAATATATAATATAGGGTTAGCTAGAACAAAGAGGGGCTTGCAGACTGCCCATTACTTACAATTGGTTCACTTAACCTTTAATCTTATGTGCTTTGCTTTTTATTCAGTGGCTTGCCTGGTCCATCTTGTGCATGTCCCTCTCATGAAGCATAGCCCTTTGCCATCTCTTTGAATGGCTGGCTTCTCTCCTTCCTCTGCTCGCTTTTAGAGACCTACATTTTTCATTTGTCTAAAGCACTCAATGATTGTGTATCTGTTTTCCAGCTGCCTAGTGTGTTTCTTCTCTCTGCGCTCTCACTCTTGTGCTGCTACCCTACTTCCCTTTATGATCTTATCGTTGTGTGCTTCCACCCCACAGTCAGTGGCGGTTGGTGGTAAATCACATCAGAGGGCCGCAAAACACATAAAGTACATATAATATACACAATAATATAAATATTCCCATTAAAAAAATCACTTACCTTACGCTGCCGCTCGATGTTCTGCAGCACGTCCTCAGAGCGCAAAGCCAACAGCCACCTCTCTCATCCAATCAAGGCGTTGTTCTCATGCTGTTAAGCAGCATGAGAGAAGCGTCTTAATTAGTTTGAGCGGGCATGCTCTGTGGTCCTAAAGGCACTGTAGTTCTGTGACTGCTCTCCAACACAACTGTCCAAATCAGTCGGGTTGAAGGGGGTTGAATGGTGCATATTGGTTTGGCTGAAGCAAGGTAGCCGGCCAAACCAACCTGCGCAATGCAAACTTAAGTGGCCACTCCTCACTGTTGCCAATCATTGGCAGCAGTGACGCACTGGCCCTGTCCTGCCCTCACATTCAATTTGCTGGCAGAGAGCAAAAATTAAAATGGTAATAAATTCATTTTATTACCATTTTATTTTTATGGCTTTCTGTGTAGCACTGTGGGGGTTGCTGCTCCTCCGCTCCCACAGAGGAACTGCCTCTGCCCGCAGTGCTTTCTCAACCATGTCCTGCTACTCCCTCCCAAATCCCTGTTGCTCTCTTTCCTGTTTTTCTCTCCTAGCCTCACGTTGCTCTTCCTCTCACCCAATTGCTTTTCTTCACACTGTGCCCTACATGTTGCTTTCCCCACCCACTCACTCAGTGTTGCTTTCACCTCCCCTTTATTACTTCCACTCTGCCTACATTAAGAAAAGTTAATACATTTCTTTTTTTTAATATATCAATCCAACTCCGATCTGTAGTTAAAGGAAAACGCATCTGTCATTTTGTAGGTGTGCAAAATGGCCAGGTAGTCGTGACATATGTTTGTGTTTGTGTTTTTTTCCTTAGCTATGCTGAAGACGATTGGGAAAGCCAATCTGTTCCAAAACTGAGACCTTTTGGCTCTGCTAATGTTTGTTTGTTTTTCACCTAGTTAAATTTCAAAAATGCAAGAGTTGTGTGGTCTCATAATTCAACACTGTAGTACTCCTAGAATGGCTGCTGCTACCACCTGTCTTTTCATATCCTAGGTAAAGGGGGTGCCATCAATGAAGTTTAGCTTCGCCTTTGGATGATGCTCTATCAGCAGAGTCTTACTGTGCTAATTAACAGCTCAATAAAAATGCAGAGCACTTCAATTAAAGTTGCAGCTGTTAAAGTTATACCATGTTCTAACAGTTTTCCCAAGCCTTGTAGATAGACCAGTGGAATTATGCAAAAATTGCTGCAGCAGCAGAATTGCATCATTATGGCTTTGCTGCAATTTCCACATATTCCATTATCTACTGCATAATCTGCAGATTTTAACAATTTTTTTTATAGCTCATACAGATCACAAGTTACTAAAATTGCTGTGACGTGTGTTGTCGCCCAATGGAAGGCCTTATCCAAATGTTAACTGGCCGTTTTCCAGTTGCCTATTACTATGTTTAGCTGTGATACTGGTACTAATTAGCGGAAACCTTTGTTCAGACAGTGTTAGTGTGAAAAAAGTAAACATTATGCAGTAATTCTATCACAGAATGTGTCACATTGCGCGGCACATTTGCCTTTTCTTAATACATAATTTAGTAAACCCTGTTGAATAATTTGGTTCTTCCATGCCATATAATGCCAGTAGCCCTGCTTGTATACGACTTTTGTTACAAAAACGTATTTTCTGTTCTTTTTGTTGAGTAAAGAAAGTGTTTTGAAATAAGGAATGGTTTTAAATAACTCATTTTTTTTTTTAAAGTAATTGTTTTTTTATTTACATTTGTGGAAGACCCATGTGTTCACTTGTACCTGTATTTTGTTTAATCAGGTTGCCTTACCTGAAGATGATGATTTAATAGCCCTAAAGCCTCGAACTGGAAAATCTGCCAAGGTATGTTCTTGTTGTTTAATTGATTATATAATTAAAATGGCAAAATTAAAGTCCAGTTTTTGAAAGGAGTTGGAGCATGAAAAAATGTAGTTCCATGTTTCCATTTGACATCTTTTTTTCATTTTATGATTTAGCAATTCTTACACTCCCAATGCTCATCCTTTGGCTCGATCTTGAGACTCACTCTAGTAGGTCACTTTTTGTTGTGCTGAATTACAGATCATTTTTAAAAGTTCCTATAGACAATTTGGTAATTTGGGTTTTTGAGGATGTTTCCAGTTTGAGCAGGTGAATTTATTTTAGCATGTTACTTGACTTATCTTTAAGAAAAGCTAAAGCCTGCACAGAGATGCTGATGAGAGTGAGATGTCAACAAAGACCGGTGCACCAGTAGATTGAGGTGATACACTTCTCTGATGCAGGTGTGGTGGGGACATATCATTAATGTATGTGTGTAGTTTGTAACTGTGACATCTTATCATTCGGTGTAGATGGTGCACAATCCGTTTATTGTTTTAGGCTCTTGAAAATAGCTGACATTTTTGGCATGAAGTAGAGAGTGGTCACATCCAAATTGAGTGCACGTCTTGTAGCTATAGAGTGGTGCCCAGTGTAGTGCTTTACTAATCAGTGTAGATTGTGAAGTGTTGCATATGTTGCTGAAACAGATTTAGAAGTAAAGCACACTATACATTGCTATTAGACACATAGTTGCAGGCTTGACTTATTATTGTCACTTCTATAGAGGGTACTTCCAACTAAATTCTCTTTGCGCTCAAAGCTGAATAATCTTTAAAGAAATCACGGTAGATCTTTTTCATCTGTTTGCTTTGCTCTCTTTTGTTGTGGGCTAGAGTTGAGCTATATAAATACCCATACAAGCCAATTTGTCAAGAGGGGAGCTACTTGAAAGGCCAAGTGTCTGTGTCCTCTGCTTCACTAATTTATTTTTAGAAGCACTGAGCAAGTCAGGTTGCCAATTCGTTAAACTTTAGCTGGCTGATACTTGCAGATCTTCAGATAGGTGGGTGAAAAACAATTGAAATAGATAAAGAACAGGTGCATTAATTTAAAGATCAATCGCAGTTAAACTGCAGGTCTCTGTATGTCCTCAGCCAGGGTTCAAGTACAACTTTTGGTCCTATAACAGATAGAATTCTGTACTTTTGTGGAAAATCAAATCCAGGGCAGCATGTAATGCATTTTTGTGTAATCTAAGTGCTGGATTAATCAAGGCTGTTGCTTGGTACAGCAGCATGACTGCACTTGATTGAAAAGCAAAACTATCTGTTAACGCTCTTAAAATGCCTTGACTATTTGTGCGCTAGTAATTTGTTGGAAAATATATATTCATTTGTATACAGAAGGTCAACATTCAAAGCTTGGTTAATTTACAGCTTGAGTGTTTAAATCTCCATTAAAAAATGATAAATGTAACAAGGTTTCAGAAGTCACTGACTAGTAAAAATGTATGTCTTGATTTAAAACATCTAAAAAATATTTAACCTTCTTTCAGTTTTGTAGAATACATAATAAAAATCAGCAAGCAGTGATGCATATGGGGGAAGGCGAAGTGCACATAGTTCAATTCTAGCTTTACAACATACATTTCAGAGTACACTGGGATGCCAGTATCCCACAAGCCATGCTCACACTGCATGAATGCTACATACTATCACCTTGGTTCAACTGAGACAGAACCCCTTGCCAGTGCAACCAACCCCTCCTCCCCCGCTGTCATTGGTGCTGTCGCTATCCATCTTGGCTATATTTGATTCCGGCTCTAGCAGTTTGTCACACAAGTCTCTCTAGTCCGATAGGTCATCACTCTGAGTTTCACATGGGTCTTCTCCACCAGAGACCACTGCAATACATCTTTATGCCAGTGTGCTATATTAGGCGCTCTTTGTCCCATCCACGCGTTAGTGACTCTACATCTGGCCAATACGGACACCAGTTGTAAAAATGTATATCTTATCTTCCTACTTTTTGGTCGTTTGATGTTGTTTAAGACAACACTGAGGGGAAATAACTATATTCAAGAATACATCTTAATTATAACTGTTCTAAGGTGATATTTTGAAGTACACAAAAAAGGATTCCATCTCTTTCCAGAGCCGATTACAATGTCCAGACTGCCTTGTAAGCGCTTGTGTAGTTGGGCACTGTAGCCACAATAACATTTTCCCTGAGTCCAGAGATCTTATGTTCCCTGCAGTCTTTGTGAGTTTTTGAGTTAATTTCGCACTGGGCTCCTTAAATCTAGGTGCTGGGCAGAAAAAAATTATGACCACCATTTTTACCAGTTTCTTTGTGGGCCTGGATGCATTGAGGGGCAGGAGGAGCTGAGGGCGTTTGTCAACTGAAGGTAAACTGGCATTAATATTCCACAGAGGGGAAGATCTGTAGTTTGCAATGGTGAATTAGCCCAAACACTGACTGACCATCGTCCATTTTACTAATGTTCTTGGGTGGGATGTGATGGCCAGTGAATGAGGTAATGAGACCAGATACAGATCCAACTTGTCATACAGTGGTGTTCAAAAGGGAATTTTATTAACAAAACAGTGGATTCCCATAGTTGCCAATCTCCAGGAACCTGTATCTCATAAACAAATAGACTTCTTGGGCAGGGTCACCTAGGGAACTGAGAGCACTCGTGGGACTCAGGTCAATCACTGATTGCCCACCAGCACCTGAAGAAATACTGGTTTGAAGTTTGGGTCTTAGTACCCATTATACTTTGTTATCTTCAGAGTTGTAGGTCGTAGAGAGAGGTTCAAATGCTTCTGGAATTTGGGCAACCCATTGTTAGCCAACTGGGCACATCAAAGTAAACTAGAGTTTAAAAGGAAGAGCCCTTGGGAAAATTACAATATAGACTACCAAAAAAGTTTGCAATTCAAAAAGAAGTGCAGGTTTCTCAAACGGTGCAGTTGTAAGACTATCCTGGCACACCTTCAAACATCCAGTGATGCTAATGATGTTCCAGATATTAATTGCTCTTAGACAGCCTCACTTTTGCTTTGTGAACCGTGCAAGTGTCTGTCATGTTGACTGTGTGCTTGTCTTTCAAACCTGCACCTCCTCTGCTGTTTTGGACAGTCTACCAGCACATCAACAGGCAGGACACCACAATAGAGCTTCCCACGTGTCCTGGGTTTAGTTCTAGTTCTGATAGGAACTTTAACATAGTCTTGGACCTAAGAGAACATAAGGCACATTTTCTGAAGGACAGTTTGTATCCAGTTCTGTGTTCGATTGGGTGGAGCCAGAACCAATCTAGTATATTGCTGTCAAAATCTTAATTCCACAGCACTGGAGGAAGTAGAAGAACCGCAAGATATGGAGGCCAGAGGGGAATAGACTGAAACTGATCATTAAAAATACAGAGAGACTGATACTATGGCCGCCACCGGAGAAACAATAACCAAGGAGCTGTGGCCGAGCTCTGAGGCCTGATATCTCCCTCCATATGATCTGCTACTCAGCAAAGATTAGTGAATAGTAAAAGGGGAGAGGGGTACTAGCTGACTGTGTTGGCCGAGTTACCCACAGGTGCTCTGGGAGGGGAGTGTTTTATGGGAAACTTGCATTACAGGGGTCTTCTTTTTGGTTGTTTGAAAACACTGTCGAATAACGCGAAAGTGGAACATTACCCAACTCAAAATGGGTGAGCCAGCAAGTTTCCTTTAAGTTTGAGATGGGAGGGGGCCCCAGATCAGAAGTAGTAACGATTTAACATTGCCAGTGGGTGATCATTGAAAGTACTCTTGTAGAATGTACATTTTCTTCGGGACAAGATAAAATGGGGAGTAATACAATATCTTAAACGGCACACCCTGGACATATTTTTATTACAAGAAACACACATTGGGGGGCACCACTTACAAGGCCATAGACAGATGGGGATACAAAATGTTAGCTCATGCAGTGTACATCTTGGGCTCTAGTAGGGTGGGTATACTACTTGGGGTATACTACTTAAGAAGATATGTGGCTCTGTAGGACACTGGAAGGACTTATTGGTGAATATGTTCTCAATCTACATCCCACCCAAACTAAACGCCTTTGCTTTGCCAGATGTAAATTCTCTACTCCTGCAATTACCGGCCAGAATGTTGATGCTACGTGACGACTTTAATATAGTGGTGAGTGATGGCTGGAATGGATTGACGATTTAGATAGCCAATGGCAAACCAAGTCCGTTCTGTGATTTCTTGGTTGTAATGGGCCTGGTGGGCTTATGGAGACTTCACACCCCTCATGATAGGCAATATGGTTGACACTCTGGTGCGCATGGTAGCCTTTCCTGCATAGACTACATCCTCACTTGGCACAAACAGGCTCAACATTTTCAGAGGTCCGACACCTGGCCAGGGGACTTTTAGATTATTATCTAGTGTGAGCAGTGCTCAATCAAGAATCGGACACTCAGGGGAGTGTTTGTCAGTTCAATCCCTTGTTACCTAAAACAGCGCAGAGTATGGGTGCGACTCAATAAATATACAGAACACTATTTGAAAGAAAATGGGAGCACAGTTTACAAAACTGAGGTTAGGGGACAGCCCTATCCTTGATTTCAGGATTTAAAGGAGATACAGGGGCAAAAATGGATGCGCTAGAGAAAGACGTCATTGAACAGGACGCCTTCTGAAGGCCAGGGGTGCGCCATAGGCTGACGTTCAAGCAACAAGAGTATAAAAATCTAGCCACCTATGCTTCCCTGGCAGTGCATAGCGCTACTGCCCATCTGTATGACTGAAATAAAGCGGTCATACTCCTGGCCTCGCTGGACTAGACGGATCAGTCACGAAACTGGGTGCTAGAGGTTAAGAATGAGGCCAGGGGTTTGGTTAGAGGGGAGAGTGCATAGTCTAAGCCTTTTCCACCTATTATACCAAGGTATACTCCCCTGGGATGATTGAAAAGGGCAGCAGAGTCCTTGGTTGTCTTAAAGACATTCGCCTCCCTTGACTAACACAGGAGGATTCAGAGTATCTAGAAACAGACATAGGGGTGGAGGAGATTGAGGCAACAATACTGGAGCTGCAGGCGTAGAAAGCCTTGGGCCCTAACGGACTCCTGATGAGGCTCTATAAAGTGATGGCCCAAAAACTAGCCTGCACCTACTAACCATGTACAAAGAGCAAAATGTGGGGCACACTCCAGCAAGATTAACGCCTGGCTACCGTTGTAGTTATTCATAAGACGCGGAAACCCTGGCAGATTGAGCCTCTTATAGGCCAATATCGTTACTGAATGCTGACGTCAAAATATTGGCAAACTGACTAAGAAAGGTGATTAATTCTTTGATTCACCGGGATCAACCAGGCTTTGTTCCTAATCAAAGCACATGGCTTAATCTCCAGCTTCTGTATGGAGTGCTGAGGCAGAGGGAAAGCTTGAGTGAGACTGCCCTGGTATATCTTCGGATGATAAAATGGCTTTTGACATGCTGGAATGGACTTTTATGTTTGCTGTATTGGGCAGGTTGGGATTTGCCCTGCGATATACGCAGTGGGTGCGCTTGCTATGCAGTGGCCCACTGGCCCGGATCAAGGTGAACCGGGTTTATTCCTCAATATTCAGAATCCAAGGCACCAGGCACGGATGCCCCCTGTTTCAAATTATCTTTGCTGTGGCGCTGGACCCACTAGGTGCCTGGATACGATAATCCACTGGTCATGCGCCTAGACTGGGGTAGGGCCTGGGGGGACAAAATATCTTTCTACGCGGAGGATATTACTCTATATTTTCAACCCTGAGATGACAAGGCAAGGAAGGTTGCCGGTTGCTGGGCGGGGGGGGGGGGGGGAGGAGGGTTGCCGGGTGGGACCTAATTGGCATATCCACAGTGGGAGACGTATCTGTTAAGGGAGATGTAGTTCCCTTGTCGAAGTTAATGAGACTATCAGCTGGTAGCCTCCCTGACATGTTGATATCTACAGATGAGACCTGCCCTGCGATCAGTGTTAGTGAAGGTTACAGAGTTGAAGAAATCCTTGCCCCTGGAGGAAAGACTCTTGAGTGAACCTATGGCCAAAAGAGCCACACCACTGATATATAAAACAATCCTAAACCACTCCCCTGATGCTCTACAACAGCTAAAGGAACAGTGGGATATTGGCCTTGGGCAACTTTGAGGATGGGAAATGGGGGAAGGCCCTCAGCGCCCCTAGAGAGGTTTCAATTGGTACAGCTAAGTATATTACATTGTTCATACTGCTCCTGAATGGTCCTGCTGAAAGTGGGCATCAATCAATCCGGATTTAGAAAGTGCGGTAATCACCATAAAGGGATACAGGCGCTTGCCGGTCCCGTGGGCTTATTCAAACAGCCAGGCCTTGAGGGCCATTCAGAAGTATGGAAGTCAGGCGGCTCATACTGTCAAGGAGGTGTGTGGTGCTGGGGTCGTCGTCGGTGGAAATTAAGGTCACAGAGGAAGATGTAGTCCTTGGAGCCTAAGGCTAGGGACGCAATGAACTCTGCGATGGTGTTGCAGAAGCTGGAGTGCTGAACTGGGGGTAGGTATGCTAGTGTGCCTCTGATGGTTGCCTTCTCATCCATTTGGAACTTGAGATTGGGATGTTTCATGGGATTGGTGGGTGGTGTCTGGTGGTGGTGCACTGTATGGTCTCTTTGTGGGTGATGGATGTTCCTTGTCCTGGCTTGTTGGTGCAGTCTTGGTGAGTGATTTTATATCAGTCAAGGATCGCTGTGGCAATATCTGGGGCGGATGTGTGGTTGAGCCAGGTCTCGTGAGGAAGACTGTCGTTTGCGAGGGTGGCAGTGAGGTCCCGCAATTGGTTGGAATTCTTGCATAATGAGCGTGTTGAGAAAGGCACATGCAAGTTAGTGTTTTTGTTCAAGTGGTGTCTGTGGTGTGTTTGGGGTGGGGCTGGTCAGTGGGCTGGTGTGTGCGCTGTGGCAGGTGAAGTGGCAGTGAGTGCAGGTGTAATACCCTACTGTGGAGCATGGATCGGCGTGGTGGCAGTGTTTGTTGCAGCATCGAGGGTGTAGAGCTCGCTGATGGTGTATCTTTGGAGGACAGGAGGGCCAGGGCTTGTGGTGCTGGGCCCGGTCTAGACGCAGTCAGGGTTGCCTTTGGCACTTCCGCAGCACATGGTCGAGCTGTGGCCTGTATTAAGTAGGTCCTGGAGTGAGTGGAACATCTTCTGGCGAGAAGAACAGTGATTGAGGAAAACCCAGGCAGCAGCGGTATAACTGGATCAATCTGGAACAAGCACGAACTAGAGGCTACAGGCTAGTGGCAGGTTAGGTGTCCAGGTTCCTACCTTGGCAGGCTCTCCCCTGTATCTTTTAGGATGCGGGCAGATGGGCTCCCTTTTCGCCTCTTCTGGGAATGTCCAGATAGGCAAGTCTTATAGTTGTAGGGCCGGAGGAGGGGGGACTGGCGAGTTCACCTAATAGATAAGTGCTTAATGTGGGGATGGAGGTAACTAGATTACAGACTGTGTGGATCACCCTGGTATTAATTGTAGCGGAAAGGAATGTTGCAAAAGCCTGGGGAGCCGGAAATTCTCTGCATCTGGGAACCTGGTTGTGTGGGATATGGACTGGTGTACGCTGGTGGGAAAGAGCTCTATAAAGGAAGGGGCTGCCCTAGAAACTGGGAAAAGATTTGGAGTAATTGAAACTCTTATAGTTTTATTGATAGACCGGAATGGAACTGCACTCCCCAATCAGTGGTGATGGCACTCACCTCAGCAGAGTCCCATGCGAGGGAGAGTCTGCCTGTCTGCCTCTATAGATTGTAAGCCTAATGGGCCCAAATCTATCAATCAATACGAAGATTGTGCATACGACAGTGAAAGTTGTAAACGTCGTTGGTTTGTTTGAAATTTCTAATAAAAAAATGGTAAAAAATAATCTTAATTCCAGCTAGGCAATGGAGTGTGTATGTTGTTGGGCTTGCAAGAGAGGACGAAGCACCAGTAGGAATTGCTCAGAGGGTAGACCTTCTGAACAAATTTACTCTTCCTATGCAAAATAGTACAAGCGTATCACTAAGGAGAAATGGAGGCATGTGTATTAGGAGAGAAGCAAGCCAGATGATTTGTGCAAGTGTAGTGGGGCAGGAATAGGACAGACATACGGACACTGGTTGGCCTGTCACTAAGCTCAGTGAACCAGGCTTCTCAGGCAGATGATCTGGTTTTATTCAGTCCTTTTATTCAGATCTAGTTTGAATGTGAATTCCGAGCAGGAACTAGAACAAATTTAAACTAGGTTTTTTTGTGACAAAATCACCAGTGATTGTCCCAGGGTATACATAATCCAAAGTAGAGTCAACTGTTTTACAGGGGACAATGGTAAACTATGCAGTCTGTGACCCTAGACTGGCACCCTGCATGGACAAGTGCATGTGTGTATTTGTAAGCACAAGTGCACAGCACATAAGGATCCCAGTTTTGGAGACTTTAACTATTTTACCAAGATGGTTAAGCACCTTTTAAGTTACAGGTAATGATGGCTATGCTCAAAAGTGGTACCTGCCAGCACCCATCAGTCTACCTGTAGCCTTAAGAGGCATAGCCACATTCTCCTTTGCTTGTGGGTATAATTTGTGTGCGCTTCCATTTCTAGCCGAGTGTAAAGCTGATAGGACAGCAGCAAAGACCTACATGAATCGTTACCTATTGTTCTTGAAGTGCATGGCCAGATAAATATAAATGTAAGTCAGAACGCCCAAATTAGAGGCTTGATGTATAAGCAGACCAGTCAGGTGTGACCTTTGACCCAACACATGCTGTGATCTGCATCCTGTCAAATCCAAAGCGCTTGGCCCCTATTCTACTGATCAAGGCTTTAAAAGACAAGATTGCAGTGATTTGCTAAATGAATGGAACCAGATCCTCTCCGGAATCTGCCGATCTCTTGCTGATTGGCAGCGACAGCACTACAACTGCGACGGAGCTTGCTCCCACCCCCCCCCCCCCCCACCCCCCCCCCCGTTCGCCTCTGGTGGCCCCTACTCCCGCCCCAAATGGGCTAGCCGCCAGGGATCTATCACTATACAGATATCGCGCGCACCCAGTGAACGCTGCTGCCCAGCTCTGTAGCAGTGCACATAATGCCTGGCTGAGGACCCAGACGAGAAGACACGACCACTTCACCCCACCCTGCCATTCCCCCTTCACCGCAGCGGAGCACCCTGCGCGCCAAGACCATAAGTGTGGACGTTGGCGCTTCGAGATCCCAATCTACCTGGGGGGCCCCTCCCCAGGCCGCTGCTTCCCGCGTGCACCGCGCAGACCCGCTGTGCCCCACCCGATACTGCTGGCCCCCCCACTCACACGCAGGATGATCTCCACTCCCCCCCCCCCCCCCCCCCCCCCACTCCCCCTTGATCCCGCCTGAATTTATGACCCTAACCCCTACTCCCCCTATCGCCGCAAATACGTAGGGAACAGTCTGTTAACTGGTCACGTTCCCTGACCGGATTTCTACCTAATCACAGATAGCAGACGATGGATGCGCCGTCCGGCGCCCCCGAAGCGCTACCCTAATTAGCGTACCCTGTTCACTGGCAGCGGAGCAGCGATGACATGCGTACCCTACCAGGGACGGGTAAGTCCAGAACGTGCAGAAAGGCCTTGCTAGGGGCACATTATGTTGAATACTGGACGTACCCCGACAAACAGCGGCTCTAGGGGCGTTGCGCTGGGGAGTCGGATGCGCGCCGAGTGGCTCACACATGGACTCGAATTGCGAAGCTGCAGATTGGATCCGCCGGACTCAAGCGTTAGCTTCTATGTCTCAGTGAGCTATACCGAAACACTGTTGTCGCGCTCCGGCCCGCATTGCGAGAATGACGCTAACGCTGAGCTGACCAGAGGCCCTTCCGCTTGAGGTTAACCGCGATGACCTGCACAACTCTCGATAGGGGCCTGGGTGGCGACCGCGGTGGCTGCGGTGCGGGCTGGTATAGCGCCATCTTTGTTGCTGACACTACGAATAAGGAACACCACAACAAAACACCAAAAAAAACAACCTAGACCTGCCGATTAATCTAAGTACACACCTAGTGACTGTAATAATGCCAACGTGTATAACGCCGCCGGACCCCCGGGTTGCCGGCTGAATGGCTGTGTCATACTGTCTGGACGCATATACCTATTGTCTAATTGACTCGACACCTTGGATGGTGAATGTACGCTACAGGATGATGACACTGTGAACAATAAAGGTTTAAAAAAAAATAAAAAAAAAAATGAATGGAACCAGATCCTAAAATCTGCCTTGCTGTCATATAGTTGAGGTTTTTTGGGATCATGATTTCTTTACCTGTTGAGAATCCCAACGCCTTGTGCCCCGCAATGTGACCATGTATCACAGAGGAAGCTAGCTAGACTTCTCTTGATACTGTGCGGCCCTTTCAAAGTTTGGTAGAATAAGTATTAAGAGGGTAAAAACCATGCATGGAAAGCACATAATCCCAAAGTGAAATCAGATTTGATTTCCATGCAGGCAGAATAATGTTTAATTGTCAAATGAAAATGCTGCTTTCCAAATGTCTAATCTTAGCTAGTTAAAATCTTCTCCACTGTTAGGTGTTGGAGATTAGTAATGGGCTACTCACTGCTGGACTCAGCAGTCAATGATTTTAGTAAAATTACTTGTCTGTACATTACCATTTGTTCATGTCCTCCTTGGTTGCTGTTCAGTTAATACATATAAATTGGGATGTGTCTCAGGTAAAGTAAATGGCATGCGTTGTTCAAAAAGCACACTATGCAGTTAAAGCAATTGCAGTGCCTTTACTAATGTTCTTTTTGTTTACAGGAATATCCATTTATACTTGACGCTTTCCAAAGAGAAGCCATTTTGTGCATTGATAATAACCAGTCCGTCTTGGTTTCTGCTCATACATCAGCTGGGAAAACTGTGTGTGCCGAGTAAGTGACAGTTAATTTGTTTTTTAATGTCTTACTATTTATTTGCATTGAAATAATTAGAGAAATTCTAGCAGGCGTATGGTATAAGGAAAAAAGGGTTTTATAATGTTGTGATTGTAGGGGGGCTGAGCATAAAATATTACACCCCAGGTCCAGCGACTCCTGGAAATCCTCCATTTCTCCTCCCAGCTTCTCTGCCCACTTGCGCTTGTGTTTGTCTAGATCGTCCACTTTAGTTTGGACTAGTATCGCGTAGGCTGACCTAATGTTGTGATAGCCGCCCGTGGTTAAAATCTCCAGAAAATCATTTGTGTTATATCCTGCTGAGCCGCCACGTTTATCACCCAAGAAGCTTCTTAGTTGTAAATACTTAAAAAAATCTCCCCTGCTTAACTTGTATTTATTTGCCAATACCTCAAACTTTACCACTCCCGCATCCTCTCTTAGGTCCCCTACTTGGTTAACACCTTTTCTGTTCCATTCGGCCATTACTGTATCCGAGAACTTCTGAGGGGAACGACTTATTCTTATATAGTTTAAGATATCAGTTATATCGTCCAAGGCCCGTCTTCCTCATAAAAGTCTTCCATACATTTAAGGCCGCATTTAGTGTCTTAAATTGCTTCCTTCTAAGATAACCAAAATCAGTAAAACATAACAAGCAATTTTCTGTATCTTGTCCTAACAGGATTGCATATACATCTGTAGATTCGGAAGTTATTCTTTGAAGCATCCCCCCCTCCTCCGATTAGACCTTGCATATATTGAAGGGCAGTTGCCAAATAATATAGTCTAAAATCCGGGGCTCCCCACCCCCCTCTGACTCTCGGTAAGGTCATACATTTATACGCGCTGCGAGTTTTCCCGTTGGCCCATATAAACTTGTTGAGAGTACCTTCCAATATATTAAACCATTTGGCTTCGAAAATTAGCGGAATTGTTATAAATAAATAAAGAAATTTTGGCAATATACTCATTTTTAACACGTTGGTGCAGCCTACTAGAGAGAGATGTAATTTGTTAATCCTATTTAAATCTGTTTTTACTTTCTCAAGGAGAGGGGTTATATTATTCTCAACAAGGGTATCTAATTTTGCAGATACTACTATACCCAAGTATGTCGCCGAAGTAGTCACCCTAGAATCAGTGCAAGAAATGGCTTCATTCATAACTATCTGAGTCTTAGATCCTGATATTTTACCAAACTTGATGGCTTCCCTTTCGACCTCTATAATAGCTAAGTCTGGATTCGGGGTGAGTATCGCGACATCATCTGCATACGCCAGAATTTTAATTGACCGACCGTTTAAAACCATTGGTAAATCTCTCTATTTCTGTCCAATTTCCGTAAAAAGGGCTCCAAAAGTAACGCAAATAGTAAGGGGGATGAGGGGCAGCCTTGTCTCGTTCCCCTAGAAATTGCAATTGATTCTGAATATCCTCTATTAACCCTAATTTTAGCTTTTGGGCATTCATATAAGGCTCGAACAGCTGTTATAAAGCCTTTCCCAATACCACTCCATCTCAAAACTGCCCACAGGAAACCCCAGGCAACCCTGTCAAAGGCCTTCTCGGCATCCAACAGCAACGCTGCCGCAGGGTCGCCCAGGGACTCCGCGGCGTCAAACACCGTTATGAGTGTCCTGACGTGCTGAGTAGTTCCCTTGCCTGGTATGAAGCCATGCTGGGATGAACTTACCAGCTGCTCTATATTGCCTGCTAGCCTTGTTGCCAGCATTTTTGAGTAAAGCTTAATATCAGCATTCATAAGAGTAATGGGTCTATATGAGCCCGGGAGTAACGGAGGTTTACCTTTTTTGGGGATGACTATAATATCCGCCGCTCCCCAAGACTCGGGAGGAGAGCCCCCTTGTTGTGTTAGTAGCATGATGTTAAACATATCATCACTTAAGCTGTCTTGGAATACTTTATAAATTTCTACCGGAATTTGGTCTGGCCCTGCCTCTTTCCCCGAAGGGAGACTCTTGATTGCTTTCTTGAACTCATCTAGATGGAAAGGAGCATCGAGCCCCGCTTTATACTGTGCAGACAGAGAGGGAGCTAAGATGTCCCTTAGATAGCTATCCACCTCTTCCTCTGTTAGAGTACTCCTTTCCTCGCAGGTATATAATTTGGCATAAAACTCCCGAAATACTTCCCGGATAAGATCGGGGTCTGTAACTAAATCCCCCTGACTATCCTGAATTTCCTTGATATCAGCCATGGCAGTACGCTGCCTAGTTCTGACAGCCAAAATGTGCCCGATCTTCTCACTTAGTTCGTAAGAGTCTTGTTTATGCCCCAGATATTTTTCAGCTGCTTTCGCGCTGATGCCCTCAGTAGCTTCCCCTTTGAGGGCAGTTAAGCTGATAAAGAAAGGCTCGAGTGGGAGACCTTGCATTATAGCTCTAGCAAGATTTTCCTCTGCAGCAAGCAGTCCTTGTCTTATATCCTCCAGATGTCTTCGGTCTTTTTTTTGTTTAGCCAATACATAGCTCAGGGTTTCTCCCCTCACTCCCGCCTTAAAGCAATCCCATACCACCCCCAGGGGGGCAGTGCCTCTATTAATATCCCAAAAGAACATTATCCAAGATTTCATATGCTTCTGATATTCCCTATCGCTTAACAATGTACGCTCGAACGTCCACTGGGGCTTGTTAACTTTTATATTCGTAGTATTTAATACTAAGATAAGAGGACTATGGTCAGAAAGGATTCTGGGCTGTTTTTCTATTTCTGTATGAGAAATTATGGAACTAGACACTAAAAAGTAATCCAGTCTCTCTAAAATTTTATGCGGAGCCGAAAAATAGGTACTACTATCCACAGAGGGATGTAACTTAATCCATGGATCAACAAGGGAGTTGTGTTGGGCCATACTAGCCAGTGCTTTAAATATCTTCCTCTTCCTCCCTACATAACTCCCCCCGGGTTCTGTAAAGGAGCTCGTTTGATCGTGGATGTTAAAATCCCCACAGAGTACAATGGGTTCTGGCCACTGCGCTAATTCCAAATCCATAAACTGCCAGACATCTGGGTCGTCTTCAGTGGAGCCATATATTGTACCTACTGTAATTTTTACCCCTTTTATACTCAGTTCGACAATAACCCATCTCCCCCATTGATCCTCCTTTTTTCGGTGTATCACCACCTCGTGTTTCCTCCCTAGTATTGCAACCCCCCTAGTTCTATTCCCCTGTTTGCTAGCAGCTAAAACATCAAAATTAAGCTGTTTTAACAGATATATCTGTGATGCTTGGATATGGGTTTCCTGAAGGCAAACTAAATCCAATTTCAAAGTTCTTAACAACCATGCTACTTTCGCTCTCTTCCCGGGATAATTCAAACCACACACATTGATTCAGGCAATCTTACAAGGCATTACAGTAGATAATTGGAGTTCTTACATCTGATCAGCCAAATATTAAGCATAAGCGTAAGCATGAGCATAAGCATCAAAAAAGAAATAGCAAATCTATGCATTAAAATGTGCATTATCAAACCAAGAAAAACACAAAATTTTATCCCTATTGGACCCCCTAGTGACCCCCCCCACCCAAACCCTCTCCCCACCCTTCCCTTGATCCCCACCCCCACCCTCCCCTACACAGGCAAATAGGTCAGTCAGACCTATATGTAGCCGGTTTCGGGCTACTAGAGTCGCACCCCTCTCCCACCTTCATCTCAAACACTATTTCAATCGACTAGCGCCCCCCATGTACGACCACAAAAACTTCTGTCCCCCAGAATAGCAGTAGGAAACCTTCCCTCCCTGCGCATCTTATTTTTTCACATCATCTAGATACTGCTGAGCTTTAATCTCAGAAAAGAACATCTTAACTCTTCCCTGAGTGATTACTTTCAATTTCGCAGGGAACATTAAGTAAGCCTCTGAGCCTAACTCCTGAAATTTTGAGATCAGCTGTCTCATCCTCCATCTCCGTTCAACGGTAACATGGCAGAAATCCGGTCTTGCAAAAAAAGAGGTACCTTCAAATGATCTCTTATTTGTAGGTCTAGCTTTCTCAATGATTTCCTGTCTAATAAGATAGTTGCCAAAATAGACTAAAATCGCTCGCGGGAAGGAGGCCTTCCTACCCCCATCTGCCTCGGAGCCCTTTTTAAGTGTAAAAGGAAACCTGTGCACTCTCTGAATCTCCCTGTCCCACTGCCACTGAGACTCTGGGAAAGCCCCTCTTAGTAGATTAACAACAAAGCGCTTTATATCCTGTCCTTCAATCCCCTCCGCCACACCCAAAATTCGAACATTGTTCCGCCTTTGGCGGTTTTCCAAATCCTCCAGCTTCCATTGCAAGTCATCTGTGACTTTTACTTGCTCCATTCTGGAAGTCTGCCAATTTCCAAAATCGTCTTCTAGCTTACTCGTACGCTCCTCCACCTCCGCCACTCTGCCAACCAAATCTTCATAGAGCTTATTAGTTTTTCTCAATGAGACTTGTATTTTTTTTGCATCTTGCCTTGCTTTCCGATTTGCAACCCTAGCTTCTGCCTGCATCTGCTTAAGCGTATTGAGCAGGACGCTGGAGGATATGTTCTGACTCGGTGAACCGGCAGGTTCCTCCTCCTGATATGTTTGGGACGTTCCTAGGTAATCCCATGCTAATCCTCTCTCAGTGCTTCCCAATAGTCCAGCCTGTTGGCTGCTTGGCTTTAGTTTAGCCTGCCTTTTCCTTAAAGTTGAATCATTTCCTGTACATAAGTCGTTGTCGTCGCTGCCTGACGAGCTAGAATCCGACAGCTCATCCTCCCCTGATCTCACCACCTCCTCTTCTCCCTCTGTACTCTCCTCTATGCTCGCCTCACTATGCTGCAAAGAGAGGGAGTCCGAGTCTTCATTAAGAGAAAAGAATTTCTCCCCATCTGCTTCACCAATACTGCTCTTCTCCATTATCTCCGGCTCCTTGTACCCAAGCCGTCCTGTCTCCTTTGCTGGGTTGATATATTTTTCAACTGCAGCTGTGGGCCAGAATCCCTTAGTCTTTTGTAATGTTTCAGGGGCCTTAGGAGCTCCTAGCTCTGCCTCAAGCAACAGGATTACCTCCATCATCTCTGCATTTGCACTCTGCTTCACAGGTAAGCTAGTTTTACTTGCCTGGGGCTCCTCAGTGTGCTCAATACTCTCGGAGGTCAGTAGCAAAACCGATTGAGGTGATGGCTGCTTCGGGATTTCAACGTTGTTGCTAGACTGCAGGTACAGCTGTTGCTGAGCAACGCGGGCGTCTGTGTTTGACGTGCTTCCCGCGTCCTCGAGGACGCTGAGACTGAGACTGACGCTGTTTTCCTCTCTGCCGGTTTCGCTTCGGATTGCTGTGGGTTGTGCGGAGAAGACTTCTGATAAGGTAGGTTGCCTGAGGGGGGTCACTCTGCTTTTTTCCTCACACCTTCCTGATCCCGTCTTCTTCTCGACACCATCCTCCTGCTGTGCTGGTCTTGGGTTCAGTGCTTCGGTGGCTCCATCTGCCCGATTGAATGAACCCGCGATTACGACAGATTTTTCTCCCCTCCGTGCCTCAGTCTTCTTAGGCCGTTGTATAGTCGTCTTCCGAATTGCTCCTAGATCCCTTGCAATCAACGGCGTCTCCTTGTTTAGATCACCCGAGGGAGTTTTTTCAGTCTGTCGATTCTCCTTATGTTTCTCCTTCGCTTTATCCATTTTAGTGGGGCGCGGAGGCATCTTGTATCGCCTTGTGCAACGCAGTGTCAGGATACTCAGCGTGTTCTCCCAGGTTCTCCAAGCACTCTCCAGAGCTTCCTTCAGCCAAATCAGCTCAGGTAGTTTCGGCACTCTAGATGGATATTGAGTCAACGCCAATAGGTTTGTATACCAGAAACTGATCAAAGCCATTAGGGGGGAGATGTTACAGACACCAGTGCATCTCAGGGCGCTAGGTTACTACCATTGGGAGAGGTATGAACAGCGACTACTCAGCCCAGCCAGTCCGCGCCCATCTTGCCTCCATGTGGATCTGAATTGCTAAATGTGGGGGTACAACTGGGATAAGCTGCCCTCGATGCAGCGCATTAGATGCAGATTTACTTCACATGTTGGCCACTTGCCCACAACTATATACTTTAATCAGCGACATAGAGGTTTTTCTTGATAAGACTTTAGGGCTACAGATCTCCTTATCACCCTCGTGTATTTTGCTAGGGATAGACCATGATGGAAGCAGTAATGTAGAGAGGGAATTTGTTTTTGTGGCGATGGCGGTGTATAGACTAATCCTAGCCAGGGCTTGGCTAGATAAATCCCCTCCGTCTATGCAAGTATGGTTAGCAAACTTAATTTCCACATTTAATTTGGAAAAGCCAATTTATGCAAGAAAAGGTAGAGTGGGGAGAGCTCTAGGCATAAGAATTTGGGGGCCACTAGCGCGGTGGAGGGACGGGATAGGGTAAATTGGTAATTTGGGAATATCTGATCTAGGGATTGGCCAGAGCTATACTGTTTTGTTTATATGATATCTGTTTTTTTCTTCTCTCATTTTATCTCGTTTTTTGATATCATCCAAAGGATCATGTTGTGAAAATGAATACATGAATGTATTAAATGTGCATCGTTGGAAGTACAAAATAAAAATAATTAAATAAAAAAAAAAGAAATAATTAGAGAAGTTGGAATGCTATGTTTTGGAGTGTTTTGTGACTTAACATTCTAGTTCACTGAAAATGTGAGATTATTTTACAGGTGTTTGAGCACATGCTTGTTTGCAGATCACTATGTAAAATTAATTGCTAGTCAGTCGGGTATCAACAGGAAATAGATGATTTGCAGTTATGGCCACAATCTCAACCAGGTGCTTTCCTCTGACTTTTGAAAAGCAGTCCAGACTTGCTTGTCTATTTTGTTTTTTTGTTGTTTCCTGCACGTAGCACTCAAAGTATATTATGCTCTGGGTTTTAGTATTGTGAAACTGCATGAAAAAAGATAGAACCTTCCCTGTTTGTATTTACTAAGTGTCAAGTGCTCATGCTGTGAAGTTCAAGGCTGCTTTAAGAATGTGTGGCAGTATATAGTATAATAAAATTTAGTTAGGTCAGTATTTGTCGCTATCTTGGGTATTATACTTATGTCTATTAGTGTACTCAATTAAGATGTGTGTGTGTTAATTCTGTGACCTCATGTCTGAATCGGTCATATTTGTCCCATGTTGCCAATTTGTCACTTGGCTTTACTTTTCATTATAGGCTGCAAATGAGTGAGGCACTGATCCTTCCACTTGCTCCGTTATGGGGTTCAGTGGATGAAAAGCATGTTTGGATGCAAAATATCAATGTTTTTTAGTGTTTAGTTTGTACTTAAACACCTCAATTGATCCACTGCTTGACCGATGGAAGCAAATGGGAAAGCTGCGATAAAAATATTTGCATTGGATTAAACATAGATCATCCGTGCTGTGCAGACATACCTAGTAACAGCCTGTTGTACTGCACTCTTATAAATCCAGTAATTTTTAGGTCTCGCGCCTAGTGTTGCAGTGCATAGCACAAGACCTCTTGTAGGGGGTTTCAAAACGGACCTAGGAATCTCACACGCTCGTGCGTGTGCTTTTCCTTTTGGCCCATGCTATTGGCCTTTGCGTGTGTCTCTTTCTAAAAGACAGCACGCAATTGGCCAAAGGCGGGTGCATTACTCCGCTCATGGTCTATTACGCGCACCGCTGCCATGTGGTTTCAATTATAGTACCCAGACACGGGCGCGATAATTGAAACCACATGGCTCGCAGTGGCGCGTGCGCACCACTCGCGGGCTCACTGCCTGCTCACCCTCTCGCAATTAATTTTTGTTTTAAATGCACCAGGAATGCAAAGGTTTAAATTAAAAGCGCTGCTTGATATTCCATAAGAACTTGGTGAAGGAAAGTAAGTGTATGTGTGGTTCCTGTACGACAACGAAGAGCAGCAGGACAGAAGAGTGTAAAAAGCGTTTGCTTCAGTTAACTGACCATTTTGTTTGGTATTAGATGTTTTATGCCAGACATAACTATTGTTAACCAATTACATGTTCACTACTCCCACTCTGATGCATACATGATACCGGTGTTTAGTTTAAAGTCAGAACATGCAGCATAAAATCCTGCATAAACTACTGGCGCGTTATGCGATCTCGGTCGCATCACACTACATATTGTTGCAGTTAATCGATAACCGGAAGTCGGGGAATCCTACGAAATAACAGCGTTCCCTGGCTCTGCCTTTAGTGTAATGCTGAAACCTCAGACTATCAATATTACAAACCGCTCTGGATGGGCAGCCGGGGCAGCGTTTGCTGTAAGTCAGTGAAGACTTGGGTCTGTCCTCTGTCTTGTGGCACACTTCCTCAGGATTCCTTCTGGAAAATACATCAAAGAACAGTGTATTCCAACCTTTTGCCTAAGAAGTTGCAGCCAGGAGGGTGGTTTATCTCTATGCACCACGGGCTTATCCGTACGGTGTTTTGAGGAACTCGTAACCATTAGGGCGCGACCTTAGCATCACTTCCTGTTGCTGAAGCAGTAGCACTGACTCAGCAGCATGGATTGGAGAGAGGCTAAGGAGTCAGTTTGAGGGAGCACTGGAAGGCACCCAAGCCTGTCAGAATTGTGAACAATACCTCCACTTTCCGTGGACCTGCACTCTTCATCAATATATGTCACAACCTCTGCAAGGTTAAGGCACTTGCCTAACACACTCAGCAACAAACAGTGCCAAGAGCCAGACTTGGCCATTGGGATGAAATAAGGTGCCTGCAGCAGTGCTAAACCTTCAGGCAGGACTGAACATCATCCCAACTAAGACAGTAGACTACCATATTCCTTCTTGCTGGCCACACCAAAAAAAAAAAATAATAAATCGGCAAAGTCAGCAGGCTTCACCTATGACACCAGGCCACAGTTCTATTAGTCTTACCATGATTGTTTTGGTTTTTATGTTGTTTAGAGTAAAAAACATCTCCTACATCCCAGAATGGAACTCCCCAGAGGCAGCGGAATGTTTGCTGAAGAGAAGGCGGCATAACTTTGTCTCTCACGCCGGCACATTATAAGGATGTTGTTGCCACGCCACCCGTAAGACTTAGGGGTTCCGCGTCGCACCTGTTTGGCGGAATCCCCCCTAATGGCAGAATTGTCCCAGAGCATTACTGAGTGCTGGGTTGGCAGATCAGTGGTGGCGCCTGGGAGCAGGGAGGCTAAGAAGGATGGTATACAGAAGGACTCATCTTATTGAGGAAATCCTCTTTCTTCATTGTATTCATCGCCAACTAAATTCTGTTCAGATCTTTGCTTCCTTTATCCACAGCAGTATTTCACAGCTGGGCATCTCTCTTGAAATATTTATGCCGGGCTGTCTAAGAGTAGTTTTGGGGCTTTGCTTTTCAGCACTTGCGGCATTCATCACCTTCAATCAGGAGCTACCAACCTGACAGACCCTCAACAGATTGCCCAGGAGTCTGCTCAATATTGTGACTCCTTGTGCGCAGTCAGGGATTCCCCCTCCTCCCGCATAATGTGCTAACCCCATTATATAGGAGATACTAATGCCACAGCTCTCGGCTGCTGACAGCCACCGACCCGACAAACCCTTGACAGCGAGGGAGATAGTGTGAGAAAGTGCCATCTTTCTTGCATGGTATGCCCCCACTTTTTGCTGAATTGCTGAATGTACTTTGACTGAGTGTGCCCTGGACTCCTGCCAATCAGGTGCCCAGGCCCTATGTTCCTTCCCTAAAACACAAAACACATATTGGCAAACCCTGGCCACATGTCAGCCCCTGGTAAATGGTATCCTAGGTACCCAGGGCCTTGTGACCAGGGAAGGCCTCTAAGGGCTGCAGCACTCATTGTGCCACCCTTAGAGGCCCTTTACCCTTACACACACACACACTGCCCTTGCAGGCTGAGTGTCTGGGTACAAGACAAAACAAAGAGTCGACATGGCACACATCCCTGTGTGCCATGCCCACCACCTACACTGCCATGGCATACATCAGGCACCCCCTCTATCTAGGTGCCCTATGCCAATGGTGTGGGCGCAGGAGCCCTGTGCCCCTACAGTACCCAGGTCCATTCCTGGACACTAAGTGCAGTGCTGCCATTTAAGATTAAAAGGTGTTGGGAGCTTGTCAAACACGAACTCCAAAGCGCCATAATGGCAACACTGAAGACTGAGACGTTTGGTATCAAACTTCTCAGCACATTAAACCCACACTGATACCAGTGTGGGATTAAATGTACCAAGCACCCCAGAGGGCATCTTAGAGATGCCCCCTAAAACCTAACCTAAAATCCACGTCTGTTCTGAGGTTGCCTAGGCTGCCACACAGCAGACATGTTGCTGGACCCCTGGGTAGGAGAGCCCCTGCTCTCCTGGGTCTGCAACAATGCACATCCTGGGCGAGGTGCTAAATCTCCTCCCCCAGGATGGGCAGGGGGAAACTTCAAAGGCATCTGTGCGCTTCCACAGGCCACTGCAACCCCCCACTCTGGCGGGAAGCTTGGCCGGAAACCCCAAATAAGGACGGAATGTGCCAGCCTGCCAACCCCACACCTCAGGTGGGGGAGGCGAGGTGAAGCACATCTCCGGGCTCTCGCCATCTTGAAGATGGGAAGCCCTGCCCAATCAGGACTAGGCTACTGCCCCCCTCCCACAGGAGAGAGGCAGGATAGGGGGTGTACCCACCCCAGGACAGGGACCCATTGGTACCTGCCCTTCACCTACCTGTAACGCCCCTACATCTAGTATTTAGGGGCACCCTGAACCTTCCTTCCCCAGATTCCGAAAGCCGAAGAGGAGCTAGAAGAAAGAAGACCTGCCCTGCAGCTGCTAAGAAGAGGAAGACACCAACTGCTTTGGCCCCAGCCCTACCGGCCTGTCGACCCTCGAACCTGCTCCTGCTCCAACCCGGCATCTCTTGTGACCAGCAACCTCACAAACCCTGGAGGACCTGGCTACCTTTTGACTCTAAGCCCCCTGGGACTCCCATGAGTAGAGGCTCTACTCAAAATCTACTTCTGATCCCTGGCAGCAGCCCGGAACCGCGAACCCAGCACACAAGCCGGGCCTGTGCCAGAGTGAACAAAGACCACGAGGACGACTCCACGGCGACTGTGACCCCGAGTTCTGCACCCAAGGACCTCATTCAACACTCCTGAGAACCAGGTGCCTCTCCCCCCCCCCCCCCCCCCCCAACCGCGATCAACAGAGGGTAAGATTTCCCAACACCAAAAGGCACCCGGCGCCCCGCGGCTCCCTGTGCCCAATCCCGGGGTACCTACCTATCCTCCAACTACCCAGTTTACCTCTCGAAGTTGTGGTGGCACCTGAAGAATCTCTGTCCCCGAGCTTGCAGTCTTTTTATAAACCAGAGATCTCCCATTGAAATCAATTGAGCGCCCAAAGGCTCAAAAGCACCCTGCACCCAGCCGCCCGAGTGGCCCTGGCAGGGCAACCTCTACACCAATCTACTTCCCCACTTGCCCTGAGTAAGTGACCAGGAGCCCAGCTCCCACAGCTGCGTGGCCTGCTAGTCTGCAGCCACCAACCAAGGCCCCCCTACCTCTCATAGGATAACATTGGGCCTAACTCTCTCTGGTCCCGGCTACCCTTGTGCCGCTGAGGGTGAACCAACTGTACCTACCTGACCCTGGGAGACCCCTGAGTCTATGCCCAGAACCTTAACTCTGCCAGTCGAGTACTTACCTTTAAACCGATAACTCAATTTTCTCCATAGGGTAACATTGACTGGCTTTTCCTGAAATTTCTTCCAAGTGTGGACTTTTCAAAACTTAAAATATTCACCAAAAATCAGCTGAATAACAAACGTAAATACTCACCTGCTCTTAGGTGAGCTCCCAGTGCTGGGTCTTGGTGCCCAGCACGGACTCTGAAAAATACTTACAACTGTACTTACCAGTAACCCAATTTTCTCCCATAGGTAATCATTGACTGTTTTTCTGTGAAATTTCTTGTGTCAATTTCTGCAATCTTTAAATATTCTTTAAAAATCGTATAATATCTGAAAACGTAATTACTTACCTGTTTTAGATAAAGGTCCCAGTACTGAGTCTAGGCACCCAGTACTGGATTACAAAAATAACGAGAACATACTATACCTGCAACTTGAATTTTCTGCCGTGGGGAATCATTGACTGTAACTATAACTCACGCGACCGCAATCCTCTGCTGATGACATATGTGTCTTTATGAAAACATTTTTTTTTTTATATATGTATAGCTAAAATTTAATGGAAGAAGACATGGGCAAATAAGTGTCTAAATACAGTATTGGCATCAGCAGAGGATTGCGGTCGCGTGAGTTATAGTTGCCTGCACTAACTATAACGGGGGAATTTCATTGGTTTTTTATGAGTAAAATCTCCAGCTAACTATAGCATGTGTGAAACCTATGGTTTTTTCACTGAATTTGCAAGGTTTTTTAAATGCTAATTCCTAACTATAACGTGTGTGAAACCTATGGTTTTTTCAGTGATATATAGCATCTCATCCTGAGAAAGTATGTTTTAATACCCATTGTTGGTTCTAAAATAAAACGAGCATATATATATATATATTTTTATATATAAACCATTGGCCTAGTGTTCAGTTACTGAGTGTGTGGAACCATTTGCTGGCTGAGTGTGTGCAACAAATGCTTTACACTGTCCTCTGATACTGCCCTACTGCTCGACCAAGCTACCACTTTAGAGAGTAAGGTTATATCTAACTTTAGCATCTGCCAAACCTCTGGGTACTTTGGACTCAGTACACCCTGTACCTATTTGGGAACAGTATATACAGAGCCACTTTCACACAGATAGCGGAGGCCTTGCTTATCTCTTCCATGGAAAAACGCCGGGTCCCAACGAAATCCCTTTTATTTATGCGTTTGAAAACCTGCAAGCTGTGCGAAAACAAGCACTTTGTACTTGTAGTCCTTGCTTATAAGAAGCAAGGCTGGCAGTCTGTTTTACTGCCAGTTTTGCTTTTCGTAAGCAAGGACTATGCGTACAAAGTGCGTGTTTATGCACCGGTTGCAGATTTTCAAAACAAATTAATAAAAGACATTGTCATTTACAATGCCAATAGCTCCAACTCTCGCAAATGCGAGACCTATTGCATTGCAAATGCTTGTTCTATGCTGCATCTTACATTTAAATTACAGTACGAATTGCTGTTTAGCAGATTATGCCTTTTCAACAGTGCCAACTAATGCTACGTTTTTGCAAAATGAAAGGAGTTTATTTTCAAGCAGTGCTTACTTTTCTTTCTAATTTGATCAATCTGATTCTTAATCTCCTATTTCCCCCTCCCCCAATGCAAGCTTTTGTTTCTAATTTAATGTAAAGAACCCTGCACCTATGGCTCCATCTTTAACTGCAAAACACCATCCCCTTTCAGTGCTTGGCAAAGAGTCCAAGGTCCAAAGATATGGAGCAGTTTCAGCCTGCACAGGAAAACTGATTACTTGCTGTTCAAGACACTCCTGAAAACAAATGAAATTTTAAACAGGCTTTCAGCTAAGCCCATCATATATTTGAGGGCTGTCAAAAAATGTGTGATATTGGTTCCTCCTACACTTAGTTTTACTGGATTTTGAACTTCAAGTCTTGATTTTCTCCCTCTCTTTAGCACTTTGAAGTAAAATGAATGTGTGGCACTGTGTCAAACTCCTAAATAAATGTTAATATCATCTTTTACCTTTTAAATTTGCACTGTTGAAATTAATCATCTTAACACATTTTTGTAACAAACCATGAATATAAAGTGGATCCTTTTTACCTGAATATATATTTTATTGCATGACCACTTTTTGCCATGTAATTTCTGAAGGCACCTTGCAGTCTTGCCTTTTTTTAATAAAACAAACTGCACCAGCTCTAAAATGCTAATCATCTCCTGATGCCACCAACCCCATTGCTCTTCAAGTTCTAAAGTAGTCATAAATTGTATTCTCTTTGTTGGGATGAGTTTCATATTGACAGCTCGTACAGAAACAATGCGTCTTCTCTATCCACCTCTGCCGGTTTGATTGAGACCTCTACTGTGGTGACAGTGGAAGTACATTTCTTTCTGTAACTCTTGCTAGATTATGGTGTAGGCAAATGCCCTGTAATGACCCCCTTCTGAATACTGCTACTGCCTCATGTGAAATTGAGAACTCTGTAGACCTTCTGCTTAATGAAAGTGTTAGTTACCTTTGACAGCAACAGCTACCTGCAGAATAAAAGTATAATTAGGAGCCATTTTAGTGGTATTGGAAATATCTAGCACAACATTGCTCTGGCATGCTCTCATTCTGGAATGTTTTAAGATTATTTTTTTTATGCCGTTTTAAATAAGACTTTTCTGGTTCTTCTGATGCTCGTTTTGTTGACCGTGTTCACCACTTTGTAATGGCTGAGGAATAAATTGGTTATTTAAGTTTTATTTTTGATTTTTAATAATGTACTCTGCAATTGGGTGTATATTTGGCTGGTTTGAGGGATATGCAGTAGATTATTCAAATTTAAAGAATGAAATGACTTGGCGATAAATTGAGCACACCCAGCTGTCCTTGCCAACACATGCATGTGAAGCCTTAGTAATAGTGGTCCTCCAAGCTTTCCTTTGCTTGCCTGGTGGCCTGCATTGAGTCCCATTTTTGACATATCGCTAGAGACATTACAGAAGAACTTAGGAATAGGCATTGTCTTAGGTAGTCAAAAACGGAAAGAAATAGATGGGTCTTAGAGCTCCAAAGGGTAGCATTTCAGTCTTAAGGCTGAAAGCAGGTAGGGTGTTCTTCTGTGGCAGCAGATCCAAGCACATACAGATCTCTGGAGTATTCTTCTTCTGGTTGGGTGGATAAGTTAGTAGATTCCAGGTAGTTCGCCTTCTGCGCCTGCTAGTATTGTGAGGATAAAACTTCAACAAGGTAGTATTCACAGTGTGTGTTTGTGTGTGGTGACTATGTATCACCTTGTGTTTTGCAGTTCACTCTCTATGTGCAACTGTTATGCCCAGATGTGGGGTTTATACTCACTGTGCCATGTTACTCTAGCTGCACCATACTTGGGAGGTCCAGAGAGGGGGGGGGGGGGACTGATCTGGGGTTGCTTGTGCTCTCTACTGGACAAGACCACGCCTGACAATTCACATAGAACTGCTCCCATGAAGAGCAGCTGGAGTACTAATTTGCATTAGGCCGCCGTCTGCAAAAGCGGAGTGGAGTGCGAAACACGATGGATTAGAATGCTTCTATACACCATGGAATGGAATGCTTTCCTAAGCAACTACCAGTGGCTGAGATTTATGCAAGTATTCCAACCGTCACTTCAGTTTTCACAACTAAGTTTTATGCACAAGCAATGGACATTTTGCTCTCTTTGTGAGCAAGTGTAGAGCTCTCAAGGCAGGTGTTATGTGGTCTCCTTTTCATGGACTAGCTGGATATGAGCAGCAGAGTATTGAACCATTTCCCTTCTGTTTCCAAGGTTGGCTGCAGAGCAGTTTTGTAATTTAGTTGCATAAGGGTTCAATTAGGCAAGGCGGTTTGTGGTGGAATGAGGCTCTTGATAGTAGCTTCAGTGTAGGGCATGAAGTAGAGCTTGAAGTCACTCAGCATATCCAAACTGAGTGCACTTCCTCTAGCTACGGAGTGGTGTCTATTGGGTTGGGACATAAATTTAGATAATGTTATATCTGAGTTGTTTGGAAACTGAATGCATGTCTGCATGATTTCCCTTTACTTGTAGTCCACCCAATCACATGTATCTGACTTGACAGGCTTTGTGTTTAGATGTTATTCAGATGTCTTTTTCTATCAACGGCCTGTAGTCCCCAGTTAACGACCGGTTGTACATCCCTATCTAGGTTCCCAGGTCCATGGTTGATGTGCTGCTTCTGTCTAGGTTTTTTCCTTTGGATTCTAGGATTGGTCTTGTTTGTTCCATTACAGAACAGGACTGCAAGTCCCAGAATTAAAATAAAAAACCTGACTGGAGTAGCACATCATCTGTGGACATGGGAAACTTGTTAAATGATAAAGCAGGGATAGAAAAAACTCCTAATGAGCAAGTTTAATTTATGCATTTGGTGCATTTATTTCTACAGAATATATCAATCAATTCAACAGTATAGTATATTACTTATACAAGGTGCTCCTAACAGGTGATGGTGCAGTGAAAGTGCTATATGGTGAATAAAACGTCATGGGCTGCTCTTCCACCATAGGGACCACTTTATCATTTAACAATTGTCCAGCCCAGATCCCTGGGATAATGGTTGGCCCTTTTATTTTGGTAATATGACCTGAGAGACGTGGCAGCTGTGGTGGTTTTTATATCCTTGATAATCATGTTTATCCATTGACTGTACTAAGCCACTTGTGGCAGTTTCATGTGTCTTAACGCTGCCTTACCATGTGAAGCAGTAGAACTAAAACTGTAGCAGGGAAGCAGTTTTTTTCTCATCAGCAGTTTCTTCATTAAAGCATGGGAGGTGGCAGTGAGGTTTGATTCTGTGCTTGTAACAAGCATTGACAAAGTCAAGAGGTGTTGCCTATGCTTTTTAGGTCGAGCCTACACAGCGCATGCACGGTCTGCAAGACCTGTTGTATTCAGTCTACGGGCTTTCAACACGCTCAGCGCTTGCCTTTTGAAATTCCTTTGCCTTGGTTGGGTAATAGTCTACATCTGTCATAACGTGTATTTGTAAAGCGCACGTTCACCCGGAGGTATCTTGGCGCTGAATAACAGATGTTTGTTACCCAACTCAATGGTACAAATTTTTTTTTTGATAAACACATTTTTATTCATTTTACAGAAGGAATACACCAGCCAAATCACACCATATTTCAATGATCGAGAATTAAAGTCACAGAATCCCACCACCCAGCATACAGACATTAACGAAGCAAAGATGCGATGGAACCAATCAAGCCCCTCGTGATTAGACCTCTCCCCCAACCACTTCCCCCAAATTCTACGGTATCTCTTCGGGCAACCACGTGCTGCATACATAACTTTCTCCTGTGTGGCTCACCAGTCCACCCCACTCCGCCAACGCCCCACGGTAGGGGGATCAGGACACTTCCATGAGGCTGCACTGTCCCTTTTCGCTACCACCATGGCCGTATTGAAAAAGTTTTTCATTTCGCGACCCATCCAACCCATCAGTGATGCCCAGGATCGTGTGCTTAGGGTCATGTGGAACCCCCCACCCCAGAACCTCAGAGAACTCAACCTCAATGCCCCTCCAGAATCCCGCCAGGAGGGGATAGGCCCACACCATGTTTAGGAAGTCAGCGGGATCATGGCCACACCTGGTACAGGCTGAGGACGGACTAAGCCCCGCACGATGAAGACGTACAGGGGTGAGTTATGCGGCGTGTAGATAGTAGAGTTGCACTAAGGGCAGCCTAGCAGAGGCGGTGACCGTTCTAGGGGCCATGAGGGCATCTCGCCAGTCCTCCTCTTCCAGGGGGCCCACCCAGTCCTCCCATTGTGGCCGCAGTCGGTCCAAGGAAGTCGGGTGTTGTTAATCAGTGTGCAGTAAATACGGGAAATGCCACCCTTCCCCCAGGTCCCCGAACACAATCTGCTTTAGGTGGGCGATGGTCAGGCAATCGTGTGCCTGTCGCTAGGTGTGAGTGGACGGCATGCCACAGCTGGAGGTAGCGAAAGAATTACGAGTGATGCAGCGAGTACCTGGCTTTGAGATCTTCAAAGGAGCGCATATGGTCCCCCACCCAAACGTTCCCAAGCTTTGTGATGCCTATGAGGTCCCAGGCCTTGAGGCCCCGAAGCCCGGACACCTCCCTGAGCCAGGTCCCGCGCCAGAGGGGCGTTACAGCGGGTCAGTGTGTGTGTCCAGTTGGTATGCCGGAGTGCAGCCCACCAGGCCAGTAACATGGAACGCGTCACCTCCGGAAGACTGGATGGAATCGGGGTCCTGTAGAGAAAGGAATGTATTCTGTCGAGGCCCAGCTCAAGTCTGTAGGCCGGGTCGGACCACCCCCCATTAAACCAGTGGTGTATGGAGAGGAGTCGCGTGGCCAAATAGTAGAGATAGAGGTGAGTCATCCCCAAACCCCCGTCAAACGAGGGGATCCTGCAGGTACTGAGCGCTAACTGGACCTACCTTTTCCCCCATAGGAACTTGCTGGTTAAACCATCAAGTGCACGGAACCAGGCCCTAGGAAAACACATAGGGGTATTCTGAAGCCTATAAAGGAAGCGGGGGAGCACCATCATTTTGAAAAGAGCCACCCTCCCCATGGGATTGAGGGGCAACGACTGCCACCGCTGGAGATCCGCCTTGGCTCACTTCACCAGAGGAGTGACATTGAGGGCCCAGCTGAGTTCGGGCAGCAGGGTCACCCAGATCCCCAAATATTTGAATGATTGACGGCATAGAGGTATGTCGGACTGCCAGTCAAAGCATTCCCGAGATAGGTGCAAGGGAACCAGGACCGATTTATTGGGATTCAAACATCGGTCGGAGGCCTGCTCGAAGGACTGCAAGATACGAAAACAATGGGGACCTGACCGGGCAGTTTCTGCCAAGTAGATTAGAACGTCATCCGCGTAAAGGGCGATTCTATCCGGCTCAACGCTGGGCCATTCCCATCCCTGCATCCGGTCGCAAGAACGCATCAAGGACGCCAAAGGCTCCATCACTAAAGCAACAAGCATTTGCAATGCAATAGGTCTCGCATTTATAAGAGTTTGAGCTATTGGCATTGTAAAATTACAATGCCTTTTATTTATGTTTTGGTTTTAAAACAAATAAAAGGCATTGTCATTTACAATGTCAGTAGCATAAACTCGCATAAAAGCGGTGTGTGGAGTGCAGCGGTGTGTGGAGTGGTTTGTAAAGTACAAGAAAAGCGGACATCAAAGGAAGGGTGGGAGGGAATGAGCATATGGGTTGTGAGTTATAACGAAAGTTAATTGTTGTAAGAGGGGATGCAGGAAGTGAGGCCGAGCGTGCGCTGGTGAAAGCAGTCTGCTGCTTTCAAGTCCGATGCCAGCTTCGCGCTTGAATGCCTCACATGCACTGAACCGCATTCCTAAGGTCTTGTGCCCCTTACTAAATCTCTCTGAATGCGTGAGGCGGCGCACGTGCAGGAAGTAGCTGGTGGCAAATGGAATGCGCGTGGTTGTGCGTGTAACCGCCACCCAATCTGCCTGGTTTGGGAGCATTTTCTGAAGCCCCTACATAAGTCGCGCTGAGCGATCGCTTACGCGATAGCCAGGCTAGACCTAAAAAAGGGAGTCACGGATGTGGCAACCACTTTGTGCCACACCATTGCAGCAGTAAACTGCACGCGCGGGCCCTGCTGCGGCAGACGCCTGATAGAGGTATGAAAGGCTACTTTGGTAAGTGGCGGAAGCAGCACTGTGAGCGCTGCGAGTAGCATTTAATTTACTGACCCTGGGTGTATGGGATACCACTATAAAAGGGACTGACCAGTAAATAAATATGTCAAACTGGTGTAGACCAATCTTACCAAGTTTATCATAGAGAGCACAAGCACTTTAGCACTGATCAGCAGTGCTAAAGTGCCCAGAGTCCTAAAACCAACACCAACAGGTCTAAAAAAATACAGGAGGAAGGTAAAAGGTTCTGTGATGACCCTGCGAAAAGGGACAAGTCAAACACTAAGTGAATATGGCAATACTTCGAGATCTGATACAGTACCCATGAGCTTTGTTTCTTGGCCACGATAAATCGTGTGTGCACAGGTATTCAGAGAGGGGGGCGTTCCATGCGACCAGCATGCCCAGTTCTAACCTGTAGCAAATCATGTGTCAAGCACCCTGTTTATATGTGCAAAAGATATCGACTCCTTGTGTAAGATGTCAATGCAATGTATCCATGCATTACTTACGCTGTTTGGTCAGTGAGACAGAGCTTTGAAATGTGGCCGTGCAATGTGGAAGCAGACATACATTCATCCCGCTTCTGGAAGAATGGCATTTTCAGCGTATTTACCGTTTGGTTTTTCAATCAGTACTTTCATTAGGGTTGAATGTTTGGCATCAATTGTGCTGCAGTGTTTGCTGCATTTCCATAATAGCATCCGGAGACATCACTGATGACTGCATCCAGGGGTACCAATGTTCTGTGCGCAGAGACATATTATCAAGCCCTTTATCGCCGCTTTAGCGGCAGTTTTCTGCCGCTAAAGCGGCGATAATTTTAATGCTGTGCTTGATCATATGCCCGTTCGTATTATAGCCATTAAGGGGATACACATGAGGCCCTTAATAATGGGACCGAGGGACTGACACTGGGGCATCGGCACTGGCATGGGGCCCTTTCTTGGAAATATGATAAGGACAGAGAAGAACAGGCACCAACAATTATATTGGAGCACTGTCACTGAGGTGAGGATGGTAGAGCAGCGGTGATGGCTCAGGGGGACAGACTTGGGCACCCTGTGACTCTCGCATAAAGATGGGGATACAGAGACACCGAAGCATGCATACAGTGAGTTAATAAGCCTGGGCATGGTTGCCACAAAACACTGGACTGTATCAATGCTTCGGAGTTGGGAGAGAAAACGTTAGCCATCTAGTGGCAGATTTGTACAATGTGAAACCAGAAAGTCGCAGATAAATCCCAGCTTCCCAGTTTTACCACATTGTGTGATCCTAGGCAAATATATTATTTTCTTGAACCTCTTTTGTCTTCATTATCACATATGAGAGCACCTTCGAATATCTGAGTTAAGGATGCGTGCTGCACAATAACATCTCAAGTTTGATTTCATGACTAGAATGTCCCTCTATATATGATATGTATATGCGATATGTGGCCTATATTCTTGACAAATGCCATGTTTTAGTTCACTAATCGCATTGCCATTGTGTACAGGAATGTTTCTAGGTTAATCCTTAAAACCATCCCTTTTAAAAGCTGCCTCTTAACGCAGTGGTGTCATCTGATTATGGTGAAACGCTCCCGCATGTTAAAGAAATGCAATATTTTTCATTCTGAGGAGACTTCTCATATGTGCACATTATGTTTGGTGCATGATTGATAGATGTGCCAGCCGTTTTATGGCTCTGCTTCTATACGGGCTCTGAGAGCCACGTCTGACACCTACTTGGATATGGCCTGCTTCTCTCTGATAGTTTGCTGTCTGCCACTTCTAGCCGGCATGCTTTTCATGGACGTTAGCAGTGCCTCTCAGCTGGTGTGCGATACTTTTCAAAGCTGCGGCAATGGTCCGAGTACAGTGTTCATCATTTTAGAGGGTAACTTCAGCATTCCTCTGCAGCACTTCCGTGTATTTACTGGACAGAACTAACACTTAGCACAGAAACGGTACCATGTTATTGGAGTGTACTAATATCGGTAAATGGTGGCGGGGTGCACTAACCAGTCCAATGCCGGAGTCTGTTGTGAGTCTGTGCACACAGGTTTGAGCAGTGTGAGATCCCCTCAGCCTGTCATCCTCAGGTCTTGAGTACCATGAGTTGAATACCAATGAGCACCTGCCAGTGGTGCAGGGCACCTCTGGGGGTGAATGTCGCTTAGGCACGTCTCACTAGCTCTGCAGGGTTACACATTCCTGTCAGTGTGGTGCCAAAGGCTCTTCCATGGAGTGCTCCGTTTGACGTGAAGGACACTCACAGTCAGGTGTTGCTTTTAAGCCACTAATGTCCTGCTGCCCTAAGTATGTAAACTGTCTGAGCTACCAACACAAATCCAGACCGACACATTTTTACTGGGATGTTGAACACACTCGGGTTGGGTGAGAGAGAGTCAGGCTGCACAAGCACGACTGCAGAATGAGGAAATTGTCTTCCCTTTTATTCTTTGCAAACTTGTCAACTTCAGTTTTAGTTCCCACAAGAAAAATGTTACATATGTAAAGTGTGAAATTTAACATCGATGGATGTTTGCTGATTAAATGCATTCAAGCAAATTTGCGACGCGGCGGAGCGTGGCGCGCGCGCGCTTGGCGGGGGAGCGCATTACAGACGGGGGAGCGGACCCTTTGAAGTACGATGCCAAACGGATTGCATGGCGGCACGATGCACGTGATTGTGCGCGTGCTTGCCATGCAATCCGCTTTTGGGAGCACTTTTGGGAGCCCCTTACTAGAGTCTTGCATACCGATTGCTATCGCAATAGCTAGGCGAGACCTAAAAGGCAGAGGGGAAAGGGGACAACCCTGCCTCGTTCCCCTGCTGTTGGAAAATGAGGCAGCATCTGTGAGGCCTGCACAAATAACATGACTACATTTGTCCTTCACTGGGAACCAAACACCCAATTGTAGCGCCTGACTCTCGGAGGGTAGCGTTGCAGAGCAGTCTGAGGCTTACTCAAGGGAGGTGGTGTGGGCTAGTAATCGCCATTTGCAGGTGCACAAAAATAGCACTCAATAATTGATTGTCCAGTCTGTACTTTGCTTTATAAAAGTAAGAGTACATTTATTAAACACACACACTACTCAATACTATGCACCAATTTACAAATGTACATAAGCTGTTGGAATTACTTTGTGACATTGCATAACATCTCCACCCCTCCCGCAAAGGGGGGGTGGGGTCTAGTACCACCACTCCCATGTATGCACATCAACTTGCCCCCAATGCAGATAGTTGAACATAACCTGGAGCGAGGGCCCTGCGCACTGGCACCATCCCAGTGGCGACCCACCCCATTACCTCAACAAGCATTAAAAAGGGGTAAACCTGCCTTGGTGACACATGACCCTGACTGAGCATCTTCTACTGACCATAAAGTATGCACCTCTATATCTTAAGGGCTAGCAGTCTGGGGACTTCACCTAAGCGCAGCAGCAAGAATCCATGTTTACGCATACTTTAGAATGACCGTACTCATCACCTTGGTTGATCATTTGAATGCATTGCAATTACAGCCCCTAAAGGCATCACAGATGAAATCACAGGATTGCGCATATACAGCCAGACACCCTAGCAGGACTGTCTGGCAACATAGCCCCACTTGGCTTATGACATCTCATTACACATGTGACTTACAGTCCCTTCAAAAGAAGTACTCCTGGCAACTACACTTCTCCTGCAGTGCGCCTGTTCACTTTAAAAGGAATCGCAGGTAAAAGCATGGGATTACGTAAATACAGCCAGACCCCCTAGCAGGAAGGTCCAGCAACATACCTCAATTTAGCTTAACATCACCTTACACAGGTACTTCACTTTACACATGTGACTTTCAGTCCACCTAAAAAGAAATAACCAATAGTAAATGCATTTCGGTGCAATTACACCACTTCACCTCCAGGGCATGCCCTTCTCCAGACATCCCCAACTCAGCCCTTCACTCCATGATGCCCTTCATAGTACACCCTCAGCGGTAGAACATAAGTTCCAGCCTAGAAGGTGTTAAAGGCTGGCTGAGCCCTTGAGGGGTTATTCTTTCAGATGCTCCTTGAAACTTATGGGTGGACTGTTATCCTTTATGCTGGGGGAGGCTGCGGTGCTCCTGCAGCCCCCCTGCACCCCTTTTCACACATGAGGGTGACACCCCTCCTCTGGGGGCCACCAGGCACCAAAACGGCAGATTTTTGTGCTGGGGGAGGGGGGGGGGGGGGGGGGGAGACTGCGCTTCTTCAGCAGCAACCCCAGCACCTTTTCACTAGTGAGCGTGACCCCCCTCCTCTGGGGGCCACAAAGCACCAAAACGGCAGATTTCCACATGCCTGGCGAGGCATCATGGGGCGCTTCATGCTCCTCTTTACCAGCCCCAGCCACTGGAAACACTCTCCTCCGCCCTCGGGGTCTCTGATTAGGCAGGGTGCTGTCTTCACTGGTTCCCTGCGCCAGCCTTTCGCCTGGCTCTCCTCCGTGGCCTCTCTTCTCCCTGCGCAGAGGCCACTGCTCCTGCGCACCGGTCCTGGGCTCTTCTGGTGCTGTTAGGGTCCTGGGGGCAGTCAGGGGGTCTCTCCTTCCAACTGCCCATTGCGCCAGGCTCCAGCACCTTCAGCCTCAGCAGACCACACCCCAGAGAGAGCTTCTCTTCCTGTGCAGGCACTTTTTAAAAGTTGAGTAGGGGGCTGGCAGGAAGTCTCTGTTGGTCCTATCAAACCGCGACACATCACGTCCCTGCCGCTGCTCCCTCCTCCTTGTCCAGCCTCTGGGTTTGTTAAAAATGGCGTCGTCCAGTGTCTCTGGCCACATGGCCTCTGAAACCCAACTCCTTCCCTCCTTGGTGCAGCCTGGTGCCTGGCACCTAGTGATGGATGAGCCTGTAGCCGCCCTCCCATCATCTCTTCATGGAGAGGAGGCCCTCGTTTATGGAAGAAAGGTTATCAATCCATCCATCTGAGGTCAACCCTCAGCCTGGGTCTTGTCATGGCTGGCTCAGAGAAATATGACAGTTCTGGATGACCCAAAAGCAGTACAAATATGACTTTGGACTCTGCAGAATACTTATTTTCACATTTGCTACATTGTACTTAAGTACGTGTCTGGAATCTGTAGGCCTAATGGAAGTTAATCTAGCCCCTGGCTCCACATTCCCATAGGGGAATAATGAAGTGAAAAAACAGTAAGACACACTGACTTTCCCTGGCATGTTTCATTCCAGTGTATAAAGCCTATTCCATGTCACCACCCAATACTGCATAAGTCCTGCCACACCATTCACTTTGTAGCTGCTCCTGGACTGCGCATGCTAGGAATCTCCCCTGCGCAGCCCGTACACGTATGCATACGCATTTACACGTGTCTGAATGTAACCCGCCCGGTGTCCCTTACTCCAGCTGCTGAACAGTGGCCTGGTCAAGCCAGGGGAACACTAGTAAAATCCCCATGCAGTCTCTTACATCCTGAGTTCACTGTGGTTGAGTCCCAACTTATGAGGCTCCCCCACAGTAAAAGCTCAACAATTAGGTGCTCAAAAAGCGAAAAATCCGGGCTGCCCATAGTGTCAGAACCACCTTGTAACACCTGCAAACCGAGAAGGGCTCCGACAGGACCCCGTTAACGAGGACGCGAGCCCTCGGGCGGGCGTACAGAACCTAGACCATGGCCCCAAACCGGGGGCTAAGTCCCATCATGTCGAACATCTTGAAGGAAGCCCCAGTCCACCGAGTTGAAGGCCTTCTCGAAGTCCACCAGAAGAAGCGCGAGGTAAGGAGTGAGAAGGTGGCGATGGGCCAAGGCAGAGTGCAGTCAACGGAGACCGTGTCGGGTGCCGCGGGAGGGCATAAACCCACATTGGTCGGGGTGGAACAACGTAGACAGATGGGGCTTGAGTCGCTGGGCAAGGAGGGTGGCGAACAGTTTGACCTCAGTGTTGATGAGGGAGATGGGGCGGTAGTCTGCGCACTGCGGTGATGGGGGCTGGGATTTCGGAAGGACCACAATGGTGGCCATATCCGTTTCTTGTGGAGAGGAACCCTTCTCCACGGCTTCGCGAAACTACGCTTCTAAATGAGGGATGAGAACATCCCGATAGTGGGCGTAATATTCCTGAGGACAATGGTACTAATTTTATCAACCTCAGATGGATGAATGGCTGAGTGGACCCGCAGGGATTTATCCTGCCTTTTGGTGCTTGGTTCCTTCTCAGCGGACATCACCGATTGTTCAATTTTTTATGCGCATCTGTTGCCGCCTCGCACCCCTTATCACCCGTCATAGCTGCCGTCCTTCCTGCTCCGCAGCTTGTTTATTCTTCCCCTCATCCGTCCCTCCCATCATTTGTGCTTTACTTACTTCAGCCAGTTTTTAGGTCTCGCCTGGGCATTGGAGCGCACATGTGCTCCTCACTCTGCGAGATCTATTGTGGACAAGTAGATTTCAGAAGGAGACTCGAAGCCCCGCCCCTCATTTCCATTGGGTAGCGTCAGCGTTTATGGTAAACGCTGGCTTCCAATTGGAAAGGAGGGTTTTACGTTTCCTCCCTTTGGCTTTTCAGTCCAGCCCACACAGACGGGATCGCCTGCTTCACAGCTGTCGTGAAAACTTTTCTTATCTGCTTGTTTATTTAACAAGCAGATACGAAAAGACCTCACGACCGCTGTGAAGCAGGCACGGAGCTCTGAGGTGCAGGGTGTCACGGGGAGGACAGGGGGATCCCGGCAGACTGTGTGTCCTGTTCATTTTTGCATCGCGCTTTCACTTTAAAGCACGATTCAAAAATAAACATGCTGCTGCTTTTGGGAAGCGGGGTGTTTATCAATCGACAAGGGACCTTAGCAAGTTATTCATGCAAATCCCACTTAGATCCATATCGGAGGGCTCCTGGGCACGCTGCAGTAATGTATGTCAATAACCCCCCGCCACCCCCACACACCGACTGGGCGATGATCGCCTTAAAGAAGCAGCGCCGCAGCAAGTGCTAAGGGAAATGGCACACAGAGGGGCATTGACAGTGCCCTGATAAACACTGGTGATGCCTCGGCAGCTGGGTGCTACATTTTAAGCGGTGGCCACGGATAGTCGTGATGCCGACAAGGGGAGGGGGGCCGGCCTGTTCCCTTTCCGTTTTGATTATGCGCCCCTGTCTCCCCCCTCACTTCCCTACACAGCAAGAGTTATTTCTGTTGGTGTGGGAAAGTGTTTCGCTTCATGCGTCCCCTCTTGTGTCTCCGGAGCTGGATGTTTAATTGTCAGCTCAGCGTGAAATTCCCAAAAGGCTTTGATTTACAGCCATCCCCAAGTGTGTGAAACTGGGGAAATTAAGCGTGAACATTAATGACACCTGCCGTCATTTGTGAAAGAGCGGATGGATGCCACAGTGAACTTGGCCAATTGCTGAACAAAGGTGCTTAAAGCTTGGCAAGGGGATGCCTAATAAATAATAAAGCCAGCGAAGGATGGGGAAAGCAGCACAGGAGGGAACATGCTAGAAAAAACAAGGATTTCATGGATTGGATGGAAAAATGTTGTTTGCTGAATGGGAGCATTGGAAAGGTTTAAAGCCAGCCAGTCAAAAGAGAGGTAAAAAGTCTGTGTTCCGAGGGGTGGGGGATCGGTGGGGGGGAGGGAAAAACAGATGAATTCTGAAGAAGGTTACAGTGGACCTCTTACACCTTCGAACTATCGGCCAATCTGACATCTGCCCTGTCTTGTTTTGGTAGTGTTCGTTTTAATGATGTTACTCAACAAGCCAGCCTTGGCTGGCTTGTTGAGTAACACATCATTAAAATGAACACTACCAAAACAAGCATTTGCAATGCAATAGGTCTCGCATTTGCGAGAGTTTAAGCTATTGGCATTGTAAATGGCAATGCCTTTTATTTATGTTTTAAAAACCAACACGTAAATAAAAGGCATTGTCATTTACAATGCCAACAGCTCAAACTCTCGCAAATACGAGACGTATTGCATTGCAAATGCTTGTTAATAGCACTGCCTGACCCATTCTTCCAGTCTGAACAGAAACCTGAAGATTGATGTGGCATAATGTGGAATTCTCCCATCTTCTAAACAGGCCCGATGCACAGTGGTGAAGTCCTATAGGCAGTGCTGCCGCTGTGTCTCTGGTTATAGTGGTAATCCCTCACTCGTAGTCCTCTAGACAGTGCTGCTAGCTGCTTCTCTGGTCCTGTCAATACCTTCTCCATTCTAAACCCTCTAGGCAGTTCTGCAGCTGTGTCTCTGGTCACATTGGAAATCCCTCCTTCTTAGTCCTCTAGGCAGTACTGCTACCTGCTTCTCTGGGCCCATCGAAAATTCATCATTCTTAGTCCTCTAGACAGTGCTTGTAGGAGGCTGGCTTAGTATGTGGTGCACACTTATTTAAGTGAAGCATCCTGCACTAATCCAGACAACCCTTAAGGTGATGTCAGTGGTCTGAGCTCTCGAAGTGTTAGTTGTGGAGAGCAGCCTCAGGCTTAGTCCAGAAGGAGTGTTAAGCGGCTTGTTTTACCAGATCTAATCATGTAGTGTAGGGTAAATGAAAAAGAACCACAGTGTATTTAAAAAAAATTCTATATATTACACGTACTCACTAACACATTGGTAAATCTCCTACCCGGAGATGTCAACACTAATACACACAGTAGTTAAATTGGAAACAGGTAAGCACAATACACCGTGGTCTCCAGGGTGAGACCAATACATATACTGAAAGTTGAATGCGAACTGTGACTGAGGTTGGGTCTTGGACCAGGATACTCAGAAGAGCTGGGGAAACAAGAAACCACCCAAGTTAAGTACCAGGAACCCCACGGAGGCTGTGTGCAGACACTGAAGAATCCCTGTGGAAGACCCAAGGTTGGAGAATCACCCCACCTGTGGATACCTCAGGAACCAGGATACCTACACCAGGGAAGTCAGGTGCTTCGGTGCTAAGTGACGTCAGAAACCACCGTAGACCGCAGTGGAAGACTTCATAAAAGATGCCGCTGGAGAAGACTGAGCAAGAGTTCAGTAGAATCCAAGGGTGGATTCTTGAAGAGAAGAATCTGCAAGCCGAGAGGACAGAGTCTTTGCCACTCGGGGTGACCAGGAGGCACGGAAGAGCAATGACCACCGATGACGGAAGATGCAGGATTGATTACTGTGACCTTGTCGCTGCAGCTGTGAGGACTAGGTGATGGTGAGGAAGACCAGGAGCCATCACGAGCTGTCCCATGTCGGCAGATGAGAACCAGGGGGTCGGTGTCCAGCGGGAGCACTAACAAGCCTTGGCAGCAGCAGCAGATGTGGTAAACGATAAAGGAGCAATGTTGGGAACAGCACGGTCCAAGGGATTCATCAAGTGCAGGAGTCTGAGCAGGCCTCAATCAAGCAGGGAAGGCCACTGAAGCAAGAGAAGACCCTCGAGAGAACCAATAGGCAAAGACACAGGAGGTGCAAGAAGACCTCGAGCAGCTTAAAGATGAAGGCCTATGGTGCAGAGGATGCGGTGAGGACTAAGATCTTGGGAGGAAGAGAGGCTGGAGCTTCTTGTAGCCCGAAGATCTCTGGGGTGCAGAGATAACCAGTCTTGGCAATGGCAAGTCAACGTGGTGCACAGGGGTTCGGTACCAGCGGTTCCAATGCGGGATAGGGCCTCCTAATTGAAGAGAGGACAGGTCAAGCCTCGAGGAAGTTGCAGAGCCACCACCTGTGTTGTTGGGCCTTTAAAAGTCCATAGGACGTCTGGAGCAGCAGACCGGTCAGCTTTGTTATGGTGCCTGCAAGTGCAGGGGAGTGACTACTTCACTCCAAGGGATATTACTTTGGGCCTCCTTGATGCCTACAGGTCTGTTGAAGATACTTTATGAAGCACAGACGTTGCATAACAGCGAGACCAGGAGCAGCAGGAGTCTTCCTTTATGCAGTTTTGGTTCCAGGCGAAGTCCAAGGGTCCAGACAGAGTGACGTGGTTTCAGGCTTGAGTCTTGTCTCATGACGAATCTTAGGACCCACCCACAGGTAAGCCCTTTAATACCATAAGAACGGGCTTAGAACGACTCTTGGGTCCCTCCCAGAGGAGGGGCTCGACAGAGGGGAGGATACTCCCATGTCCTTTGACCAGTTTCTCGCCAGAGTGGGAGCCAAGGGCTCCCAGAACGGGTTCTAACTAGATTAAGTAAGAAGGGCACCAATTTGCCCTTCCAAGCAGTGTGGTGGCGCTGGCAAGCGCCACAGCCCAATACACGAAGTCCTGTCTGGGAGGTGGTCACACCTCCCTGTGACAGGAAACCTATTGTTCTACCTTCCCCTGCTCGAGCTCAGCTCAGCAGCAGGACGGTAGAATTGTGTCTGGGGTTGGCAGCAGCACTAGCTTGCTGGCAGACCCTGGAAGGCTGGTAACAAGAGTCCTGGGGGCTATATAGTTAGCCGTCACATAGTGACGCATGGCCACTATGTATCAAAATGGCTGACCGCACTTACAAAGCCTGGAGAATCGACTCCAGAGTTCGTAGGAGGTGTCCTGCTCATGCAGGGCACCCTCACTCTTGTAATACAGCACACTGCTTTCAGGATTGAAAGACTTGCTCTAGGGGGTGACTTATTGGTTTTAAGTCTAGTAATCTCAGATGTAAGAAAACGTTTATCCGTCGTAAGTGGTGCTAGCACCAGCTTACACAGACTGCAATGGCAGGCTTGTAGTCACAATTTGAGTGGTCTCTCATGGGTTGCATAATACATGCTGCAGCCCATGTAAAGCCCCTGGTGTACCTATGCCCTGGGTACCTTAGTTCCATATGCTAGGGACTTACATGGGTACACCCGTAGCCAATTGTGGCGGTACCAAACTACTTAACATGACGAATGTAGGGAGGAAACAGTGGCTGGGGTTCCAATTAGCAGGATCCCAGCCGGTCTAGTCCAAAAAACATACTGATACCAGCAAAAAGTGTTGGTAACCATGCTAGAAGGATCCTACCTTCCTACAGTGCTGCTAGCTTCCACTCTTGTCGTGTCGGTAATTCCTCATTCCAAGTCCTCTAGGCAGTGCTGCATCTGTCTCTCTGTTCCCAGTGGTAATTCCTCATTCTTAGTCCTTTTGGCAGTGCTGCAGCTCTGTCTCTGGTCACAGTGTAATTCCTCATTCTTGGTCCTCTAGGTGATGCTGTTAGCTGCTTCAATAGCCCCAGTGGTAATTCGTTGTAAGAAACTGAGAGGGACCCCTTATACCAAAGGAATAGGGTACTATGCAGTCATGTCAATAAAAAGTGTTTCCTTTGGGAAAAAAACTCTAACACTGATACTGTTCACTGTGTATCCTGTTAAACACCATCCTCACACTCATTCAAACTATCCACATATATGGAGGGAGCAGTATAACTACACGCCACAAACCCCTTACTTATAAGTCAGAAGCAATAGTTTCACAAAAATACATCAATTTACTCATCAATTTTATCCAGGTTATTGTTAAAGCATAAACGTAACTATATATATATATATATTCACTGAAAAAACCATAGGTTTCACTCGTTATAGTTAGGAATTAGCATTTAAAAAACCTTGCAAATTCACTTAAAAAACCATAGGTTTCACACATGTTATAGTTAGCTGGGCATTTCACTCGTAAAAAACCAATTAAATTCCCCCGTTATAGTTAGTGCAGGCAACTATAACTCACGCGACCGCAATCCTCTGCTGATGACGTCGGATATTACATCACTGTATTTAGACACTTATTTACCCATGTCTTCTTCCATTAATCTTTAGCTATACATATATTACAAATATTTATTTTTCATAAAGACACATATGTCATCAGCAGAGGATTGCGGTCGCGTGAGTTATAGTTGCCTGCACTAACTATAACGGGTGAATTTCATTGTTTTTTTCTGAGTGAAATGCCCAGCTAACTATAACATGTGTGAAACCTATGGTTTTTTAAGTGAATTTGTAAGGTTTTTTAAATGCTAATTCCTAACTATAACGTGTGTGAAACCTATGGTTTTTTCAGTGAATTTGTACGGTTTTTTAAATGCTAAGTTATGTATTTATTTATTTTTAAAGTTTTTCACCGTGCGCGTACCGTGCGCGCACGGTGAGTGCTCGGTGCGCTTCGCGCACCAAGCACCCACGTTACGTAGTTTGCGGAATTTTTCCGTTTCTACCGTGCGCGTACGCTACGCGCACTCCGCGATTTTTCGTAAAAATTGTAAAATACATTTTTGCCCTTGGGGGTCCTTCTGGGACCCCCTGACCAAGGCTAGGGGGTCAGGAACTGTCCAGCCTGCCCCCTTTCCACGTTATCCACCTTTGTTTTTCACCCCCTCACACTGCGAGAGACAAAATGGCGGCCGACACTTCCTGGTTTCGACCGATTCGAATGTTTACTAAGATCTAACAACCAATCAGAATCGCGCTCGCGCACGGCGGCGTGCGCGTACGGTAAGCTTACGGTACGCGCTCGGAGCGCGCCTATAGATATATATATTGATTTAAATGCTATTTTCTCAGGAAATACTGAACAGATTTACACGAGACCTTCAAAAGGCACATCCCTGACCTGAGGGCTACCTCTCTGCCAAATTTCAAGTAATTCTGTTCAGCCGTTCGGGCTGTAGCTCGGACTAAAGGACCTATGGAAAAATGCATGGGGAAAACGCGTTTTGGGACCCCCCCCCCCTTTTTCTCAGCCCCCGCTTGACGAATCCCCCCGAGACTTTCAGGGAAGGAGCGGAGCGCCCCGCCTATTTTGAGAATTTCGCGAGGATTCGTCAATCGGCGCCAAAGTTATTCAAAATAGAATGTTGCGGATTTCCTATGGAAACACGGTCCTAACTATAATATCATATATATATATATATATATATATATATATATATATATATATATATATATATATATATATATATATATATATATATATATATCCTGTGGTGCCCTTGGTTGAGGGTCGGCGCTCTTCTCTCAGGGCGGTGCGTAGTTCGCCCGGCAGGGCGGCCGGTATAATTAGCAGCAACAAAGCCCAGAGGTTGTAAGAACACGCACTCACTCGGAATTCAATTGCAGTTTTGTGTTTAATCCAAAGCCAAATTCATCAGCAAACAAGCCAAACCACGCTGGCCCAACGCGTTTCGGTTCTCACTCGAACCTTGATCACGGGTTACCAACAAAATGACCAGACATTATTTATTTCTATTTTTCTATCACTTCCTGTTTCACAGTTTGCAAAGCATTCTGGTCATTGTAGTGTTTTAAATTACACATTGTGCTGGTGAAGTTGCAAAAAAATTTATATATCAATTAGATCAAATAAAATGAAATAATGCTATGACATATGGAGAAAAGAGATAAGTTTGGATGGGTTTGTCATTAATAAAATTCTTAACAACAACCTTGTTTTTTAGTCGGTAATGATAATCGACAATTGATGTAATTTGGGAACTCCATTATTGTGACTAACAGTAAACGTGCTTCACCATGCTAGAGACTAAGCACCCTCTGGTGGGTATTCTCAAAGACACAGTGTTAGACCTGTCAGCCCTTTGGCAGTTCCCTCCTCATTTGATTATTTTTGTCCCTTTTCCCCTTCTCATTTTTTCTGTCTACCCAGCTTTTTGGGGTACTGACGTAGAGGTTCTGGGCGCCTCTTCCTCATCACATGAGGGAAAGGCGCAAGGTGCTCCTCTGAGGAGAAGGTGAGGGAGGTTAGAATTACAAAATGGTGGTTCCAACTGTCACCTCTGCGCTTGGGCCATGACTGCCAAGGGAGGTTCCGGAACCTTCTGGGCCCCTCTGGCTAGTCAGGCCCCAGGTGATAAATAGAGGTGACAGCTGGGCGGCCATTTTAGGATAGAGGAGGACTGCGGAAGGTTCAGGAGTAAAGCGCCTGTGTGAGGAGGTGGTTGTACTTAGAGGGGAACGGACAGGTCCAAGGATCTGCACAGAGTCCTAAACCTAGTAACATCACCCCTGACCTTGTGACCGGTCCCTGACTGCGGTCAGTGTGAGGGAAGAACAGCGTAATACCGGGTTTTTCGCTAGTGGCCGAAGTCCATGAAGGGGGACTAGGCTTGTTGCCCAAGACCAACTCATCCCGTGTATCTTCCTGGCAGGAGTGGAAAGATAAGACTGGCCTTGGGGGTAACCCCCCCCCCCCCCTCTGTCCTTGGTTGTCGAGGAGTGGAACGCAGCCTGTAGCAAGAGGACTGAGCCATAGGGCCCCACTGTCCCGGAGCCTTCCTGGTAGCGTAAAGTGCAGCGCCAGACCCCCCCTGCTCCCCCGTAAAATACCAGCGTCGAGTCCCTACCTGAAACGGACCCCATCGCCACCCCGTGAAGGTCGAGTGGCCGGAGGTCCTCTGAGTGGACTTGCGGTGCCCCGTAGACTGCAGAGGTAAGGGGCCGGGAGTCAGCGACGCCGCTGAAAACTCTGACGAGAGTCGCTTCAGGAAGTAAGCAGGAAGGGGAAGGGGGCGGGTTCGGCCTGGAGGCTCCCGTCCTCCGATCACGTGAGGAGGGGCCGTAGCGCCGCCCTTCACCGATGCGAGTGAGGAGGACTGCGCACTGCAGTGGTGTTCGAGGGGGAGTACAGGAAACATCCAGGGCAACAACCTAACTGTCAGGAATCCGAAGCGGAGGGAGGCACTGTTCCAACCGTGTGAGGGGTAATCTGTGGAAGTTCCCGGTTACTCGCCGCCCTTAGGAGGAAGGATTCCACGCTAAAGAACAGACCCGTCTCTCACGGCCTGAGGGGACAGCAGCTCCAGTTCCGGAGGGACACTTGGAGCAGAGGACTACGAGACTGTACCGTAAGCTGGGCCTGGAGGAGAGGGGAGGGGGAGAGAGCGTTCTGTGAGGCCCACAGCTGAGTTCAGGATATGTCCTAATTATGCCTATTATTCTTAATCCCTGGGAAGCTGAGATCCCTAGAAGACCAGCACAGATTTCGATGGGATTAAAGCCTAAGTAATGCTTTGTTGAAATGAAATATAAGAGCTACTTATGAACCTCTAGTTGCCAGGGTTGTAACTAAAGCTACAATAGAATGCATTAACAAATGATGTTTAATTAAGTGGCAGTTAGACATACTAGAGAGTCCAGGTGCTGTGCATAGGCCATGAAAAAGTGGTAGTGAGATGCCAAGTTATTAATGATAGTTCATGTTAAAAGTTGTTAAGTCATTCCTGGAAATGCCGTTCGTAAATGTATCCGGGTGTTAAGAGCCTAAAAAGAAAAGGAAGAAATATTGGAAGAAAAGTTTATCTTGTACAGTAAGGTCTGGGTTTTGCCTTAGAATATAGAGAAACGTTCAAATGCAAATGAAATGGAATGGTTTAGAATATAATGTCAAATTGAAAACTGGGTTGTAATAAGAGAGAAATGATATAAAGCATTTCAGTAAACCTTACACGTAATCAGTGTAGTGTCCTTTTTGAGTGGTGCTGCGCAAGATTGCGAGCTGAGTAGGATGCAGGCATGAAAAGCCAAGCGGAGATGTGAGCCTGTTGACCTGAGCCAAGCTACCCCTAGGACGTAGGTCTAACACACAGTATACACAATTTAATTGATGGCTGTGAGGCCCTGCGATTTAGAATTCTCACAAAAAGTACTCGGTTCAACTGATAGTGCGCATCCCTCTAGTGGGTGTGTGGACATTATACTATCTTATATGTGCCACGCTATTGCTGCTTGAACCCAATTGATCACAGAGCTGAAAGAAATAACATTAACTGTTAAGGCCTTATACTGTTATACTGTTGTGTCATATTAGATTACACGTTGAACTGGTAGACAGTTCACAAATGTACAAAAAGTTCCTCGTCCTGGTTTAAGCCAAAAGGAGTCAGAGTTCTGAATGAAACAATGTGCTTAGACTCCTTTTGACGGAGAAGTTTTTCTCGGTTGCCTCCACGTTCCAGAAATGGTACTTGCTCAATGGCGTAGTACCTAAGCAGTTCCCATTTGCTTTCATGCATACTTTCCATGTGTTTGGCAATAGCATTAGAGCGATCTAAGTTCACAGTGGCTCTGATATGTTCCAGGATTCTTTTCTTGATTTCACAGATTGTACTGCCTATGTACTTGAGCTTACATGGACATTCGACCACATACACCACATATTTGCTCTTGCAGGTAATATGTTGCTGAATTTTCCATTTTACACCTTTTCTGCCTGCAACCTCTTTTTTCGGAATGCCAATTTTACACGCTTTGCAATTCTTGCACCGCCAAAAACCTTCAATGTTAGTCCATGGTTTCTGTGGCTTGAATTTGAAATGGCTGCGAGTCAACTTGTCACCTAAATTAGGCGCTCTTCTGTATGTAACGTTAGGGTGATCCCCTATGAGGTTGGCAATGGTGGTGTCTAGTTTGAGGATGCCCCAGTGTTTTTTCAAAATATGGACCAGATCGCTGGTTTCGGTGGAATAACTTGTTATAAGGCGTATTTTTGTGAAATCTTCCTGGTTGGACTGTTGTTGGTTTTTGAGTAGCTCTGTGCGATTTCTTTGGTTTGCCTTTTTTAGACTAGTTTGGATTATCCTGCCAGGGTATTTTCTTTTTTCAAATCTTGCTTGCATTGCCTTGCTGTGGTTTGCAAATTCGTTGTCAGCGGAACAGTTCCTGCGAAGTCTTAAAAATTCACCATAAGGAATATTCCATTTTTGATTGGTTGGATGGAAGCTGTCCGCATGTAAGACTGAATTTGTAGCTGTTCGTTTTCTGAATAGGGTGGTTTGTATGGTGTTGTTCTGCACATAAATTTCAATGTCGAGGAATGAGATTTTGTTGGTGCTTATCTCATAAGTGAATTGCAGGTGAGTTTCATTGTTATTCAGAATTTCGAAGTATGTTGCAAATTCTTCATCAGTGCCATCCCATATTATGAACAGGTCGTCGATTAAACGCCACCATGCGATGATTTTTTGCACATGTAGGTCGTTTTCACTGTTCCATGCGATTTTCTGTTCAAACCATCCCATTACCAGATTAGCAAAATTTGGAGAAAAGGAAAAGCCCATGGCTGTACCCTTCATTTGTTGGAAATGTTTTTTGTTGAAGGTGAAGATATTGTTTTGCAGACACAGAGTAATCATTTGTAACAACATGGTGTTATGCTGTTTATATTGGATGTTTCTCTTTCCTAAAAAGAAACTGCAAGCTTTTAGGCCTATCTCATGTTCAATATTCGTGTATAAGGAGACTACGTCCATTGACACAAGTTTGTATTGCGGATTCCAAGGTATTCCTTCTAGCGGTCGCCAGTAGATAGTTATAGTTAGGACCTATTTTCCATAGGAAATGCGCAACATTCTATTCCCAATAAGTCTGGCGCCGGTTGACGAATCTTCGCAAACTTTTCCAAACATTTGCCCAGCTCCGGTCCCCTCCTATCCTGAAAGTTTCGTGGTGATTCGTCAAGCGGGGGGAGAAAAAAGGGGGGTGCCAAATCGCGTTTTCCCCATGCAATTTCCAATAGGACCTGTTGACGCAGCTACAGCCCGAACTGCTGAACGGAATTACACCAAATTTGGCAGAAAGGTAGACCTTCGTTCAGAGTCGTGCCTTTTGCTTAAATGGTGTAAATCCGTTCAGTAGTTCCTGAGAAAATCAAAAGTAACATCACATATATATCTGGGCGGAGCCTAACCACACGTCTCATCGTGAGATCTGATTGGCTGACCGCACTTCATCCAAGAAGTGTTGGCAGCCATCTTGGGACCAATATACTTGATAGCACCTCATTAAAAAGCATTGCAGTTAATAGAAGGTTTTAAGACTTTAGTTACATTATAAATCATTTATTGATGGTACCATACTCATTTTAGGAATTGTGGTATGTTCTAAGGTGATTTTACCATGTGAAAAAGCCTTCTGCTGGGATATCACGAATCATGTTTGAGAGAACTATTTTCAAATGCTTTTCCCACAGAGGTTTGGAAGGTGATCTATAAGCTAAACTGAGAGCATATTTTCTGTAAATTCACATTATCTTTCTTAGTCATGTGAGAATGAAGTCTGACATTCTCAGTAAAACATGTACATCCAACAAGGGCAGAGACTGTCAGTTGATTCCTTTGTGTTCTACTGCAGCTTCCCAGAGTGTTCCAAATAACAAATAGAGCGCTAACACTCCTACTTATGATAAACGTATGGCACACCTAAAGCCATCTTGATTGGAATAAAGTGGTAACTCTTAAAACATTTAATTTAAAAAGGAACAAAATTAGGGGGTTCATTTTGCCATAGAATGTATGATTAGTGTTGCAGAAAGAAAAATTAGGGCACATTTTGAGTGACTTCTCAAATCCTCTTCTATTTCATTAAAAAATTCTGACATGCAGACTGAAACATGCACTTTCAATACCAGCAGACGACTTCCCTGGTGAGCAGTAGCTTTACTACAGTGATCTAATGAGCAACTAGAGTGCTAACATTCTGAATTTATGGCAAATGTGTGACACATCTGAATGCCTTCTTCATTGAATCAAAGTAAAAAACTGACAGTATGCCTACTGAGGAGACTGTAGTAAATGAGGAAATTAGGAAACTTCATAACAAGTCTCCCAAGATGGCCACCAGAGACAAAAGAGCCCAAATGTAGCACAAATATCACCGAGATGTAGCCCAAGTATAGCCCAATGACAGAAATCCCATAGTGTTTTAAAGAACAACTAGAGCGCTAACAGTCTTACTTATGATAAAAGTATGGCACACCTGAAGCCATCTTGATTGGAATAAAGTGGTAACACTTAAAACATTTAATTTGCAAAGGAACAAAATGAGGGGGTTCATTTGGCCATAGAAATTATGATTAGTGCTGCAGAAAGAAACATTAGGGCTCATTTTGACTTCTCAAATCCTCTTCTATTTCATAAACAAATTCTGACGTGCAGACTGAAACATGCACTTTGAATACCAGCAGCAGACTTCCCTGGTGAGCAGTAACTTTACTACAGTGATCTAATGAGGAACTAGAGTGCTACCATTCAGAATTGATGGCAAATGTGTCACATCTGAATGCCTTCTTGATGGATCCAAAGTAAACAAGCATTGAAAATGCAATAGGTCTCGCCCTCGTTTAAGTTAAAGCAATTCTGTTTGTAATTAGGTGGCTTTTTAGCTTTGCTTTTATTAGTGTTTTTCAAAATTTCATGTACATAACATGCATATGTGTATATGTATGCATGCATTTATATTTGTATTTATTTAGATATGCAGATTATATTTATATATATATATATATATATATATATATATTTGTATGTATGTATATATATATGTGCATATGTGTGCGTGGAGGTAGAGACGTGGAGGGAGTAGTAGTGAAGAGTGAGTGAGTAGTAGTGAAGAGTGAGTGAGTAGTAGTGGAGAGTGAGTGAGTAGTAGTGGAGAGTGAGTGAGTAGTAGTGGTGAGTGAGTAGTTTAATTTAAAAGGAACACAATGAGGAGGTTCATTTTGCCATATAAATTATTAGTGCGGAAAAAAGAAAATTAGGGCACATTTTCAGTGACTTCTCAAATCCTCTTCTATCACATTAAAAAATTCTGACATGCAGACTGAATCATGCACTTTCAATACCAGCAGCAGACTTCCCTGGTGAGCAGTAGCTTTACTACAGTGATCTAATAAGCAACTAGACTGCTAACATTCCGAATTTATGGCAAATGTGTGACACATCTGAATGCCTTCTTGATGGAATGAAAGTAAAAAACCTGAAAGTATTTCCTACTGAGGAGACTGTTGTAAATGAGGAAATTAGGAAACTTCAAAACAAATAAGTCTCCCAAGATTGCCACCAGAGACAAAAGAGCCCAAATGTAGCACAAATATCACTGAGATGTAGCCCAATTATAGCCCAATGACAGAATGTCCCAGTGTTTTAAAGAACAACTAGAGCGCTAACCGTCTTACTTATGACAAAAGTATGGCACACCTGATGCCATCTTGATTGGAATAAAGTGGTAACACTTAAAACATTTAATTTGCAAAGGAACAAAATGAGGGGGTTCATTTTGCCATAGAAATTATGATTAGTGCTGCAGAAAGAAAGATTAGGGCACGTTTTGACTTCTCAAATCCTCTTCCATTTCATTACAAAATTCTGACATGCAGACTGAAACATGCACTTTGAATACCAGCAACAGACTTCCCTGGTGAGCAGTAGCTTTACTACAGTGATCTAATGAGCAACTAGAGTGCTACCATTCAGAATTTATGGAAAATGTGTGACGCATCTGAATGCCTTCTTGATGGAATCAAAGTAAACCAGCATTGAAAATGCAATAGGCCTTGCCCTCGTTTAAGTTAAAGCAATTTTCTTTGTAATTAGGTGGCTTTTTAGCTTTGCTTGTATTAGAGTTTTTCAAACTTTCATGTGCATACTATGCATATGTATGCATATATGTATATGTTTGCATGCATTTATATTTATATAGATGTGCAGATTATATTGATATGTTAATATGTGTGTGTGTGTGTATATATATATATATATATATATATATATATATATATATATATACACATCTATATAAATGCATGCATATGTGTGCATGTACAGAGAGATAGAGGTGTAGAGGTGGTCAGTGTCAGCTAGAGCAGCTCTGCTGACCTGGTTCTCTGGCTCTACAGCAGCTCTGCTGACCTGGTTTCTCTGGCTCTACAGCAGGTCTGCTGCCCTGGTTTCTCTGGCTCTACAGCAGGTCTGCTGCCCTGGTTTCTCTGGCTCTACAGCAGGTCTGCTGACCTGGTTTCTCTGGCTCTACAGCAGCTCTGCTGACCTGGTTTCTCTGGCTCTACAGCAGCTCTGCTGACATAGTTCTTATGCTACAGAGCAGCTCTGCTGATCTAGTTCTTATGCTACAGAGCAGCTCTGCTGATCTAGTTCTTATGCTACAGAGCAGCTCTGCTGACCTAGTTCTTATGCTACAGAGCAGGTCTGCTGACCTGGTTCTCTGGCTCTACAGCAGCTCTGCTGACCTGGTTTCTTTGGCTCTACAGCAGCTCTGCTGACCTGGTTTCTCTGGCTCTAAAGCAGCTCTGCTGCCCTGGTTTCTCTGGCTCTAGAGCAGCTCTGCTGACCTAGTTCATAGGCTCTAGAGCAGCTCTGCTGACCTAGTTCTTAGGCTCTAGAGCAGCTCTGCTGACCTGGTTTTCTGCACTCACGATGCACGCACCCGACTTCGCGAAAATATATTTAAAAATAATATAATTTTATTATAAGTACAAATATATTATTTTGATGAATATCTTACATAATCTCTTGCTTTAATATGTATTTTAAAGACACATACATATCATTTTGGAACATCATTTTTTTTGCGGGAGTCGTGCACCCAGCGCGCCCCAGCACGTATATGATGTCACGCGGGACCCGCAACCGCGCAAGCATCTAGTACCGTAATGCGCAAGTGTCGCGAATGCGCGGGAGCAGGAGTCACAGACTGGTCGCATACCAATCGCGCATATCACGTGATATTAAATGTATATGATGTTACATGAAAAACACGCAGCCGTCGCACACCATACGTGTATCCTTCATGACTTTTCTAAAATGGTGGCTAGAATGCACGCACCCACCGTGATGTGTACACTTTGAGTGTGCGACTCCGGAAAAATTGGATTTTTTTTTTTAAAGAAAATAACATAAATATATTAAAATAAAAAATAAGAAAATTAATCAATATTTCAGTTTTAATTAAAAAAATAAATTGTGCAATTTTCAGAAAAATGTTATTTAATGAAAAAAATATTTATAAATAAAGTTAAAAAACTGTAGAAAATCAGTACAAAAAAATAGATATAACTACTATCACACTTAAAAGTTAGCATTTAAAAAACCTTTGAAATTCACTGAAAAAAAACATAGGTTTCAGAGATGTTATAGTTAGAAATTAGCATTTAAAAAACCTTAGAAATTCACTGAAAAAAACATAGGTTTCAGGGGTGTTATAGTTAGCTGCCCATTTCACTCATACAAAACCATAGAAATTCCTCCGTTATAGTTAGTTCTGCTAACTATAACTCACATCTCAAATGACATCACTGATGACATCATCCACTTGGGAATCTGATCCACCTCATCATACACTAGTATAACCTTTCATCACTCACTGTAAAATACAGAGTACCATATTTGAAACCATTGACACACCAATACCAGTTACTACATACCCACTCACTGATTCCTAAGTCTACACACACAACTAACCATTCAACAAAAGAATCATCTATACATGCAGTCATTAATTAATAGAACACTATCAAATGCACTTATACACATATATAGACATTGACACATCAGCAGTCATCTTAGTCGGTTATGCAGTCATCCTACTCACTCATGAAAAAAATGTATCGCACTTGAATTTACTCACTTGCACAATTATCCAACAACACTTCATTTATTCAAACACATAGTAACTCATCGTTAATATGTTAAAAAAGTACCATTAAAATTATACACTCATTCATATAGTTACTCTCACAATCACTGACTCTTACACATACTTATTTATATACACCAACTCTCTCACACAATGCCTTTTATTTTTTTACTGTGTTGAAGATGTACAACTAAAACATATATTCGCTCACCAACACACAAATAAATACACTCAGTCACCCAAACAACTGTTTCCACATGCACTCTTAAACCCATACACCTAGTCAATCAACCATTCACACATCTGCATAGTTACACACACCCCATCCAACCACACACACACTCAGTGTCCCATACAAATACTCACCCAACTAATCAATAACTAATATACACACTCATGTAGTTAGTGACCAACTGATGCAGCATGTTATACAACAGAGACAGTGCTGCACACATTCACATAGTTTAGTTACTAATCCATGTATTAAGTGAGACACTTTTAATTACTCACTTAAAAAGACAGTCAGACAGCTACTAAATCCTCCATCCAGACAGTTATATATCCACTCAATCTTCAATACAGATTGGTATATATATAATACATATTTAAATTTCAAACTAAACCACATTCAGTGGATGATGTCATCAGTGATGTCACTGACCATGTCATGAATGATGCAATATGTGACATCAGCAGTGCATTGCGGGCGCGTGAGTTATAGTTAGCAGAACTAACTATAACGGAGGAATTTCTATGGTTTTGTATGAGTGAAATGGGCAGCTAACTAGAACACCCCTGAAACCTATGTTTTTTTCTGTGAATTTCTAAGGTTTTTTAAATGCTAATTTCTAACTATAACGTCTCTGAAACCTATGTTTTTTTCCAGTGGATATCTATATATAATCAACACTTCTGTTCCATCAGAACATAGTCTACATAAAAAACATCAATTGCATACAGTTTCATATTAAAAACATGTATCACAGAAACTGTCAATGGCTGGCCCACATCCGTGATTACTTAATTTAAAGGCTGAAACCCGATGCCATTTCCGTCTGTATTTATCCATATTTATTTTTTGCCCATTATATTTGTATTTATCCATATTTAATTTGGGTGTCGTGGAAAAATTAAGTTGAAATAGTATATTTCCACATTTATTTTAGCAATAAATATGCGCTTATGCTTGAATGTCGGCTAGGTTTCAGTGCTGTGAACACCCGCAGAAGATAAATCAGTGCATTATTTGAAAATATGCAAATTTCAGTATCAACCTTGAGCAAATCTACTGCTGTTAAAGCCTCTTTGCAAAAAAATACTTTTTTAACCCCCTTATCTATCAATCCACACATCTATTGGCCTGGCACTCATGGCAAACAGTGTTTAGAATTACTCAGAGCACCCCAATTTCCATTTTTATCCACATTTAAAAATAAATACAGACAAAAAAATAAATGTTTTCTGTCTGCATTCATCTGTAAAAACGGAAAATAGGGAGCCTTACATATAAACAATGTGCACTCAAAAGATCCCAGTCTCTTCACAGATTGTGTTTCTTTTGTAAAGCGTTGACTCGTTGCGATGGAAACTTTATATGGCCATCTTTATCAAGACTGAGGTTTATTTTTTTTGTAACTCTCACAAGCATATAGGTTAAAACTGAAACAGTTAGGACCACCTCCTGTTGTGGTCAGGAGAAAACGAGGACGTTCTGGGTACAAAGTTACCTGTAGGAGTCCAGGGCATACACCTCCGTCTATCCTAATCGTGTCCAACTGGGAGATATGTAGAATATCTTGCAATGAACTGTAAGACACCTGATCTGTGGGTGTAGCACACTGAAGTTTATTACGTTCACAGGCGTTGTTGGCCTTAATATGATGATTATTAAGATTCTTATAGTATTTCGTTTGTCATGTGGAGGACAAATATAGATATTGTCTGTTACGGCTTTTGGTGCACTTTATATATTATGTGTTGCCCCTACGAAGATCCCTTTCATAATTAGTCTTCTATTGTTTCTTGGTTTCGTCCTTACACCATATTTAACGTCATTCATTGTAAGTCTTCCAGACAGTGCTGCTAGTTGCTGCTCTGATCCCATTTGGAATTCCTCATACTAAGTCTTCCAGACAGTGCTGCTAGCTGCTACTTTGGTCCTGTCTGTAATTCCTAATTCTAAATTCTCTCTAGACAGTGCTGCTAGCTGCTTCTCTGGTCCCATCTTTAATTACCACATTTTAAGTCCTCTAGGCAGTGCTGAAGCTGCATCTCTGTTCATACATCAACTACACTCCAAACCAAAAGACATAGGTAATGGACCTTGCCATTTACGATGCCAATAGATGTCGCTGTCAAAAATGCAAGACCTATTGCATTGCAAATGCTTGTTTTTTTTATTTCTTGCGAGAGGAAATGTATAGGGGTGGGCGGAATTTGCGGAATTAACCTTCGCAAATTATCGCGAGAATGTTTAAAATTATCGCAAACAAGCAGAAATATCGCAAAGATGCGGAAGTTTTTTTCCGGCATGTTCGCGAGATTTTCTGCATGGTTGCGGGTCGCCAACTTACCCATGTGGTTGCTTGCGGGCGCGGCCATCTTGTTTTGAGTTGTTCTCGCGGTGCATGATCGCGAGAAGAAAGACGTGATCGCGCGACGCATGACGTCACTGCGGGCGCGAACTGTCGCGAGACAGCGCAAATGGCTAAAAACAATACAACATCTCATGGAGAACGCGACCGGATCAAGAAAACTTGTCGGCGAACGCAGGGATTCAGGTAAGGCGATCGCGCGCGCGCGAGAATGTATCATTTTACAGCGCGAGCAAGAAACAAATTATCGCCAAGCTGCGGAAACCGGAATTTTTGACATTTTCGCGCAAAAATGTCAAATTATCGCAATTTCCGCGAACGGAACGAAATTTTTGCCCAGGCCTAGAAATGTAGTGCGGGAGGTAACACTGACAATGAAGGGTGTGAAGAAAAAAAGCTTTATGAAGCCGCCAGTACTGGCCAAGTCACTGTGCTTTTTTTGTTTTAATTTTTCTTGCAGGTTGGGGGGCAACATGAAAGGCGGGTGGGGTTGTCAACATGGACAATGAAGGATATGAGTGAATAAAGCAATATGTTGCGACCAGTGGTGTATGCATCATTGTGATTTTATTTTTTATGGCAGGTTGGGGGGGGGGGGGCGGCAACGCAGATAAGGAGGGTAGAGCATCACAAAAAATGGAGAGAAGACATTTGGGGCATGCAACTTGGAAAACGGCCGGATGGCGGGCATCAGGGACAATGGGAGTGCTGGTCGGGTCAAGCAACTCAAACAATAGGTGAGTGGGAGGGTGGGGGGCAGCAACATGGACAACAAAAGGTGCAAGGACAGGTGGAAGTAAGCAACAGACCACAGAAGGAGGGGAGGGCTGGTTGAACATGGACAGTGGAAGGCGAGAGCATGAGAGAAACATGGAGGGGAGAACAGCAACGAGGGAGACAACAGAAAAACAAGCTTAAACAACAACAAAAAGTTGTGCCTAAAGAAATGTGCAGTGGAATGACACACATAATGTATTTATGCTCCAAAGGAGAGGCAAACACAAGTAGAGGAAGGAAGCCTACAGCATCTCACATAAGGAGCAAGCAAATGAGGGCCAATGAAGGCAACTAATGGTAAGCACTGAGCAGCCTCGAAACCCACTGTTGAAATATGCTGAATTAGGCAAGACCGCAACCTATATCTCAATAAAATTTCTATTACCGAGTCGGGGCTCTGTGTAGTGTAGTCAATTATAAGTTGAACTATATGTGGTTATAATCTACAAACCAGGCCACTTTTGTATCTAGTGCTGTATGGCATGTCTAGGTCTTTTAAGGTTTAATTTAATCAAACCTCCATTTTTTTCTCTTACTAGGTCTTTTGTATAAACTGAATATATTATGGTGTGCATATTTATATATACAGTGATATATGCCTGTGTACCAAGTGGGCCGACAGAAAAAAAAAAAAAAAAAACTTGTGTGTACATAAAACTAATTGAACACAAAATGGGCCTCCTCAACCAAATCCCAATCTGGCTCTTGACCTACTTTCTCAATTGTAACCGCACGTTAAACATTTAAAGAAAAAAAAATATTGAAGAAATGAGTTGAGTATATCCAGACTTCTGGTAGGGCATGACAAATTTCCACTGGGAATGTCACACTGGCAATCTTCTATAAGAAACGTATTGAATCATAAGTGCCTACCGTTATCAGTACAGACACGTGTTGTGCAGCATGCCTTCTTCCGGACTCTTTTCCATGAAGAGATCCAGGAATAAGGCATAGACCAGGAGGCGTGCAAACAAACTCTGGAAGTGAAGCCTAATGATCCACTGAAGTGAATTATATTGGTGGTCTTCAAAAAACATGGAGATGAGTAACCGGAACTCCTCTAGTTTCTGATAGTTAAATGACTTAAGTAATAGGAAACCAGTGAAGAGGCAGAGTAGATGAGACAAGGCAGGAATTTATGCCAAAGAACTGACGGAGAGAAAGGCAAGTCAGGAACCAAGAGAAGGTAATGTGTACAGTGAGAGTAAATGGAAAGTAACAAAACAGTGTAACATATGGACTGTAGGAGCACAGTTGTGAAGCGTATGTGTTTGCAACTAACTTATTATGTTTAAAGATTTGGATGACCTATAATTTGGGAGTGTTCAGGAAGGATAGTGTAGCAGTATTTCATGCCAGAGTCGCTAACAATATATGCATGTTTTGTGCCAGATGAAAACACCAGTCGGATGTGCACTTGCTAGAAAACATAAGTGACATTTCCACCATGATGCATGTGGCTGTCAGATCATCTCTCAACAGCTGCATGGAGCCTGCAACCCCCTCAATTTTAACTGCAGCGTCTTAATATCAGACACCAAATGCCACAGCAGCTCTGTGATGTCTTCTCTGTCAGTGGTAGCCTACTGCCCAGTTGTCATCACATTACCTATCTGTTTGCCAGCTGAAGCATGCTGAAAAATCCAAGCCTCAGATCAGTCATTGATGCAAGGCATTGCCCTTATCCAGAAGGCAAGAGCACATTAAGAATGTCCCCTAGATAGTCATAGCCCAAGTGTCTTTACAGAGGCTGGTTAGTTTAGGTGAAGTTAGTGACCTCTGCCTGGCAACTTCATTTTCTTGTAGAGTTTGGACGGGTTATGAAGAATGGCACTTAGTGTCTGAGATTCCTAAGACGTTATGCTCGCAGATAACTTCTAAGAACTTCAGTCACCTTGAAGGGAGGTATGAGGGGGATACATGACATCTGATGTAAGGGTTTCCACAGTTGTTTCAGCAGTATAGCAAGTCAGGAGTTAATGTACATTGGTTATCATGTACCTCTGATCCAAGCCATCTTCTAGGCACTAGCCACTCTAAAGTTTTTCTTGTGTCATGGTCCTTAGCAGTCAGTTTACAGAAATTGTTCAAACAGACTGGCATGCATATTCCTTATAGCCAAAATAGGAAACTGGCCCACCCAGTTCTGCAGTTAAGTTTGGGATGGAGAAATATTTTTGTCTAAGACAAAAATGTCATTTTCTCAAAAGTCTTCCAACAATTAGAAGGTAAACCTCTGAAGTCAGTGAGTGAGCCTTCCATGTTCTTCAGTCTACAACTGGTTCAGAAATGTCTCTTGGGGGCCTCTTTACTCGGAGTCTTTTGCAATGGCTAAATCAATAGGGGGTGATTTTCCATAGTTGGAGACAGTACTAAACCATGCTATCTTAAAGTACATGCTTTGATCTGTCAGGAAGCTCTACAAAGAAGTTGACCCACCAGGAGTACAATTTTAAAGTCTTCCAAACGTCCGTCTATCACAGAGGGTAGATTGATATAGGCCAGTTAGTGTTCCCTCTTGTCCAGTTCACTGCAGTTATCGTGTGTGCTCCAATCTCCTGAGCCTGGAGAGTAAAGCATACAGTGGCTGAGACCATTTGTAAACATTCCACCCATCACCTTTGAGTTTTCCTTGTTAATCCTCTTGAATAAACAAAACAAATTCCTGGCAAGAAGGACAGTTAGGTTAGAAGCCTTTTGGCCTTCACCAGAAGCCTTTGTTAATATAACCGGCCACTTGGTTTAATTTGTGTTAAAGTAGTTCAGCCAAATCTCAATTCATTGTCTTTTCAAACTCAAACGTTTAATATGAAAAAAAAAAGCCTCTACATTGGTGTAATTGGCTATCCTTTGTAACCCAATCCAGCAAAAGTTACTTAATGTGAGACCTCTTCTAATCAGAGGCTTACAGAAGAAAGGTTGGAGACGGATTCTAACATTACTCTGGCTGCAAAACAATTATTAGCACCCAAATGGAAGTGTCCTTCCATTCCAACAATGCAAGAATGGACGGGGGAAATTTGGATGTTATTAGTGATGGAGAAACTGACTTGGGGTATTGAAATTGTGCACAAGTATGGTGAGGTCCCTTGGTGAATTAGCTCTAAGAGAAATACTTAGTACCTGGCTGCCCCAAATCGTTGAGATCAGTTTGCCTTGCTTCTTAAGTGAGTGGACATTGTGTTGCCCAATGCTTAGTTTATTAAGTTAAATATGTTGTATCACTCGAGTAACTATAGATGGTATTTGTGGTGCTCTGGCAAATCCACCTGAAGGGTAGAAGGGGAAGGGACAAGCGGCCAGCAATAATTGTTTAGTTACTTATACTCTTTGGTCGGTGGACTGCAGTGAGGTTTGTCTTGTACTTTGAAAACCAATAAAAGGTTGGTGGGGAAAATAAATAAATATAAAAATATATATCCGTCCACAAAAAAAGTGCTCCAAAATTGAGGTGCCACTCACAGCGTGCTTCTTCTCCCTATTTATTGGCAAACTTTAAAGGGTTTCCGCATCACTCACCAAGCATTAAATCGGCATTAGTCGATTAAAATCTTCTGATTTCACCAAACGCTTTTCGAGCTCTCGGTAGCCCTTGCTCCCTGGAATTGGACATGGGAGAGTGCAACTAACATTTCGGGTATACAAAACAATAGGGCAACCCACTAAACCCCAAGGGATTGGGTATAATATGTCTAAACAATAATAAACCTTGAGGATTTACTCAACTTATATTCATTAATCAGTACGTCACCGTAGTGAACTACATTTCAAAGAACTCAGATAAGGAAACAATTTACAAAGTGACCAAAGTTCATCTTTTATATTGTTTTTGATTGTTTCAGTAGATTTCGGTAATTTGATACAAAAAATCTTTTTTATGTACAATAAAGGAATATACAGTTTTCATTTAAACAATGGCAACAAAAAACTACTGTATCGCTTCAACACATATAAGCAGTAGTTAATGACACTTTTTATACACATATGCACCATCCACAATTGGTCATATATCGAAAATACTTAGTTTGAACACTTGTAATATCCGAAGACATCCAATGAAAGTTGTTTATAACAAAGAAGTGTCACGGCGTCGACGTTTCGGTCTCCTATCTGAAAATGTTCAATCACCGAGACCATCTTCAGGACCAAAGTTGCACCATGTATCTAATATAAAGAAAAATTATATTACTAAACAAACATTCCACGCATACCAACATCTAAGTTCTAAACATTTGTATTGTCTGTACACTGAAGGAAGAAAGGTGTAACCCTATTATGACCACCCGATATAGTAAGTCAGTTCCCAATCACCGTCCACTATATAGCCACCAATAAAGAAACATATAGAAAGATGTACCATATAACTCCGTGCAACATGCCAATCCAAACTAACCGAAAGACACCGTGCATGTCGATCTGTAATTACAGCTTACTTGTCGTTTTACACCTGACGCCTTTCAGTGCTTCTTGCACTTCATCAGAGGCGCGACAATCCGGTGTGCGATGCTGACACACCTCCCCACTTAAAAATTAATGCCCTCCAATGGGCTGCTCAGATGAGCCCGCGTTGAATTGTGGGATTTGTAGTGATGTCAATTAAATTCTTTCCATATTAGTGCACTACATTCCTGCTGTTGCATACAATTTCAAGCCCTCAGATGGGCCTCAGCATACGAGTCCTGCTTATAGATCCTGCACAAATGTCCCACATTGAAGCTCCGTTTGATATGTGGCTCCGTTGCCCCCCCCCCCCCCCCCCCAAGTCTCATAGGGTGGTGCGTCTTTCACATTTACATGCGGCAGGCCCTGCCGCGGGGGGGTGGAGGGGGGGGGGGAGGCGCATCACCGCGAGAGTGTAAGCTGGTCGGTGGGCTGGGATTTGTGTCCAGTCTGCAACGAAGGAAACGTGAGAGACTTCAAAGCGCATGGAGCCCATACAGGGTATGAATCAGTAATCGTGTGAACTTGGCACCGATCCAGCGAAAATTAGCGCCACACTACAAGTACCACAAATCTGTGCGAGACTGCTGAATTGCTCATTGGAGCTGGAGCCTATCAGAAGGCAGTACATTTGAAATAAAGGTGTGGCGCCTGAGCCAATGAACACATGAGAATGGCCTCTGAGGAAGATTGTTTGAAACGTGTCAGGCTGCAATTCATGGGCTGCGAAGTCTGTATGGCATTATTGGTTCCGGAGTGCGTCCCTGCGGTGAACCCTTTGTGTTCTTTTGAACCCCTACATTTTTGTTGATGGAGTTCAATACATACATTCCATCTGGCAGACCTGCAGGAGAGGGATCTACAAGGAGAAAAAGCGCACACCAATTTCACAGAACGCCCATGGCTTAGACTTTACAGTAGACACATGTGGTGACCATCAAAATCTAGCAATCATGAAGCTGGCAGATTTCTTACAATAGGGAAGTGAGTTGCGTGGCTGTATGGGAGTATGAAGTTTGTATGGATGAGTATAGTTGAGCCTGAAGAGTATAATTGATTGAATGAGTTAGCGGATGAGTCCGTGAGATTCGACAAGGGGCTAGGTAGATGGAACAGGTGAGTGACTGGGTGAGATATATATATATATATATATATATATATATATATATATATATATATATATATATATATATATATATATATTCCAATCTTACGTTGCAAGTACTCCGATCATCCTGGAAAAACAACGCTTCACGGCACCCAATGCTTTTAAGGCAGAGTTTATTGGCTACACAAAACTCTACGCGTTTCGGGAAAACTTGTTCCCTTGTTCACGAGCATAAAGAAAGGTGAAAAAAATTGCAACTAAGTAACATTTGTCATGTGACCCTTGATTTTACAAATCAGAGAGAGTGAAAACAGACTACTCATTTCAATAACACCTAGTTAAGGAAGTTCATGTTAACGCAAATAATAGCTTATTCTCTGTTATTTGTCTGTCAAACAGTGAGACATACAATTTATAATTTTGAATGGTCTAAATGTAACCCTTTACAAATAACTGGCATTGAAATGTAATCGGGTCTGCCTTTCAGAACTTACTTTTAAACAATGGCAAGGCAAAAACTTTATTGATCGCCCTGCTTAACACGTTACAAATGCGGCGTACGGGTACTAAAGGGCGCATGTGTCGCGCTACATATTTTATCACACTTAATAATAGATTGTCCCGTAAATTGCAAAAACGTGCACAAAAATGTTTAAGCCCATGTGGGCTGACTATCACCTGATGTCCATTGCCCTCTAGCTTTCAATATTCCCATTCCAAAAAAGGAAAATGCCAGTTAGTGACCAAATAGTATAGCCCCAGTGGGCAAAATATCTTCAAGGGTTCAATTGTCATGGATTAACTGTATTGAATACATTAAGTGCATTAAACCATAGGTTTCGATTGTGGTCTTAAACAGATAAAATCAATGCTGATTCTTCCTCTTCCTTGGTTCCTTTGAACTCCAAATCTCTGTTTTCATAGATAGATGAAAGTCTGCAAAAATACATATAATACAAAGGGTCACAATCAAAGTTTACAACTTAGATTAAAAGTAACGTACTAAACATCACAGATTCGGCATACCTGATAGTTGAAAACAGGCAAGAGGAAGGAAGGGAGAGAGAAAAGTATATAAAAGAGTAAGCGCTGGGCAGGATGTATCCATGAACCATAAGGTGTTACTGATTGCGCTTAGCCCAAATGAACGGATAATTCCTCATCAATATTGTGACCCCAAGGTTTAATTGTCTGAAACTGAATTATCATTCTCGATTCTAGTCGTCTCAGCTCGAGGACTCTATTCCCCCCCCTTTCCCTCAAGGGGACTGTGTCTAAAACACAGAAGGAGAGCAGACTAGTGTTTTGGCGATTTTCAGCCTTAAAGTGTTTGGCCATCGGGTATTGTCTGTCGTTTTTGGTTATGGCTCGCAGATGTTCAAGTACCCTCTTTTTGGCGGGATGAATCGTGCTACCAATGTAGTATTTATTGCACGGACACCTGAGTGCATAAACTGCATGGTCGGTATTACAAGAGACATGTTTAGTAATCCGGAAGTGTTTGGTATTTTCAGATAATGTCACCACCTTACAGTTGTTGCTGTATTTGCACGCTTTGCATTTGTGGCACGTAAAAAACCCTTGAATCGGATCATTAATAGTTGGTTGTTTTACTATACTTTGACACAACGTGTCTTTCAGTGACTTGGCTTTCCGAAAAGTCATCCGTGGAAAAGTTTCAATTGTGGGTTTAAGGTCTGCCTTAAAAGCATTGGGTGCCGTGAAGCGTTGTTTTTCCAGGATGATCGGAGTACTTGCAACGTAAGATTGGAATAGTTTGGGCTTTCGCTAACCCGTCACGGCCCGCCATTACCAAGCGGCTTGAGTTGAAAGCGAACTGAAAGCGAACTTGTTTGTTGGATGATATCTATATATCTATATCATATATATATATATATATATATATATATATATATATATATATATATATAATCATCCAACGATGGACCACGATAACCACCATGCAGTTCACCTAACAATCACAAGCAGAAGCAACACACCTGCATTAAGGAGGAGGAGTCGAGAGACTGCTTTAGAGGGAGTGGTCTCCGAGTCAAACCCAAGACATTCCTTTCAACTTGTGAGATCGGCACTGATGACGGCCAATGAGGCCAGAAACGCGTCTGCCTGAATGGGACATGCAATGCAAGGTCTGCGCTGTGAATTCTGTGAATTCTCTGCAATAAATTCTTTGTTTGTGCCCGGAGCTGTGTCCCGCTTGCTTAACTTCAAAGGTGAGCGCTTGGTGTGATATATATATATATATAGATATATATATATATATATATATATATATATATATATATATCTATATCAAAACCAAGGTCCTTCCCCTTCAAGAAAAAGACTTGAGCCCACGCAGGTAAGTAGAAGTTGCTCCTTTAATAGCAGTGCAATGATCGGCATAATGCATTTCAGTGTAATCGCCTTCCTCAGATGCCTTCAAACATAAAGTCATTCACTGTTCACCTTTTAAATTCAGAGTGTCCCTCTGCGATTGGCCGAGGCACTCCTTCACGTGTCCAGGGGCGGGTACTCAAAACACAATATCTTAAGCTTCCAAGCTACAGCAACACCTGTGTCAGTACTTCCCAAGTGGGCGGTGCCTGCAGCACACCACTGAATCATGGATCTTTTAGTGTGAGGAACAGAAATCTTACTCCTTTATCCAACCGCAGTTCACCACAGCGGGCCTTGACACCCACCGCTACAGTGAGCATGAGTGTAGCCATGAAGTCATGGCCCAGCAGGTCCTGGTCTGGCACATCACTGCGGAGTGTGGCGGTTCGGCGCTTCCCAAGCGCTTTGAGAAAAAACCAAAATGTTCCATAAAACACCGAACTCTTGAGGATGGGGACTCGATATATATACACATATACACACATATACAGACATATATACATACATGAGGAGCTTTGGCTTTTGGTAAACGAGAATTGACCAGCAGCTAGAGACTTCTATTTGTCAGTGAGATAAAAATAGAAGAATATTAAAGCAAATCAAAACATCTCAAACAATACATCCACAACAAGCAATAGTATTAGTCAGACAACCAAGTTTTATTATATTTCCTGAATCTAGACAGCCTGGACTCATTGCAGATGAAGGAGGGAAAAGTACAGCACCTAACAGCAGTGATTGAGCAAGCCATATCACTGTAGGTATCCTTTCTATATTGGGTAAATAAATAAGGTCTTAATGGCTAGAGCTTAAAGATTGTTCTGATGTGTGCCGCTTAATTTAGTTGTTAGCAATTGTTGGGATTGCTGTGTGCTAGATTATGATTGGTCTGAAAACAGATCCTACTGCTAATCAGCAGCTAGTATATGATCTGAAGTGCCATATTGATTCACTCATGACCAGGAAAGTTTAACAATCAAGCAAGCTGTTTTTTTCAGCTATAGCTGAAGACTGCTCTGAAGCTTCAGCAGAGCTGCAAGATGTATGGACCTGCCATAGTCATGCTGAGACTGGATAAGGATATTGAGCATAGGGTCATGGAGCTTAATGGTGAACTATCTTTCGTTAGGGGGCAGCCATTTTGAGATGGACATGATGGTTCATAAATAGCTTGAGCCTTGCTTACTTTGAGGGGAACTCAGGTCATCTCTGTGACAGCACATCTTGCCATGCCACTCAGGATTGCCCAGGACTCTTAACACCTATATTCACTTCTACAGAAGAGTAAGGGGACCCCCATCTTAGACTGCCACTCCTAATATATGTATTGGCTGTCCCTTTTCATCACTGGATACAGTTGTTCGCAGGAGAATAGGCTCTACCATTTGCAGTTGTCAGCAGTTCCACTGTGTACAACATACGTAGTAAAATGTAATCCATTTCAGCTGTTGACATATGTTTTTATAAACCTAGTTATTATGTAGGAGCAGGTATTTGAGTCAAACTGCTGAGTAGTAAACATTGAAATCTCATGATTTCTTCGCCTCTGGTTATCTGGTGCATTTCTGTTTAGTCACTAAAGAAATAAGCAGGGTTATATGTATTATTATCTTGAATAATCTGAGGTCATGTTAATTTGTTTTCTTTTTAGATATGCCATTGCCCTAGCTCTGAGGGAAAAGCAACGAGTAATATTTACCAGTCCAATTAAAGCTCTTAGTAACCAGAAGTATCGTGAAATGTATGAAGAATTCCAAGATGTGGGTTTGATGACTGGAGATGTCACTATTAATCCTACTGCATCATGTCTTGTGATGACTACGGAGGTAATTTTAACTGGTCTCCATACCTGATTTGAAGATTTTATTTATACTGACTTTCTTTTTGTTCTGCACCTGTAATCTAAATATTGTCGTCATCTACTTTGGATTGTGCTGTAAAATTATAATTTTGAGGTGATTTTCGTTGTGGAAGGATGGAAAAGAATCTTGTATTGAGAGGCCATTTGCAATAGGCCTTTCCATTATGGAATAGCTGTGAGGATGTGTCACTTAATCTTACACCCTAAATCCACTGTAACAATAAACCGTGGCTTCTTAGCATGTATGTGAAATCTGGTTGTGCTTAAAGTTATGCCACTCTTCAGCTGCAATCCTTCTTGCACATTTTCTTGCCCACAGTATAACACATGCTTAGGTTAATGTTTCTTGTAATTTTCATTACTGGAGGAATTGGAATTGTGTGGCCATTAACATTTAATAAGTGTTCTGGGTGGGCGATAGAGTTAAAATTAGTTCTCTTGTGCCTTTTAGGTGACATTTCCCTGACCTAGTGACTGACTCAAGTGGTTTGCTAACATTTCTTGGTAATATAAAATTTAATTCTGTTTTTTATACTAGATCTTAAGGAGCATGTTATACAGAGGATCGGAGGTCATGCGTGAAGTGGCTTGGGTTATTTTTGATGAAATTCATTACATGCGGGATGCAGGTATTTTCGACCATATATCTAACTCCTTTTGATAAAAATGTAATAACTTATAATTTTCTTTAAAGCAGACTGTAAGAGTGTAAGAATAGCAGCCTGCGTTGGTTTGTTTGATTTTAGTTGAACCTTTGAAGAACTTGCATACTGAATTATATTTAAATAAATAGGACCTGGTTATTTTAGATGGGTGTGCCACCTATGCAGCAGAACTTAGCATTTAATTGTCATTCTCATGTTAACAATGGCAAGTCTCAGTTGCTAACCAACCTGTAGGAGGCAGTCTAAAAGAAGACAAATGTTAAAGGACCTGCTTCCAACTGATTTTTGATAGATTTATGAGGTACACTGCATATGCTTCATAAACCATAATGTTTGCCATGATATTCTGTTACCATACGGATGGTGACTGTCAAGTTTTGCTTCTTTTATTAGTTTTTTTTACTTCAAAAACCTGTAAAACAGTACATACACACTAGAGGGTATTTCATTTCATAACAATGCCTTTCAACAAATATAGAAATGTGCATGATTTGCACACTATTAGTGATAAAAGGATCAAAAGCTCATCTTATTTAGGTGTCTTAAAAGATTTCTAAGAGAAGCATCAACACTGCAACCAGTGTCATTCGGTGACATGTTTCTAAACTAGCAGTCTTTCAGCATTGGTCCTCATTTCCACCTTACTAAAAGTATTTTTAGGCTTCGCCTACAGACATTCTTAAACTGTCTGTTGTTGAATACCTACTGTGGACAGTTCTAATACTTGTAGTAGACTTTTGGTCCAGTCCATTGCTTGTTATGTTATGGAGTTTTGTGTAGCGCTCATGTACCCGGAGGTGCCTTGGCACTTCATAAGGAAGATCAATGAGGCAGGCTAGGTACTGATAGGCCTCTTAGGTGTTAAGAGCCATGTTTTCAGAGCTTTCCAAAAGTGTGAAAGGGCCTGGGAATTTTTTTATTCCAAAGGAAGGGAGTTCCACAGTCTAGCTGTAGATGTGACAAAGCTTTTGCCACCCCATCGAGCTCGTCTGAATTTGGGCACTTGAACATTCTTTGCGCCTGAAGAGTGTAATGGTCTAGAAGGTGTGGACCAGCGGAAATACTGTTAAGAGCCATTGGTCCAATATTGTGAAGTTCCTTAAAAGTAGTGCACAAGGCCTTAAATACAATCCTTTTTTTTCATAGGCAGCCAGTGCAATTTGTTCAATGCTGTGCATGCTGACTGAAATTTGGGGAGGTTGGAAACGAGGCGGGCTTCAGCATTTTGTAGCGTCTGGAGTTTGGAAAACCTTTTTTTGTTGTATACCAATATATAAAAGTCTAGTTTGTACAAAATAATGTAGCCATGATCAATTTTTGTAGTTTAGGGGAATATAAGGTAGGATTCTTCTTAAAGTCTTTAGAAGAAAGAAAACCGAGGATTCTGTTTGATCTGATTCTCAAGAGTTTTTTGTCAAAGAAAACGCCCAGATTCTGAACCTTTTCCACTGGGGATGGAACATGGCCCATATCTGGTGGCCACCATGCCGGGGAACCAAAATTCAGTATTCTTTCCGAAGAGTAATAACTCTGTATTGCCTGAGTAAAATCTGAGACAATTTTCTGCCATCCAGGTTCCATACAAAGGCGAAATTTGGCGACTGTGTGTGGTGGATTTACAGTCACTTACACAACAAAGTGTGTTGACTGTTTAGACGACATTGGATGGCTTTCTTTTCCATCTCATTAGTGTGTTTTCTTGTTCAATTGATTTCCTTCCGTTTCTTGTGTTTAACACTCCCCAGGAGCATAGCTTCCTTACCATCATTTTGATAAGATGACTTGTATACTTCCGTGACCCACATCACAAAGCTACTTTTTTTCTTTTTCTTTGACCTCTTATGGGATTGTGTGTTTTTCTGCTCTCTCCTCCATGTGCTCTCCCTCACACCCCCCCCCTCCACTTCCCAGCCCCTGTGCATTGTTACTCCTTGTCAGATTCCCGTTCAGAGGGCCAAAGAGTAAGCAGGAGCTACTGAGCCCAACTGTGTGGCTGAGGTATTTTACTCCTTATGTCCCGGGGCTCAATCTACTATGGATCCTGACCTTCTGGGCCAAGTACTCCTCCAGCAGTTGACTCTATGGCAGCTTGGGTCAAGCAGTTCTAGGGTTCTCAGGAGGTTGGGGGAGTAGACACAAGGGAATGAACACAGGCTCACAACTCAAAATACGCTCAGCAGAAGCAATAAATGATTGTCCAATCAATTGCCTGCTTTTATGAAAAATGAGTATTTGTAAATTAACACAAAGTGAATAACGACATTCACAAACAATGCACACATTCCCCTGAGGTCAGCGCTCTAGTGGTCCTAAGCAGGCCCCCTGAGTCCCACTCCCCTCTCAGTAGTGGTTATTCCTCATTTACTATAGGTGACATTCAGGTGGTCCAAGTCTCAGTATTCCCACTCTGACTGACTGCATTAAAGTCAAGTGTTCCAGAGCTATCTGCCAGGCAAGTCCCCGCCTGTACCACCTAGCCCATACATCAGACTTGCCCACCCAACATGATCTGAGCGACTGTAGTCTCTGTGCCCACCCACTACGTGAGTGTTAAAGCTGCAGTGGCTGCCTCCAGAAAATATTTCACACGCAGCCCAGTAGGGGATGTGGTCCTGTGTCTTTGAGTGTTTCACACACGTTCCTGCAGCAGCCAGGGGGTTCTCGGTGCTCATCCAATGATGGTACGTTTTTTTTAATCCTCCCTACAAGGTAGGCAGGCGGTGTGCAGGGTGCAACGCTCCTGGTCGTCAGTCACTGTTTGGGCCTGCAGGAGTCGCCACAGCGACTTCCTTCCTCAGTCGACAGTTGGAACCAGACCAGGCTTCTTGCCTTGTCTTGATGGCCTTCCGTGGCATACATGGGGTCACAGTTCTTCCTCTTGACATGGGCTAAGGCCTGAATGGCACTGCAGCAAACTACACGGTGGCCCCACCTGGCATATGGGGTCACGGACTAAATACCTATACACAGGTAATGACCTGATCACTTAGCAAAAGTTACAGCTCATTTCAAAGCGGCTTTCTTTAGCACAATGGGGTTGCTGACTTTTCCCTGCACACGAGCAATAACCTGGTCTATGCTCAGCCGTTCTCCTCACATTTTGCATAGTGGATCCAATCATCTGGATTCCCCATAAGTCCTCGCTCCCTCTAACACGCTTTTGTCCCTCACAGGACACACTGGTCTTGGCAAGCAGGCAGGCGCTGGTGCTCCAGGTGCCAAGGCAGGTGGTCTTGGATTTCCTGGGTGATGTCCCATCACCCAGTTGGGAGACAGCGGACCTTGGCCCCTAGTCCTGGTCACAGGCCGAAGTCTTGCAGAGCTTTTGCTCCTCACACAACCTGACTGGATGCTTTTAATTTGACAGTTTTGGGGGTCTTGAGCTTCCCTTCTTGCATTCCATTTCCAGAACCAAATTTGAATTGGAGGCTGAGTCTTTGAAGTTTATGTTGGGGGTCTGCTTCATTTCGAAGTACCCTCTCTGCTGCTTACCTTTCCTCAAGAGCGCAGTCTGTCTTAGCAGGAGACTATACAAATCTGAAAGCCCCACAATACAGGCAAGTGGCGTAACTAGAGGTTCACTCCTGGATGTCCGCCACAATGATGTGTGTATCAAAAGGTTACCCCACGGCTCCAGCCCTACTCTTTATAATTCTTTTGTCAGCCCCATCTCCTTCCTTAACTGTAACTAGGCCCCTTCCCAGAGAGACCTCTTTCTGAATCGAAGAGCATCCTTTGAAGTGTACTGAAAAGCCCCTTTCTCCCTTCTGCCAGTATGTCTCACCCAGCTTACAGGAATGCAGCAAAACAGAAATCTGTCTGGGAGATTCCTCTACCTCCTATTCTCATGTTTCGCAGGTCAGTCCTGGGTCTCCCAAAATGGAACCCAGAGTCTTCCATGTATTGTACCAGTCACCGGCACACATTTATCTAGCACATGCACATAATATACACGCACTGTACAGCACTACGTTATCCCCGTATTGTACCATTTATATGCATACATAAACCAAGCACATGTGTACCACCCACTCACTCTCAGCACTACACTCCAAGCTGATATAGGCACACAGCAGCATAACTTTGAGTGATCCTGTAGGCCTCACTCCATTGACTCCTGCTGATCACTACATGGTATGCTGCCACCACCGCTCTCGTGCTGCTAAGCTCCTGGGAATGGCAGTAACCTTTTCACTACCTTGAGGGTTGAGATTTGGGCGAACCTTCAGGTTCAAAAAGACTGTAGTGCATGAGACAATCCTATGTCCTGGCGCACACGCATGATTCGTGTTAGCCGATGACGACAAAAATCAGCATTCAGGATCCAGACATTGTATTTCGGGCACTCAGGACAGGAGTGCACATCCATCACCTTGTGTGAGACTTTTCCATCCCAATATTCCTGACCTCTCCCATTCTGTTTAAAAGCACAGTAACATATATATTTTTGTCAGGGTTTGACTGAAGAGCTGACTTGATCCTGTTTGTTTTATGTCTTGCGCTGCACGCGTTGCATGAAATCAGAGACTTTGGCATACAAAGGCAGCATTTATGGCACTGGGAGGGAAGGCGTAAACTGCTGTACTCATTCAGTCAGTGTTTAAGGCTGAAGGTGTACTTAGTGTGGCTGAATAGGATAGGTCTCTTCTCCTGGAGGCCCATAAGAACGCTCCGTGGACCATTGTTTCTCTTTTAAGTCTGGTGGAAAGTATATTAGGCCTTAGTGTTTTCACTTCCGTTCTGATACTCCCTTAATCTTTGCTTCAGACAGGGGTTAGGTTTCACCCGCTGCTTTTCCATCAGCTGTAGCTTTTCAGAGAATCGGTCTCTAAACAGTTTTATTGGTAATAAATGTGTAATGTGTTGTATTCACACCACTTCAGTTAACGTGTCTGAGAATATCCCATCCACAGAGCATTTCTAGATCAAGTGTTGGGTTTGTCATTGGAGTGTAAGAAGATTGTTCTGCCGCTGCTGCTGACATTACCTGTAGGCCTAAATCAAGTATCCTTCCTCTATCCCCACTGCAACTTGTGGCCCTGTACCCCTTCTTTCTTACCCCGATCAACTACAAATCTTCCATCGTGTTGTAATGTAGTTAGGGTCACACTATCAAAGTCAAATACATGAATGGTCGAAAAGCGCTGCTTTAGATAAGAGATGAAAGAGGAAAAATCTGCAGCAATCATTTGTGCAACACCGGTAATGTGGCACTTAATAGAGGTAGACGTATACTGCCCTGTAGTAATCCGGATGGGCATCCCCACTCTAGTTCGACTAAAATCTGAGTAAATTATACTTTAAAGTACCTAGTGATTATCACTTTAAGAATCGTTTGATTTTGTTCTTGAAAGACAATAAGATATGTTCCAAGCAAAGTTTGGCAGACAGGAAATATTATCCCTTGTCATGGACTTCAGGTGGAGTACATAGAGTACAAGAAGAATTTGATTTAAAGGTTTGCAGTGTTCCGGACAAAACAAAAATGTATGCAAGAGAAGCCTGCCTCAAGGACAGCCGAATCATGGATGTAATGACTTAAGAACATAGTTAGCTTTCTGATGGAGAGCCAGTTTACTAGTCTCGGATGTTGAGATGGGAGTTGTTTACAGAAGGCATATAGTCAGTCCTACAGCAACATTTTCAGTGAGTTGAAGTGTATCAGCCAATTATTTGCCCAAATGGATGAATAATTAATTGCCATAGTACAGACCAGAAGATACTGCTACCTGGAAACCTTCTAAAACAGTTGGGTTGCATGAGAATCAGGTTTTCTTTTCAAGATCTTTGGGACATGGAAGCAAGAAGTTGTCAGCCTTTTGGTACAGTGTCGGGAAAATTGATATGTTGCTCGAGAAAAATATCAGGGTTTCATACAGTGGCAAGACAGAGTAGAGACAAAAGGTTTCAATTGCTGTCCAGAATGAGGACTTCAGTGCATTTTTTGTTACATTATTATGAATTGCTCAACCTCCTGGACACTGATCTTTCATTTTTCAACTTCGGGGAAAGAGCTCTCATAATCCAGGTGAATGATGCTGTGGGTGTCATCGTAGCAGTAAATACAAAAGAAGAATAACACAAAATGGCAGATGATGGGACCTGTGCTGTGAGAAGGTTAACACTTATGATAAGCAAGGTAGGGTTCAGAGATAAGGTGTTGAAAACGCGACAACTAATGGGTTTATTGGTAGACCTAAAAGGGGGCTTCTCAGCCGAAGAGCAGTTTCTCCGGCCAGAGAAGAAAGAACGGATGGGAATTACATAGTGTGTGGAGCTTTAGGCCAGACAGAGTTGTAGCCCAGTCATCGCTAGTAAAGAGATTTGGCCTTGCAGCTGCAAGAGAGAGAAAGGTGAAGGCAGATTGCCGATGGCAGAGGGGCTGCTCTGGGCCAGTAGAATAGTTAACTGACTTGTAAGGGAAATAAAGCCATACTGGAGTGGAGGGGCTTCCAGAGAGGAGAAATAGGAGCTTGCAGTCTGCAGTGACTTTGCGAAGAGTTTGAGCAGGATGTAAGAGGCAGTATAATAATGAACCTAGTCTCTTGTACATTGACAGGCTGCAGCTGATTTAGGATGAGGCACTGGTTGTCTGGGTACTCAAAGCTATTCTCCATGTAGATGATAGAGAGCAAGAATAAACTCAATTGTGGATGATGCAGTGCATAGGCCACTTAACCTGCAGCTTGAATGAGAGAAAAAGGGCATGAAGCACTTAAGACAAGGTGTTGGACTTGATCACGTGCAACACAATAGCTAGGTGCATGGTCTTCCAACTTTAGGAGCCCCAGGGGATTCTTTGAGAGGTCTGGAAACTGATAGATGGATCCCATCAGTAAGGGGGTTCCATGGCAGCTGTTAACAATGGAGTGGGGGAACTCCTTACGTAGCCATATTAGAGGAGCAGCTGGAGAGTGTGGTGTTTCAACCACCAAGTCGTTAATAGTTAATTGAGTCTAGGTTGGGAGAGGCAGAGATAGTTACAGCTGGACTTACCTGCAGGAGCTCCTGAGAATAGAAGAGTATTCCTTCTCTGTGTGGATAAATGGGATAAGCAGGACCCAATTTGGCTTCAGCCACAACGTGCTACTGATCTTCACAATATGGTTTGCGAGATAGTAAAGGATTGAAAGAATCATAACCTTGTATCAAGTTAGTTGTTGCTTCTAAGAAACAAGGGGGGGGGGGGTGCTCATCAAAGGTGCAAGGGAGACCTCTCCATGTAACAGAAACATAGATTGAAAGTCTGAGGGGCAGCCAAGCATTGATAAAGGAAGGGAACACACATAGGAGCAACAATGAGGAGCCAAGACAAAGGGGAAGATGGGCACACACGGTTTTAAGAGGGCAGGAGACATGCTATATGATTGCCTGGATTCTCTACAAATTGAAGATGAAATTGTTATCAAGAGTCAGGTGATGGCCCGAGTCCACTTTCTGAAAGACCAACACATAGCACTACAGAGAGACCAAGAGGATTTTGTGAATGTCTAGTAGGAATAACCTCAGAAACACTGGGATCTCGATAGGGGAAAAAAGCAAACTAAAAATCTCTGTTCAAAGTCTGCATGACATCATCCTGAAGAGATCACCGAAATAAGCCATTTGCATCAGCTGTATACACAGAATAGTTCTTCTGACCGTGAAAAGCAAACCACTGCCAGACAAAATCGCTTGTGGCCCCTTTCGCACATAAAAGGTGTATAATGGGGAATCTTAGGATAAGTAGTAGTTAGCTGCAGTGGCACTCAATTGAAACATTTTCCAGGATCTTTTTCCGATAATGTATCAGAAACTTATATTTTCAACCCGTGAGCAAGTTCTTGAGGTAGTGTGAGATCAAGTACAGATGGGGGTGTCCTTTCTTTAATTGTGCATGTTAACCAGTGGGCAAGCAAGCTGCTGGAAGAACCTTCCAAAGGGAAAGTAAATGACCAGATAAAGGGTAGATGGCTGGTAGATGAGTCTTGATTAGGCACCTGAAAAATGTTCGACTCCATCATGGCAGAGTGACACAAGCAAGATTTAGACCTTTGGTTGGAGATTTCACAGACTGGGTGACATGGCCTTCCTGTGGGGTCAAGGTAAGAAGATAATTAGAGTACAAGAATGAGGGCAGTGAGATATGAATTCTGTGGTACAGTTCTGTGTGGAGATCTACAGTGGGAGGTTAGGATGGAAGCTTTCATCCTTAAAACCTCGGATGTCTGAGGAGGTGAGCCACGGGAAATAGCAAAAGCAACTGCACAATGCTGTGGACACTAGTATGCAACATTAAAACATGATTATTTCCAAGATCTCAGAAGTCTCTACGTTTGAGTGTTTACGGGGCAACTCCTCAGCCTTTTCTTGAACAATGAGTCTCATTTATACTGCACTAGACAACATGATTTGTACTGATCTCTGTGATGCTACCTCTGCCACTTCTAACCAATGGTCCACTGCAAAGCTCTTGTGTTACTTGGGGTGTAAAGGTGTGGGGCTGTTTTTTCTCTGTAAAGGTGAAACCTCAATAAAACGTTTTGGAGGGTAAAAAAACAAAAGCATGATTATTGTATATAATGTTCACTGCAAATAGCCCACAAAAGTGCCTGGCGGACATGGGATTAATGGATGTGAGACGTCCATTCCTGTTGAAATTCATTAACCACATCATAGCACATGAAAGCTTCCACATAGATGGAAGTCTTCTGCCATTATCAAAGAAGTGGACCAGGGCCATAGACTAAGCTCTCTATAAACCTTGTACAGTTGGCTGAATTACTTATACCTTGTCGAAGCACCCCATTATTTTGAAAACTACAAGCCAGTATGTTATGGACTACCTCTTGTTAAAACAATGGTGAGGTAAGGATTACTGCACAAGCTGTATGCTCTAAAAGCAACTCTTAAATGTCGCTTCATAGTGGATGGAGGTAACTAATTTAAAGGCAAAGTAGGCTGTCCTCCGAAAAATAAAGAGGCGCTCATGGAGGCAGAGGGATAGCGGAAAAAAATGCTTTTGCAAAATATGTGGAGAAAGTTTATTGCGCTAAAGGGTTTATAGCTCAATAGGGTGAATGGTGGTCTGGTAAAGCTTGATGTGAAGTTTAATGAGGGGAGGAGATACAGCAGGCAGACTGCTAGCCAACAGTCTGCACCAGGCAGGCACACAGAAAGAAGAATTCATCCAGAGTAGGGAGGAGAAGCGATATTTTTTTTTTTTAAAAAGGAAAAAAAAATCGTTCGTTTTTTTTTTTTTTTTAACAAGTCTCTAGCACACGTTATGCTCGAGTGCTCGTAGGTAGTGTCTTTTGAGTTGGCTGTGCTCCTGAGGTTATCCAAAGAATACACTAGGATACCTGATAATTAAGGAGGAATCTCTCAAAAGAATCCGGTCCAGATTAGTATTCTACAAGCTTTTATTCAGCATTTGCCCCCAGGTCACAGATTATACTGAAAATGGTGCTCAACACTGCAGCAATGTCATAAAAACCACACCCTCAATGAGAGATGGAGTTTTATCACTAGTACTAAACTCTAGGGGCCAGATTTACAAGAAAGTGACACATCTGTAGAGATGTGTCACTTTCCCTGCGCCAACATGCCAAATCCGTGCGTCACCGTGGATGCGCCATATTTACATTACAGTGCACCATGGCGCAAGGATTGACAGATGCGTCAGAAATTCTGACGCATCTGTTGACGGTAAAGTCGTGCATTGCTGGAGTCATGTCGCAAGCACAACGCAACTCCAGCAATGCTCAGGGGCGCCCTATGCCTAACCTGCTGCGTCAAAACCCTGCGCCTGCTTGAAGCAGGCGTATGGAGTGACGCAGCAGGTTAGGCATAGGGCGCCCCTGAGCATTGCTGGAGTTGCGTTGTGCTTGCGACATGGACGTAAAAGTGGCTCAGTGAAATCTTGTAGATTTCACTGCGCCACTTTTACGGGCTTCCTCCGACGGAACGCCCACCCTTCATACATTAAACCTGACGGAGGTTTAATGTGGCGCAGGGCTTCACAACCTGATGCATCTCCCAAGATGCGTCACGTTGTAAATGGGCCGCAACTTTTACACTACCGCTGCGTCACAAAAGTGACGCAACAACGATTCAAAAGTGACGCAAGGGGCTTGTAAATCTGCCCCTTGATTCGTAACCTCACAATTAACTGCTGCCTGGTCAGGGCTCAGAAAAACTTTTTTTTTTTGGGCCTTCCACCATTTGAAAGGAACACTAAAGTGAGAACCTAAGAGGGGAAAAATTGTTAAAACAATGCACGTAACTGTTTCCCTTTAAAACCTCTTTCTACAGTGCAGGAGTCCTGCTTATGCCAGAAAGAAGTTCTTGGGGCATCTTTTTACTCCAGTATTTTTTTTTCCATTCGACAGACACATGCAAGCTCTGTTAGAGCTTGATGTGTCCTTTTTACTTCTCAAGAGGTGTTTTTTAAAATTGTTGCTTTATATCACTGTTTTCCTTAAATAAGGTTGTGTTTTTTCTCTGCTTTGAGGCATTATGGGCTCATTTGCATACTGTAGCCAGTGTGGTGGAACTATATCAGGTGACAATGGGCAATCCTGGTGCCCATTGTCACCTGATGTGATGCCTCACCCTTGACTGTGATCTATTCAGCCTGTAGACAATGCCTAAAAACAAGCATTGGCAAAGCCAATAGGTCTTGGCAATCCGAGAGCTATTAGCGTTGGAAATGTAAATGCATTAGTGTACGACTCTGGGGCTGTTTTTAATAATATGCACAAAAGCCTTAACCGTGCCAACGCCTGTAGCTCTTGGACTGCCGAGACACTTTGCTTTGACAATGCTTGTTCAGGGTGTTAGTATTTTCCTGGGAAACTATTTAATGGAAGGTGTGAACTTTTTATTCTGAACACGGCAGTTATATCTCACACTGAATTGCTCATGATGGTACGGTGCTGGTACGGTTTTCTAAATAGAAACGGAGTCACTGCTCCATCATTTTATCTCTATGTAAATGTTAAATTTTGGTGTTGCGAGGTCTTTTGGAAATGCATATTGTGCGGTCCAAAGAAGGGAGCGAAGCTGAGAATAGAGAGATAGAATAAGGGGGGAGAGAGTGAAAAGAATTGGGGTAGGGAGAAAGGGGAACAGAGAGCAGGAAGTAAGTGAGCAATGGTGGCGAGAGAGACCAAGAAATACGGAGAAGGGGTGAGTGCAAGATAGGGGAGGGATGAGAAGGGGAGGAAGAGAAAAGAAGTTGAGAGGGAGGAAAAAGACGGGAAAGGTGGAAAGGAGAGATTAAAAGTGGGAGTCATAAGGAAAGAGAGCCAGATATGTTAGAGGGGAAAAGAGAAGCGCGCAATTGAGTTGGAAGGTGACAGCCGAGAGTGAAAGGAAGTAGGGGATGAAGAGAAAGGTATTCGCTTAAAATTGATAGTCAATTTACATATATTTTTCTTGAATTTTTAACTATTACATAACAGCAAATAAAAAAATATAATTGTCTAAATTACATCACAAAAGAATGAATCTGGTATTGACTCCATGGTTCAGAATGAGCGGCAACATTGTTGTAGATTATGTTTGCTATTGTAGTCTCTTTTATACACATAGCATTTTCGCTGAGTGTCACTTTCAGGGTGTTTACATTGCTTTAGTCTCTTCCAATCTTGCTTCTGCAGTGTCGAACTTTTCAGTACTTCAGGTCAAGGTTTTGGGCTAGGCTGTCCTTTCTGAGCAATAGAGCATACTGGTGGATGTGGGTTGCAGGTCCTGAGGTTGGAGCTGGTGGATTGTGCGTGAATGCCCCGCCATGGAGATGGTCTATCGGAGCAAGGCTGGTTTAGAGTGTAGTATTCTCATTCTTTTTCTTTGGTACAAACAGGGTATCTTGGAGTTTGAGGGACCTTTCTTTTACTGCAGTGTACGTGTTGCATCATGATCTCAAGACAATCAGGCTAACAGTTGTGTTCATGAAGTGCAGTCTGTTCTGCACATGAATTGGTTCAGTTGGGCTGCTGGAGCATAGTAAGTGCTTTCCATTTGCACAGAGGTGGGTGGGCGCTCTTTGGTCACATGAAGTGTTCATTTGAACCCTTTTGCATGGCCAGTCGTGCAGAAACAACCCACTTCCAAAGCACAAAAGACAAAAAGCAAAAGCCCTTTTTAAAGAAAAAAAAAAACAGCGCCCTAGCGGCTAACAAAAGCTTCTGGGCTCACTATTTTGTTTCAAAGAACATGGCGGAGATGTCGGAGCAAAGAAGATTTGTGAGAGAGAAGACAACGGGGAGGGGGGGGCATTAAAGAGTGATGAGTTTGGGTTGAGGGAGCGATGAGGGAGGCAGGAGCACGTGAGGAAATGAGCCAGCCTTGAGCAGGGAAGCCGCAAACCAGGAATACAGCAACAATTTACTGGCCTGTTTACATAAATGGAATAACTGTAAAGACAAGCACTTGTCTTAAATGCTCCAATCAAAGTAGTCCCGAAACAGTGCCCTACAATGTCCGTTGCGCGTGTTTAACTTGTAATTGTGCTGTAGTCTCGGGAGGGCTTAACACCTGAAGTGGCATTACGTATGCATGCCCTTGACCAATGGGTAGACGCATAATGAAAGCGACAATGGTGCCAGCAAGTGAGATGCCTATGGAAGGGTTAAAAGCCCATGAAGAAGATGCAGTATGTCTTTGTTTGAGACTGCTTATGCGCGCCGTCTAGAGCAGAGACCTAATGAATCTCAGGACATGTCTGTCTAAACTAGGCCTCAAAACCGTTCTAAGGAAGAAATCTATGAATTTCTCTGCTACCTTTTGTGCAGCCCTCAACTTTTTCAGTAAGACACGTTTTAGTTTCCACCTAGTATCACTCTCCCACAAAGCATTTTTTCCACCACTGAGCCTCCCTGCATCACCAGTTTCTGCATTTTCCAATGTTGGTGCAGAGGTACGTTTTGGAGCCTGCTAACTTGTCTGTGCCAAGTGAATAATATGCGCAATTGACACTGCTGTTGACCGCAGTGATTAGATGCTGAATGGTTTAGCGCAGAAAGAATCCAGTATTAAGAGCGATGATGTGCAGTCGATCTTCTGTAGGTGAGATGATGATTTTGAGGGGGCACACAACAGCTACTTCTATAATGGGCGTGAAGTGCAACAGAGGGAGGGCGATAATTGTTAGGTAGTATTTTGATGGGAGAGACAGACTGCCCTCTTTATCCCCTTCCTCTCCCAATAGAGTGTAGTAGCCAAGCAATGACCCCTCAGTGACAACACACCAGGAGCAGGTTTTTCCAAATTGTGAGTCAGGACCCACAGATGGGTTGCATGCTGATTTTTGGTGCTTCGCAAAAGTCCTATATGTAAGCAATATTTATCATTATTAGCCCTGCTTGACCCATCGGTGCAAAGCTGCTGAACAATGCCCCTAAGTAAACTTTTAAAAACAAATCCTTGCAAGTATTCTCAAGCACGACTCTGGGTGAACCTTCCAGTATTTTTTGCTAGTTTTTTTCACTTCACATAGCTATTTCAACTTAGAATGTGCTTATTATACACAATCATACACAACCTTACCACATGTGGGTCTGTTAGAGACTTTCACACACAAAATGAGAAATATGGATGCGACCTAACAGCCAGAGCTGCTGACTTTTGGATCTGCGGAACCAGGTTCAAATGCTAGAATTGCATCTGCATCCTTTGAATCTGGGCAATTTACGTAATCTCATGTGCTTATAATAAAATGAACCAGACCTAGTGTAACGTAATCTGGTGCTCTTGTAAAGTACTACAATGCCCTTCATCCATGTTCGCGCTGTATAAAACTGGGATAGATATCTATATCCCGCTCAATTCCAAAAGGAAGCACGCTGCACTCGCGGGGCCACTTCCAAAATATTTATTCGCAAGGACACGTTTCAGCGTTTAGCCTTCTTCCAGCTTGCATATGAATACAACAGCATTATCGTGGCAGTCTTTCAAACAGGTAAAATGATTTCATTGAGTGCAGCATGTAAAGGGAGAAAGAGGACTGCTTTATCTCGGACTGATGTCCTTTCACATCCAGTTCATACAGGTATTTTAAAGTCCAATGGTACCTTTTGGGAGCACAGAATCTTTGTATCGTTGTCTGCATGACGCACACAAATATTATGCTGCTGCATGGCCACACTCTCCAAAAGTCCACAGTTCGGATCTTCCTATGCTGGCAAATACCTGCAGTCTGACAATGAGGACTGTGGAGAAGTTGCTGGGAATGACTGCCTCTTGCATACCACTAATCCCACATGAGAGGCTACTGATGAGCACAATCCAGGAATAGATCCAGAATCATTGGTCATAAGCGACTGGGAGTTGAGAAGAAGTAGTCGTGCTAATAGGACAGGAGGAGAAGGTGTAGTTGAACAGAGGGAACATAATAGTAAGATCCTTCATGCTACCAACTTCAACAGTGACCATCACCACAGAAGCCCCTCACATGGACTGGGGAGCACACATGGGGAATCTCAACATCAGAAGAGTCTGAAATTTAGAAGAAGCGATAGAAACACCCAATTTTACTGGTGCTAAATACAATATTCCTAGCCTTAAAAGCCTTTCAGAAGCAGTTATATGGAAAATCTGTACAAATTCAGACGGACAACACAGCGGCAATGCTCTACCTCAACAAGCAAGGGGCAACAAAATCGTTTACCACATTAAAACAAGTGCTAGCGATATGAAGGTGGACCAACCGGAGACCGGTAACCATGCCAACAATACATGTACAAGGGGTAGACAATGTGGAAGCGGACTAACTGAGCAGACCGGCATCCATCTCGCATGACTGGGAACTGAATCAAGAGCCAGGTCTTGAGGCTGTTCCTGAGTGCTTGCAGTGTGGGTATTCGTCTGATGCTGATGGAGAGTTCGTTCCAGGTCTTGACTGCAATGTAGGAGAAGGATCGCACCTCTCCCCCCACCGCTCTGGCTCTATGGATGTGTGGGATTTCAGCCAGGGCTAGGTCAGCGGAGCGGAGGCTTCTGTTGGGTGCGTCGATGGAGACACTTTCGTTGAGGTAATGGGTTCTGATGTTGTGGAGGGATTTGTAGGCATGAGTGAGGAGCTTGAAGGTCACTCTTTTTGAGAGGGAGCCAGTGGAGTTCTCGTATGTGCTGGGTGATGTCATGGGATTCCGAGGACAAGTCTAGCTGCGGCGTTCTGGATGGTCTGGAGTTTGAGGAGTAGAGATTTGTTTATTCTGGCATAGAGGGGGGCGTTCCCATAGTCCAGTCTGTTGGTTATGAGTGCGTGGGTGATTATCTTTTTGGATTCGGGGGGATCCATTTGAACGTCTTGCTGAGGATGCGAAGGGTGTTTTAAGCACACGGAAGAAACTGCGTTTATTTATCGGTTCACGGTGAGGGAGGAGTTGAGTATGATGCTGAGATTTTGAGCGTGGTCTGTGGGTGTGGGAGGGTTACTGAGGGCCACCAGGTGTTGTCTCATGCAGAGGGGGTGGATACAAGTACTTCAAGCAGCGGTTGCTCATCCAGGCGGCGACGTCTTTCATTCCTACCTGGAAGCTGTGTCTGGTGATGTTGGGTTCGTTGGTGAGGGAGAGGAAGGGCTGGATGTTGTCGGCGTAAGATACTAGGCTTAGTCCTTGTTTTCTAACGATGGTGGCGAGAGGGGCCATGTAGATGTTGAAGAGCGTGGGGCTGAGTGTGGATCCTTGGGGTACACCGTAGCTGATCTGAGTGTTCGGAGAGGAAGGGCGGGAGTCTGATTCTTTGGGTTCGGCCAGTGAGGAAGGAGCTGATCCAGTCAAGCGCGATTCCCCGAATGCCGGTGTTGTGGAGTCCGGCGGTTAGTGTGCGGTGGGAGATGGCATCAAAGGCTGCTGAGAGGTCTAGTAGGATGAGGGCAGCCGTGTGACCCTGGTCGAGGAGGGTGCGGATGTCGTCCGTGGCGACTAGAAGGGTGGTCTCGGTGCTCTGATTGCTGCGGAATCCGGATTTGGAAGAGGCGAAGATTGAGTTGGCTTCTATGAAGTTATTGAGCTGGTTGTTGACTATCTTCTCGGTGACTTTGGATGCAAAGGGGAGGAGAGAGATGGTTCGGTAGTTCTTGAGGTCCGTCTGGTCCGTAGTGGACTTGTTGAGGAGGGGCTTGACTACTGTACGTTTCTAGTCAACGGGGAAAGTGCCAGAAAGAGGGAGCAGTTGATGGTATGTTGTAGTTCGGGTGCTATGGCGGAGGCGGCTCTGTGGAAGATGTGGGGCGGACAGGAGTCGGTGGGGGCTCCTGACTATACTTCTCATGCTCTTGGCGGTGTCTTCTGTGGTGACAGGGGTCCCGGCGGTGATGGTAGGCTGATCAACAATTGCAGACAGTCATGGATGTTGCTAATACTCATCACCCCCCACTGCCCATCCTCCCCAGCATCACACAATCTACTGTCCATGCAGGGGAAGAGAGTTCTACACCCAGAATTAAAAACTCTGAGTTAAGCAGCAAGGCTCCTGAAGATTTAGAGACCGGACATTTGTTGTCTCCAGAGAAAGCGTTGGCAGTCCTCAGGGAAGCAAAAAGACTGACCACTAGAAAATGCTACCCAGCCAAATGGTAGAGATAACACAAGGTGGTGCCAGAAATCCGGTCTCTTTCAAGACCGGACACAAGATGCCACAGTCATTGGATACCTTATGCATCTGCTAGACCATAAACTGGCCTATACGTCACTAAAGGTACACCTGGCTGCCATACAAGGGGACACATTAGAAGAAGCTTCATAGAAGGTGCCAAGAAGATAGCTCCTCGAAGAAGTGCACCAACACCCTTGTGGAACCTAAACATGGTGCTTACACAACTGATGAAGGACCTATTTGAACCACTGTGCATATGCATGACTCTTCCCACACAGTGTGTTTATACGCTATCCACATTGGTGTGGTAGGGGCAAAGATCCTGACACTGCAGGTCAACGTTAAAGTTGATCACGCTCAAGACCGCGTTTCTAATTGCAGTGATATTGTTGTTCATGGTAAGTGAGCAGCGAGTACTCAGTATACAGAAGCCATACCTGCAAATAAACAAGGACAGGGTAGTGTAATGAGGACCAACTCATGCTTCCTGCCAAAGGTCATATCTCACTTTCACACAAACAAACAATCCTGAAACCTAGTATGTTTCAAGACCCAAAGACTCAGGCTGAAAAAATGCTATATACTCTGAACCCGCACATGGCTTTAATGTGCTACCTAGAGAGAGCAAAACCAATCAGAAAGGGGGAAACAGTTATTTGTATCCTTTCCAGACAATAACAAAGAAATGCCAGTTACCATAGTTCAGACAATCCAAATGTGTCATAAAAGGCTAGCGTATATCTGGAACTGAGCCAAGAGTGCACTCAACAAGAAAGAAAGGAGCCACCTCCGCTTTTCTGGCAAACGTCCCTATGAGCACCATGTGTCTGGCAGCCACAAGGCGTCAGTCCACGCTTTCACAAAGCACTGCTGCTTAAACATCCAGGTGAACAGGTAGGACAGAGAGTACTGAAGCTTTTATTTGCCAGCTCAACCTCCTTTTCAACCTATCCACCACTGTGAGAAAACTTCTACGAAATCGATGCACAGCATATAAATCCAGAAAAGATTCACGCTGCAAAATGAAATAGTTACTCAGTAGGAGTAGCTTTGCAACCTAAAAGAGTTTTCTGGATTCACATGCGAACCATCTGCCTCCATAACACATGAGTCGAGGAAATGCTAATAAGATCATAGGGAAATACCAGTCAAGAGGAAGCCTACGTTACACTAAAATGGTCATACTATCGCCAGAAAAAAGAATATGAAAATAGCGACCATGCGCAGGTACTTCCGAGGAAAGCTTCTGACGTCCGGAGAAACTGAACTATGTACCAAATGGTTTTAAACGGTCAATGGCACACAACAAAAAAAACAAGCATTTTCAATGCAATAGGTCTTGCATTTACGAGAGTTTGAGCTATTGGCATTGTTAATGACAATGCCTTTAATTTGTGTTTTAAAACAGCTAAATAAAAGGCATAGTCATTTACCAATAGCTTAAACTATTGCAAATGTGAGACCTATTACATTGCAAATGCATTTGGCACCTGTGCTATTGAAATAAAATAAAAAATGCTTTGGGAGATAGCGTGTCCTGCCTGAAACAGCAGGCAGGACAAAGCTATTTGAGAAAATAGTGCTCGGAGGCTGTAATTAAAGCCTACCAAGTAACAACACGTAACAGGGGGTGTACTCATGGGAGGTTACAAAATGAGAAAAGGCGGTACTAAGGAGGGACTACTAAGCCTATTGACCAATGAAAAGCAACAGTTTATAGTAGACCGTGACAGAAGCCAATGAAAAATATGGGCGGAGAGTGGCAGAGCTTCAAGTCCATTCCTGAATACAGCATGCCTCGCAGAGCATGCACTGCCCAGGCTCGATCTAAAAATGAATGTGTCTCTCTGTGATGCAACTGGTGCTCATGTAAACCGCAGTGATACCTTGGGTCAAGTTTGTGCTGTAGGAAACTACAAAACAAAATGTTCATCAGAATAAATGAGGTTTTTATTTGGCTGGCTGGCTCAACTGGGGAGGTATTTCCCTTTGAAGGCAGGTGGTCAGGCCATCTCCACACTCGGCCACATTCCTTGTCAGTTATTTAGATCACTGTGGTCAACCTGTGGCCAGTCACATTGAGTAAACGCAAGTTCAAAGACATGCCAAACTGCAGCAGGCAGTGGCTCAATTAACTGAAGAGAGCAACAAAAAAATAAGGCTACCTATATACTTTTTTACCACTATTTATTTGCGGCAATAAGAGTAGGTGAGGTATTCAAATATTAAAAGATCGCTTGTAGTCCCTCCTCCATGTATTTACTCCTAGGGAATGAGGGGTGAGCTTAGAAGAGGCAGGCAAAAGTTCAATCTTTCTCACATTACATCAAATATATTGCATGCATAGCAGGCTAGTTGGTTTGGGATATACAACAGGAAATTATGTTCGCATTACTCCTTTCTTTGTTGAGATAGGGCACCCGCTGACTAGGCCCTGTCCTTGAATAGCCTCAAGCAAAGTCTCCACACTACGACCCTAATGAAGCTCCTTTCTGATTTCACCCTTTTGTTTATCGATGCTCCTAATGGATTGGCATTTATTGCACACCCACAGTGTGCAGACATCAGCATGCTCTTAATTGACTGGCTGCACAACAGGAGCTCATCAATTAAAAGATTATTGGATCACTTTTTCCGTGAAATATTTAGAGGGGTTCTCAATGGTTTTCGACAACAAGCTCTATGTTAAAAGTGAGTGCCTGTTTTCTGATATTTTATCAACTTGTATATGTGTGAAGCCTGACAGTGCAATGGTTCAGGACTGTAGGAAGAAAACAAAAAAAACGAAAGAGCGGTACTATGAAAAATAAAAAAAATGCACTGTTGTGATGAATGACTGAAGATGCTTTGAGATCATTATTCATCTTAAAGGCAAGCCTTCATCAGTCTTTTTATGGGTAATTTTAAGCATACCACACATTTCAGACTTTATTGGTGCTGACAAAATTCCAAGTGAGATTCCACTACCCACTCTCTGTGGAACTTGCATTTCCCCACCTTTCTCAAACTTATGACATGCACTTCTGACCATCGTGTAGATTTTCACCAGATTCGCCTTCTACATCTCAGGATATGCTATTTGCAGTCACTGACAAATTATCTCCTTGTAGACAAAAATTAAGTTTCCAAGAAGTTCAAAGAATTGTTTATATTATCAACACATCCCATGGGTGACTGACTCGATGTGAATTTGTTATGTAATGTTATGTTGTGTTATTTTCTGTTACCTGTATTTGTAGAGCACGCGTCTGCCCATTAGCGTGGCCTCTTACAGCGTTCAGGCCCAGATTTACTGCTCGTTTGTACAAGTGCTCGTGTGATGCTAAGCAGTGCAAAGCAATACAATCGTCATCACCAGTTTTGTGTGCAGAAGCTGTTTTCCACCTAAAGTTGACTTGCGAGCCACATGAAAATCTTTGCGTCCTGTAGCACCAACCCAGTTCAACCAATGCAAAGGGATTTTAACAGACAAACAACAAAAATCTAGGATTCGAAGCAAAGCCAGATCTAATAAAATAACATAACCTGATTTTGTGTGAACTCCTAGCACCAAATACAAACACGGGGCAAGCGCAGTGTCACACCAAATTCTTATGCTTGATTGTCAGATTTCTACAAAATTACACATTGCACACAACTTACTATTGGGCATTTGTCACCATGCTGAAATTTACATGAAAGGGTGTGCCGCGTAGCAAAGTGTCACACATGGCACAGCTGGCTTTCCTGTGCACCATAACACAATGCTTTAGCATTGCACTTCATCATTTTTATTTTTACCGCAAACATGTTACACAACTTGCTGTAAATAAGATATTGTACAAATGTTATCATTTGTGCAGTGCTGCAGATTTTAATGTGAATGCGTTAGTGGGACAGCAATGCTATGCTAACTATAGTATAGGTTGCATGTTGTGTGCATATTTGTCCAGAGGTCAGCTGAACTAGTTAGCTTGGGCTTGCGAGATACAGGGGCATAACGCAGGGCCCTGAGGCGCAGGGGGGCCCCTCAACTCTTCAGGAGGGCATCATTTAGCCCAAGACCAATGGATATATGTGAAATATGGGAGACTACGGGGACTTTCGTCACATTCTGCGATGCGGGAGGAATTGGCGTTACTCCACTACATAAGTTTAGTTGTCGTCCGGAACCACACATCAATGCTCCAGATAGGGGAAAATGTCCAGTAAATGGGTCTCTAGGCATTTATTCCCTCTGGAGAAAAAATTCTGCAAATTACCTTAGAGCAGTGCCAGTTAAGTAGCACAATGCCTCAAGCAAGAGTTTACTATGGAGAATTGTGGTAATAACCGGACAAAATACTGTTTGCTACGGTTATACTCCCATAATCTGCAAACTTGCTTAAAATATTGTACAAATAGCTACCGGTAATGTTGGTGTCGGAAACGCCATTTCTGCAATGCTTTCGGATATATTCATTATTGGGGCCAAAACAACTCACTGGTCTCCCTTGTTCCTCCCACCAGCGCCTCTGACAGAATGAAAGTGTACACAAATTAAACCCTGTTATCTCATTGCTGGTTTGCCTACCACGCATATAATGCTTAAAGCTTCAAAAAGTGGACAACCCCCTAAAGCCAGCCGATGAAAAACGAGCAAGATTTCTTGTCTCGTATGTGTACATTTTAAAGATAAGCCTGCCGGAACATTGTCACATCTCTATTTAGTATTTAGCGCTCCCTCCATATTATCAGCCCAAACTGTCTAAGAGTTTCTTATAAATGAACAGATCCTGGCCTCACAAACCGAGACTTACAGAGCCGCAGACTTTATCCTCCTGTGTGTCCAGATGTCTGCAGGTCATGCCTTGGAGTCGTGCTGCTTTTAAAAGTAAGGAGAATTACATGCATGGAATTTGAAAAAAAAACAAATGCACGGAAAGGGTGCAGTAGCACAAGCTGCTACTAGGTTAATGTGCTCAGTCTTTCTTGTGTACCTTTGTAACTGTATATATGTAACTTGTTAGCGTGTTTAATGTATCTTGTGTACCTTGCCTAACTTACCTGCTTCTTTTGTAAAGTGCTATGACAACTTTGGGTAACATTTGCTCTATATAAAACTGCATTAAATAAATAAAATAGATGTCCCTGTGGGTGCAGTGCCTTATGTTGGTAATGGAGATCTGTTTATAACTCCACAGGGACACCTAGTAACAGCCTGTGGCACTGCACCCTTTCCTTGCTTGTGGATGGGGGGAGATGCAGCGCAGAAGCTGTAAGCAAAAGAAAGTGTTGCGCTTGTTAAACGGGTGCCACGCTAAAAGTATGCATGACATGAAGATGTAAAGGAAACAAAATCAGTAAGGCTGAAGCAGGGAGGATGGGAGGTGGTGGTGTGGGGACGGCACTGAGGAGATTAAGTGCAGCAGTGATGGGGGATAAGGGGAGTGTGAGTGAGAGGCAACAGATTGCCAGATCTGACCACTCCTCCCAAAAAAAGTGGTCACCGACTTATAAAGCAGACCATGCAACAACACAAGTAAAAAGTCCAGTCGTTATGGGAGGTTACAAATGCAGACAAGGCAGTAACAAGGAGGGACTACTAGGCCTATTCACAAATGAAAAGCAACGATTTTGCAAGCGCAGGAGCCAAGTGTAAAGATGGGCGAGGAATTGGGCTGAGCTTCTATGCCATACCTTAGTACAGCATGCCTCGTAGAGCAGCTCATGCACTGCCCAGGCTCGACCTAAAAAGGCAGCTGAGAAAAGAGACTTTTGGACGCTGTCTTTTACCCATGTAAGGGCGCTGGCTGTATAGAGCTGCTTTTGACCATCCCTCTTCCTGGTGTCTTAGTGCACTGAAGCAGACTCTTTAAATCAGTAACGGCATACCGCATTCCAGCAATGTAACATAACACAATGTAAAACCATAACACACAAAAAATTGGCACACCACAGTATAGAACAACATAACATGATTTTCCATTATTCCGTAATTCAACATACAAGACTTGGCAACTCTTACAAAAGTGGTCTGATTCTTACAAGGTGGTCAGAGTCTTACAAGGTGGTCAGAGTCTTACAATGCTGCTCTAATTGATTTATGTTTAATATATAACATTTTATTTAAAGATCAGAGTTTTTAAAATGATTTCGATACCCTCTTTAGAGTCACACTTTTGCCAAACTACGCACTATACTCTGTTTCATGTTCAAAAAGAACAATGTTGCAACTCCAAAACGGGGCCAGTCAGAGGCATGTATTCAAATATTGCTTCCATCCACTTATAATATAATCTAAGAAATGAGACGATAGAAAGCCCTGTCAAGCTAACTAATACACAAGACAATATACAATTCTAATGCACGCTCCCTTAGGTGTGTGGTCTCCACCCCAAAGGTATAGGAATACTGGCGATACACCTACAGTGGGAGAGAATGACATTTCAATGTGAACACCCTGGAGGAGGGTGTGTGGTGTGGGAGGAGAACCATTGTTAATGTCTTCTCTTTTGTATCCAGCAGATACTCTAAAACCCCGAGGCAGTGGGAACCAGTGATAATGGACAGTGTCGGAAGCACAGCTAGTCTCTAGATGAGAAAAGCCGAGAAACAGGTGGTTGAGAGGGGCATACTGTAGCTGATGCAAAAACAGTTGATGGACAGAATGCAGAACAATGCCATACATTCACCCCAGTGCAGAGATCTGGGCCTAAATCCATCGTTGTTGTGCTCACCATGCCGTTCCAGTTTGAACCCAGCCATATGCAAATCAGTCTTGACCCTGTGCCTCATGGGAACAGTCCAGCCCGAACTGCCAAGCTGGGTCCTCCCTGGACTGGAAACAAGCATCCTAGGACCGGTTAGGAACCCTAGGCCGGTCCCAGGATGCTTGTTTCCGGTTTGGGGAGGACATGGCTTGGGAGGTCGGGCTGGACTGTTTCCATGGAGTGCAAGGTCAGACTGATTTGCATATGGCCATGTCTGAACTGGGGTGGCGGAGTGTGCTAAAGAATGATGATGGATTAAACCCAGATCAGTTGACTGGGGGTGAGTGCTTGCACTGTTCAACACTCCGTCCATAATTCCCTTTGGTTTTGCTTTGTTCGCCCTAGGTTGGCGGGGTATGCCCAGACGTGAGTCCCTTGCTCGCTTTGCCACTGGATTCAAGATAGTCTGGCTGATGAGGGTTATGAACCAGAGGCCGGTCCCAGGATGCTTGTTTCCGGTCCGTAGAGGACATGGCTTGGCAGGTCGGGCTGGACTGTTTCCATGAGGCACAGGGTCAGACTGATTTGCATATGGCCATGTCTGAACTGGGGTGGCGGAGTGAGCTAAAGAAAGATGATGGATTAAACCCAGATCAGTTGACTGCTTGCACTGTTCAACACTCGGTCCATCATTCCCTTTGGTTTTGCTTTCTCCATACTGTAGCTGAATCATGGATTTTTGCTAACTTTATGTAGCGCAAACCTAGCTCCAAAAGAGCTGTAGAGCGCTTTATAGAGAACATTTTATTGTACCCCGAGCATCTCAGCCACAAGATGGTGGTTATACAAAACTGCTATCCAAGGGTATCATTAGGGAGAAGTGAGGGTAGAGAACAATTCAAAGGGAGAAAACTAGATAGCACTGCACAGTTTCCTCTCATCTATTCAAAGTGCTTGGCTGTCAAATAATTTGACCAGAATTAAACGTTTGGTGAAATAAGAAAGCCGAAATTAAAAGCCTGCTTTCACTGTCAAGGTGAGTAGCTCAGTTGCCACTACCCGCTTCCTTCAATCGCAGAAGTGGGGGCAAAGCAGCGATTGCAAAAGCTCCACTAGAGTCAGACAAAATTACAACTTTTGGTTAAAAAAAAAAAAAAAAAAGGGATCGCATTCCTATAAGAAAGTTACAACAGATGACAACAAGGCTCAATTCTGGGCTTCCCCTTTAAAACCATGGTAATGGTACCTACAACAATATTTCAGTGGTTGTAAGCCACTACCACAACTCCTAGAATGCAACAGACTAAATTGAAAACCCCATATTAGACCTTAGTATTCCAGGCTCTCTCCAAATGCCCACGACCTGATGGGGCTTCTTGGTTTATAAAGATGCTGCTTTTGTTTGTGGTTGTACCCAGCTGTGGTTCTGCATTTTGGACTCTGCCGAATTACCTTGACCCTACAGCCACCTTAGAACACTGCAGATCAACTGAAACTAGGTGAAATGCACGACCTAAAAGTGCAACTAAGTGGCATCCGGTTATAAGTCAGAGCTACAAAAAAAGGGATAAATCCGTGCATTTTGCTCTCCTCTGAAAGGACTGAGAAGAGGGTTGCTGCGGTCCAGTGTAGATCATACACACTGTACTTTTACCCAGTCTTTATGAAATAACTATTCGTAATTAACTTTAAGTACCATTCAAAGACCGGATAAAAAGCATTAGCCATTTTCGGCGGAAAGAACTGGGACACAAAGCTTTTTAACATGCTTGAATATCTGTCTTCTAGTCGCACAGCATTTGGAAATGTATTTGCTATATCTGTTCACCCCTATCCCAAAGAGAGCAGAAGACAGCTTACTCTTTTCTGGTTGGCTGCTTTTGTTCGCTACATGCGTAAACCAATATGACTTTGACACATTGACTGCAGATGAATGCCCTTTGCATCGGGTCCTCAGTCATGCGGGTGAAAGCACGCCGATTTGCCAGGCGAGTCTGAGAGTCCATATGTGGCCTCTACTGTGCGGAGCACTTCTGGGGATGTCGGTTTTGTGGGTATTTACCATTACAGTCAAAGACTTGGTTGGAGATTCAAAACCAAATAACCCTAGCATTGGTTGAACAATGCAAAATTAAACTTCTGTAAGAGGAGACAGAACTGTACAGATTACCCTCCTAGCAAGTGTTTTTTTAGCGCAGTATGAGAAAGGGATGGCACAGACCTATGCAAAAATGGAATGCTATCTTCTCTGCAAGGTAGGAGGAACAGATTAGGGTCTGCCTGCAAAGCAGTAGGCTGGCTGTCGGCAGTTGATTGCTTAACACTGAGCAGTTAACAGTGCCTGTGACACTTGAATCAGTGAGGAGGGCCACTAGTGAAGTTCATGCTAGCTGTGAAGCTCGGCAGTTGTGCAGATGCAGGGGCGTGAGACTGTACATTCTGCACTTGAATAATTATTTGCGCCTGCTTCCTGAATGAATTCAATATTTGCTATGACCTGTCGCACAATAATGCTGCCCAAAAAGTAAAACATTCCAAGGGCTACTAGTTTAAACTGCCACCATTTTGTTGGTTTTATTTTCCTGAACAGCACGCAGAATCTTTTGAGGAAACACTTGCGTGCCACCTGCTGCGACAGGGTAATCTACAGCTGGTGCTGTCGGGTCCAACAATTGTTTAGTGTTCAATAATAAATAATATTTCAAATCAATTAAGTATGCAACAGTACTTTTTAGACCGCTCTGAAACACCCCACACAACGAGAACAAATTGCTCATACAATGATGCTAATCACTTTTCTTTTTTTATATATAGTGAAAACAAGAAATATATATATGGCTGTCACATATATAATTTCATCAACATGTGTGAATGGTGACTTATGTGAGTCAAGTGAAATAAAGTGACAAAGTGATGACAGGTGAGAAGCAGAGAAAATAACTTTTTTTGACACACATATATCCAGAAATATAAGGGGGGGGGGGTCTGTCCTTTCGTAATTCTGTATCTCTTCCTAAGTCACCCTGACAACTCCTATTTAAGCCTTGGGTTGAGTGGACTGACGGACATGACCTAAAAGAGCGTTGATCTTTCGACCCAGAGATGTGCACGGTTCAACAAGCATCACAGTTGATCTTCCTCAGGACTAACAAGGTTATGGACAGCCTATACGGAGCAGAATAATTCAACATGTGTAAGGAGTGTTACATTAATATAGCTTAGTCTAGCAGGTGCCCGAAATTGATGGTGCACTCTCTAAGTTGCTACGTAATAATAATCAAACGTATTTAAAGTTATAGCTATTGAAGCTTGGTCCGTAAATCCATCTAAGATCTGGAAAAAAGGGAGATGCAGGTGATGTTACCTCTCTTTACAGAAATTAATCAAAATATTGAAGCTGGATGAAAAAAGGCTTAAGGCCTACGATTACTGTGGGCGAAACTCCACCATCCATTTGGAGTCTAGACCAGAATCTGAATTTTTTTTGACCGGCACATTAAATCAATTAACAGGAGTCCAACTTCTGGTTGGAATCTGTAAGTGACAAAATTACCAAAGTGGGGGTAAGGGCATGATATCCTCAAACGTTATAAAGTCAAAAGCACAAGATGCGAGCGGCTTGTGCCCCACCCCCCAACCACCACCATCAAGCTGAGCCACTGCCACAGCTGAAGCAAAATACCAGGGACAGACTGGCGCTCTACCTGCTGCAAACGCGTGACTGAACTCTAAGCTCTGTAGTCGGTCTTTCATTTCCTCGAAGTTATGGAGATGAAAGAAGGACAGCGGTACTTAGTTTTGTCCGAGTGCCGTTGTCCTTAAGCCGGCACTAACGCCACGGCCAAACACCCAAGGAGATGGAAATTAGCGATTTAATCCTTTTTTTAAAATATCGTATAACAAGCCATCTGTACCTTTGGTCCGCACACTGAAATACTGCAATCTTTTAATTAATAAAAATGCAAAACCTATTGCATTGCAAATGGTGGTTCGCAAAGAGCCCCATGCCACGGTTTTACTTTAATGCTGGCCGTGCCCCTTTCATTGGAGGCGGCTCGTTTAAAGAACGGGACATGGCCGCCATTAACGTGAAAGCGCAACATGGGGTGCTTTTACAAACTAAAGTTTTAAAAAATAAATAATATGCGGCCGCGTTCGGCGCTGTAAATAAACCAAAGACATGGCTGCCTATGTGGCATGCCGTGCTTTGAAAAAATAAAAATAAAGCTCTATGAAAGAGCCTGTCCTGCCTTTTGCAGGCAAGGAAGAGCATTAAACAAGATGGTGCTCGGAGGCTGTAATTCAAGCCTACCGAACAACTGCACAAGTAACAGGGGGTGTCCTCAAGGGAGGTTACAAATGAAGACAAGCCGGTACGAAGGAGGGACTCAGAAGCCGATTAGCGAATTAGAAGTCCGCATTTACCAAGGACAATGACACAAGCCAATGTAAAATACGGTTTGAGAGGGAGCAAAGCTTCAAGTACATACCTCAATACCGCATGCAGAGCAGCGCATGTGCTGCCCAGGCTCGACCTAAAAAGAGAGCAAGAGAAAAGAGACTACTACCAGTGGAGAGTTACGGAACCAACCACTAGATTGCAGAATAACGCACAGCATGTGAATCCAGAAAATGTGTCAAACTGCAAAACTACTCCTACTGGTAACCATTTCGACATGAGTCCTTACCCCATACTCTGCTACAACCGGGTTTCTCAAATTTGCTAAAATCACTGGTATCAGCACCTAGATTTTTCAGAAGCCTTGTCATTTTATTGAATGCCACAGAACAGCACCCTACTCTGAAAATTGTTCCTGCTCAAGACTTCAAATGCAGTTCAATCAATATCTTGGCACAGTCCAATATCGAAGGGTGTGGTCAAAAGGTAGTGATATTTACAAACTATTGCTACTTTTACATAAAAAAAAAAAAATCACCTGATTCATGTCTATTACAGATAGGTGGGTCGTGAAAGTTAGTAGTTCTGTTTGTATTTCTAATATGTTCAGGAGGCACTGTCTTAGTTTATATATATATATTGTTACGCTGGTTCTTTGCTTCTGTTTTTTACAATTCCCACCAGACACGTGCAGGGTTTGCCCAATGAATCATCTCTAGCGCCTCCACAAGGAGGTGGAGTCTCATACAGAAGATGCTGTGGAAGAAAGTACCCCCACAGTAAGGAAGCTGTGTGTGCTCCAAGGAATTCCTGGTAGGCAAGAAATGAGGAAAGTGAAAGAGGCCAATTTTGGGACTGGGGTGCCTCAGTTTTCTTTCCACAGAAAAATTCGAAATGGTTACTTTACAGTCCATTATGCCTTTTCTGCAACTGGGAGACTAATCAACTTCCAGTCAGGAAAGTGCAGTTCAAGTATTATTGTTCAAAGGTGGGGAATTCTCACTTTCAGCTCAAGTGCTTTGCTTTGGCGTGATATTAGGGTTTTCAGGAAGTGCATTACCATATTGGAAGCTCATCTCCAGAGGAGAGGCGTTTACAACTGTGCGTACCTCAGCATCTGGCGGCTCAGTGCCCTTGAGGACCAAAGCCATCCAAGCTTTGTTAGTCTGCCCCCACTCCCTCTCCCCCTTGCCCCCCGAGCTACACTGGACATAAAGCAAAATATGCTCTTTCCTTTAGTGGAGAGGTGCCTTTTGTAGGAGAGTAGGATCTGCACTTATGTTGCCCCCACTTTTTTTCTGATGTATACACTGGTTTCTGGCTATAGTCTGGCTGGGTCCCTGCTAATCAGGGCCCCAGTCTCACTGATCTCTCTAAACAACTTGGTGTGCATATTAGATGCACTAGTGATTGGATACTGTGGTACCTTATGAGCCCCTAGTATATGGTAACTTAGGTACCTAGGGCATTGGTACTTCACAGGCCTACCAGGGGCTGCAGCATGTATTATGCCACCCCTGGGAAGCATTCTCAATCTGACACCACAGGCCTGCTACTGCAGCCTGTGTGAGGTAGTGTTAGCACTCCTCAATGAGGTATAGGTTCCTATATCTCACCATACACACACATATAAACCTATCAGCCACCCCTATTGCAGGCCCTGACAAAACCTGAGGGCAGGGTGCTTGGTTTACTATGTGAGGGGGTGCTTCTGCATGAGCAGGACCCCTCTGCAGCTGGCAGTCTATTCTCTGCTGCTGTTTGTGGATGCGGTTAAACCATATACTCTTAAGTGCATTATAACCTCGCGGCAAATGCTAACTTTAGAATGACTGCATCAAAACATGTCGTGTTTGGTGTCAAACAACTTGGAATCATACCCCCACACCAGTACCTGGTGTGGGAGTATGATCCCACCCTTCTAGAGGGGATAACATGTACCCACTGTACTAAACAGTGGAAATCTCCTAGAGCCCTGGCATCACAAAATGGATGCCACCAGCACAGACACTGGGCTGCCCTCCTGCTGCTGACCGAAACTCGCAGTGAAGGAAGCCCAACAAAAGGTATCCTGTCACAGGGAGGTGTCACCACCTCCCAGACAGGATTTAGTGTATTGGAGCTGGGTGGGTGCACTCTTAGAGTGCTTTGAAATCCTGCACTGGGGGAGTAGTTGGCTCCTCTGTGCATATGCCAGCTCAAACCGGTTCAGGGGCTGCCTGGCCCTGCTCTGGCGCGAAACTAGACAAAGGGAAGTGGGTGTAATCACCCACTACCCTGACCCTCCTAGAGGAGTGGTCATAGAGCTAGTCCCTCCCCTATCTTCACTATAAGATAGCAAGCATTGCCAATACAATTCAGATTACCCTGGACAACGCTCTACAAAGAAGAATCCTGGCCCTTCGACGTTCCACTATCTCTGGAAGACTGAAGAATCTCCCTTGGAGTCAAGGAGTGACGCCCCTGCTTGGCAGGCACCTATAACCTCAATCAACGGTTGCAAACTTCACCGCTCCCGCCGGAGTCCGAAGTCCCTGCGGCCTCAGAAGCGGATTTCCTGACCTCTCGACGGCCATTTTGAGTCCCCAGCGGAGCTGTGGCATCTGGACCCCACGAGTGATGAGGAACAGCAATACCTGGGAACCGTGCACTGATTTCGAGTGCAAACCCTAAACCACGTTCTACGAACTTGTGCTTTGGACCATTTGTGGCCCAAGTCCCTAGCAGGTCGTGGGCTCCTGTGAAACTTTTGCTGTGAAGGCGTCTTCGTGGTTACTTGCCCGTTGGCTAGTGACTCCCCCGAAGACTTTCTAACCGACTTCAAGGGCTCTCCTGGTTGCTCCGGGCCTGCCCTCACTTACCCTCGCAGGGTAAGTCCATCAGACCTTGCTGGTCTACTCTCCGACTATCTTCAGTCCACACGAGACTTGCAGTTGCCAAGGCTTGTTGGCTCCAATTCGGTTGCCGACACCGTCATCAGCTGCAGACGTCGTGGGACACTCCGAATCCAGCTGCTGGTCATCGTTGATCCCTCCTGGACCTCGTGAGCGAAGAGACAAATCACCATTGACGACCTGAAACGACGCAACATCTGTGGTCATCCATCCTGCTGGCCACCGGTCAGTGGCAAGTGACTTTGAACACTGTCCCCTCAATTTTCAGGTCCTCTTCATCTTCAATCCACCTTCGGATTCCAGCGGACACCTCGTCAGTCGTCTCAAGCAGCAGGTCTTCATTGGTCTCCATTGAAAACAGCATCGCGACCCGACACCAAGACACCTATGCACCCGGCTTTCCTGGGAGAGGTAACTCGTGCGCTCCGGTGCCCAAGTGTGTGTTGGCCCTCAAAACACTTACCCTGTAATTGGCTTGCTTGTTGACTTCTTCGAAGTGCCCTAAAACTTTAAAATACAAACCGCCACTTGCTCCATTGTAACCTATAGGAAACCTGCGGCTGTGTTTAGACACGGCACGCGTCTCCCGTGGGCTTGTTACTTACCTGCTGACACTGCAGTAGTGAAGCCCTAGCGATTCCCAAGACCCTAGGCGACTTTGTTAAACCATTTTCTTAGTATATGGTCTGGTACGCCCCTAGGGCTACAGCCATATTTGTGCTTAATTTATTGAGAACTGTTGACATTTGAATGTGTATCTGGGTTCTAATCTCAAAGAGATTAGTAGAGTGTATCTAGAAATAAACACATATATATTTGATATATATACCTGTGTGGTGTCCTTTCCATTTGGTAATTCAAGAGATTATAAGGTAAAACAAGCTGCTTTACATTCCTCAGAGACTTAGCCTGAAGGCTGCTCTCCACAGCTACCACTAGGATAGCTTTCTTTAAAAGGTTGTCTTAAACCAATCTACCATAAGAGTCGAATTGGACTGGTGCAAGGTGGCCACTATAGCTAGTGACCAGCATATGCCAGGCCAACTTCTCACACCTTTTATTTCAGAAGATGATTTTGGAAAACCCAATACAGCCATTCCTGCTGTTTAGTAAGAGTGCCTCTCTGGCCTGATGTTCTTAAGCATTTTCTGATCTATCACAATCGCCTGAAAATGTGACTATTCTTAACTAGGGTGTTTATAGAGCAAAAGAAAACTTTAAAAAAGCCATTTACAGAATAAGGTACCTAATTAAACCTTACATTTCCACCTTCCATACTAACGTAACCTTTATTCCCAAACTCTGTGTCCGATGTCCAGTCTGTTTTCCCACACACAAGACCATATACCACAATGTACAGTATAGGAACTTCACTACAATGATTACTACCAAACATACTATTGTTCACGAACATATGAGGAGGTTGTTGCAACAGCATACTGGCCACTTTCAAAAACCTAAGTAACCATTCAGCAGTTCCAGTTTTGTCTTTATCCAATACTATTTACAAATATTGATGAAAAAAACAGAAAAGCTTTGATTAGCTGCGTTTTACGTTTGCCACATTGGAAGACCATGATTATGCATAAATGGGTGGATTGTCCTTCGAGTTATACTTGAGTAACACTGCTTTATGCTGAATGGAGCCCTTATGTTAACGTATTGCTTAACAATGAACACGGCAACAGGCGTGGTTTAAGATAATGCGTCAAGTAAGGAGTGATTATCTTTAATGCACTCGACTAAAAGATTGCTCAACTTGTAGCAAAAATAGGCTATCCTATATCAAACATATCAAACAAACTTTAGTATCATAACGATTATTTTGAATCGCAGCATTGCTGAAAGAGATGCCTACTCATCCAGATTTAAATGGGGAAAATGCCTCAGCCCTTTGTAATTAATGGGTATGTTGCAAGTGTCAGAGCACTGGGTGATATCATTTGCCTTTTTATTTAATGATTTGTCTGCATTTTTGATTTTCAGAGCGTGGTGTTGTTTGGGAAGAAACCATTATCTTGCTTCCTGACAATGTGCACTATGTGTTTCTTTCTGCTACTATCCCAAACGCCCGCCAGTTTGCTGAATGGATTTGCCATCTTCATAAACAGGTACAAATGATTGACTGTAGTTTCTCCATATGTACCAAAGGTGCGTCTTAGAGGTTCTGGGAAATTGTGCATTAAGCTTCAAAAAATAGCTTTGTATGCATCTGCTATTAAATAATTATGCATTGTACCCGAGGTTCACGTAGCCCTTCCAATATAAACTATGAATCAGAAAATATTGCCAAAGTTATATAAAGAAGGAAATATGGGATGTAAGTGGTAGACAAGTGAGAGACTCAATCAGTGCAGTGGACAATGGCCTCATTACTGTTGGTTTCTTAACACTGACATACAGACATGCAGCTGTAGCCCAGGCCAGCTAGGTATAAACTGAGGCAAAATGTCAGGGTTGACCTAAACCTGGGGGTAGGATAAATGTGTCTCACTACCTTGAGCAAGCCAGTGAGGTCTAATGTTGAGCAACTGCCCCGGCTGACTCGAATACATTTTCAGGGAGGCTAGTAAAACGTTAATGTATTAGATATTTTCGGAAAAAATACCTACAATGATTTGTGACGGGTTATTAGATGAGAGAAATGTTTGGGGTGCGGTGCTGCTAAATGCAAGGTTTTAAACAAGAATGTATACAGTTGGTGTTTGGAGCCTGTGTTTGGTCCAATATCTAGGCCACTTGATATCTATGTAGGAAGGTGAAGGAGTGAGGAGAAGGTTGAAAAGATTTGTGGTGGGAAAGTATAGGATCTTGTTCAGAGGGTAGAAGGCTTGATGTGGCCAACCCACTAGTACACTGTTGCAATGTTTCCTAATAATACAGTCTATTAATTGTGTAACTTTGTCAAAACCTGTGACAGTGTTTATTGTGAATATTAGTTGTGTGATTTTCTAAAACCACATGAACTCTTCATAGAACATAATTTGTGCATGTGTCTATTCTTAAAAATGGTTAAAGTATATTTTCCTTTCTTTCAAAACAAAATTACCCAAGATCTTGCTGGTAATGTATTGCAAAGCATAGGAGCTTCTTACTGTTGCATTATATCCAATTGGTCTCTATGGTCAGCTCTTAGGGCCATTTGCATAGCAAAATAGCAAATAGGCATGCAGAAGAGATTTAAATCCGAGGAAAAACACCTTTTTCTATGCAATGTTTGGTATTTGGGGAAATTGATGTGCATTATTATGTTTGCATTTCACAAGCATGGAAAACGCCAGTCGTGGCATTCAGAACCAGTTCTCTCAATAACCATACAGTAAGCATAATCTTGGCTTCAATTCTTTCTTTTAAAAGCATAAATATAGTTGCAACTGGTCTATGCCATTCCGCTGATTGGGGCCAGCCTCATCTACTTTGGAATGCTTTTAAGCACATTGAAACAATTGGTTTAGTTAATTTACAAAGATCAAGACCACTTGTGTGCAGTGCTTTCCATAGATTGTCACAATATCTAAACATATATTTCCAAAGCTTAGGAGCTAGACTGCACATTGGCCAAAAGTATTTTTTTTTGCCATTAAATAACCTGCTTGCATACTGAGATGATGCCGTTCTTCTTTTCTCACCTTTTTTGGTTTCCGACTTTCTGTACCACAAAGGTCCCTTCCTCAGCTGTAGTGTACCTGAAACCAGATTTTAGTATATAAGATAAGCTGTCATGTTAGTTTGCAGTATTGAAATGTAACTGAGAAGTTGCTACATTTGAAAACAAACTAGCACAGTGTCTTCATCTTGAGCAGATAGCATGTTTTTCTTATGGATTTTTTTCTGGCTTACCCTGTATTCTCTCCTCCATGTTTTCAACAAAAGGCTGAAAATGGAAAGACATTTGCAAGAATTAAAGTTTACTAAAAGTCTGGTTCTGTAAGCATTCATTGCTTTTGTTCAGCACACCCATGTAATTGCTTTTATGGATTCTTGTTTATTTGTAAATAGTCAGAAGCACCCAACTAACTAGGTCCGTTAATTCGATCGTTAAAAAACCTTGATTATTAAATTCATCTTGATGGTGTTTTTGCAGGTTCTGCAGCTGCCCCTCCTGTCCTGTAATTCTGTCAGCCCAGCAATAAACCCATCTCCTATGCTAACTTGGTTGGGGATACTAGCTGATTCTCATCTGGAAGCCAATGGACTAGTTGCCTGGACACTTCTTTATGGTGTGCTTTAGCTTTTACTGGCGTTCTAAATTCTATAAATAGGCGTGGTATGGATGTTTAGAAAGGAGCTTTGTGTGCTAGAAAACAGGTTGAAACATTCCCCTGATTTCTGGTGGCAAATTTAAGAACAAGCATTGGCCCCGCCAATAGTGTTGGCTTGCTTTTGCACTTATGAGCGAGACCTTTTGGGTTTGCCAAAGCTGTGGAGCACACTGAATATGGCATATGAATTTCTTGGCAATGGATGCCACAGGGTCATTCCTCTAATGGTAACCATTAGAGTAGTAACCTTTGGCATTACTAGCAATTAATTTTTTTTGCCCTTACTAGCAATTAATTTTTTTTGCCATGAAGTGTAACAATATGTTTTGTAGTGAAGAAAAATAACAAAGGGTTGCTTTCTGTAAACCATGCACGAATGACAAAAAGTGATTGGGTGTACTTTTCAGGTGTAAAATAGTCTTTCAAGCAAGCATGTCAGTGGGAACAGTTTTAATCAATGGAAGTGTACACTCAAATTGCCAGTAGCATGATGGTGAGACCAAAATTCTCCCCTGGTTGATCCAAGGTATGACTGACCATCTCTTCAGCTAGTGGTTTGAAGGTGGCACCCCCATACCCTGCTCACTGTGTTTTGAAAACAAGAGGTTGGCTTCTTATTTATGCTGCCTAAGTTGTTTCTTAATGCCATGTACAGAGAGGATCCTCGTTATAACTGACAACTTGCGAGCTCTGCATGAAAAGGAAAAAAAGTGGAACGAATGCATGTGGAGTTTCTATTATACAGTTAAATTAAAACCGGGCTAGGAAGGTAAAAAAACTGCCACGTAATCTATTTAATAATCGCAGATTGCACTGAACAAGCGAGTCTTAAACTTTCAAAATGGAATTGGGCGAGGATCCTTTATTTATAAAGTTGTGCTTGAGTGTTCAGTTTCTTTCTAAAGAACAATTTCCTAAATAGAGAAACTAAAAGGCCAAATATTTTTCAGGCAGTGCGCATTAAAAACTAATGGAAATATTACCTCTTTGATAACTTACACATTCCAGCCATCACAAGGACTCTGGCATCATTGCACCTGCTGAAACATTGATGGCCCCCTCCCTTTCCCCAGTCGGGGCCTTGGGTGGGTCGAGGTGTCAGGTCTACTTTCTGGGCCCATGAGGATGGCTCACATACTTGGGGGATTGACCCCTGCCTTTCAGACATTTACAGATCTTTACAGGTCAGCAGTTCATATGTCACCTATTGCCCTCGCATTTTTATTATTGGGAAGGGACTATGAGGAGTATGTGCCTTTTATGTTATGTGCTCTTACTTTAGAGGAGTCTGTCTGCCAGGCTAGATTTCCCAAGGTAATCATATGATTGCCTGTGCACAGTTTTCTACTGTGGGCTGTAGAAGAATTGTTTTCATGGTTTCATTTTTTTTGGGATCAATCGTCATTCTAGGACAACGTGGGATTTCTTCCTGGATGGCTGTGGCGGAAAGTTTGGAGTATGGCAGACAGTGCAGATGCTAGGGTTTGGTAGCTGTAGTGAGCGGGTCCTATTTCCACATTCAATGCTTCTTGTATCTGGGCTCAGGCTCACTCTGGTTTCGGGCAGTTCTGCCTTTCTTGATCCATCACGGTTTTGTGATGTTGACAGCATGAAGGTGGCAGTCATGTCAGTAAGATGGTTTTGTGGGTTTAGCAGACTTGTGGTAAAGTCTTCCTCCTTCCACTATCTATCTAGTGTGAGCCTCCTCATCACTTCTAGCATTCTGCAATAAGTGGAAGACCTGGCTTTTTTTTAAGTAGTCCCAGTCGGCCCTAGGAGTGGCTAGACACACACCTGCTCAGCACCCAGATACACTCCTGGTGATGGTGCACTCTGCAAATCTGTATACCATAACATAGTGTTAGTTGTGCAGTGGATGTTGGCTCCCAGTGAGGTTGCTTTTGTTTCTTGTTCTTGTTTTTCAATTGTGCTGGCATTTGCACTCACGTGTGGTTCTTAGTTCTGTGAATAGTTGGGCCATGTCTTACTATGATTTTGTTCTTTGCTTACTGGTGGCTGTCCCTGATGCTGACCATTGTTCCATGTGTAGTGGTCACAGTAGTATGTTGAGGGATTTGGGCAGCTATTGGTGGTGATTATGTACTATGGTGTTCGGTTTATGTGCAGGCTGTCACCTTTTTACATACAGGTCTCCTGAATGACCTTTTGGTTTCTCTTTTGGGTCTTTAGTGAATTGATTGTTTAGTGCCATTTAGCGTTTAAGAGTTGACTCTTGCATGTGATGATTGGTTGGGTGGGGACAGAATACAGAATTTTCTACAGTGGAGATTGCTGGCATCTTTCGACTGTTTACCAGATTCTCCTGGTTTCTTTTGGAAATTTTCTCTCTGCACCTTCTGGTTTTCCCTCTGACTGCACTATCATCCTACTCATGCTAGGCTACTTGTAACCCACGTTGGGTTTATCAGTTTTGTTTTAGGTTCTGCATTCTTCTTGCTTGTTTCCTGGGTGGGAGCTTGGTGTACTTTTTTGGTAAAGATTGCTGTTGATAGGGCCTTCTCCTCCTCATCATGTTTTCACTTTGGGGCAGGGGCTGGTGTTTGACTTTTGGTTAGTTTACTTTGATTGGCAGTATCATTAGGTGTGTTTTTTTTTTTTTTTTTTAATCTATTGCACTGTCATGCATTTTCTGCACTGATGTGTTCAGGCCTCTGCTTCTAGGATGCCTTCTTGTGGCTGCATTTCGTGCCTGTGTGTATGTGTTTTTGGCTTTGGTGTGCCTCAACTTGTAGTGACCTAAATGAGAACGTGGACAAAGACCATTTTTAAATTACTTCATGGTAAATACTCCACTCGCTCCAGTCATTATTCTCTCTTTTCCTCCCTCTAGTTTGGTCCTCTGATTCGGCTGTCAGGGGATTTTTTGACACTACTGAACCTCTTATTCTTCTGTTGTCTTTATGTACTGTGCAGGAGAATATGGAGGATTGTTTTGCAGTAAAGGTGGCATTGGAGCCCCAGTTTGGGGAATGTGGAAGAATGTGCTTGAAATAATGGATTTGCAGTTAAGTAATTTAAACCGTAAAATAAAATTTCAGCGTCCAGCACACTCACCAGTACCGTTAGTTCCCGGCTGCTGAAAATAATTCACCTGTCTGTATGTAAAATGTTTGCGTGATAATCTGGCCCTGGAAAAAAGGCCGTGAAGGAAAGCGGATGGAAAGCTGGTAAGTTTTTGTGTGTCCGTGCGGTGATGACATCCGGGAAACGCATGTCATGATTCGGTTATTCTGGGTCTACCAGAGATATCAAATTGACTACAAAATCTACTGATTGGTTTTTAGGAGAGTAAAATAATTGACATAACGACTGTTGTGAATGGCGGAAGATGAGAACTTTTGCGAAACACCATTGTTCATTGATTCTATGCATTAAGAAATATTGATTCCAAAAACTTGTAATACTCAGTCACTTTTCTACATAATCGAGCATAATTTGTTAAGAGACTGTTTCGGTATTACATTATTAAAACAGGATTCATTTAGAAAGAACTGTTTTTTGAAAGAATACCGGATTATGGCATTTTCATGAAGTTTTAACTTGGTTTAAATTTTTTACTGAAGGAGGCCTCGTAAAGTGTAAGAGTGAGGACTATTAGGCTGGCTGGAGAGTGTGAGCAAGATGTCTGCATGTGCCTTTCCTTAACCCAAAACCTCTAAAGCAAGGAAACTCCTCTCGCCTTCACAGCACATTCCTTGCTTCGCATATGTCACAGAACGCATTGCATTCACAGGACTCACCCTACAGGTCTGATGGAGAGATGGCACGGCCTTACCTCACTCCTTCTAATACATACATATAAAGCTCACATATTTGCTGCAGCAGTGTTTTCCACCTAAGCAATTAACCACTTATAATTCTTAAGCAGAAATATTTTCCTAACTGCATATGCTAAGAATCTTTGCTGTATGGAGATGTGGCATTGAGAGGCCACTGATGTTTTCCCAAATCAAATGTTGACTTGAGCAGCAACACTGTGTTCCCCGATTCTAGGCAGCAGACATACGTGTGCATTCTAAATACAGCAAGCTCCATATATAAATTTGTTTTAAAATCTCACCTGAGGTTAACCGGATGTGTTGTGCCATGCTTCAGTCCGCTTTGTAATTTAAACTGCTTGTGTAAGGGATCATGCTGACTTCGTTCAGTTGGCCATGCTGCTGCTGGCTTACACAGCATGGTTAAAAGAAATCTGTTCCAGGAATTGAATTACTATATGATGGACTGTTTCCCCTTGGGCGCCACTGCACTATTATATTTTAACATAGTGGCCATATTAGATAAGGGGAAGCTCGTTCAGAGGCAATATGGAATGCAATGCAAGTCCTCTTTATGCAGAAGCACAAGTCACCTCGTCTATAAAAAGCTGTATTCAAGGTAATCAAAAAGCGGATGGAGCCAAAGCCCCTGTCTCAGTGGTGAGCTTGAGGCTACTTTTTGGTTGATCACATATCTGGGGACCGCTATACTGTTGGCCCAGACTTAAATATTACCCACTTGACCTAAATGGCAGCATACGACAGTTCCAGACTCTGCAAATAGAGATTTGTTGCAGTCCTATATTTCTAGTTCAGGTGTCTTGGCTTCCATGATCTCTAGATAAGAAACCTAATCTGCCAGCAACTTGAAATGAGACCTAAAGTTAATTGACATATGAAGAAAATCTGCTTGAGTAATAAGTAACCTTTTAGACTTATTTTAGGAGAACTGAAAGTGCAGCAGTAGGGAGTACTCACGAGTGGTTCAGCACAGAGTGAAAACGTAGGTTAGCTGATAGTTATAATCTACTGCATGTGTGCTTTGGAAGAAATAGGGGCAGTTTATCTTGGAGTTCTGCACATCCAAAGACTACTGGTAAACTTCTCAATAATATAAGGAGATTAATAAACTCTAGATTGAGTGAATATAAAATACTTTTTGTGTAAGAATCGAAAATAGTATCCCTTTTTTCATTACAGAGCCTCAAGAAGTGAAGCAATTGTGTATTGTATCATCATTGTTACTAGGGGAACCTACTGAATGAGTCAATAGTTCGACCTAAGAGGGGGCAGCACCGTACTAGGTTTCTAGGTGTTCCTAGACTGGTCTTCTGCGCTGGCTGTACAAGGGTTCACTTCCACAACCAATTACTACAGGTCCCTACAGGCAGTGCTGTGTGTAGAGAGATGCAGTGTTACTAGTCATTGCAAGAGACCCCTGGGCCCAGGCCCCATAGTGGGTGATTGGGTAAACCGCCCTTCCAAGTGTCGCACATCTGGTATTAGTCTAATGGATCTCCTTAAATTAACCAACTAAATAGAGCAAAATAAGCAGACTTTACTGTTTACATGTCATAGCGTGTTTACTGGCTCCAGCCAATCAGAAAGTTTGTTACATTATTTCTGACCTGTGCGAGTCCTTGCCTACCGATAATTGGAGACCTGACAGACTTCAGTAAGCACTCTGATTGGCCTGCTCCTCTCAGATGCTTTCACTTGCATAATACAGTTGACCTGCCTAGCTATATCCGCTATATATATCAGCCACTTGCCACCTAGAGCTTTTCTGCCCCACTTCCCCCACCCAACCAAGTGCTGAGCCTTTTTTGGATGTTTGGCGCAGTTCAAGCTTAAGCCTTTGCGACTTTTTTTTTTCTCAAAATGTACCCTGGCCAAAATTGTGTCCATTATGTTCTCACATCTTGGATATTCTAAAGGTACCCAGGATTTTATAAATCTCCTGGAGTGAACAAAGGAACGAACCAAAATCTAGAAAACGGTTGTTTTTGTTGAGTAAATGGGGAAAAGTGTTGTACAAGAAGGCATGTGTTTTTTCCTGAAAATGGCTCAACCAAAATATTTGCTGTGCTAAGGTCACCATCTTCCCAGCTTTTAAGAACAAGCAGAGTTGTGAAAGAGAAACTTTTTTTTTTTTTACTACAGATTTTGCATTTTCTTTTTTTTTAAAGCAGCAGTTCGTTTTTCCCAATTTTTGCAGCTTCAAACTACATTGTTGGCGATGGAAACAGCTGGAAAAAGCATGGGTGAACCCCAAAAGCCATACATTTCCAAAAACTAATCAACATTTCTAATTCAGCAAGGTGTCATTTGTGTGATTTCTCACCAGGAATGTAGGATCACAAAACTTCCTCAACTCTTGGACATAGGTTAGAGTCCTCCAATGCACTCTTGAATGGAGCTGTAATTTTTCCCTGTTCTTCTTCAAATGCTGCTTGGGATAGAGATGTTTTTAATAACCTTCTTGCGAAGAAATCCATCATGTACATAATGGATTAAAAAAAATCTATTGAAGTGACACAACCAGCAACTCAAGTAAAAGGCAGTGGAGCAGGTTGGACCTCATCCAGAGCAAAATACATATTGTATTGAATTTGGGGTGGGCCAGGGCGACAACGCAGCTTTAGTTTTTTGGAGGGGGGGGGCACACATGACCCCTCTCTCCCCAGGTCAATTTTTGACCTCTTGGACCCCACCGCCAGGACGCAAATTATCTTTTGAGGGTGAGGGGGCACGTGGTCCCTTTCCCCGAGCTACTTGCAGCCCTAGGGAGCCCATCTTGCGCCCCCCTGGCCATAGTTGACTCCAGGGACCCCATCACCCAGGGCCCACTGTATTTTTAAAGGGGAGGGGGCACGCCCCCTCAAGCCTATAAAGGAACCCATTCTCCAGGCCCGATAAACTAAGTAAAAGGGAGTGGGCCTGCGCGCCCTTATCATTTTAAAAATAAGCCTCTAAAGAACCCCATCTCCCGGGGCCGGATTACTAGCGAGCCAATCCCTGGTATATAGAGGATTCCCTGCCCATACTGGCACAAGCAGGGTAACCGGTGTTGCTCCCGCCAAGCGGGAGCAAACCGGGTCTCTTCCCAGCCGGCTCGGAGCAGACTTGTGATCTGTTTCTTTGGTCGCAGTGATGCTGCCAGGAAAACTGATTAAAATGTTGTTACTGCTCTGCCCTCCGTCCCCCACACCTCCCAGTCCTCAGCGAGTATATGATGCACCCCCTTCCCTTTAATTAAAAAAAAGTCCGTGGGTGGTGTGTTCCCCAGGGTCTAATGAGGCTCTGGGAGGGGTGGGGGTGGAGGGCAAATGCCACGATCCCCTTAATTAAAAAAAAAAAAAAAAAAGTCTCTGGGAATGAGGTCCCCAGGGCCCAGTAAGGCTCCGAAGGAGGGGCATCGGCACCCCTCCCCTTTAAAATAAAGAAGCCCCTGAGGGTTGGGTTCCCCAAGGCCAAGCCATGTGGCCAGCCTTTTGGGGAGGGGGGGGGGGGATTGACGACAGGGTCTGGCCGCAGACCAGACTTTGTGGCCAACACCCCACCGTGCACGACTGAAGGCCATGTGCAGCGTGGAGTTGGCTGCTTGCGCTTCGCCATGTGCTGCTAATTGCCCCACATATTACATCACTCATGACCTCTTCTTTGACATCATTGATAATATCACTGAAACATTTACAGAGAAATTATTGGTGAGAAAACTGTGCATGGCGGATGTGCAAGTTAGTTACCCTAGGGTGTGAGTTATAGTTACTTGAGATAACTATAAATGGTGAATTTCAGTGGTTTTTAGAGTTTAAAACGTTGTTGTTGTTGAACATTTCACCTAATGACACACCTGGTGATTTACTAGAAAATCTCTGGTTAGTGGAAGTGCTACACGATCTCATCCAACTGCGATCACCTGGCGCTTTAAAGGACAAAAGCAGCATTGCTAGAAAGGCGACTTGGCTTTCTAGTGATACCTCCCTTGTTGCACACTTCTTTGCAAGTACAGAGAATGAAACTCTTTTCTGTTCCCTTCATATTCGCTAGGGACCCAGGAAGTGACTTGTTGGCTGCCTGATCCTGCAGCTAACGACACCCTGATGTGAAACGATCAGGTCAGCTGCAGAATGCCACCTCCCCGCTCGCTCCCCTCAGCCGGTCCACAAGGCTGCTTTTGGCTGATGCAGCTGTGCCTTGGGGAGAACTGGACTTGACCTCACCATCTATAGCACCCGGATTGGATGGCTATTGACGTTGAGGCTACGTCAGAAGCATCTATGTGGTTAAAGGAAACGTTGGGTGTGCGTGCAGCCTGGTCAAAAGGAGAGGACTTGGAGCCCCTGTGACAGTATCAACTCAACTACCAGACTCTAGACTTGGAGAGCACAGAACATTTGAGGATGTGAGTGCACTTAGAAAGTGACAGTTGAGCAATGAATGGTATGTAATGTTTCAGGTCACCAACACCATAGACACTATAGAAACGCTTGCTGATTCCGCTCAGAAGCAAAGGAATAACACAATCTCAAGTCCAAACCAATAACTGACACCTTTGAGGTTATGCAGATTGGCACCTCTTTCTCACCATATCCTGCCCTCCTCTTCCTCCCCAATGGTTCAGAAAGATAGTGCTGATCAGCAATCGAAAACCACAAAAGATGCATCTGAAAGAAACACGTTAGTTAGATTCCTCACCTTAGAATATCCCCAGGCGTCAGACTGGATCCGGAAGATTTTTCGCCAGCAATACCCCTTGCGCGTCGCTAGGCGTCGTCTGCGGCTCCGCGTCCCTCGTCGGCGTCGTGCGCCAGAATGACGTCGTCGGAGTACTTAGACGCCGCCCTCGCGCGCTGACGTCAGTTCTTCTTTTTTCCGCGCCAGTAAGCGCAGATCCGGGAGAGCTACCCCTTTAGTCAATTTTTGACTAACTTTTTTGATCCTTTTTGATCGTGTCTCGACACCGGTGGCGGTAGGATGCCTGGGTTTAAAGCCTGTACGGACTGTAACCGATTGATGTCGGTTACCGACCATCACCGCCGGTGCCTTTACTGCTTGGGCCTCGATCACGATGCGGAGTCGTGTTCGGACTGCAAGGCCCTGACCTCGAAGGCTAGACGGGAGCGGTCCCGTAAGCTTCTCGAGATTCGCCACTCGGCTCCGCGCGCCTCTCGATCCCGGTCCAGGAGGAGGTCCAAGGATCGGTCGCGGAGCCGCAGCCGACATCACCATCGGTCGTCGGGATCCAAGTCTTCGGGTAAGTCGAAGCATTCCAAGAAGTCCAAGAGGCGACACCGCTCTTCGGACTCCCCTCGCCGGTCGCGTGACAGGGTGGTTCCACCCCCGCTGCTCCGGCGGAGCCGCAGGCGCCGCGCACGTCCCCATACCCTCCGGTCCCTGGGACTAACGTGACGCCGGCGGAAGTCAGTGCCTTCCTCTCGGCCATGAGGAACCTGGCGTCGGCGTCCGCTGGTGCGCCTTCGGGCCCTGCGGACCCGACTGGGCTGCCTTGCCTGCTGGTGGCTCCAGCCCCGGCGCCGTTGACTGCTCCTGCCTCGACGCCGCAAGCGCCCGAGGGACCCGTTCTCAAGTCCCCGTCGACGCCGGTCGACCTCGTCACGCCTCCTCCGCCGGCGTCGACGCCGGTACCACCGCCGACGTCGACTCCGCTCGACGTCGGGCCCCAGTTCAGTCCCACTCCGGGCCCGGCGCCGATGGACGCCGAGAACGGCGCCGCTAGAGACACATTATGTCTACCACCCGGCTCCGTTACTTTCTCCTCTATACCAGGAGTTGGATGATGGGGATAACTGGGAGGGATCCGAGGATCCTATGGCCGCTCAGGCTCAACTGTCACAGGACTGGGCAGATGAACTGGGGGAGGCCAGTGGCCTGGACACCTCTCCAGACACTGGATTTGTCTCTCCTCCGACTGTGGCTTCGGAGGAGGGCGCTGCTTTCTCTGTGGTGCTGCGCAAGGCGGCCGCAGCCCTTGGGCTCGAGCTGCCTGCCGTGGCTGTGAGGACTAACGTCCTTACTGAGGTGCTTCAGTCTGCAGCAAGCTCCACTGAGCCTCTGCTGCAATTCAATGAGGCCCTCATTGACGTTCTGCAGGGCACCTGGTCCAAGCCCTCCACAGTTCCTCCTGTGGACAGGAACGTCGCCAGGCGCCACCGCCCTGCTCCGGGCGACCCCAGTTTTCTGTCCCAACACCCTACCCCTGAGAGCCTGGTTATCCAGGCCTCCACCTCCCAATCCTCTTTCCCGACCGCCCCGCCGAACCGGGATTCCAAGAGACTAGAACAGTTTGGCAAGAAGCTGTTCTCTTCCCTTAGTTTGGGCCTGCGGTCTTTGAACACCGCTTGTCTCTTGGACCGTTATTCCCACTCTCTGTGGGATGCGGTGGAGGACGCGCTGCCCCTGTGTCCATAGGAGGTCCGGACACGACTTACCCAGGCTTTGGCCGATGGGAGGGATGCCGCGCGACATGCTATACGTTGTGGGCTTGACACCACGGACTCGCTGGGTAGGGCCATTTCTACCACAGTGGCGCTTAGACGTCACGCCTGGCTGCGGTCCACGTCATTTTCGGGCGATGTCCAGAGCACTCTCATGGACATGCCATTTGATGGCACTCGCCAGTTTGGCGAGAAAGCGGACAGTGCGCTGAACCGCTTTAAGGACTCCCGGGCTACGGCCAAGTCCTTGGGCCTCTCGGCCCCGCGGTCGCAATCTTCCGCTTTTCGCCCCTTTCGTGGCCAAGGAAGGGGTGCCTCATCGCGTGCGCCTAGCCACCAGCCGCAGAACCAACCTGCGCGCGGTCGCGGACGTGGTTTCCGCCGAGGCGGTTCTGGAGGACGACTAGGTCAGCCCACATCCACCCCGGCAGCATCCGCCTCAAAGCCTTCCTAGTCCGAGCTTTCAGGCCCATTCCACGCCAGTGGGCGGCAGAGTTCGCCATCACCTGCTCCACTGGCGGTCCATCACATCGGACAGGTGGGTGCCTGCAAATCGTCCGAAGGGGCTACTCCCTCCCCTTCGAGACGACCCCTCCAGCCATGCCACCGCAGCACCACCGTATCTCGGGGGATCATTTGAATCTTCTCCACGAGGAAGTTTCGGCCCTCTTGGCCAAGCGCGTTCCGAGTCCAGAAGTGGGTCGTGGTTGTTATTCCCACTACTTTCTGGTTCCCAAGAAGGGCAAAGGGGGCCTACGCCCTATCTTGGACCTTCGGAACGTCAATGCCTTCCTCCGGAAGGCAAGGGTCAAGATGTTGACTTTGGCTCAGGTTCTAGCTGCCCTAGACCCCGGAGACTGGATGGTAGCGTTGGACTTGCAGGACGCATATTTCCACATCCCCGTCCTGCCGGCCCACCGGCGTTACCTGCGGTTCACGGTGGGCCAAGAGCACTTTCAGTTTACCGTGCTCCCCTTCGGCCTCACCAGTGCCCCTCGGGTGTTCACGAAAGTGATGGCGGTGGTCGCAGCTCATCTGCGCAGATCAGGGGTTCCAGTCTTCCCCTATCTCGACGACTGGTTGTTGAAGGCGGGCTCGCCCCAGGCAGTCGTCTCCCACCTCCAGACTACGGCGGATCTCCTGCACTTGCTGGGGTTTTCCATCAACGTGCCGAAGTCACACCTGAGTCCCTCTCGGAAGCTCCTTTTCATCGGAGCGGTTCTCGATTCGGCGCAGTTCCGGGTCTATCCACCGGAACAGCGGGTCCGGGATATACAGGCCCTGATTCCCATCTTTCGGCCTCTATCCTGGGTTTCGGTCAGGCTAGTGTTGCGGCTTCTGGGGCTGATGGCCTCCTGCATCCTACTAGTGCATCACGCCAGGCGGCGCATGCGGGCTCTGCAGTGGGACCTGAAGTTTCAGTGGGCCCAGCATCACGGCAACCTGTCCGACCATGTCTTGATCTCGGAGGGCACTGCACAGCAGTTGCAGTGGTGGCTCACGGACCGCCATTGGGTCATGGGCAGAAGCCTCTCCCTTCCCCAACCGGAGCATGTCGTAGTGACTGATGCGTCCCTCCTGGGATGGGGTGGCCATATGGGAGAGGCGGAGATCAGAGGCCTCTGGTCTCCGGCGGAGTCTCGTCTCCACATCAACCTGTTGGAGTTGAGAGCGATCCGACTTGCACTGAAAGCCTTCCTTCCCTCTGTCAGGGGCAGTGTCGTGCAGGTGTTCACGGACAACACCACCGCCATGTGGTATTGCAACTAACAGGGCGGGGTAGGGTCGTGGACCCTTTGTCAGGAGGCTCTGCGCCTCTGGACGTGGCTGGAACACCAGGGCGTCACCCTAGTGGTTCAACATCTGGCGGGCTCTCTGAACGCCAGAGCAGACGAACTCAGCCGCCGGTGCATGATGGATCACGAATGGCGTCTGAACTCCGAAGTGGCGCAAGGTCTCTTTCAGCAGTGGGGAGAGCCTTGGTTAGATCTATTCGCCACCGAAGAGAACGCGCAATGTCAGCAGTTCTGCGCGTTGGAATTTCCAAGGCGGCACTCGCTCGGCGACGCTTTTCGTCACGAGTGGAGTTGCGGTCTGTTGTACGCCTTTCCGCCTATACCACTTCTGCCCAGAGTGCTGAAGAAGATCAGGCACGACCGGGCCCAAGTCATCTTGGTGGCTCCGGATTGGGCACGAAGGTATTGGTATCCCGAGCTACTCAGTATGTTGACCGATCCTCCGGGAGGATCTTCTGTCGCAGCAGCAGGGGACGGTCCTCCACCCGAACCTGTCCAGCCTCCACCTCCATGCGTGGAGATTGAGCGGCGACAGTTGATGCCATTTGACTTGCCTCCTGAAGTCTGTGATATCATTCTGGCAGCCAGGCGTCCCTCCACAAAGTCGTTATACGCCTGCCGGTGGAACAAATTTGTGGCATGGTGCACAGCAAAGGCTGTGGATCCCCTTTCCGCCCCTCTTTCTGAGGTTCTCCTCTTTCTTCTTTCTTTGGCCCGGCAGGGCTCTGCCCTGGGCACCCTGAAAGGTTATCTTGCTGCCATCTCTGCCTTCTTGCGGCTTCCTGATCAGCCTTCTCTTTTCAAGTCCCCTGTGGTTACACGCTTTCTAAAAGGCATTACTCACACGTTCCCTCCTGTCCCTTTTGTAATGCCTCAGTGGGACTTGAATCTTGTTCTCACATTTCTGATGTGCGCTCCTTTTGAGCCTCTTCGTAATTGTCCTCTTCGTCTGCTGACGCTTAAGACTGCTTTTCTGGTAGCCATCACCTTGGCTAGACGGGTGAGTGAGCTCCAGTCATTATCTTCAAAGCCTCCTTTTCTCTCTGTTCATCCGGACAAGGTTGTCCTTCGGCCTCGTCCCTCCTTTCTTCCGAAAGTGGTGACTCCTTTTCATCTTGGGCAGTCTGTCACCTTGCCCACCTTCTTTCCGCCTCCGCATCCTTCCAAAGAGGAAGAGAGGCTCCACCGTCTGGACCCAAAACGTGCGCTCTCCTTTTATTTGGACCGCACGAAGCAGTTCCGGGTGGACGACCAACTTTTCGTTGGATACGTGGGTGCTAAGAAGGGGAAAGCGGTGCACAAACGGACCATCTCTCGGTGGGTCGTTTATGCATCAAAATTTGTTATTCCTTGGCTAAAAAGGACCCTCCTGTTGGGCTGCGCGCCCATTCCACTCGGGCCACTGCGGCTACTACTGCTTTGGGACGGGGTGTCCCTTTGCAGGACATCTGTCAGGCGGCAACGTGGGCTTCGCTACACAAGTTTGCCAGGCATTACTGCCTTGACAGCCAAGTCCGGAGGGATGGCTTCTTTGGCCGTTCTGTCCTCCAGGACTTTCTGGTGTGATCTTGGTTCGCAGACCCACCACCGGGGATGGTATTGCTTGGGTATCTATTCTAAGGTGAGGAATCTAACTAACGTGTTTCTTTCAGATGAACAAGTTACTTACCTTCGGTAACGATGTATCTGTAAGAAACATTAGTTAGATTCCTCACCGACCCACCCATCCTCCCCGTTCTGCGAACTGACATCTAGGGTTAAGGTTATCCTTTTCAGGGCCCTAGAATTTATTTTTGGCACCAGTGTCGGTCTTTGCATGGCTCTGCGTTCCTGGCGCGGAAGGCTATGTACAAGAACTGACGTCAGCGCGCGAGGGCGGCGTCTAAGTACTCCGACGTCATTCCGGCGCACGACGCCGACGACGGACGCGGAGCCACAGACGCCTAGCGACGCGCAAGGGGTATTGCTGACGAAAAATCTTCCGGATCCAGTCTGACGCCTGGGGATATTCTAAGGTGAGGAATCTAACTAACTAATGTTTCTTACAGATACATCGTTACCGAAGGTAAGTAACTTGTTCTTTAGGCAGGCTTTCAACTGAAGTTGCGCCTCCAAATAAACCTGCTAGTTTCCTAAACACTGTGACAACATTAAAGTGAGCCAAGTTTAGTGGTATATAGAGTGAACAGTAAGAGGTAAGTGATCATGGAGAGTACAGAGCAACAAAAGGAGGGAGACCACGCTACAAGAGAAAGCAGCAACAGAAGTAAGAAATTAGTCAAAATTGTGAACTAAAGGAGCGGGAGTGTGAAAAAACTAGATAAAGGAGAAAAATGCATTTTCATTCATGTCTTCCTTTTATGTGTTTAGCCTGTCTCTGTATTTGATTTAGGAAATCTGGCCACCCAAGTTTCCTTACATATATGTCTAAAAACAAATGTCTTTTTTATTTGATGCAGTAATATCAGTTATTTAGTTTAATTCTAATCTTTTTAAAGAAAAGGCAAACATTTTGTGTGAAAAGTCAGGCTCCATTTAATGCACATACAGGTGCAGACTTCACTTGCTAGAATGGGATTTTGTGAAGTAATTTTTTTTAACTTGTTTATTCTTCAATATGGAAAGGTAGGTTAGTGAAACATCTCAAACATTGCAGCTGCTTAAAGACTATTTCTACACCATTATATTAAATAAAAGCGGGTCATTTATGAAATGAATTGTTTTACTGGGTTGTAACCGCTTTGTTCGCTCATGAGAATCACTCAGAGGGTCACAATAAGGCATCGAGGTGTCACATATAAGCGCACTGGAAACATTGAAATGTGAGACAGGGAATTTGAAAACGTGTCGCCTATGAACCAAGGTGCTGTACCACAGTCCACCAGCAGTTACTGATTTTGCATCTACTCGCGCCTCCTGTCTGTCAAGTTACTGGAAAATAAGATACCTTCTGAGTCCAGGATGGATAATGAGGAGAAAGTACACCCTAATGTTGATTTATAATTTATGGCCACTGCACCACCTCCCTTGAGTTGGCGATCTTGTTTTACAATATTATATCCCATTGGTAGCGCCTGAACAATATTGGACAGAGATCCTTTGTGGAGCCATGTCTCTGTTAAAAACCTAACCATCTTGCTGCTCATCTCAGAAAAAGGTGAACAGATCTAACTCATGAAATGACAGTTATGTGCAATTGATTAAAAACATCCCCCAGATGAAGAGGCCTATATTTTTTGTCATAGATAAAGGTTCCTCTTTGAGGGTAAACTTACAGTGGCTGCTAGTGAGAATTTCAGGACGCCTCTACTCTTACTACTTGCTTCTAGTGCATGTAGTTGTTCAGATGAATAGATTTGGCTAATTAGTATGAAAAGACCGGGGATCTTAGCCCCTGGACCCGTCCGGTTACTGACTGGCGTTCCAATGGCGTGCCCTCTGTGTGGCCTCTCACCAGCATCCATTAAAAAGAGCGGCCGTAAAACAAATAGAGGAATGAACAAAGATTGCGACTCACTCTGCCTCAGTAATGGCTGTCGACCTAACATGGTCTAAACTGGTGTTAGCACGAAGGAGGAAATCAAAGAGCGATATGAATTCAATAACATTTCAAATAGATTGTCCTTTACATTTTTATTTTCCATTATCTTATCTGTCGCTGGGTCCCGCAGTGCAGTTCTTAAAAGCCCCCCCAGAATTGTTGCCTAGTACAGAGCTTTATAAATCAAACTTATCCCTTTTGAGGGACTTAAATGTTCACCTAGATGACATTAGGTGTACTACTGCCACTGCGAAATACAGGATCTAGCGGCGTTACAACTGTAACGACGAGTGATGACCCCTGCACGTGAGAAGGGTCATTTGTTAGACCCAGTGTTTGCTAAACTCCCCAACTTATCTGTAAAACACCCTGGGCCTGTAATGTGGTCTGATTATTTTATGATCCCGATACTTTTGTATGGACAGGAGTGCTGTCCTGTGTCATCTTTTTCAAAAGTAGTTCACTGCTGGACTACGCTTAATCCGATTAAACCAGAGCATTCTCTTTAGGGTACCTAAACCAAAGGTAGGGGATAATATTTTATACGTCGCACAAACATTTAATGATGGGTACCAGCTTTATTCAATCCAAATAAATTAGACCATAAAGGCACACCAAAAGAAGAATAAAAAAACAATAAAAAAATCCCATGTCATTAACTAAGATACATTTTATAATCAATTCATTTCATTTAAGTATTTGTCGATCAGATGGATCCCCATTTGTCTCAGCCTTGATTAAATTTGATAGATTCAGTTTAAAACCTAGAAAAAGAAGAAATGAAGGAGTGTAAAAACCTCGCCTCAGGGTCCGCCATACATAATCTTACTATGAATTATAGGAGATTTGAATAGCAAATCTCTTATTATAATTCATAGTAACAGATTATTTAACGATTTGTTAACCATATTTTATTATATATATCGTATAAAATAATAGTAACCAGTTAATAACACGTCATAAAACAATTAATCACTTATCCAATAACATTCATAATCTGAAAGAAATCGTTAGTTATAGATTCCTTACCTTAGAACTACCCCCAGGCGTCAGACTGGATACGGAATGTTTTTTTGTCAGCAACACCCCTGCGCATCGGAAGGTGGCATCTGTCGACTCCCCGTTCAGCGTCGTAGTCGCCCGGATGATGTCGTGTAGCTACTTAGACGCCGCCCTCGTGCGCTGACCTCAGTACTTTCTTTTTCCGCGCCAGCAAGCTCTGATCCGGAGAGAGCGGTACCTCCAGTCACTTTTTGACTGACTTTTTCTCGACATTTGTCAACATCGTTTTTTGAGTCCATCCAGCCCGGAAGTTGGCTCCGCGTCGCTCGAGGTCCCAGTCTAGTAGGAGGTGGAGGGACCGGTCGCAGAGCCACCACCATTCATCATCCAAGTCTTCGCACTCTGGGTCAGGTAAGTCGAGGCACAAGAAGTCGAAGAAGCATCGTCGCTAATCGACTTCTCCCTGTCCGTTGGCCAATGCAACAAGGTATGCGGGTGGTGCTCCTCATGCGGAACCCAAAGGGTCAGCTCTGAGTACCCACCCCCCCCTTTCCCAGGACCGGGAGCGACCTGCCCAGCTTAATTAGTTTTACGAAGCGCTGCACGCCTTCTTTGGGCAGCTGGACTCCGCCGGTGTGCCTTCGGGCCCCGCGGACTCGGCTGGGGCCACTCGGCCCCTCTGAGCCGGCCGCTTCGGCCTCTGTGCTGCAGGGCCCCCTTGGATCCAGGCCTAGATCTGGACCGGCGTCGATGGGTACTTTTGTGCCCCCGTTCTACCCTGGCTCTGTGAGACCTGATTGGCAGCTAGAGGAGGTTGAGGAGGACTCTGAGGACCCTTTAACTGACCAGTTAGGTTATTACCCGGACTGGAGAGAGGAACTGGGGGAAACCAGTGGTCTGGATACGTCCCCAGACCTTGGCATGTTTTCTCCTCCTACCGTGGTTATGGAGGAGGGGGCATCATACGCAGTGGTGTTCCGTAGGGTGGTCGAGGCTCTCCACCTCGAGCTACCTACGGTGGCAGTCAGGACTAACCTCCTGACAGAGGTGATTCAACCGGCAGCAAGCTCTTTGGAGCCCCTGCTACCGTTTAATGAAGCCCTCACGGACGTCCTTTTGGGCACCTGGTCCAGGCCCAACACAGGGGCTCATATGGACAGGATGATTGCCCGATGCCACTGCTCAGCCCCGGGTGACCCCACTTTCCTCTCTGAACACCCCATTCCTGAGAGCTTGGTGATCCAAGCCTCCACGTCCAAAGGCGCATTCCCTAACGCACCACCCGATAGGGAATCCAAAAATCTGGACCAGCTTGGGAAGAAAATGTTTTCTTCCTCCAGCTTGGGACTGTGGTCGGTAAACGCCGCATATCTGTTGGGCCGTTACACCCACTTTGTGTGGGATACGGTAGAGCAGGTGCTGCCCCCAGCCCCCGGAGGAGGCCTGGGTCGTGCTCTCCTGTGCAGTCGCTAAGGGGAGAGACGCAGCAAAGTTTACCATCCGCTGTGGGCTGGATACCACCGACTCACTAGGTAGGACGATGTCCACGTCGGTAACCCTTCGGCGCTACGCCTGGTTGAGGTCGACTGGTTTTTCGGGGGATGTCCAATCCACTCTTATGGACATGCCCTTTGATGGCAATCGCCTTTTCGGCGAGAAGGCAGACAAACGCGCTAGAGCACTTTAAGGACTCTTGAGCTACGGCCAGGTCCTTGGGCCTCTCCACCACCCGTCCTGCGCAGTCTGCCTTTCTCCCCCTTTCGTGGTAATGAAAGGGGTGCCCCAGCACGTTCCCTCCAGGGCCTTAGGCCGGTGCAAGCTGTTCAGCCCCAGCGCGGCCGGGGACATGGGAACCACCACCGTGGTTCTGGGGGCCAGCGGGCGGGCCAGTCCACCACAGCCTTCTCTGCAGCAGTCTCCAAAACCTACTAGTCCGACCTTTCAGGGCCACCAAACACCAGTGGGCAACAGGATTCGCCATCACATCCCCAACTGGGGCACTGTTAGACCTGTCAGCCCTTTGGGTGGTCCCTCCTCATCATTATTTATTTTGTCCCACTTTTGCCTCAAACCCTGTGTGAACTTTTCCTTTTTGGGAACCACCAGACTTTTTCGTGTTGCTACAGATTCAGGGAACCATTTTAGCTACCCCTGAAACTTCTGTCTGAGGGCCTGAAGCACAAAATGGTGGCCTCCCATGACATCACCAGCATCCACTGGAACCTACCAGCACCTTCCAGAACCTTCCAGGAGATTCCAGAACTGTGTGACAGTTGGAAACCGTTTAGAATGTTGGGAGGATAAGAGAGGCAGTTGGCAGTTGGAGCTGGCAGTTGGCACCTGACTGGTGAAGAGAGAGGAGCACAGCAGTGAAGGAGGAAGGAGTGAAGCAGCAGGGGTGGAAACTTGTGCCTGGAGTGGGGTCCATAAACCCACCCTTGATACTTGTCCCTACTGATGGATCCCAGCCTATAGCCCTGTGTGGGAAGAAGACAGAAAAACTCATCCTAAGGACCTGGACAGCAGGAACAGGCCTTAGAAGCAGAAAGCAGCAAGATCCTGACCTGGAAACTGGTTTCCCTGGAGCCTGGCGTCGAGTAGCCGAAGACCTGGAGCCCGAGGTGGAGAAGCGGCGCTGACTGAGGTAGCAGACGTCGTACCCGGAGCCGCCTGAGGTCGTAAGAGGGCGCCGGCGGAGGTCGAGTGGAATACCAAGGGTCGAGAAGGAGGTGAACCGAGGTCGAGTGAGCGGCGTCATCGGAAGGGTGAAGTCCGCCCTCCGGAGTCGTCGGAGACCGAGGTAGAGGAGCACCGGAGGTCGGGAGTGAGGATCGCACTCCGGAGTCGCCCGGAACCTGTAAGGAGGAACACCGGAGGTCGGGGGTGAGGATCGCACCCCGGAGTCGCCGGAAGTCGACAGCGAGGCCAGGCCGGCCGACGTCATCGGAGCCGAGAGCGCCATCGGACCGGAGCCGCCCGAAGTCGACATCGTGTGAAGAGACTGGCCGACGCCGTCGAATCGGAGGTCGAGTTCGAACCGAGGCCACCGACATCGGACCGGAACCGCCTACCGGCGTCGTCAAAGAACTGACACTGTGCCGAGGCCGCCGAGACCGAACCGGAACCGCCTCACGGCGTCGACACGACTCCAGCGGCGTCGGAACATCAGAAAAGGGCAGTAAGTGGAGTAGAGGGCGCCTAAGGCCCTGTGGAGACCTGAGAGACTACTCTAAGGGGCTAGGGAGGTGCTGAAACCAACCTGACTGTGCCTGGGGTGAACTGGGACTAACCTAGAGAGGTTGTGTGGAGAGGGAAGCCAGGGCATTGGAATTTCCCCCCTTTTGATCTACCTCAGTTTAGGCCTCAGCCTTTGCCTCAGCCAGGGAGTAGCCCCCCCCTCAAGCCTTCCACACCCTACAAGCTGTACCTGGGCCAAATCAGCCCTTAAGAATTGAAGTGCCATCTGATTCACAAAGTGTACTGTATACTTCTAATTATTTATTGGGGATACTGTATTTATTAAGTTCTTATCTATTTATTGCTGCACTGAATTTATAGGTCCACAGGACTTGTTGGTGTACAGTATTTATTGGGACAGTATTTATTAGTACAGTATTTATTACCTCAAAGTATTTAATTGACTGTATATATTGCACTTGTACTTATGCCCTGTTATTTATGATCACCCCTATTTATTTCAGCAAACAGCCAGTATTTATTTGACCTGCTCTATTTAAAATGTATATACTGTGATTGTTATTTATTTTCCCAATCAGCAACTAAGAGAAGAAAGATAAAGAAAGCATATTTTCATAATTTTTACGGTGTAGAGTCGTTTTTGGAACGGATGCACGCATGGTTATTGTATGGGTATATTGTATGCTTAGCACTGCGCCTGTTTCCTGACCACTCGAGCCAAGCTACCCCGTTGTGTCGGGAAGGTCCACCACCACCCTGCGGAGTGGGAGTGGGCTGTTTCCAACATAAATTGGTGTTCAGTGGTGGGATAGAGCTGTGCCTACATATACTCAACAATAACTGTGGGTAGTCCATAGGCCTACACCGGGAGTTTTCTCACAGCGGCCTTCCTAATTGTGGGTTTTTGTTTTTTCCAAATTTACTCTGGTGGTGGGAGGAGGTATTACTAAAGGTACCCCCCTGCATTGTTACTACACAAAACCTGTCCTCTAACCTGAGTGGGCAAGATGGAGTTTGTTCTTGAAAATCTAGACACGTACACTGTGGCCCAACTCAGGGAGTTTTGCCAGCGAGAGGGGGTGTACTGTCCCCCAGGAGCAAAGAAGGGTGCACTCCAAACCAGCTTAAGGGCTTGGGGGGAGGCACGCAGGGAAAGCAAGGCTGAGGAAGAAGACAGGGATGGAGAGCCTGACCCCGAGGGGGCTGAGATGTACCAACCTGAGGTGGGGAACCTGTCCGCAGGGCCCAGGACACTTTCTAGGAAGGGCAGCACTGTCTCTAGTGGGGGCTTATCCGAAGTGGAGTTAGCAGACCGGAGAGAGAAGAGACAGCTCACATGGGACTTAGCAAGGCTGGAAAAGGAGAAAGAGGAGCAGAGGATGGCCCATGAATTGCGCCTGAAAGAAATAGATCTTCAGATTTTGCGAATCGGGGCACAACCTGTTCCCAATGGTGGCAGCCAAATCCAAGAGTCCACCAGGGAATCCAAACCTTACCTGCCAAAGGACATTGTAGCGAGCTATGGGGCGGGTGACGACATCGCCAAGTGGCTCGCAGCCTATGAGGTCTCATTGAGGGCCCATGGGGTTCCAGTGAAGTATTGGGGAGGGGGATTGTACAAATACATGCCTCCAGCTGGTAGGGATGCTTTATTGGCCCTCGAAGAGGAAGAGCAAACCCACTACCCCACCATGAAACTGGCGCTCATCAGGAAGTTTGGACTAACTCCGGAAAAGTACAGACAGAAGTTCAGGGGTAGTCACAAACTGGGCACACAGAATTGGGTGGACTTCCTGGACTATGCAAAGAAGGCACTGGAAGGTTGGATTCAGGGCAGTGAAGTAAGGAACTACGAGGAGCTGTTTGACCTAGTATTGAAGGAACACCTACTCGAGAAATGTTTCCCTGAACTGCGGCAACACCTGGTGGATAGCAAGCTGACCAGTCCCCGGAAGCTTGCTGAGGAGGCGGACATTTGGGCTAGTACCCGGGTGTCCACAAGGGGGACTGGAGGGGATACTCAAAAGGCCGGACAGGGCGCCCCCCAGAAGAAAGAGGGAGGGGAAAAGAAAAAGGAGTTCTCCAAAGGCCCCCAAAATAACTTCCAAGGGAAGGGAACAGGATTCACCTCTAAGGCTAACCCACCCAGAAACCCTAATCCTGGCCAGAGTCAGCAGCCAAGGGTTGTCCATTGCTACGAGTGCGGTGGCGTTGGACACTATAAAGGAGATCCGAAGTGTCAGAAACGATCACCCCCTCCCACTGGAGGAAAGCCCCCCGGAGTAGCTAGTGTAGTGCTCGGGGAGGAGATGCCCTTAACTAAGGGAAGGGAGTGGGCGGGTGTCACTTTAGTGTCCCTGGGAGAACGGGAGATGGTTCCTAAGATCCAGGTGCCCGCAAATACTGCAAAGTATGGGCAGTGGATCACCATCAACGGCCAAAGAGGGGAGGCTCTGAGAGACACAGGAGCCAGTATGACTATGGTGCGTAGCCAACTGGTGTCTCCAGAGCAGGTAATTCCCGATGTACTCCACCCAGCCGCGATGGCTGACGGCAGAACAGGTCACTATCCAGTGGCCGAGGTTCCCTTTGAATGGGGGGGGGTTGCAGGTTCACTTCGAGTTGCCGTAAGCCCTGCCGTGCCAGTCGATTGTCTGCTGGGCAATGACATGGAGCACAACGCTTGGAAGGAGGTGGAATACCGGACTCACACCGAGATGCTGGGTACACCTGACTGGGCCTGTGTTAGCACAAGGTCCGAGACTACCCGAAGAGGGAGTTCATTCCGGCTGGAGCCTGGAACAAAGGCCCAGCCAGCTGCCAGTCAAGGGAAGAACCGAGGACAGGAGGAGCCTGCCTCGGCGTCTCCACCCCGTAGGACGGATAGGCCACCGGAGGTGGTGGACCAGGAGTCTGCGGAGGGGGACGTTACCAACCTGGAGGACCTACCCATCCCGGCCGAGTGGCACGTGGAGGGAGGCCCGTCCAGGGAGGAATTCTGCCAGGGCCAGAGGGAGTGCCCTACCCTTGAGGGGCTGAGGCGACAGGCCGAAGCCCAGGCAGCAGGGAACGTTGAAGGGAACTACAGTGTTTACTGGGAGGATGGCCTCCTCTACAGTGAACCCAAGGCACCCCTACATGGATCGTCACGAGCCTTGGTAGTCCCTCAACGTTATCGAGCCTTCCTTTTAGAGTTGGCTCACGAGATACCATTGGCAGGACACCTGGGGCAAGACAAGACCTTCGCCCGTCTTGTCTCACACTTTTATTGGCCTCAGATGAAAGTGTCGTCCGATACCTACTGCCGGACATGTGTGTCTTGCCAAGCCAGTGGGAAAACAGGGGTGAAGCTGAAAGCTCCCCTGGAACCACTTCCTGTCGTTAGCACCCCCTTTGAAAGGGTGGGCATCGACATTGTGGGTCCATTAGATCCACCAACTACAGCTGGTCACAGGTTTATCCTGGTTCTGGTGGATCATGCCACACGGTACCCAGAGGCAATACCTCTGAGGACCATAACAGCACCTGTTGTGGCTAGGGCCCTGATGGGAATCTTTACCCGAGTGGGTTTTCCCAAGGAAGTTGTGTCCGACAGGGGGACCAACTTCATGTCAGCATATATGCGGGCAATGTGGAAGGAGTGTGGAGTGACCTACCGGTTCACAACTCCTTACCACCCCCAGACCAATGGTCTGGTGGAGAGGTTTAATAAAACCTTGAAAGGCATGATCAGAAGTCTGCCTGAAAGCCTGCGGAGGAAATGGGACGTCCTCCTACCCTGTTTACTCTTTTCTTACAGGGAAGTGCCACAGAAGGGAGTGGGCTTCAGCCCCTTCGAGCTTCTGTATGGGCACCCTGTACGTGGACCTCTTAACCTGGTGAGAGACGGATGGGAAAGAACTCCCAGAAAGCTCCCCCAGGATGTGGTGAGCTACATGCTGGCCTTCCGGAGCCAAATGGCTAAGTTGTGGAAGCAAGCTTCTGACAACTTGGAAGCCAGCCAAGCAGTAATGAAGGCGTGGTATGACCACAACGCTCACCCGGTGGAGTTGGAGCCTGGCCAGAAGGTGTGGGTGATCGAACCTGGAGAGCTTAGTGCCCTCCAGGATCGCTGGTCAGGACCCTTTGAGGTGTTGGAGAAGAAGGGTAAGGCTACCTACTTGGTGGACCTGAAGACCCCTCGTCAGCCCCTGCGGGTGCTGCATGCCAACCGCCTCAAACCCCACCACGAGAGGCCCGAAGTCATCTTGATGATGGTGACTGACGGAGGAGAAGACGTGGAAAGCGAGCCTCTCCCTGATCTGTTTGCGTCTCAAGAAAAGGATGGGTCGGTGGAGGGAGTGATTCTCTCCCCATCTCTAACTCCTGAACAGCAGGAGGACTGTCGCCAGGTCCTGGGGCAGTACTCTTCGTTGTTCTCCCTTGTCCCGGGTAGGACTCACCTGTGCGTCCATGACGTGGACACAGGAGACAGCCCACCTGTGAAGTCCAAGATCTACCGGATGTCAGACAAGGTGAAGGCCAGCATTCATAGTGAAGTCACTAAGATGCTGGAGCTGGGAGTGATTGAACCTTCCAGCAGCCCCTGGTCCAGTCCGGTGGTGTTAGTACCGAAAGCTGCACCACCGGGTGCCCAACCAGAACTGAGGTTCTGTGTGGACTACCGGGGACTGAATTCAGTGACAAAGACTGATGCACATCCGATCCCTAGGGCGGATGAATTAATTGACCGGCTGGGAGCTGCCCAATATCTAAGTACCTTTGACCTTACCTCTGGGTACTGGCAGATCTCTTTGACTGATGGAGCAAGGGAAAGGTCAGCCTTCTCCACGCCCAATGGCCACTACCAGTTCTGTGTGATGCCCTTTGGGCTCAAGAACGCACCTGCCACGTTTCAGCGCCTGGTAAACCAGATCCTCACCGGAATGGAGAGTTTCTCTGCTGCTTATCTGGATGACATAGCCGTCTTCAGTAGCAGCTGGGAGGATCACTTGCGTCACCTGCAAGCTGTTCTCCAGGCCCTGAGACAAGCTGGATTGACGATCAAGGCCAGCAAGTGCCAGATCGGGCAGGGGTCGGTAGTGTACCTTGGACACTTGGTAGGTAGGGGAACGGTGCAACCCCTCCAGGCGAAGATCGAGGCCATCATGGCCTGGGAACCCCCCAAGACACAGACTGAGGTCCGAGCATTTTTGGGCCTCACGGGATACTATCGCCGCTTCGTGAAGGGGTACGGTACCATCGTAGCCCCCCTCACGGAGCTCACGTCCAAGAAACAACCTCGACGGGTAGTCTGGACGGAGGCTTGTCAGCAAGCCTTTGAGAGATTGAAGAAAGCCATGTGCGAGGCCCCGGTCTTAAGGGCCCCAGACTTTTCCAAGAAGTTCATTGTCCAGACAGATGCATCAGAACATGGCATTGGGGCAGTGTTATCGCAACTCAACGAAGAGGGTCTGGATCAACCCGTGGTCTTCCTATCCAGAAGACTACTTCCCAGGGAACAGAAGTGGAGTGCAATAGAGCGTGAAGCCTTTGCAGTGGTATGGGCTCTGAAGAAGTTGCGGCCATACCTGTTTGGCTCGCACTTCCTGGTTCAGACCGACCACCGACCCCTTCGTTGGCTGATGCAGATGAAGGGGGAGAATCCCAAGTTGTTGAGGTGGTCTATTTCCCTACAGGGGATGGACTTTCAGGTGGAACATCGGCCTGGAGTGGACCACGCCAATGCAGACGGTCTCTCAAGGTATTTCCGCCTTAGTGATGAGAACTCCCAAGGGGTTGGGTAGCTCTCCCCACTTTCAGCTGGGGGGGACGCGTGTTAGACCTGTCAGCCCTTTGGGTGGTCCCTCCTCATCATTATTTATTTTGTCCCACTTTTGCCTCAAACCCTGTGTGAACTTTTCCTTTTTGGGAACCACCAGACTTTTTCGTGTTGCTACAGATTCAGGGAACCATTTTAGCTACCCCTGAAACTTCTGTCTGAGGGCCTGAAGCACAAAATGGTGGCCTCCCATGACATCACCAGCATCCACTGGAACCTACCAGCACCTTCCAGAACCTTCCAGGAGATTCCAGAACTGTGTGACAGTTGGAAACCGTTTAGAATGTTGGGAGGATAAGAGAGGCAGTTGGCAGTTGGAGCTGGCAGTTGGCACCTGACTGGTGAAGAGAGAGGAGCACAGCAGTGAAGGAGGAAGGAGTGAAGCAGCAGGGGTGGAAACTTGTGCCTGGAGTGGGGTCCATAAACCCACCCTTGATACTTGTCCCTACTGATGGATCCCAGCCTATAGCCCTGTGTGGGAAGAAGACAGAAAAACTCATCCTAAGGACCTGGACAGCAGGAACAGGCCTTAGAAGCAGAAAGCAGCAAGATCCTGACCTGGAAACTGGTTTCCCTGGAGCCTGGCGTCGAGTAGCCGAAGACCTGGAGCCCGAGGTGGAGAAGCGGCGCTGACTGAGGTAGCAGACGTCGTACCCGGAGCCGCCTGAGGTCGTAAGAGGGCGCCGGCGGAGGTCGAGTGGAATACCAAGGGTCGAGAAGGAGGTGAACCGAGGTCGAGTGAGCGGCGTCATCGGAAGGGTGAAGTCCGCCCTCCGGAGTCGTCGGAGACCGAGGTAGAGGAGCACCGGAGGTCGGGAGTGAGGATCGCACTCCGGAGTCGCCCGGAACCTGTAAGGAGGAACACCGGAGGTCGGGGGTGAGGATCGCACCCCGGAGTCGCCGGAAGTCGACAGCGAGGCCAGGCCGGCCGACGTCATCGGAGCCGAGAGCGCCATCGGACCGGAGCCGCCCGAAGTCGACATCGTGTGAAGAGACTGGCCGACGCCGTCGAATCGGAGGTCGAGTTCGAACCGAGGCCACCGACATCGGACCGGAACCGCCTACCGGCGTCGTCAAAGAACTGACACTGTGCCGAGGCCGCCGAGACCGAACCGGAACCGCCTCACGGCGTCGACACGACTCCAGCGGCGTCGGAACATCAGAAAAGGGCAGTAAGTGGAGTAGAGGGCGCCTAAGGCCCTGTGGAGACCTGAGAGACTACTCTAAGGGGCTAGGGAGGTGCTGAAACCAACCTGACTGTGCCTGGGGTGAACTGGGACTAACCTAGAGAGGTTGTGTGGAGAGGGAAGCCAGGGCATTGGAATTTCCCCCCTTTTGATCTACCTCAGTTTAGGCCTCAGCCTTTGCCTCAGCCAGGGAGTAGCCCCCCCCTCAAGCCTTCCACACCCTACAAGCTGTACCTGGGCCAAATCAGCCCTTAAGAATTGAAGTGCCATCTGATTCACAAAGTGTACTGTATACTTCTAATTATTTATTGGGGATACTGTATTTATTAAGTTCTTATCTATTTATTGCTGCACTGAATTTATAGGTCCACAGGACTTGTTGGTGTACAGTATTTATTGGGACAGTATTTATTAGTACAGTATTTATTACCTCAAAGTATTTAATTGACTGTATATATTGCACTTGTACTTATGCCCTGTTATTTATGATCACCCCTATTTATTTCAGCAAACAGCCAGTATTTATTTGACCTGCTCTATTTAAAATGTATATACTGTGATTGTTATTTATTTTCCCAATCAGCAACTAAGAGAAGAAAGATAAAGAAAGCATATTTTCATAATTTTTACGGTGTAGAGTCGTTTTTGGAACGGATGCACGCATGGTTATTGTATGGGTATATTGTATGCTTAGCACTGCGCCTGTTTCCTGACCACTCGAGCCAAGCTACCCCGTTGTGTCGGGAAGGTCCACCACCACCCTGCGGAGTGGGAGTGGGCTGTTTCCAACAGGCACCATCACGTCAGACAGGTGAGTTTTGCAGATATTCTGAAGGGGCTACTCCCTCCCCTTCGAGACTGTCCCACCATCCATGCCACCTCAATTCCATTGCATCTCGGAGGATCATCTGGCCCCGCTCCAACAGGAAGTTTCGTCACTCCTGGCCAAGGGAGCCATCGAGCGCGTTTCTGTCCCAGAAGTAGGTAGTGGTAGCTATTCCCACTACTTTCTGGTGCCCAAGAAGGACAAAGGCCTGCGTCCTATCTTGGATCTCAGGAACTTCATCCGGCAGGAGAAGTTCATAATGTTGACGCTTGCTCAGGTTCTGTCTGCCCTCGACCCTGGAGACTGGATGGTTGGCTTGGACTCGTAGGACGCTTACTTTCACATCCCTGTCCCGACGGTCCACCGGCGCTACCTGCGGTTCATGGTAGGCCACGAGCATTTTAGGTTTACAGTGCTCCCCTTTGTCCTTACTAGTGCCCCTCGGGTGTTCACGAAAGTGATGGCGGTGGTCGCAGCTCATCTGCGCAGATCATGGGTTCCAGTCTTCCCCCTATCTCGACGACTGGCTGTTGAAAGTGAGCTCGCCCCAGGCTGTCTTCTCCCTCCTCCAGACTACGGACGACCTCCTGCATTTGATGGGGTTTTCCATCAACATGCTGAAGTCTAACCTGATTCCCTCTCAGAAGCTCCTCTTCATCGGAGCGGTTCTGGACCCGACGCAGTTTTGTGTCTATCCTCCCGAACAGCGAGTTCGGGATATTTGGGCTATGATTCCAATGTTTCAGCCTCTATCCCGGGTTTCGGTCAGGATGACCCTCAGACCACTGGGTCTGATGGCCTCCTGCATCCTGCTGGTGGACCATGCCAGATGGCATATGCGGGCTCTGCAGTGGGACCTGAAGTTCCAGTGGGCCCAACATGAGGGGAACCTGTCAGGGTGTCCAGGTCTCGGAGGGCACTGCACACCAATTGCAGTGGTGACTAACAAACCAGGATTGGGTCGACTGCAGATCCCTCTCTCTTCCTCAACCACAGTTCACAGTGATGACCGATGCATCACTTTTGGGATGGTGCAGCCACATGGGGTAGGTGGAGATCAGAGGCCTCTGGTCTCCAGCGGAGTCCGGGCTCCATATCAACCTTCTGGAGCTTCGGGCGATTCGTCTTTCACTCAAAGCATTCCTTCCCTCTGTCCGGGGAAGAGTAGTGCAGGTGTTCAGGGGCAACACCACCGCCATGTGGTACTGCAACAAACCGGGCGGGGTGGGGTCGTGGACCCTGTGTCAGGAGGCCCTCTGCCTCTGGACATGGCTGGTACATCATGTGATATCCCTGGTGGTTCAACACCTGGCAGGTTCCCTGAACGCCACGGCAGACTAACTCAGCCACAGGTGCATGATGGATCACGAATGGCGTCTTCACTCAGAGGTGGTGCAAGGTCTCTTTCAGCAGTAGGGAGAGCCTTGGTTAGATCTATTCACCACTGAAGAGAATGCGCACTGTCAGCAGTACTGCGCGTTGGAATTTCCAAGGCGGCACTCGCTAGGCGGCGCTTTTTGTCGCGAGTAGAGTTGCAGTCTTCTATATGCCTTTCTGCCTATACCACTTCTGCCCAGAGTGCAGGAGATCAAGCTCGACCTCCACTTGAAGCTGTACAGCCTCCACCTCTTTGCATGGAGATTGAGCAGTGGCAGTTGACAGCCTTCGACCTTCCTCCCGAAGTCTGTGACGTTATCTTGGCAGCCAGGCGTCCCTCCAGTAAGACGGTATATGCCTACAGATGGAACAGATTTGTGGCTTGGTGCACAGCAAAGGCTGTGAATCCCCTTTCTGCCCCTCATTCTGAGGTTCTCTTGTTCCTCCTTTCTTTGGCCCAGCAGGGCTCTGCTCTGGGCACTAAAGGGTTACCTCTCGGCCGTTTCAGCCTTCCTTAGGCTTCCTGATCAACCTTCTCTTTTCAAGTCCCCTGTTGTAAATAAATTCCGAAAGGGCATTACTCTTTCTCCTCCTGTTCCCTTCGTAATGCCCCAGTGGGACTTGAACTTGGTTCTTACATATCTTATGTGTTCCTTCAGACTTTTCACTTTGAAAACTGCCTTTCTGGTGCCCATCCCCTCTGCACGCAGGGTGAGTGAGCTACAAGCTCTTTCTTCCAAGCCTCTCTTTCTGGCTGCCCATCCAGACATGGTCGTCCTTAGTACTAGACCTTCCTTTCTTCACAAGGTGGTTACTTCTTTCCATATTGGCCAAACCATCTCTTAGCCCACCTTCTTTCCGCCTCTGCATCCTTTGAAAGAGGAAGAGAGGCTCCACTGTCTGGATCCAAAACGTGCACTTTCCTTCTACTTGGATCGCACCAAACAATTCCAGGTGGACGACCAGCTCTTTGCTGGTTACGTGGGCTCTAAGAAAGGTTGGGCTGTGTACACACAGACCATCTCCAGGTGGGTTGTTCCGTGTATCAAAGCTGACAAAGAAGGAGCCTCCAGTGGGGCTGCGTGCCCATTCCACCAGGGCAACGGCAGCTACTACTGCTTTGGGACGAGAAGTCCCCCAAATGACATCTGTCAGGCAGCTACGTGAGCATCGCTGCACACGTTCAGAAAACACTACTGCCTGGACAGCCAAGTCCGGAGCAACGGCTTCTTTGTCCATTCTGTTCTCCAGGACTTTCTGGTGTGAACTTGGTTTGCAGACCCACCTCCGGGGTTGGTATTGCTGGGGTATCTATTCTAAGGTAAGGAATCTAGAACTAACTGTTACTTTCAGATGAACAAGTTACTTACCTTCAGTAACAATATATCTGTAAGAAACATAGGTTAGTTATAGTTTCCTTAACACCCCACCCATCCTCCCCGTTCTGCGAACTGATTTCTAGGTTTAAGGATTTCCTTTCAGGGCACTACTTTTGTGCACTAGTGGTCAGTGTCTTGCATGGCTCTGCACTTCTGGCGTGGAAAATCGTGTGCAGTACTGACGTCAGCGGGCGAGGGTGGCGTCTAAGTAGCTACAGCAACCTCATGCCAGCGACCACGACGACGAACGCGGAGTCGACCGACTCCACCTTCCGACACTCCGGGGTACTGCTGATGAGAAAACTTTCAGGATCCAGTCTGACGCCTGGGGGTAATTCTAAGGTAAGGAATCTATAACTAACCTTTATTTCTTACAGATATATAGTTACCGAAGATAAGTAACTTGTTCATTAATTCCATCATCCATCAAAATTTTCTTTCTAGCATAAAAGTGGCTCATAAAAAAACGTAACATTCTACAACAGATATCAATGGTTGTAATGTTTGTAGAAAAAGGTACGCAGGGCGGCATTGAGTAAACTGTAATGGCTTTAGGAGGCTTAAGATATAGCGCTTCCTCCACTTTTTATAGAATTTACAAAATAGTACGACATGCATATTGCTCTGTATCGTTGTATTATCACATGGACAATTACCTAGGTTTGAGGACTAGTCATTGAGTTCAGGGAAGCTAACCATCCGGTGAAAAATATCCATTCTAAAACGTGTCGGGACAAATCAGTGCCTTAAGTTCAGATTTGGCTGCATATCATAACTGATTAAAATGAGCTGATTTTTTTGTAATTTTTTTTTTTTTTTGAACAGTGGGCTTTAATAATTAAGCAGTCAACCTTATGTTCTCTAAATTCATAATGCATTTGATTTTACATCTTTTCCGATGATTTCTACTAGAGATTCAGGGTTATTAAAGTAGTCTGAATGCCCCAGATTTCGACAAACGTGTGTATGTCCGCCATGGGATACGTGAATGCAAAGTTGATTTTAAACAGTCACCTATAATAGCACGATTTAAGGCAGTGTGTTCTGATATCCAGACTTTGTACCAAAGTAGAATAGGTTGGATCCTTATTAGGTCAATAAGAAACGGGGCTCCCAACTCTACATGGCAAACAAACGTAAAAGTACTTTTGGTGTGGCAAGCAGATACCCCAAGAACTCATTTTCCACCAGTTGTAGTGCCATGCAGTTTGCATGCCTCCATATAACCGCCCTGTATGATACTGCGTTAATACATTTGGCCTTATAAATCGTCAGGATCTTGTGGTAAATAATTTCCTTTACCGGGACTTAATTTGATACAGAAACATAATAAAACAGCTCCGTAAAATGAGAGGCAGAATCCGTGGTATTAGAGGTTCGGAATGGGCTTTATTCCAATGAACGATTATAATCGGTTGCTCCAAGTTCCATCACCACGGAGGTTCAGGAAGTGAAGTACATACATTATTGACATGAAATGACTTTTATAGATCATACATTACAATGAAGCGAATGCAGTAGGCGTAACAATTGATAAGGAAAATGACGATTTATCTGCGTAACCAAAAAATGGGTGTAATAAGGAGTAAAAAGGAACATAATTGGTTATGATGTCACATATAGGTGGATCTATAAGATAATACTTGGCATAGATGCGCGCGCAGCAACATGACGTGTAATTGACGTGTAACTAGGGGGTGAAGGGGACTTGACATTTAGCTCTACATGTGGAGACAAGAAGTCTGGGGGGTCAAGTCAACCTAATCCCAAATCATATCTAACATCCTATGTTTAAAGAACTATGTTATCCACGAAAGAAGGACTCTCGGACAGAATCTATTCTATACTGACTGTGCGTGCGTGTACAAGCGTCTAAGTGTCTACACTAAATGCGAGGGGGTAGAAATATTCCATGGTAACAGGGCTATGAGTTACTTGCATGAGGACAGAGAAGCCGAGCCTTTTGCTCGGTAACTGGAAGAATGTTTACTTAACTACTAGGCAGGAATGCATCGGCTGAGGGGGAAAGCAGATAATTCGAAGGTGAAATACAGTTCTTGGCAGAGAATAGGCTGATGTCAGGCTTCGTGAGCCGCGCAGAGAATGAGACAAAGTTCATGGTCACAGATGCAGGCTCAGACTCGAGCTTTCAGAGGCAGAAGGCAAGAAGAGTTTTGATGACAGAATCAGGGCCTACTTGCCTGGACTGTAAAATGGCATAAGTGAACCATATAAAGCCGGTGACCTTTCATATTTAGGAATGGAATATCCGGCCTATTCATGGCGGATCTGACAGAGGACATGTTGACGGTGGACGCACATGTATTTGCGTCTTCATAACTGGAACTGGAGGAAACATACATGTACTTGTGACATGCACATGGAACCGTTGGGGTCCAAGATAGGGGACATAACTGACCAGAAAAATCCATATTTCCACATTCCCTCCTTGTCCCCTACTTGCCCGTCAAGAGATATCAATCTTCATTAATCCATTGATTTGTTCATATAGCATCATTTGTTCTTCTTTCTTCTTCCGTGACGAATGAGATCTTGGTGGTGGAATACACGATGTGGCACACAGACCACAGATCGCTGGTCCACATTGTAGACATAGACAGCAACTGAATAGTATGAGAAGGCCAATACCTAGGAATGATAGAACTTTCCATCCAAAGGTAGATATTATACTCCAAAACCAACCGGACCAAGTCCATGTGCCTGGGTTCTGGTGTATCTGGCTTACAATCTTATGAAGGCGGGTTATGGCCTTATATACAGATGGCGAATTTTCTGGTATGAAAATGCAACAGCTTGATCCGATGACCCTACAAGCTCCGCCCCTATCAGCCAGGATGACGTCAAGGACAAGACGATTTTGAAGCACAACAATCCGCATAGCAGACTGCTCTTCTGTTAAATTGCCTAAGGCGGAAATAGTTTCATTCACTACTGCTTCAAGGGTTCTAGTTAATCTACGTATCCGCTTACTATTAGTAACAGTACCTATATAAGGAAAGATGCCTTTATTGAAATCTGTGTATTTTTCCCATGCTGTTTCAGTGTAATCGACAATTGGGAGATCTCTCCGCTCTCTGTTGTGTACTAAATGAATATTTCTGTAATAATCAGGAGGAGCTAGGAAAACAGGTGGCAAAAGGAATGCAATGTAGCAGGTACCATCCCAATCTAGAGGTAGACGCATATATGCAGTCTGACCACATATAAAGTAGGAGTGGCGATAAGCTCTAAATGAAGATTTGCCTTGATCACTGAATTCTACTATAGTAGTGCATTTACTATGGCCCATATGTATGGAACCAACCTTTCTTACACACAATTCACCCTTCGCTGGGAATACTGACATGGTGGGTAAGACTAGTTCAACTTCGGATTCGACATTTAGAATCATGAGATTAGGTGTAAATTTACCTAATCCATATACTTCATTTTCTAGATCAGTTCCTGTTCCTTTGGGGCGACCCTCCTTGTCAGGGTAACAGACTTTGAATAAAACTAGGTTCAGATTTCCCCATACCCAATGATCTTGGTAAACTGCTGTGTCTGAGTCTATGGAATTCATTAAACTAAACCATGCTCCACAGGAGCCATTATGTGTAAACGGATGTGGAAAGAAAGGCAGGACTCCTTCATAATTCTGATAGGGAGGGAGTCGGCCACACACCCAACAATTAGTAGCATTACTAGTCTGATGGGAATGATGTAACATACTAATGAAAGTGTTATTGCGCAGCGCAAGTCTATAAGACAATTCATGCGGCGGTAGGTCACTAAAAGAATGTTCAGCAGTAACATTGTAAACGTTTCTGGCAATAGGGTAATATATGTGCAACAATATACTTGCAGTAATTATTAAAAGACTTAAGGAAAACAAGATTATTAATGTCACTATGCAATGGCTACGCAGTGATTTACAATACGCCTGTCGTTTCAACATTTTCCGCGACTGTCCATGATTCAGGTCTAGAGGATACATGTCAGAGACAAATTCAACCGCTTCACCTTGGAGAGGACTTAAACAATCAAATTGTCTGACGTTCTAGGCCTCAATTTTACTTTATAGAGTTCGGTTTTAGTCTTTTCAACCAAAGGAAGTTTTGAATCAGTCTGTGAGGGAGTGCAGGGCACAATGTCTATATCCGAGGATAGTCCATGAAATTTCTTGATATGACTTGAATGAATCCAGCCCTTGCGGCCCTCGATCTTCACGGCTGTCCTTGTAGTGAGCAGAACCAACTTGGGTGTCTTCCACCTGGGCTCCAGCTGAGTCTTTCGGTCGAAATTTCTCACAAATACGAGATCACCCGGAACTACGTCATGGGGTTTCACCTCAGTGTTGTCGGGAAAGGCTGCAGCTACCTGTGAACGACAAGATTGTAGTGCAGACATCAAGGAAGCCAAGTAATCTGTCAGCATATTACAGTCAACATCAGTTATTTTGCGTGGTATAGGCGTCCCCCACATATTTGGTGGTCTGCCAAAGATCACCTCATACGGGGATAGCCCTGTTCGAGAGTGTGCTACCATTCTCATGTAAAAGAGTGCAACTGGTAATGCTACTATCCAGTCGACACCTTTCTCTCTGCATATTTTGGACAATCTGATTTTCAGTATCTGATTATGTCTTTCTACGAGACCTGCTGCCTCGGGGTGTCGGACACAGTGGAATTTCCACTGATATCCTAACAGAAGTGAAACATGTTTCATTAATTCGGATGAGAACGGCTGGCCGTTATCTGAGTAGACAACACGTGGTAAACCGTATCGTGGGAAGAATTCTCGAACCAACTGTTTGGCAGTAGTCGGGGCAGTGTAATCTGAAACCGGGTATGCCTCCGTCCAACGGGACAGAGCGCAGACAACTACGAGAACATATTTGAATCCTCGACATCGTTCCATCTGGATATAATCCATCTGGAGCACTTCAAAAGGGTGATCAGGAGGATGAAATCCACCTTGTTCTACGGGAACACTTTTTCCTGGGTTGAACTGGCAACAGATCATACAGGTACGGACTTTTTGTTTGGCTGCTGCTCGTAAATGTTTATTGAACCAAATGTGTTGAATGCTGTCTAGCATAGCTTTTTCTCCTAGATGTGCTGGACTATGTATAGTGTTAATTATAACTTGGACCATTGAATCAGGAAGGAACCATACAGACTTTTCCTTCATCATCCATCCTTGGTCCGTTTGGATCCCTCCTAATTCAGTCCATTTCTTTATTTCGTCTGGTGTAGCATGTGTCTGTATGTCAATTACCAATTAAATCAAAAGGGAGTGGATCACTAGTCCCAGAGAACCAGGGTGTGCAAGGACAGTAAAGGTACTGTTTTAAAAACCCTCAATCACGTTATAAACGTTTCGGATGTTAGCGGTATATTTTCGTTCTCCGCTTCGTTCTTAGTAACGTGACAGCATCATCATTGGGTTTGCTGATATGCTTTCTCCACCTGGAGATCGTACCACTGGTTGTTTTGGTAGTGATCGTAAATAAAAAATGAGAGTGAATTAGGTGAAGTGTTCAGTGGTGAAAAAAGTTAATTAAAAACCAACAGAGCTAGTAAAAAATCTTTAATTGTACTAGATGTTAGTGAAATTAGTCAGTGTGCACTCAGGGTGAGTTAAGACCCTGTGCATTCTAAGGTGCCATTAAAAAGGTCGACATGTTTCAGCCCTTGTTGTGCCCCGAAGGGTCACGTGGGCTTTCTTCAGGACCTAGGAGGTGAAACAAAGACCTGAATATTCACAGGATCTTTAGGGTGAATTGATTAATGGGTTAATTATTCCCAAAGGTAACTATGCAACTTGAGCCTGTTTCCCGTTACTGTGGGTAACAGCGGGTGTGGAGTAGTACCGGGTCGACTAGGGCAGAGCCAGCACAGAAGCCGCGTCCAGCGCCGAAGAGAGCGCGAGCGACCGCCCTACTCCACACCCGCTGTTACCCACAGTAACGGGAAACAGGCTCAAGTTGCATAGTTACCTTTGGGAATAATTAACCCATTAATCAATTCACCCTAAAGATCCTGTGAATATTCAGGTCTTTGTTTCACCTCCTAGGTCCTGAAGAAAGCCCACGTGACCCTTCGGGGCACAACAAGGGCTGAAACATGTCGACCTTTTTAATGGCACCTTAGAATGCACAGGGTCTTAACTCACCCTGAGTGCACACTGACTAATTTCACTAACATCTAGTACAATTAAAGATTTTTTACTAGCTCTGTTGGTTTTTAATTAACTTTTTTCACCACTGAACACTTCACCTAATTCACTCTCATTTTTTATTTACGATCACTACCAAAACAACTAGTGGTACGATCTCCAGGTGGAGAAAGCATATCAGCAAACCCAATGATGATGCTGTCACGTTACTAAGAACGAAGCGGAGAACGAAAATATACCGCTAACATCCGAAACGTTTATAACGTGATTGAGGGTTTTTAAAACAGTACCTTTACTGTCCTTGCACACCCTGGTTCTCTGGGACTAGTGATCCACTCCCTTTTGATTTAATTGATACTTATGACAAGGAAGCTGAGTGGATCAGCATATCTTCCTTCTCCCTCCAGTTTGATTACTATTGTATGTCAATTACGTCAAGAGTAGGATCTTTAACTGTCATACACTGTGTCGGTGTCGGGACTATTGTCTTTATCATGTCGGGGGTTTGAGTTTGAGCAGTCTGTTTAGCTGTTCTGTCGGCTAGATCATTGCCTTGGGAAATGATATCAGTAACCTTCGTATGAGCCTTACATTTCATAATTGATATTGCAGTGGGTCGATGTATTGCATCTAATAAGGCATGAATGAGGGGTCCGTGCTGAATGTGGGCACCGTGGGAAGTTAAATAACCTCTCTCTCGCCACAGCACGCCGAAGTCATGTACAACTCCGAATGCATAACGTGAATCAGTGTATATGTTGACTTTTTTATTCGTGGCTTGAATACAGGCTTGTGTCAGAGCGATGAGCTCTGCGGCTTGAGCTGACAAAGTATTTATACGATTAGTTTCAATGACTTCAGTATCTGTTGTGACTGCGTAAGCGGCCACTAACTCTCCTGTACTTGTTCTCATACATGAACCATCTACATACAATGTCAGGTCTGGATCTGACAATGGGACATCGGTTAAGTCTTGTCTGGATTTTGTCGTTATAGTAATAACTTCAATACAGTCATGAGCTAGTGGGTCTGTTCCGGTTACTGGCAAAAGTGTGGCAGGATTCAATGTGTTACAGCGTCTGATTTCTATATGTGGCTGAAACAATGTAAGTTCGTACCCTGTAAGTCGCGCTATAGTCAAGTGTTGTGTTTGCGTTCTGTTTACAAGAACCTCTACTGCGTGTGGCACTTGAACTGTCAATGGATGTCCTAACACTATGGCATCGCTTTGTCTGATTGCTAAAGCTGTCGCTGCTACTGATTTCAGGCATGCAGGCAAAGCCTGAGCTACGGGATCTAATGTACTAGAAAAATAAGCACATGGTTTGTGTGCTCCTGCTTGTTCCTGTGTGAGTACTGACAAAGCAGTACCTTCGCGTTCTATAACAAAGAGTGTAAACTGTTTTCTGTAACATGGTGTTGCTAAGACAGGTGCTTGACATAAAGCTTTCTTTAGGCTTTCAAAAGCTTGTGTATGTTCCTGAGTCCAAGGGAGAACAGTCGATGTGGCTGCCTCCTGTGTGGTTAACTGAATGAGTGGTTTTGCTAGAAATGCGTACTGAGGGATCCACTGCCTGCAATATGAAGTGAGACCTATGAAAGCCCGCACCTCCTTTTGTGTCTTGGGTGTTGGCATGTTAGCTATTAACTGAATGCGGTCCGGTGTAAGCTGCCTTCCCTCCTTGGACAGCGAGTGTCCAAGATAAACAACTCGCTGGACACAGAATTGCAGCTTAGAAGGGGACACCTTGTGCCCCTTTTCGGCTAGAAATTGTAAAACTGTCAGTGATGCTTTTTCACATTCCGGTTCGCTTCTTGCGGTGATCAGCAGATCATCGACGTATTGGAGCAGAGCAGTGTTAACTGGCATGTGGATACTATCTAGTTCTCGTTTCAGTGCTTGGCTATAGATGCTGGGGCTTTCTGTAAATCCTTGAGGTGCGCGTGAGAATTTAAAGCTACGTCCATTTAAACTAAATCCGAACAAATATTGGCTCTCCGGATCTATTGGGACGCTGAAAAAAGCATTCTTGAGATCAATTACAGTAAAGAATGTTGCTTCGGAATCAATGGCTGTCAGTAATGACGAGATATCTGGGACCACAGGGAATTGTGGCACAATGCACTTGTTTAATTCGCGCAGATCAATAACCAATCGATATACTGGCGGGGCCTTTGGATCTGTTCTTTTAAGAATCGGAATTATCGGTGAATTACATACATTGGAGTCTGTTTCTACAACTACTCCTTGGGTAATGAGCTCGTCAATGATTTGTAGTAAAGCCACTACAGCATCTGGTGGTAACTTGTATTGTCGCATTCGTGGTAGCACCACTCCTGCCTTTAATGTGACTCGATATGGTGTAATATTCATGCAACCAACATCAGTAGGGCCTCGTGCCCATAGATGTGTAGGTAAAGTCTGCAGTCGGGGATCCATGTCTCTAGACACATAGTGACCTTTAAAATCACGTAAAAACAACCTTACACCTTCCGGAGAACAACATATTATGGCTCCTAGAGCTTTCAGTGTTTTTATTCCTAGCAAGTTTTCTGGACATGATTTAGTAAGCAATAAATCTGTAGTTCGGGTCAAAGGTCCTATCGTAAGTGGGAGAGGCTGTGATACTTCATTAACAATAGGTTTGCCTGAAAAACCAAGGGAAATATTCTGAGAGCCTGAGAGGGGTGCCCCTGGAACTTCACTACGTTTTATAGTTGTTCGACTTGCCCCTGTATCGAGTAAAAATTTTCTATCTTGGCCTAATAATTCACTATGTACATAAGGTCCTTCTTGATCTACAGGTATTTCAATAAGGGGTAAGTCAATTTCCCTCTCTAGGCTAGTTCATGCGTAACGCTGATACTCAGGATATTCATACTGTGCGGTCTGATACATTTGTCGTGTTGTTGTCTGTGTGGCAGCAACAGGCAACGGTGGTGCAGCTGGCACAAACTGTATTGGCTGTTGTGCGGCTGGCATGGCCTGGGCATGCTGCAGAGCTCCTTGTTCATTTTGATCTTGTCTTAGTGGCCGTGATCTTTCTTGTGTTTTACCTATGGCGATATTATGTTTTAAAACTGGACAGTCGTGTACGTAATGACCTGGCTTTTTACAATAATTGCATGTCCCTTTTACAGGTCCTGCTGAATCGGAATGTGTCATACCCTTTTTATGTCCTTCAGCTGGAACTGTCTGGGAAACTAGCATTTTCATTTTCGTGTCTTTCATGCGTCTGTGTTCATGTTCTTGTTCCTCTCTAATTCTATTGTGATGGTACTGTAACATTTGTAACATTTGTGATGGAGTGTTACCTTGCCAGGTACTCTCGAATTTTAATACTCTATTCTTTACTGGGGGCAGGGCATTTTCTACTAATTTTGTTACAAACAGATGTGGGTATGATTCGCTACTTGCTTTTAGGCCACTATTTATACCAAAACATTTTTCAAATCGGGCATAGTAATCACTAGTGTCTTCATCTTGCTTCTGCTTACAGGCTGAAATTGTACCCCAATCTTCCTTTTTCGTAGTTAATAAACGTGGCAGTACCTGTACTAATAAACCTGGTAGTGCTTTAGTTTTATCCCCGAGTCCTGCTCCTGCAGTTCGGGCCTTTTCTTCTGCTTCTAATACTGACCATTCTATCTTTTGGTCTCCTACCTCCCACTCTTTTTCCCTGAGTTTCTCATAAATGCCAGCAGGCATCAATACCTTTAATATTGTCATAATGTCGGGATAGGTATACTCTCCCATGAGTAACATGTCTTTAATTTCTCGGTGAAAACCCGCTGGATCTTTGTCATGACTGGGTACCACTTTCTTCATTTCTAACAATTCTATTTTTGATATGGGCGTATATACAAATACGCGCTTAAACTCGTTGTCCTCGCCCTTTATTGGGTGCACTTCTCGTAAGGGATTCTGTCTATCCATGTAATACGTGGTTCTTTCCTTGATGGGCAATGAGACACGGTCTGAACATACAAAAAGAATGTACTGCTTTCTTGATTCTAGAATTTCTTTAATTAATTTAGTACCTGAACCTCTCCATCTATTCATGAGCAATTCAGTCAATATGTCAGGCAAGGGACCAGGGTCCGAATGCTGACTCTGATATAGTATGAGGAGTTGTTGAATCATATAAATCCCAGCTAACCGCTGTTCATCTGGGGTGAGATTCAAAAATGTGCGTACTACTGTATCATCACTATATTTTCCGGGACTGTCCACCCAATGGACAGCTGCCCTGGCTAAATCTTGTTCATCCATAGAATCGAGAAAATGATAACCCCTTCGTTCTCGGAGTAGTTTGTCGGCGGTTTGGAACGAATGCTCGTTAGACCTTATATTAATTATAGGTATTTGGAAATTCCTGTTATTATCTGGACATATCGGACGTATCGAGTCAGTAAGACATCGATTACTATTACAAGATCTTCCTCTACCTACATAGGCTATGGTGTCCGACTGTCCCACGGGCAGTCCTGACCCTTCTTCCTCGCTTTGTTCGAACTCGTCTACCTCTAATCTTTCTTCGTGTAGGCGTTCTATTTCTTTACGGATCTTTCGGCACATGGCTATTATACAATTTTGCTTATCATGTCTCCCTTCTGATATATTCTGGCTCCATCTGGTAAGAATTTGCATTGCTTCCGGGTTTACCCCCGGTCGGTCTTGATTTCTGATCACACAATTTATGAGGAAACGTAACAGTTCCCCCTGTATCTCTACTTTCTGGTATTCCATAGCTCTGTTAATACATTCTGGATCTCGCCCTGTTTGGACAAAATGATATATTTTATCTAGATGCGCAGTCATTCCTGGTAACTTCCCTAAATACACTGCGGCTCGTCTGATACGCAATGATGCCAGGGTCATTTCGTCCTCTTTACCGGGCACAGGGTCATATCTACAATCTATAAGAAGTTCCTTAAGCGTACGGGCACTTATGAGTTTGGGTGTACGTGAATGTGCTGACTCTTGAAAAGTAAGTTTATTTATTCTGGGTGGCGTAGAAAAAATATTGGTAGCACCTCCCGTGGCCCCATCTGGGGTGTCGGGTGTGAAAGGATTCGTTGAACGTGACACGGCAACTACAGGTGTGGACACAGCTATAGAAGTAGCTGTAGGAACGGATGCAGAAACAGATGTGCTTGCCGGAACTTGTGACTCGATTTGTTGCTGTAGGGATACGGGTACTGGATCTTGGCGTTGGATCTCCCTGGTATGCGGTCTATGTGGGGCGGAATTAGCATACTCGGGAGCTGCGTCATCTAAATATGAGGAAAGAAAAACATCTTCTGCGGTTCTAGGATGCCCCTTAGGATGTACCTTTATTGGGAACAATGGGGGTGGCAAGTCTTTCGGTATTTCTGGAGTAGCCTTAGGTAATCCTTCGGCCAGAAGGGGATACATACCATTCATAAGGGCATTTCTTTGCCTATCTACTTGTTCTGATTTCACTCGGATACCTTCCTCAATTAATGGATTCTCTCGAACTTTATTTGAACTCTCTTTATTCTTTTCTTCCTGTCTACGTGCTTTTTCTGTGCGTCTATGAGATTCTTTACGCCATAACTCAACGGCGTCTTTCTGTGACTGTCTGACCTTCCTTTTCCATAACTCTTCCTCGACTTTCATGATGCACTCCGCATCCCAGGTTCCCGCTGCGGGCCACCTCTGACTTTCTGGTAATCCCTTGGTGTAGTCTACCCATAAATCAAGAAATAATATAGCGTCTAAGCCATGTTTGTGATACATGAAGTGCCCTGGAGTATCCCTAGGAGGAATAGGGACGGCTTCTTCGAGAACCCCTTTTCTAGTTGTGATCTGTCTTAGTTTCGAAAAGAGTGGCATATTGGCAACTGATCCGATACTTAATCTTGAACACATTTAATACAAAAGCACAATAATGAACAACCATTCATACCACAATATGCAGGACGTTTTTAAACACATTAAACATTAAACATTAAACCTTTAACTGAAACAACAATGATGATCGTCTGCATAACTAATCACCAAGCTTAATTCTTGACAATAACTAGATACTTCGGAATACTTGATATACTGCTAAACAGTACAGATACACTGCTAAAACAGTGCAGACCGGATTTGTGTACCCAAACCCGTCTTGACCGGCACAACCTATGTGCACGTCAGAAATGCCTCCCCAGTAATGGTACTCACCGGGTAGCTTCGGAAACGGAAGGCCTCGGTAACTTGAACTTGAACCGGACTGGACTCGACTCGACTCGTCGGAAACTGGACTCGACTTCGAACTGGTGGGCCTCTGTATACCTCGGATCTTGCTCTCTCAGCTAGGCTCTGGTCGGGATACTTCGCACTTCTCACCGCCTCGTCTGGGTGTTGATCGCAGCCTCAGTCGCCCCCGCTTGACCGGAGGGAGATACAGGAAATCCTGCTGGTACGCGTTATTGTCCGTCCAGCTGTGGCAGGAGACCGGGCCTGCAACTCACCGCCGGCGCGTGAGATGAGAAAGTGTCCCTATTCGGGCGCCATTCATGTGGTAAATAATTTCCTTTACCGGGACTTAATTTGATACAGAAACATAATAAAACAGCTCAGTAAAATGAGAGGCAGAATCCGTGGTATTAGAGGTTCGGAATGGGCTTTATTCCAATGAACGATTATAATCGGTTGCTCCAAGTTCCATCACCACGGAGGTTCAGGAAGTGAAGTACATACATTATTGACATGAAATGACTTTTATAGATCATACATTACAATGAAGCGAATGCAGTAGGCGTAACAATTGATAAGGAAAATGACGATTTATCTGCGTAACCAAAAAATGGGTGTAATAAGGAGTAAAAAGGAACAGAATTGGTTATGATGTCACATATAGGTGGATCTATAAGATAATACTTGGCATAGATGCGCGCGCAGCAACATGACGTGTAATTGACGTGTAACTAGGGGGTGAAGGGGACTTGACATTTAGCTCTACATGTGGAGACAAGAAGTCTGGGGGGTCAAGTCAACCTAATCCCAAATCATATCTAACATCCTATGTTTAAAGAACTATGTTATCCACGAAAGAAGGACTCTCGGACAGAATCTATTCTATACTGACTGTGCGTGCGTGTACAAGCGTCTAAGTGTCTACACTAAATGCGAGGGGGTAGAAATATTCCATGGTAACAGGGCTATGAGTTACTTGCATGAGGACAGAGAAGCCGAGCCTTTTGCTCGGTAACTGGAAGAATGTTTACTTAACTACTAGGCAGGAATGCATCGGCTGAGGGGGAAAGCAGATAATTCGAAGGTGAAATACAGTTCTTGGCAGAGAATAGGCTGATGTCAGGCTTCGTGAGCCGCGCAGAGAATGAGACAAAGTTCATGGTCACAGATGCAGGCTCAGACTCGAGCTTTCAGAGGCAGAAGGCAAGAAGAGTTTTGATGACAGAATCAGGGCCTACTTGCCTGGACTGTAAAATGGCATAAGTGAACCATATAAAGCCGGTGGCCTTTCATATTTAGGAATGGAATATCCGGCCTATTCATGGCGGATCTGACAGAGGACATGTTGACGGTGGACGCACATGTATTTGCGTCTTCATAACTGGAACTGGAGGAAACATACATGTACTTGTGACATGCACATGGAACCGTTGGGGTCCAAGATAGGGGACATAACTGACCAGAAAAATCCATATTTCCACAATCTCTTGAGGGGAGATTTGTACCCAACCTGACGGCAACATTTCATAAGACCATACAAGCACTTCTAAATAATAGTGCCCTGGTCGAGTCAGCGTGATTCCATGTGCCTTCTTTATCAAATAGGACTCCCAGATATGAAAAGTTATTTGAAAATTCTGTTGTGGTGTCCAAAAGTTTAATATCATGGCAGATGCCAGTTTTCATACCACACTTCATTATAAATGTTTTCAATTGATTAACTAGTAAATCTAGATCCTGCATGAAGTCCACAAAATCATTTAGTACAGACTGTAGGGCAAGGGGGGATGCGCGTCAATAAAACAGCATTGTCAGCGTAGAGGAGGTTCGAGCACGGGCGATGGCCAACCTGGGCCATATCTTTGGGGTGTAAAGTCAGAGCTGAGCCTACGTTACTTATGTATATTAGAAAAAGAAAAGGTACTAGGACACAGTCCTGTCTCACCCCTCTCTCGACACTTAAAGGCTGTGTACATTCTCCTGGAATGCTGAATCTGAACTTAGTGTTCATGCCTGTATACAGGTCTCTCAAAAAGATAATCTGTGCCTCCACTCCCATATCGGACATAATTGTCCTTAACTTAGAGTTATTGACAGTCGAAAGCAGAAGACAGGTATACAAGTCTCAAATATAAGCTCCTTCCCTTAATGTCAGTATATTTTCCCAGCAACCTATTCAGATTGAGTCCCTGTTCTATTGTCCCGACCCCAGTACGGAACCCATAATGGAGGTCAGACAAAATACACTTAGAGAATGTCGGCATTGTACGTATTCAGTTATGCCTTTGTTTGCTCCCAAGTCCATTTCTGGCTAACTTTTCGTTGGAGGTTTTATTTTCAGTTGTACATATCATAAAGCTGATCTTAAAAGGTAAATAAAGAGTTAACACCAATCAACGTACTGGATCTATATTGGCATACATTTATACACTGTAGATTGTGCATTTGGTTTTCACATCTGCCGCTCAATACAGTTCTTCTAGTTAAACAATTGAGTTTTGCTGCAAAGTAACGCCTTAAACCTTTTGAAAATCCCCAGGTCTTTTTTTTGGCGATTAATGCGTTTTGTGGCATGTTCCTAAAGAAAATGGAGAGACCATTCCTTCTAAATCAGTGCCATTATCTTTTGATATAAATTAATTGTTCACTTAAGAGTCCTGGACCAAGTCACTGGCTAGCATTGCACAAGCCTAGCTGAAAGGCACTTAATCTGTTACACATGGGTTGTAGGCGGAACTACAATAGAGGGGTAAGTTAGGTGGTGTTGCTGAGTTTCAGTTGGTAGGGGTTGCTGTCTACTGTAAAAATCCAGGTAGTTCATTTGGCTGACGGTCCAATAAATTTATAAAACCTAATTTTTGTTACTAGTGCTAATATGGATAATGATGCGTTCATGGTTTAAAAATGAACGATCATCCTTATTAAAAGAATCGCCCGTTCCAACCCCCACATCTACCTCAACAAACCAGTATATAGTCAAGCAGGCACCTGCGTCCTGGGCCTGGGGTTACTGATTGATGGGTCACAGGTGGGAGGGTGCATAGCTGGCCCACAAACACTCAAGCAGGAAACTCTTGGTCAATTCCACAGATAGGCACAGAGACATTGCAATGGTCAGGAAAAATTGCCCCAATAAAGCACACATGGCGAAAGTGGTTACTCGTGCTCCTAAAACGCCATTAAAATCACATGCCGCATGAGTTAGGAAAACATAGCCAATCAGGGCCTTAGCACACAGTGATCATGCTCTCCCCATGCCGAACATCTGGACTCGTTCACCATTGTTTTAACACAACTGAGTCACTGAGAATCTATTTATTTTTGTACACCAATCAATGCTCCACCTTACACAAAAATGTGACCGCATGTTCTCACACACCACCACATGTCATGCTCCATCATAGGGCTCCCCATGCACTTCAAAAACCCGAATTGATGAAGAGCAGGCCTACACCTGAAAGTCAGGGAGACACTTCTAACTAAGAACAGACACGTGACATCAAACAATTAAACAATGTGATATGCCAAACTAACTTTTATATACATATTCACAACTGGCCACACTGTCCACACAGGTAAAAACCCACCTGTAGTAACCATTGACCATTCATTTATGACTCTAAAGGCAGCAACCAACATTTCTCACCATATATGGTACGCCAGAAACTTTCTTTGCTTGTCATATTGTATATAAAGAGATGACAAACAAGATTTAAATGGAGACCGTCCTCATACCCACTGCCTGTAACTGTTCTCCCGCCTGAACTGTTTAATTGAACAAACTGTTCCTGTTTTGCCAAACACCTCTTGTCTTCTGTGTTTTTTAAGGAAATTCTGTTTCAAGCAACGTTTGGTAGTACCTCCATACAACAGAATCTACAGCAAATAAATGAAACCTGATTTAATATTCCACGTGGAGTTTGTAGGGTTCTTGAAATGGTGGATAATGGTATGCATCATGAGGCCCTGTGAAGAAGTACTGCTCAATGCTTAGATCTCAAACTGGCAAAGATGGAGATCAGTTAAGGCTTCTGCATAGGTTTTATTGCACTAGCACCCAAAATGAATATATTTGAACGAACTGATACTGCCTTCTTTCTGAGTAAAAGGGGGAATGAGAGTACATTTTACCTACAATATGGCAATGTCATCAAATAGAACAATTCTGCATGGGGCGTAGCCAAGGAGCCGATAATGGTGGACACGTGAGCTCGGAGCGCCACACCGGCCCACCACTTCTCAGCTTCATTTATCTGCACCAGAGAGAGTCCTGTGGCTGTTCTGATGGTGCCGGGGAGTTGTGGTGTTGGTTCCAGCACTTACATCTTCTCCCAGTCGCAAGGGAGACTGCCGAAACCCAGATGGCGGGTGGAGCCGGGAAGCCTCTAGATGGCGGCCTGGGGCTGATGGGTGCCTGGTGACCACGGCGGAGCCTTGAGGCTGCTGGGGCTTGTTCCCCGCCTTGCGATCCTTCATCCGCCGACTGGGCTGAGCCACGAAGCATTGTGCCCATGTAGACGAGGGCTTGGCGGCGCATCTTGTTGGAGATGGCGCTGCCGTGATTAAGGCGATCACTACGGAGCACGGTCCCTGGAGGTGAGGGGTGGGGTGTATGTTCGGAGCCCAGGTTGGGGCTTGGGAGATTAGCGTATAGGCCTTGCCATCGACCTGAACAGTGGTGAGTACCTGTCGCCACGGCACAGCCAGCCGGGTGGGGGCACCACAAACCAAACACAGGGGACCAAGGTTCCCCACCGGAGACTGAGGACTGGAGTGAGGGTGTGGCCTCCCTGAGGGTGACTGCGGCCTGGGGGCTTCCCCTGGAAGTGGGCCTGAGTCCTGTGCCGCCTTGTCAGTGGGCCTGGTACGCGACCTGTGGAGGAACTTCTGCGGCCATTTTGATAGGCTGTTACTGCTCTGGAGAGCAGGGGGAATCTGGGCTCGGCAGGCCTATCCGTGTAATTAGTTGGGCACTGCCTTGTAGAGTGGTGGGCCTCCTTGGAGAGCGTTGAGGCGCCACATGGGTGTGCACCCCGAATTGAGACGTGAGTGGCAGTGAGCACATCGCTGCCTAAGCTCGTGTGGGGGCTGCCCCGAACGTTGGTGTGAGCGTGGTATGGGTAGAGAATCGGCCATCAAGCAGCCACAGAAGCACGCAGGGCAGTGGGCCCTTCACGGAGTGACTTTTTTAGTAATCAGAGTGTTGAAAACCTCCAGAGTGCCACAGGCCTGCACCATAACACATGTGGTGGAATCACGAAGCCAACTGCTGGGTGGCCTTCCCTCCCCAGCGTGGTCCAATGGCCAGGGGGGCTGTCTGGCGCCATGGGCCAGCCTTGAGGCCGGAAGGTTTGGGCCATGCACGACCCGGAAGACAGTGCCCAGGAGCAATCGCAGACTGCTCCGGAGGACCCAGTACAAAAGCAGCTGGGCAAGAAACTGGAGGCTATTGCGGACACGAAGGCTACCCTCCATCAGGACATCAGCACAGTGGCGGTAGGGCTCGGCCTCCTTCGAGAAGAACACTCACGAGAGGGTGAAAGAGTGCAGCATTACAGCGATAGCCCCTGCCCAAAAGGCCCTGGAGCAGCTGGTGGAAGCCCTCAGACAGGGTGAGTGTGCTGTAACGGAGGTCTGAGGATGCCTAGGGACGCAACAGGCGGAACAACATTCGAGTCTTGGGGCTGCCGGAGGGAGTTGTGGGCGGTGACATGGTGTCTTACTTGGAACAGTGATTGAAGAATGAGGTGGCGTCTGAGGGCCTGTCCACATTTTATATCCTCGAAAGTGCCCACAGAGGCCAGGCCCCCGGCGCCGAGGCGTTCGCAGCTGGTGGGGGCCCGATTGCTCCATTTCAGGGACTGGGATGTGCTATGGCAGAAGGCACGCGCAGAGGGCCCCAACATCATTAATGACAGTAAAGTCTGTTTTTCCGGACTACACTCTGGAAGTACAAAGGAAGCGGGCTTCATTCCTGGAGGTCAAAAAGGCATTAACCCCTTCAGTGCCCGCCCCTTTCCCCGCCCTGTGCCGGCCGTTGCATTAGCGGGCGGGGTCTATGACGAGCTGGACTCGTCATGGGCACAGCGCAACCGCGGCCCATGACGAGTCCAGCTCGTCATGGGCACTGAAGGGGTTAAGCAAGGAGGGTCTCCAGTACTCCCTGAAGTTCCCGGCCCGGTTGCAGATCTCCTTGGATGTTAATGCTCACTTTTGTGGCAGCGCGAATGAAGCCTGGGACTGGATCGAGGCCTACAAGATCGGGGCCCGCAGGTTCCCAATCCGAGTTGAGGAAAACGGCAGGACTTGGAAAGCGCTCCAAAAACCGACCTCATCGCGAACTGAGGAGGAGAGGGCTGAAGCCCTACGGGCAGTGGTGGCATTTATGCAGGGCGGGAGCCATTCCCCAGTGATGGAGGCCCAATCCTCGAGGAATACTGGGGACATCGACTCCAACACCTCCCGCATTGACAGTGTAAAACTGCCCAGGGTGACTCCGGGGACGGCTGATGAGGTCATCTAAAGCTGCTTGGGCTTTGGGGTGGGCCTGACCCCCATGGTGTGTTGCTGTTGGTGGCGGACTCTGGTCTCGAGCTGACCTGTTCTTACAGGAAGCACAGGCACGTTATAATGACACGTTGGGCAGGCTGAGGTGTTACAACTATAAGGACTACTTAGATAGAGTGCAAAGGGAGGAGGGGAGGGTGGGTTGATTGTTAGCGCAAATAATTAGGCCTTAGTTGGGGGGGAGCACCTATTATGTGTCTTGGTTTGGACTCTGGGGACGTGGTGCACGACCCAGACGCCATTAATGGCTCCTTAACGTATTATGACCGGTTGTATGAGGCCCCGACCACAACCTCCTTGTCTGATATACAACAATTTCTAGGTCCTCTGCCACTCCGTACATTGGAGGCGGATGCACAGGAAGAACTGGGGGACCCGATCACTCTGCAGGAAGTCAGTCGCCATGGCGACGTTGTCCCCCTGGTAAGACACCCGGGCCTGATGGCCTCCCGGCCGAGTTCTATCAGCGGTTTACTGACACTCTGGCCCCTCATCTGGTGGCATTGTTTGCGTTGGCATACGAGGGGAGGGTTTGCCCGACTCCACCCAGACCGCACTTGTGATCCCGCTCCCCAAGTCTAAGGAACCAGACGCGGGCGGGAGTGAGGGACTATCTGCCTCTTTCCATGCCCAACCTGGATTTTAAGATCTTAAGCAAGGTGTTGCCGGGCAGACTGCTCCCACACATGACGTCCCTGATCCACCCAGACCAAAACTGGTTTATCCCCTCCCGCAATACCTCTTATAATCTCTGCAGGCTCTACTCCGTTCTGTACCATGCGGATGCATCAGCCCTCCGGCAAGCGGTGATTTTGCCTGTAGACCTGGAGAAGGCGTTCGACACGGTGAGCTGGGAGTACATTTTTGAGGCGATGCTACGCATGGTTCTGGGAGATGATTGGGTTCGGTGGGTACAGCTTCTTTATGCCTCGTCCACTGCAAGAGTCAAACTATATCTAGGCTGAATAGGATTTCCCTTTCCCCACTTCTGGCTGCCCTGGCCATTGAAGGGGGGGGGGGACGGTTCCCCCTTCGGGGAGTGAGGGCTGGGACTCACCTTGGGCGGGCGACGGCACCACATCTCTCTATATGTGGATGATTTGTTGTTATACCTTACCTTACGGAGGCAGTTGGAGGTGCTGCTGATGCTCTACATATCCTGGGCGACTTTGCTCTGCTTACAGGCCTCAAGGTTAATAAATCCAAGACATATCAGTTTCCCGCAGCTGGGCCTATGCCCAGACCTGAGGTGCTGCCGGTAGACACTCTTTGGGCGCAGCGCACCTTTACATACTTGGGCATACATATTTTTAATGACCTAGATGATCTAAAGGGCGGGAACCTGGGAAGAGTGCTGTGTTCCCTTCGCTCCTGTGTTCATTTCTCTGGCACGTTACAACTGCCCATCATGGCCCAGATCACACTGTCCAAAATGTTTATGCTGCCCTGGCTGGTGTACTTTTTCGTGAATCTAAGCTGGTTTCACCCTCTGCATGCTCTTCTGCGGGAACTGGTCTGGGGTGTCCCTGAAAACTCTGCAGGCCCCATGTGAGGGAAGACTAGGGGTGCCGAATTTCGAATTTTTCATGCTGGCTGCCCAGTTACAGTGGTTAGCACAGTGGGGGGAGGGTGTGAATGAGGAGAGAACATGCCTGACGGGCCCGGCATCCAGTTCAGGACTGGTGATGGTGATGGTGAAGCTATTGCTGCCGGCTACACCCACCCCTTGCTCCTTGCTACAGCCCTCCACACGTGGAGCTGTCACAAGGGAGGGCAACAATCCGCAAAGTATTCTCCTATTCTGCCTCTGGTGGGGATCCCGCATGGGGACCCCCAATCTATATTTACGAGTGCCCAACTGGCCAGATGGTCGGAGGCCGGACTGGACAATGTTTGGGACTGCTATTTAGAAAAGGCACGGATTCCTTTCACGGAACTAGTGGATGGTAGTGGGCTCCCCCGGGTCAGTTTCTACAATATGAGGCACTGACACGCACATTCACGCATTTATGGGGTTCCGGGAGGGAAGAACCTGATACGCACCCTGTCCTCCATGCCCTATTCACTCTTGGTACCGCGAACCACCTGGTAAATAGGCTTTATGCTGCAGTAGTAGAGGCTTCCGTCGGCACCTTAGATGGATTGCGGGAGCGTTGGGACAGGATCGGGGGTAGGGTCCTTACCGACTGAGTGGCGTAAGGTTTTACATTACCCAAAAAAGGTCTCCCGGAATACCAGTTTGAAATATAGCCAATTCAGTTACACACACATGACCTATATGACACCTCATCTGCTTAACGTGATGTACGGGGGGAGGTGCGATCGTGTCCCAGATGTGCCCACCCGCATGCTGACTCTCGTCACATGATCTGGGATTGCCAATGGGTGCGTCCTTTCTGGGAGGCAGTGTTGGGGAAGATTAAAGACGTGCTGGGAAGGGTGGTGGCTCTAATGATTCAGACATGCCTGTTGTGTCTCTTTCCTAGGCCACCTAAGTGCCTAGTCAGGAATCAGCTGATAGATTTTGCGTTGGGCCTTTCCAAGCGCAGGTTAGCTATGGAGTGTAAATCCTCGAGAGGACCACAGGTGGCAGCTGGGGACAGGGATGTTATTGCATGGGCAGGGTAGAGTGTTGGCATGGGAGGAGGCCAAGGGAATGAGAAAGCGCCCAGTTGCTGAGCAGTGGAGAGAGACAGTTGCAGAAGGGAAGAAACTGGCGGGCCATAGCAGTGGTGGGGGTGGAGGGGGAGTCTGATCATGAACCCCAAGCTGATGCTGTGCCACAGGTCGCTCCTTTAAGATCCCCCCCGTGGCGTCAGGGGTTTGATTCCCAGGGAGGCAACACATGGGCTTACGATGTCAGTGTGAGTGTTGGCTGGGTGCAGAGGGGATACCAGTTGTGGTGGGGGGCCCTCCCAAACCTGCTTGTGGGTCGTTTATATTATTTCCAATGGACATTAGTGATTCGACACATCCACACCACTACTCTGCACAGGTTACTCTTTTTTGTCTTCCTATTCTTTTCTTTCTTCTTCAGGGTTCAAATGTTGTTACTGGCTTGAGATGACCATGTTTATAGGTATATATGCACACGATGGACCGGTGTTGAGCAGCTGCCCACATAACTGTTGTAGTATAGCTGTACTAGTGGAGCAAGTCCTGGTGAATTGTAGTCTGTAACTGATGTTGTGAATTGTTTTTTTTTCCTTTCTTTTCTTTTTTGTATTCCGTGTGTTGCACTATATAAAATGCAAATAAAAATATCTTTAAAAAAAATAGAACAACTCTGCATTAAGGTAATGGAACAAATACACATAATGGTGAACACTCCCAGAATACTACAGCCCACGACTGCGCTGTTGGAGTATGGGATGAAACTGATGCCTCTGGATATATGTTGTTTGCCCCGTGGCATTAGTGATTTCTAAAACGAGACAAAGCCATGGAGAAGTTCCATAATTCTATCGATCTAAATTTGGTAGAGAAATCTTGACTGGTAAATGAAGATTGAAAGAATTGTATGTGAGAGTCTGTCGCTTCATTTGGGGAAACTATGGGGGCATAGTGTAAGCATGTTCTATTTCACTAAAATATAATGCACCTGTATAGAACTAGACATATGAAGTAATGAGATGAATGGAAGTTCCTGTATCTGCACTGCTTGATCAACTTATTTTATGCCATCTTTACTGAAAGAGTGATTTCACCCATCACTGTATAATGATTTTGTATTTTTGGTTTTTATTTTTGTTATAAAACTAAGAAATACAATAAAGATATCCTTTTTAAAAAAAATAAAGGAATTAAGTCATATGTTGTAAACGAATACCTGACTGAAATAGACCAAATCAAAGATCAGGGAATGGCTTTAGAGAGCATATTTTTCAAAAGTTTTCTACCATCATGTACCTTTTTGTGATACTGACTTCGATCTTTGTACAAAATGCTCTAACTTTCACTGCCCTGCTTTAAAAAAAAAAAAAAAAAAAATGAACCATACCGACTGCACCCGCATTTATCCATCCTCTGGATTACTACCTCTTTTCTTCTATATTAAATTTAGTTTTTGTTCTCTTACACGTCTTACTTCCAGTATCAACCGAACTTCCACTAAATTGGATTGTTCCATTAGAAACATATTGGGATATTCTATTTTTTAATTTAATTACTGATGTTTATTTACGTAATTTAAGTTAATGTTCCATAAGGAGTAAAATCAATTACTTGATTAAATAAATTGTTCATGCAATGCTACTTTTTCATGCTGCTAACGTTTTTTTTTCTCTTTATGATTAGCCTTGCCATGTGATATACACTGACTATCGACCTACCCCTCTCCAACATTACATCTTCCCAGCCGGTGGTGATGGACTACATCTTGTGGTTGATGAAAATGTAGGTTTGATTTAACTTAGTAACTTATGGTGCCTGTCTTGTTAACTAACCAAACCTTGATGTGCCAACCGTTGTAATATAAATGCTAACAGAACAAAGTGGAAGGGTACTGGTTAAAAGTTAAGCTAAAATACTAAGTTGTTGAACCATTAAAGATCAATTGTTACTCGTACCTGTCGTACTGTAGGCCAGCATTTACACAACACCAATTACAGTATATAGTAGCTGTAGCACACTTTTTCGTAGTACATTTTGTAATTTTCCTTTTCTAGAAAGATCTTAAATCCATGTTAGTTAGGTGGGTCAGGATGACGCTAATATGTGTCCGGTATGCTCTGTCCAAAACCAGCAATGGCCACAAGTTCTGAAGATAACAGTAGAAGAGCAGTAGAAAAGAAGATGCAGTATCATATTTTCCTATAGTTGCATTCTTTTGTTTTTTAGGGGAAACCCACTCTGGACTCTAGATTACATTTCTGTAAATTTCCCACCATATTTCCAAATAGAAGTCACCTTTTCCTTAAAGGCTATCAGTAATGGTTTCACAGTATTAGTTAATATGATTATCTTCGTTTGTTTTATCGTAGAAAGTTGGACTCAAAATTGATGCTCCTGTACATGTTTAATGATTCTGTTCTAGCATGAGCATCCACCCAACTGAAATACGTAGCTGTACTAAACCTAGTTAATTAGATTTTCTTAACTATTTCTTTATCAGGCTTTTTAAAGCACAAGCCTAGCCCAGAGTCCATCAGAGTGCTGTACATATTGGGTATATAGCTGAGGCAATGATGCATGTATTTTTACAATAAAGAAGAAATTACAGCACAGTAGATTGATGTGGGGAGGGAAGTGATGCAGCCTGAGATGGTAGGATTCTGTAGAGTTGAATTTTAAGAGCTTTACTGAATTGCAACACTAAACAAACAGTCTGATGTGTCCTTGGAGGTTTTCCAGTGTTCCTATGCCGAAGTAGACTTGGTTTGTGTATTTATATGAATCTTGTGAATTTTCAACCTGACCATGGATGTACTTCTAATACTGCTTGCACCACATTGGCTTTAAAAGCTAGGTAGTCTGGTTTATTTAAATGGAGTGTTTTTATACACTACACAGCTAACTTAGAAGTGAGTTCTGAAAACAGAGGGTGTTGATACACTTCTAGGGAGATGTGCTCTAATAGTCTTTGGTTGGTGATTAGTCTAGCCAGTGCATGAGCAATTGCATTATTAGGTGCTGTTGCATTATTAGGGGTAAGTTGTGGCATGTGCTGTGGGTCGAAATTTGCAAATGGAAGAAGGGTTTTGTACCCTTTTTTATATGGTCCTTTAAGGACACGGTATTTCTGATGGATACTTCTAACCACAGATTCCTCACCTTTAGACTATCGCTAGGTGCCAGACTTCATCCGGTGAGTTGCAAGAGCAGTGGTCCTGTGCACCAGTAGGTGGTGTCATGTAGCTACACTTTTGCTTCATACCACTTCAGAAGTGTTGGAGTGGAGCTGCAGCTAAGCGCAACCGGTGCATGCTGATGTCAGTTCCTTTCTTTCTACACTTTCTGATGTGGATCTGGAGCTCCTCTCAATTTTAGTCATACATGCAACCTTTCCAAAACTTTTAGACATTGTGATTGGAAATTGCCCCCTCCAAAAACTACAAGCTTCAAACCATGTCGGGACTGCAGGAAGCAGATGTATGTCAAGGACCTGCATAATGTATGCCTTTGGTGCCTGTGCTCCGGTTATGACTGTCATGCAACATGAGTTACTTCATGCAGCTGAAGGCGATTCAAAACCGAAAGACCAAGCTCCACATCATTGACCACAAAAGGCTGCGATTGAAGCTCAAGTCATAGACTTGGTCTCTGTCATGTGGCCACTTCCACGAACGATCCTCTTCCTGTTTGAACTTTTCGAGTAAGTGCAAGGTGAAGTCCAGATGCAAAGACAATGCAAGGCTTAACCCCTATCCTGCCACTTTAGCTTGAGAGAGAAGATGCAAAGGCTTCAAGATCAAAGTCGCACTCTGTCGAAGTAACCAGTTACAGAACAGATTCCTCCGCTGGTCCTGACACACCCCAAGTACTTTGGTCCGATCTTAACCCTTCAGGCAATACTGGCCTTCAAGGAGGTAATGCAGCATATCATTGGCATGATTCTGGCTCCATTTGGTGCATCTTTGGGCATCAGGGAGCTGCAGGAGGTCCAGCCTTTGGGACCTGTTAACTGGGTCCGTAAGGACTCCGGTACAGACTTCCACGTCTGCCCCATTATCCACACCAGTTCCCATCATGCTGATGTGTAGCCCGCAAGCAGTAATGAAAGACTGGGTGCCAATGCCCATGTCAGACACTGAACCAACTTTGTCCAGAGCTCGACCAATGCGTCGCTACAAAATAACAGTAGTGCAACCAGTCATTATGCAGCCTGCCTTTTTACCCTGTCCATAGGGCAGCTGAGTTGCCACATCTGCAGTGGCCCTCATTGGTATATAAATGCTCTAACTAGGGCTTACCTTGTCAAAGCCCTTGCTTCCATTTAATGATGCCCTCACTGATGCCTTGATGGCATATGGGCCATGCCGTGTTCTTGACTACCGATCAGCCTGTCAGTATCCCAATGACAAAGGCTTGTGCTGGTGATTTTGACTTCCTAATTTAGCCCCTTACACCAGACAACCTCATTGTGCAGTCCTTGACTAGTAAAGTCAGGCCTAATTCCTTCCCCGGCAACACCACCTGATAGGGAATCCAAAAGGATTGATGCTTTTGGTAATGGGATGGTTTTGCTGCTTGCCTGGACCCTTTGGTCCATAAATGCTGTCTGTTTACTGGGTAGATACATGCATGCTCTGTGGGACATGGCCAACAAATGTTGTCGGCGGTTCTGGAGTACCTTAGAGCTTCTCTCCTCGGGCAATACATGATGAACAAGATGCAGTGAAGTACATGATCCATCCGGGTCTTGATTGTACTAATTGCCTTTGCAGGGCTATTGGCACCAGTGTTGTGCTCAGGAGGCATGTGGGGAGAAGGTTGATTGGATCATTGGATCATCTGGCAATGTGCAGGTGTGAGAAGCTGGCTTGGTATATGTAAGTGGACACCTTGCACCAATCCAGACAACCCTTATGGTGATTTTAGTGGTTTTAGACAACCTTCGAAAGCTCTAAGTTGTAGCTGTGGAGAACAGTCTTCAGGTTTAGTCCAGAAGGAGTGTAAACCAGCTTGTTTTACCAGAACATAATCTTATTGATATAGACTAAGTGAAAAGGAACCACACAGTGTATTTATAACAATATGTATTTATTATGTAACACTCACTAACACATACAGATATCTCCTAGCCAGAGATGCACACAATACTTTTCAGTAGAAACAGGTAAGTTGCACGTAATACACAGTGGTCACCAGGGGTAGACCAAACCATATACTAAAATAGTGGTATGCGAACCATGACTCTACTATACCCAGAAGACTTCGAAGTGCCGGGGACGCAAGTACCCACACAAGGTAAGTAACCAGGAGCCCCACGGAGGCCGTGTGCAGAGTGGGACCACGACCATTGGATCAGTACAAGTCAATGGGTAAGTCGCTGTTGCAATTTTAAAGGACCCTTCCCAGTGGGCCCTGAAGAAACCCAGTGGAAGACAGACTGTTTGAGAGCCACCCCACCCATGGATACCTTAGGAACCAGGATACCCGCCCCAGGGGAGCCGGGTGCATAGGTGTGAAGTGGTGTCGGAAACCGCTGTCGAACCCAATGGAGGACTTCAGGAAGATACTGCTGCTGGAAAAGATGAAAGCATCCAGCTGAAATCCAAAGGTGGATTTAAGGCGAGAAGTACCTGAAAGCAGAGGGGAGAGAGTCTATGCCACTTGGAAGTGACCAGGAGGAACGTGAATGCCCACCGATGTCCGGTTCTTACAGGAGAGTTGACGTGACCTTGAAGCTGTGAGGACAAGGCAACACTGTGGAAGACATAGACCTGGAGCTGTTCACGATCTGTCCCATGTTGGATGTCGAGAGTTGAGGGGTCGGTGTCCATCGGGAGCCCCAGCAAGCTTTGGCAACTGCAAACTACATGGAAAGCGAAGAAGGTGCAATGTCAGGACCAGCAAGGTCCAAGTGACTCACCACGAGTTGGGTAGACTAGGCAGGCCCCGAGGGATCAGGAAAGCCCAAAGAATTCAAAGATGATCCTCAAGAGGACCCACAGGCCCTGCACTGGAGTCGCGAGAATACCTCGAGCAGCTGACCAAAGAAGCAAGCCCATGATGCAAGTGATGGAATGAGGATGAATATCTTGGTCACTGGAGATGCATGAAGTTGGGGCTACTTGGAGCCTGAAGATCTTGGTAGAAGGAAGCCAACAAGCCTTTGCAACTGCAAATTGATGTGGTGTACAGGGGTTCGGTTCCTGCTGCTCCGAGGTATACTGACCTCAAACTTGGTGAGAGGACTGGGCAGGCCTCGGGGGATGGGAAGAACCACCACCTGTGTTGCTGAGCTTTTCGGAGTCTGTGGGAGCCCAGGATCAGCAGACTGGTCAGCTTTGTTGCGGTGCCTGCAGATGCAGGGAAGTGACTCCTTCACTTCAAGGGAGATTCCTTCAGGTGTCTTTGGATACCCACAGACCTTGGAAGGTTTCTTTATGGTGCACAGGCACGGACGTTGCAGCAGAGTAGCAGGGCGAGGAGACCAGGAGCAGGAGCAGCAGTCTTCCCGGTTGCAGCCTTGCTGCGAAAGCGAAGTCCAGAGTGTCCTGACAGTCGAAGAAGTGGTGTGTGAAATTAATTTTGTCCCTCAACGAATCTAGGGACCCACCCTCCAGTAAGCCCATAAGTACCCTAAGGAAAGGGTTGTGACGATTCAGGGGTCCTTCCTTAAGGAGGGGCTGGACAAGGGGGAGGGTACTCCCCTGTACTTTGTCCAGTTTCATGCCAGAGCGGCAGCCAACGGCTCCCTGAACTGGTTTGGACCGGACTATGCATGGTGGGCACCAAGTGTGCCCTGCATGCAGACTATGTGTTGCTGGCAAGCACCCCCACCCTGCCCAAGTACACTAAACCCTGTCTGGGAGGTGGTCACACCTCCCTGTGACCCTGTGACAGGATACCTTTTGTTCTGCCTTCCCCTGCCCGAGCTTGGCTCAGCAGCAGGAGGGCAGAAACGGGTCTCTGGCCAGCAGCAGCCCTAGCTTGCTGTCCGGGTCTGGAAGACTGGTACTGGGAGCACCGAGTAAACAGTGTGGGGGTATGATTCCTACATGTTTGATACCAAACATGATAGGATTTGTTACAGCCAGTGTCGAGGTGGTCATCGCGTAATGACGCGGTGCCCCTCTATATGTTCTATGGCTATTTCCAACCTGGTAGAATGGACTCTGTAGGCTGTAGGGGTGTCCTGCTCATGCAGAGGCACCCTCACGCTCTGAACCAAGCACCCTGCCTTCAGGATTGAAAGACCTGCCTTAGGGGTGACTTATAGGTTTTATGTGCAGTGACCTTCGATATAGGGCAACCTATATCTTTAAGTGGTGCTAGCACCAACTTACACAGGCTGCATTGGCAGGCCTGTCGTTACAAATTAAGTGGTCTCCCATGCGTGGCATAATACATGCTTCAGCCAATTGGGGACCCTTGGTGTACCTATACCCTGGGTACATTAGTACCATATACTAGGGATTGATAAGTGTACACCATTGTCCAATCTGGGGTGTATAGAAGTACTTAACATACCAATTTAGAGGAGAAAGCACAGAGACTGGGGTCCTGATTAGCAGAATCCCAGTCAGACTAGTCAAAAACAGCATTATATCAGCAAAAAGTGAGGGTAACCATAAAAGCAGATCCTACTTTCCTACAGCAGGCATCTCTAACGGATATGCCCTTCGATGGACCTTGACTCTTTTGGAAAAAGGCAGGAGCGAGTGAGAAGTTTGAGCCACTGCACCCTCTTTGGGGCTATTGACACCGGAAAACAATTCCCCCATCAACTTTGGTAATTTAGAGGTTATTCTAGGGGCTAGCCTTTAGGCAGCACAAGCTCTCCTAGCGATTGGTACAGCAGACAGTCCAGTATTTTCGGGGCCATTGACACAGTACTGGTAGATGCCCACTGGGCAGTAGGTTCAATAGTCAGCCAGCTACTCCTCCCTTGAGACAGCCAGGCACCTTTAGTTTGTTCTCCATGTCTCATACCAGGTCAGAGGGTCTCAGTATACAGCTTTATCTCCCTGGCTAGAGTTCCATCACATTGGACAGAAGGGTCTTACAGATAATTCAAAATGGGCATGCCCTGTATTTTACCTTTGCCTCATCTTCCTCGCACATCAGATTGTATTTCGGAGAAGCACTTTAACGGCCTGATGAAGGTCTATTTTATATTTTCCAAGGGTGCCATCAAACGTTTACCGCACTTTTGAGAATAACAAGGGTTGCTATTCATGCTACTTCATCATCCTGAAATGGACGGGGTCTCTGGCCTATCCTGGGCATGCAGCCTTTGAAGTTCTTCCTGTGGAAGGACACATTCAAAATGCTCATGCCTATTTTAGATTTTGTTCGCCCTAGATCCAGAGACCTGGATGGTGTCCCTGGCCTTGCAGGACACATATTCCTATACAACTGTCCTGCAGACCCACAGCTGTGATCAGTGGTGCAAGGTGGGCCAGGAACGCTTTTAATTTTCACTTTCAATTTGCTGTGTTTCCCTTAGTGCTCATCATAGTGATGTTGGTGATTAAGACCCATTTTCGGAGGTCGGGAGTACATTGATTTCAGTACCTCGATGACTGGCTGCTAAAGGCAGGCTCGCCACACACAGTCAGTCGTAGGGCACCTCTGTACTGTGTTTGAATATAGGTATGTTTGACCATCAATAAGCCAAAGTTTCACCTCAGCCCCACACTGAGACACTTCCATTCATTGGGGCTGTTCTTGACACTGTGGTGTTCAAGCACTTTGCTCCACCCCATCAAGTCCCAATCATTCAGGGTATGATCCCGATGTTTCAGGATCAGTCCTGGGTCTTGGTGAGGGTGACTTCAAGGCTTCTTGACAGGTAGCACATAGAAGTCTTGCAGTGGAACCTCAAATCCAAAGGGGAAGAATCTGCAGTTGGATATATCCATCAGAACAAGTTATTTAACTTTGGTTACTCTCTTTCAGATGGATACTCTATCTGCAGATTAGTCACTGCTCTCCCACCTCCCCTTTCTGTGGAGTGACCTCTTGAACATTTGAAACGGTGGCAAGTTGCACATCAGTATACGGTCACCAACAGCTAACTCCGTGTCTGAGGGAACCGTAAAGGAAGGAGACAAATTGTCATCCGCGTGCAGGCGTGGCTGTTGTATGTGGCTCCACTTGATCACTTCCAGAGTTGTACTAAGCCAATGAGCCATATGACTCCACCTGCTGGAGCACTGCCATTGAAATTATATTCATCCTGTCTGACTCCTGGGGATATTCTAAAGGAGACTAGTCTACGGTTAGATAGAGTATTCAGTAGAAATAATGGTTCGAGGCATATGAGCTGCAGATCACACACTAAGGATAAGATCGCCATCTGGTGTTGGGCTCGGATGATTGCAGGTTGTTGTTGTCTTCGGAAGAAGTCTTTGGTCACGAGATAGGTGACTCCTCCCCTGGACAACAGTGCACATGGGCATCCACTCCATCCTCAGATTGTTTTTTTTCACAATTGGGTTCGGATGAACTTTTTTCCGCTCCAGCAGAAAACTTATAGCAATCACTACAACTCTCATAATTTCAAAACTCGACGTCGAAAACCTTATCGGACTGACTCCGGACGCGGCTGATTGAAAGGACACCTTTTAAAAAATGCCCCCAATGTGGAGCAAAGTTCCCTCATAGCGATCACCACGAGGTCTGTAATTTGTGCCTTTCACCAGACCACAACGAATCCAGCTGTCCAGCCTGCGCCGCATTCCGTTCGAAGAAAACCATCCAGGACCGAAGAGCTCGACGCCATATCATGGCCAAGCCGGTTCCGGAACCAGAAGACATCTTTGCACAGGATGTCCCTGACGATGACTCCGAAGATCTCCAGATCGTGTCCGAGGCCGATGATTCAGATCCGGGGCAGCCTGTGAGTACCAGCCCCCCTACCCCAACACCACCCAAAAAGACATTGGTCAAGACTCTGCCAGCTGGGCCCAGTCGCTATCCAAAAACATCTTCTGAAGCCCCGCCCTCGGGCCCGGCTCCGAAGAAAAGTAAGCCTGCAGGTGGCTCGGGCTCGAGCAATCCTCATGTCATTGTGCCTACAATACCTTCGGCACCGAAGCAGGCTTCGAGACCGAAATCTCCATCGGGCCCGAAACGTCACTCGGCACCGAAAAATCCACCGGAACCGTAAAGTTCTTCGGCACCCAAAACATCGTCGGTGCCAAAACAAGTCCATAAAGAACCAAAAAAGTCGGCGCCAAAGCCGCCTTCGGACAGTGAGGAACTCTTTCGGCCTGATCCTAAGCAAAACCTCCTATTCCATACCCCCAAACCCCACCGCCTTCACCTCTACCATCTCCTTCTCTCACACCACCTCCACAGGATGATGATTTTGTGGGAGGGGGGAGACCCAGATTTCTTTACTTATCCCACTGATCCTACTGATCCCTTTACACTCCTGGACACAGCACCAGTAGATAACTGGACTTACCCTATGCCTGATGTCCCTGACCCCGCTCCATACCCCTTAAAACCCTCCCCTCCTGATGACCATTTAGGGTTCGGTCAGCTTATTAACAGAGCAGCATCGTTTCATGGTGTCACCATGCACACCGACACTCCTGAGGAGGATTTTCTACTCAACAGTTTTGAGCAGTCCCAGAAAACAGTCCACATTCTACCCATGATTAAGGGAGTGATAAAGCATGCCACTGAGGTTTTTAAAGACCCTGTCAGGGCCAGGGTTCTCAACCCCAGAATAGAAAAAAAATACAGACCGGCGCCACAAGATCCTGCGTACATCAAGGCGCAACTCCCCCTAGACTCACTAGTCGTCTCAAATGCCAGAAAACGGGCCAACTCACTAACAACCGGAGACACGCCATCCCCAGACAAAGAGTCTAAACTCCTGGAGGCTTCCGGCAAAAGGGTTGCCGCTCAAGCGGCTAACCACTGGCGTATGGCAAATACACAAGCCCTATTGGCTCGTTATGATAGAGCCCATTATGATCAACTAGAGGATCTCTTGCAACACCTGCCTGAACCTTTCAAAACACAGGCCACTGACCTCATCCAAGAGGGCAAGCTAATATCCAATGCCTCCATTAAATGTGCATTAGACGCAGCGGACACCGCCTCTAGGGCAGTCAACACAAGCGTATTGCTTAGACGCCACGCATGGCTGCGCATTTCCGGCTTCAAGCCGGAAGTACAAACCTCCATTCTTGCTCAACCCTTTAATCAGGAGCAACTATTCGGCCCTGCAGTAGACACTACCCTAGAAAAAATGAAGAAAGATAATGAGACTGCCAAATCTATGGGAGCATTGCAGTCTACTCAACCCAGAGGCTCCTTTCGTCGCTCCTTTTATAGAGGAGCTTCCAAAAATGTGGGAACAGACAACTCTTCCACCTTCAAGCATCAGGTCAAACATCCCCTAACAGAGGATATTTTAGAGGAGGTTATCGGGGAAACAATAATAAAGGCCGAGGACGGGGCAACAACAACAACACCTGCACCTCTACAGCCACCAAACAGTGACTTGCCACCACTCCCCTCCCCCCCCCCCCCCCCCCCCCCCCCCCCCAGACCATTCCACTCCGGTCGGGGGCAGACTTCAACAGTTCCTACCTGTCTGGAATACCATCACTACAGACAGGTGGGTAAGACAAATTATCCAATCTGGCTACTGCCTCGAACTCATAAACCCGCCCCCAAACATACCACCCAGGCACCGTCCCATGACGTCTCACCACCTCACGCTCCTCAAACAAGAAATACAGACTTTGCTTCAAAAAAACGCAATAGAACCTGTTCCACTACAACATCAGGGCACAGGAGTATATTCCCTATACTTCCTCATTCCCCAAAAAGGACAAAACCTTAAGACCCATACTGGACCTCAGACTACTAAACCAGTACATACAATCGGATCATTTCCACATGATTACTCTCCAACAGGTCCTTCCATTACTTCAAAAAGGAGACTTCCTTGCCACATTAGACCTCAAGGACGCATATTTTCACATCCCTATGAATCCCGCTCACAGGAAGTATCTACGATTCGTGAAATGCTTGGCAGTTGTGGCAGCATATCTCAGGACACAAGAAATCCATGTCTTTCCCTATCTGGACGATTGGCTCATAAAAGCCAATACTCTAGACAAATGCGTTCACCACACCCACCGCACTATTCAAACCCTACACAACTTGGGATTTACCATCAACTATCCCAAATCTCAACTACAACCCTCCCAAGTACAACAATACCTGGGAGCCACCATAGACACAGCCAAAGCCGTAGCTTATCCCAGCATAGCCAGGATAGCCAACATACAAAGTCTGATCAAAACATTTCAAACACAACACTCTCTCACCGCAAGAGTGTTCATGCAACTCTTAGGCATGATGGCGTCATGCATCTCCATAGTACCCTACGCACGCCTTCAAATGCGTCCCTTACAGGAATGTCTAGCACAACAGTGGAATCAGGCCCACGGACAACTTACCGATCTGGTGTTGGTGGACAGCCGCTCACTTCGCTCACTGAAATGGTGGAACACCATCAACCTGTCCAAAGGGCGGCCGTTCTTGGAGCCCCTTCCACAAGTTGTGCTGACCACCGACGCATCTCTCACGGGGTGGGGAGCCCACCTCCTTCAACACACCACTCAGGGACGGTGGACCACTCAACAAAAACAGTTCCACATCAATCACCTAGAACTTCTAGCGGTGTTCCTAGCACTGAAATCCTTCCAACTGCATCTAAAAAAAGTTTGCCGGTCGACATCCGCCAAATTTCACAACTCCTTCCATTCAGAAAGCGGATTAAAACTTGGCTCTTCCCCTAAATCCCTCACAACCCCTCCCCAGTCTCCCGTCTCTTTTCATCTTAGGAGTAATCTCTCAGCGCCAGGATACCTGCCAGGTGACAGTTGCGCTATATAAATGTTTTAAATAAATAAATAAAACTGTCCTCATCCGCACGGACAACATGACCACAATGTATTACATACAGAAACAAGGAGGGACACATTCTCTACAACTGTCCCAACTGGTGCAACAAATTTGGAGATGGGCAATTCCCCGAAACATCTACCTGCTAGCAGAACACCTCCCAGGGGTTCAGAACCAGGTGGCTGACCTCTTAAGTCGCCACACACAGCAGATACACGAATGGGAACTACACCCCAAAGTCTTACTCCCATTGTTCCAAAAGTGGGGACAACCAGAAATAGACCTGTTTGCCACACAAGAAAACGCAAAATGCCCAACCTTCGCCGTTAGGTTCCCACACCCACGGTCAAAGGGCAATGCAATATGGATGAACTGGTCAGGCAGATTTGCGTACGCTTTTCCGCCTCTCCCTCTCATTCCATTTGTGGTACGCAAACTGAAACAACAGTTGCTGACACTCATCCTAGTGGCTCCCACTTGGGCACGTCAACCCTGGTTCACCACACTTTTGGAACTATCGCTAGTTCCACATCAAAAACTGCATCTCTCCCCGGATCTCTTAACCCAGAACCATGGAGAAATCGGACACCCAGATCCTCAAACACTGAACTTGGCAATCTGGCTCCTGAAGTCTTAGAGTTCAGGTACCTCAACCTTCCTCCAGACTGTATGAATATCATTAAAGAAGCCAGGAGACCTACTACTAGGGCATGCTATGCTGCAAAATGGAAACGAGTTGCCATTTACTGCGCTAACAATGACATACAACCACTGGATGCTTCCATCCAAAACATCATGTTCGAGGCATATGAGCTGCAGATTGTACACTTAGCATAGATCGCCATCTGGTGTTGGGCCCGGATGTTTGCAGTTTGTTTTTGTTCTTTGGACAGTCTTTGGAAGTCACGAGTTCGGTGACTCCTCCTTCGGTCCGTACTGCGCATGGGCTTCGGCTCCATCCTCAGATTGTTTTTTTCCGCCATCGGGCTCGGATGTGATACTTCGTGCTCCGGGTTCGAACTTCTACGGTTCCAGCCTCGATGGAAAATCCTCGTTTCTTCGAGTTTCTTCATCTTCATCTCTCGAAGCGGCACTTTCTCCATCCCGTACATCGGCACCGGCCTTCGGGCCCTCCTCGACTCCGGTCCCGGCCGATGGAAAGGACTCCGTTCAAAAAGTGCCCAAAATGTGGGTCTAAATTTCCCCACACCGACCTCCATCAGGTGTGTAACCTTTGCCTCTCTCCAGAACACGAGGCCAGAGACTGCCCCGCCTGTAAGTCTTTTCGATCGAAGAAGACCATCCGAGATCGAAGAGCTCGACGCACCATGGCGCACTCATCGTCTGCAGCTCCACCGGACATCTTCGGAGACGGCGCCGAAGCTTCGGGGCAAATACACACCGAGCAGGAGGAAGACGTCAGCGCTTCCGAGGCCGACGACTCCGACGTGGAGGACATCACACCGGCGCAGCGGGTCGTGAGTACTGTGCCCCCTCCCACCCCCGCGCCCAAAACCAAAGAGACTCAGGTTACACCCTCGCCTGCTGGCCTGGGCAAAACCAAGACCAAAGCTTCTATCACCCCACATCCGGGCCCGGTGTCGAAGCCTCCAAAGTCTCACGGCAGCTCGGGATCGAGCCAGCCGACGCCCGGTGCCGAAAAACAGCATCCGGCACCGAAGAAAGTAATACCCAGCTCGACTCCGAAGCCACCGGTGCCAAAGCCTGGACTCTCGGCGCCGACCAAATACAAACACAAATCAGTCGGCACCGACGCTCCGGCGCCGAAAACTCCCTCGACGCCGAAAAAACCGGAGGTACCAAAAAAGCATGGCGCACAGAAACCATCGAAGCCCTCGGCTCCGAAATCATCGGTGCCGATGGACGATTCGGCACCATTGGCTCGGTTTACACCAGACCCTTTACAAAAGACTCTGTCCAAAGATCCAAAGACTGGACTATTGACTTTAATTGTCAAGAAAAGACGCCTTAATACTCCGGCTCCTCCTCCACCGCCCAAACGGAAGGACTCTGCTACCTCTCCCCTCAGAGTGCCCTCCCCACTACCCCCTCCCCTGCCTCCTCCACCTACTCCACCCCCTCCCAGGTCTCCGCCACTTTTACCTAATTACCCTCCGACCCCGTCCCCAGATCCGGACGACGGGGACCCGGACAATTACCCGGCGGACACCCCAATGGATCCCACTCCACCGGGGACCCCAGACCCATGGGAGGATTACAACAACCCTGATATACCCGATATACCTCAGGACGACCTATACCCATCCAGGCCGTCTCCTCCAGAGGACTCCTTAGGGTTTCATCATTTAGTGCAGAGAGCAGCACACTACCATGGGGTGGACATGCACAGTGAACCAGTGGAAGACGACTTCTTACTGGACACATTTGACACAGGACAAATCCACATCTATTCTACCCATGCTTAAGGGTGTCACCAAGCATGCCGCAGAGGTGTTCAAAGACCCTGTCAGGGCCAGGGTACTAAACCCTAGAATAGAGAAAAAGTACAAGGCGGCACCCACAGACCCTGCATACATTAAGGGCCCTGCTCCCTTAGATTCCCTAGTTGTCTCTACAGCCAGGAAGCGGGCTAACTCCCAGTCCTCAGGAGAAGCCCCACCGCCAGACAAAGAATCCAAACTCCTAGACGCGTCTGGCAAACGCACCGCCTCTCAAGCTGCAAACATGTGGCGCATTGCAAACACACAAGCGCTACTTGCGCGCTATGACAGAGCACACTACGACGAACTTGAGGCTCTTATGCAACACCTTCCCGAGAAACACAAGCGTAGAGCTCATGAACTAATACAGGAGGGTAAACTAATTACAAACACCTCCATTAAGTGTGCCCTCGATGCAGCCGACACTGCTTCTAGAGCCATAAATACCAGTGTCCTGCTTCGTCGCCATGCCTGGCTCAGGATCTCAGGGTTCAAGCCTGAAGTCCAGGCGTCCATACTCAATCACCCCTTTGACCAGCAAACTCTCTTTGGGCCAAAGGTAGACGAAGCGTTGGAAAAGATGAAAAAGGACACAGACACAGCAAAGTCTATGGGGGCACTCAAAACACAAGCCTCTAAACGTTCCTTTCGACGCTCGTCCTTTCGTGGTACAGGCAGAGGCTACTCCACCGATAGCGCCTCTACCTCCTACAAGTCCCCTCCTCAAAATACCTTTTCAAAGGGCAACCAAAGGGGTGGTTACAGAGGCAACAACAATAAGGGCAGGGGCAAAACTAACACCACCCGTTCTGCTACCCCACCCGCACAATGACTTCCCTCCGCTCCCCCCAGACCATCCCACTCCGGTCGGGGGCAGGCTACAAAACTTTATCCACGCATGGGAGTCCATAACATCGGACAAATGGGTGACCCAAATCATTCGGTCAGGGTACTGTCTCGAGCTCACATCTACCCCACCCAATATCCCACCAAGGCACCGTCCAATGTCTCAAGAACATTCCACACTGCTCAAACAGGAGGTACTCTCCCTCCTCCAAAAACACGCTATAGAGCAGGTCCCCGTCAATCAACAAAATCTAGGGGTCTACTCCCTATATTTTTTAATACCAAAGAAAGACGGGACCCTCAGGCCCATTCTGGACCTCCGGCCTCTAAATGCCTACATACATTCAGACCATTTTCACATGGTCACCCTGCAACAAGTCCTCCCGCTCCTCTGCCAGGGAGACTTTCTCACAACCTTGGATCTGAAAGACGCATACTTTCACATTCCAATACACCCCTCTCACAGGAAATACCTCAGGTTCGTGGTGGACGGGCAGCATTACCAATTCACGGTTCTCCCCTTCGGGGTCACCACCGCACCAAGGGTGTTTACCAAATGCCTAGCAGTAGTAGCAGCACACCTCAGACGTCAACATATTCACGTCTTCCCTTACTTAGACGACTGGCTGATAAAAGCCACGTCCTACCACCAATGTGTGCAACATACAAACAGCACCATCCAACTGCTCCACCAGCTAGGCTTCACGGTGAACTACCAAAAGTCCCACCTCATACCATCTCACACAAAGCAATATCTCGGGGACACTATAGACACCTCCAAAGGTATTGCTTATCCAAACTCAGCCAGAATCACAAGCATTCAAGCCTTACGCAAAACATTTCTTCCCCAACACTCTCTTCCAGCAAGAGTGTTTATGAAGCTCATAGGAATGATGGCCTCTTGCATCTTCATAGTGCCCCATGCAAGACTCCACATGCGTCCACTTCAAGAGTGCCTAGCACAACAGTGGAACCAGGCCCAGGGTCAGCTGACGGATCTGGTGTTGGTGGACGGCCGCACACATCACTCTCTGCAGTGGTGGAACACCACAAACCTTTCCAAAGGGCGGCCGTTCCTGGACCCGGTTCCTCAGGTGATTCTAACAGCGGACGCATCGCTCTCCGGCTGGGGAGCGCACCTCCTACACCTCACCATGCAAGGTCTATGGACGCCACAGCAAAAATCGCTCCACATCAACCATCTGGAGCTCTTGGCGATCTTTCTAGCCCTAAAATCTTTCCAAAGACAGATTTCGGGCAAAGCAGTCCTCATTCGCACAGACAACATGACTGCAATGTATTATATCCAAAAACAGGGGGGGACACACTCTCCCCAGCTCTCTCGCTTAGCCCAGAGCATATGGAGATGGGCAATTCCCCAAAACATTTTTCTCCTGGCACAGCACGTTCCAGGCGTACAAAACACCATGGCAGATCTGCTCAGCAGACAAACGCAACAACTACACGAATGGGAACTGCATCCACAAGTTCTTCACCCATTCTTCCAACAGTGGGGGCATCCTCAGATAGACCTCTTCGCCACCCACGAAAACAAAAAATGCCCAAGCTTCGCCGCCAGATACCCACACCCATTGTCCAAGGGCAATGCGATATGGATGAACTGGTCAGGCAGATTTGCATACGCCTTTCCACCTCTCCCACTAATTCCATTAGTGGTAAGGAAGCTACAACAACACTCCCTCACACTCATTCTAGTAGCTCCGACGTGGGCCACGCTACTACAACTATCAGTGGTACCACATCAAAAACTGCACCTATCCCCATGCCTCCTAACCCAGAACCATGGAGAAATCAGGCACCTGGACCCAGCTCAGCTCAACCTGGCGATCTGGCTCCTGAAATCTTAGAATTCGGATACCTTAACCTTCCCCCTGATTGCATGAACATCATCATGGAAGCCAGACGTCCTACCACTAGAGCATGCTATGCCGCAAAGTGGAAAAGATTTGTAATTTACTGCAGTAACAATACAATCAACCCTTTAGATGCATCCATACAGCACATTATATGCCATCTGCTCCATCTTCACAGGTGTAACCTGGCATATTCATCCATACGCCTACACCTAGCAGCGATCGCTGCTTATCTACAAAACAGACAGCATTTATCTCTCTTCAGAGTGCCCGCTATTGAAGCCTTTATGGAAGGCCTTAAACGAGTAATTCCTCCCAGGGCACCACCTTCCCCTGTGTGGAATCTAAATTCAGTTCTTACACGACTAATGGGTCCGCCCTTCGAACCAATGCACAAATGTGAGCTACAGTTTCTCACCTGGAAAACAGCTTTTCTCGTAGCTATCACTTCCCTTAGAAGGGTTGGTGAAATACAAGCGTTCACTATACAGGAACCCTTCATACAAATACATCACAGCAAGGTCATACTTCGCACAAATCCGAAGTTTCTGCCCAAGGTCATTTCCCCCTTCCATCTCAATCAATCGGTGGAATTACCTGTCTTCTTTTCGCAACCCCAATCTGTTGCGGATTGGGCCTTACACACACTTGATGTGAAAAGGGCTTTGCTATACTACATACAAAGAACGCAACCCTTCAGGAAGACTAAACAATTGTTCGTTTCCTTCTCTCCACCACATAAAGGCAACCCCATTTCTAAATCAGGGATAGCTAGGTGGATTGTAAAGTGCATACAAATTTGCTATCAAAAGGCAAAGAGAATATTATCTGTTCTGCCTAAAGCCCACTCTACAAGAAAGTTAGGGGCTTCTATGGCTTTTCTAGGGAATATACCCTTAGATGACATCTGCAAAGCAGCCACATGGTCTACACCGCACACCTTCACAAAACACTACTGTGTAGATGTGCATTCCAAGCAGCAAGCTAGGGTGGGCCAGGCTGTACTAAAGACACTTTTTCAAACAACTGCAACGGATACCGGTGGTCGCCGCTAAGGTTGGGTACTGCTATATAATCTATGCTAAGTGTACAATCTGCAGCTCATATGCCTCGAACGGAATATGCTACTTACCAGTATGCATCTGTTCTTGGCATGTAGAGCTGCAGAGTTGTACACGCCCACCCGCCTCCCCGGCTACCTGTATCCGTTCCAGTACATCTTATTTAGATACAACACACATGGGTTTCTCACTGTTATTACTACGCTCCATCATTTCCCTGTTGGCGAAAAACAATCTGAGGATGGAGCCGAAGCCCATGCGCAGTACGGACCGAAGGAGGAGTCACCGAACTCGTGACTTCCAAAGACTGTCCAAAGAACAAAAACAAACTGCAAACATCCGGGCCCAACACCAGATGGCGATCTATGCTAAGTGTACAACTCTGCAGCTCTACATGCCAAGAACAGATGCATACTGGTAAGTAGCATATTCCTTGCTATTTATTGCACTTGCAAAGATGCAATTTAGCGTATTCCTCTATACGTCTACATCTAGCGGCATTAGCAGCCTATTTGCAAAATAGACAACACCTGTCCCTCTTTAAGGTACCAGCCATTAAAGCATTTATGGAGGGTCTTAAAAGAATTATTCCTCCAAGGTTACCACCTTCCCTGGTGTGGAACCTTAATATTGTTCTAACAAGGCTCATGGGTCCACCATTTGAACCAATGCACAAATGCGAACTGCAGTTCCTAACATGGAAAGTGGCTTTCCTCATCGCAATCACATCCCTGCGAAGAGTAAGTGAAATACAAGCCTTAACTCTTGAAGAACCCTTCCTACAACTACATCGGAACAAAGTGGTTCTTAGGACGAATCCAAAATTCCTCCCTAAAGTCATTTCCCCTTTCCATCTAAACCAGTCAGTGAAATTGCCAGTCTTCTTCCCTAATCCAGACTCAGTAGCCGAGAGGGCACTTCATACCTTAGATGTTAAAAGAGCCTTGCTGTATTACATCGACAGAACCAAACCTTTTCGGAAAACCAAGCAACTGTTTGTTGCTTTCGCTCCACCACACAAAGGCAACCCTATTTCCAAATCGGGTATCGCCAGATGGCTAGTCAAATGTATCCAAATATGTTACCAAAAAGCTAAACGTACTCTTACCGTTCCCCCTAGGGCGCACTCCACGCGTAAAATAGGGGCCTCTATCGCATTCTTAGGGAACATCCCCTTAGGCATTTGCAAAGCAGCCACTTGGTCTACTACACACACCTTCACTAAGCATTACTGTGTTGATGTGCAATCCAAACAACAAGCTTCAGTAGGCCAATCTGTCCTAAAAACTCTATTCCAAACTGCTGCAACTGATACAGGTGACCACCGTTAGGGGAGACACTGCTATATAGTCTATCCTTAGTATGTGATCTGCAGCTCGTATGCCTCGAACGGAATATGCTACTTACCAGTATGCATCTGTTCTTGGCATGTAGAGCTGCAGAGCCACACACGCCCACCCGCCTCCCCGGTACCTGTATCTGTTCCAGCATTGTCTTAATTAGACACTACACATGGACATCCTTTCTCTTTACTTCTTACACACTCCATTTTCCATCATGGCGAAAAACAATCTGAGGATGGAGTGGATGACCATGCGCACTGTTGTCCAGGGGAGGAGTCACCAATCTCGTGACCAAAGACTTCTTCCGAAGACAACAACCACCTGCAATCATCCGAGCCCAACACCAGATGGCGATCTTATCCTTAGTGTGTGGCTCTGCAGCTCTACATGCCAAGAACAGATGCATACTGGTAAGTAGCTGTTCTGCTTGGGTTTTCGGATCAGATAGAACCCGCTCAACAGAGCCTCTCTAACCCAGCCAGAACGTTACCCCCTCCCTAGGGCCTATTCACACCTAAGTAACCACATATATATACCACCTAAGGACAGGGAATTCCTACTATATATACCAAGACCTCTTATAATACAAGTGGCGGCCTCGCGGTCCTAAATGGACCCAGGACTTCCTGCCCAGACGGCAGCCTCAGCCTCGCGGTCCCAGACGGACCCAGGGCTTCCTACCCAGACGGCAGCCTCAGCCTCGCGGTCCCAAACGGACCCAGGACTTCCTGCCCAGACGGCAGCCTTAGCCTCGCGGTCCCAAACGGACCCAGGACTTCCTGCCCAGACGGCAGCCTTAGCCTCGCGGTCCTAAACGGACCCAGGACTTCCTACCCAGACGGCAGCCTCAGCCTCGCGGTCCCAAACGGACCCAGGACTTCCTGCCCAGACGGCAGCCTTAGCCTCGCGGTCCCAAACGGACCCAGGACTTCCTACCCAGACGGCAGCCTCAGCCTCGCGGTCCCAAACGGACCCAGGACTTCCTGCCCAGACGGCAGCCTCAGCCTCGCGGTCCTAGATGGACCCAGGACTTCCTACCCAGACGGCAGCCTTAGCCTCGCGGTCCTAGATGGACCCAGGACTTCCTACCCAGACGGCAGCCTTAGCACGAGTTCATCCTATGATTACCAGGACATACAACAAGGCAATCAGTGTTACTATTTATCAGATCACACAACGACTGCCAGTTGAGCACAACCTGTTCCCCAGTTCGAGGGGCTCCTTTCTCCCTTATTCAGTTACCACCTACCTGATCAGGATTAACATCTGTTCATGTCAAGTCACAGCTGACTAGAAGAATAGGCTACCCTCTTATACAAGAACACGCAGCACATGTTGATTCACTACAAACTGGGTATTTTATTACTCATTACATACGTAACCACATAACATTATACTATGACATATAACCTGCAAAGAAAAGTGAAAGATTAAGTTGTACACTCTAATAAAAAGGGGTTGACATCACCTTGGTCGTATGTAGCCTGCACTCAATGGTCATCTAGGTTCCCTTCTCGTCTGTGCCTCGGCTACGCCTGGAAGTCACACCTCCGCAGTCACGGATCTACTCCCTTCTCCTTCTCCGAGTCACTGGGACCTCTTCCTCATCGGCTACTCTCTTCTCTTTGGCTATTCTGTTAGAAGAATATCTATCTCTCGGTTTTTTCTCCACCTTCAAGTTTGTCATCTGTCTTCCCTGGAATAAGTAGTAGCTTTACTGCTAACGGCCAGGTGCCGCCTACGAACTAAAAGCAAGTGCCAGTATCTGCCTCAGACTTTCACTAATATAGAGGTGCATTTCCTCATGGAAAATTCCAGCCCGTAACCTGCCGCCCACCAAATTCTTGTACCTCCCCGTACCAAGGACACGTTCCCAGCCGGCCGGCCTGATGTAGTGTCTTCGGCATGAAGAAAAATACAATCCTTCGATAAGGGCCGGCCTGAACCGGTTCTCTCCAAGCGAATAACACCTCATAACTAAAACATCACCCTCGACCTAGAAGCTTCCCAAGCTGCCGGAGCAGAAAGAAAGATGGAGTCTCTCCCGTTTAAGGCCTACCAGGCCTGAATTCAGCACGGCTCCATGAAATACCCTCACTATAGAACAGATTACCCCTAATACTAACGAATCTATCCCCTAGGATATATGTGCAAACCCTGATCTATGGGGAAGAACACAGGATCATGTCGAAGTGCCTAATAAATAGGCTCTATACACTACTCTAACCCTTAGACTTGGATGGAAAGAGACTGAAGTCACATTAGTTCCCCTTTAACACAAAAAGGCCGGGAAAATCGAGCAGTACAGTAGCATATTCCTTACTGAATGTAAGGACTTGTTCATCTTGGACCAGTAAAGGTGGGTAAAGAAGCTAACTAAGTTCACGTTGTTGAATAACTCCTCGATAATGAGCTCAGTGGTTCCTCTGTTGATATGCTCTGCTTTTATTCAACTGAGTTTCAGATATGATGCCAACATCCAGGTTTGAATGATGAGGTGCGACATGAATTTAAGAACGTTGGGCATCAGCATATCAAGCTTTAGAAGAATTGTCACCCTATTTCTGAATAGCTGTTTTTGTGGCCGAGTAGTAGTTCTTGATTCCATTTACAGGTTGACCATTGTGGGAGCAAGAAAAGATACAAAAGGAATGCCACATCAGGCCAAACTTGATGGTGATTGGGAGGAGTCACAGTCCTGTGCCAGGAGATGAGCCAGTTCAAAAGAATGTTTATAATCTTATGTCTGGAGCTTTTTATGTAAAACCTGATGGAGTATTTTTTTTTATAAGCCATCTGACCAGTCGAGCAGCGTACAGAAACGTGGATTATAATTATCCATGATTGATAGAATGTTATCCACTATCAGTTTGAGGTCAGCCTGTGTACTGCAGTAAGGGGGAACCCAGATGAATATTCCCAAGGAGGGAAAGCATATGATAATGCAGTAGCTGCAGAGCTCAGTTGGGTCCAGGTTGTGTTTTTTGGCCACAGGGAGATTTGACCAGTCTACAGGGATGATGAATGGAAGAGATGAGTACAGGGGCTTTAGGAGACAGGGGTTTCATGATTAGTTATTGAACAAGATAATTGGAGGTTGCTTTTAGGGAGTATAACATTGTCCGATTGTGTCATTTTTCGTAGTGAAATATTAATAAATGCCATTTAATTTCTATACGGAATTCGGAACCGTGTGTGGTGGCATGGGGTGAAGCAAAGTTTGAATAATGCCTTGCTCTCGTTAGTCTTGGTCATAGTTTCTAAGTACTGCTTGGTCTTGACAGTGGCATGGCTAACTACTACTGTGGGTCGTGTGTGCTATATTGAGCATGGTGAGATCACTTGGGTGTTTTGATTTTGCACCATATCTTCACAAGTATGGGAATTTGTGTTCATACTCAATTCTTCTCAGTAATGGTGAACGTAGCGCTCTATAAATGTTTATCATCATCCTTGGGTATATCAAAAAGCCGATTTTCTAGGTTTTACGTTTATAAAACTTAAGAGGACTTGTCTGCCAAGGTCTAAATATCACTGTTGAATGTGCTGAGAAGGGGGAAGGGGAGTTGTAGGATTTCAGATGATAAAAATATTTATGCTTCTGTTTTTTTCAAATCTTAGCAAATGTTATGTTTATAATCTTTGGCTTTGCATATACATGCTTTGCATAATCCTGCTATCTAGTGTTGGGTCTGGACATCCTCCATCAGCCCCCAATGGGCATGGGCACTGACTCCACCCTTAGATTTTTTTTCTGCCATCTGGTTTAAACGTGTTAAGCTACGGCTCCAATAAAACACATTTGCACGTGGCGACTTCAGGCCCTGCTTCGGTTCATCAGCTTTGGAAGAATAATACAATTTTATTAGCTCAATTCCATGCAGTTGATTGCATACAAGGCACTCTGACATGTCAACACAGCTACCAATGACTCTAGCCTCAGAGAATGTTGGCAGATGTAGAGGACTCCCTTTCGATTTTGCCCACATTGTAATGCAAAATACCCATGGTCAGATCAACACTGTAATCTCTGCCTCGTTCCTGAGCACCAGAAGTCCAACAGCAACTTCTGCCTGGTCTTCCAGTGCAAGAAGTCACTGAGGTACTGTAGAGAAAGCGAGAAGCTTGGTGTGTTTGATGATGCAGTGTGTCTATGTCTGACACTCCAGACCTCTTCAGGGAGCCACGTGGAGGAAGAGTTAGTGCGCCCCTTGGCTGCAGAGGGCACAGCCAGCCCCGAGACAGTGTCCGATGAGGAACAAGAGTACACTTCGTAGACCATGCTTGCACAACCTCATTCAAAGAAGACACCGAGCCCCGGTGCCTGTGGCAAAGAGAAACCCTCAAAGGCAAAATGGTGGGTAAGAGCACTGTTCCCAAGGGTTTCAGGCATCGAGTCCCAGAACCAGCTAAAAAGAAAGCTTCCTTCCCTGTTCTTAGTTGACAGAAGGCTTTGGAGCAGGGACACCAGCCAGCCCTGCTTCAGTGGTTTATTGACCAAAGAGCCCAAAGCCGTTGGCTTCTGAGCTGAAAACGTTGCAGCCAAGGTTGGAGCTGAAACCAAGGTCAAAAATTCCCTCTGCACCCATCTCAGAAACTTTGGAGGCCTACATTCTTGAAGGACTTGTGGTGGAGTTTGACACAAGACAAAAACAACTTTGCATTTACCCAGATCAGGCAGCAGAAGGTTGGCAAAAAGCAGGTTTCCAAGCACCCACCTATTGCAAGGAAGAGGAAGAACTTGAATATGATGTGCATCGGCACCCACTGCCTGAGCAAGACCAAGTAACCCCTACCTAGCACACCGATGCAGCTGCTGCCTGCTTCACCCTTTCCTTCATCACTTTCATCAACATGGTGGTACACACCAGCACCTCTTCCACCACCTAGGCCACTCCCCCTCCACCCCCCCCCACTGCCCAAAGTCTCCAGAGGGGTTTGAACACTTTCTCAGACCCATACTCTTACGGGAAGGGTGAGCCAAATGATCAGGCCAAAGGTCTGGGGAAGTGATCCAAGGGAAGACTACAGTGTTGATCCCCTTGAGGATTATGGCATAGAGCCCAAACCATCGCCACCAGACAACACCGCAGCATATCATGCTGTCATACAGAGAGCAGCAGCTCGCCATCACAGTGTTGCATTGCATGTTTTTGAGGAGGAAGAGTTTTTAGTTCAGACCCTCTCCAAGACTGAATGTACCGTTCAGTTCTTACCGATGTTAAAGACTCCGCTCTTGACAACTTTAACGACCCTGCCAGGGCCAGTGTAGGTTCACTCTACTGAAGAAAAATATCAGGCCTCTCCCGGGGATCCCCTTCAAATCCGAGGACAGGAGTTTCCAGAGATTTTGGTGGTTCGTACTGCCAGAAAGAGGACATCCGCGCATGCCAAAGGGCCCCCCCCTGCCTAACAGTAAGTGAATTGAAGCTGCAAGGAAGTGGGTCACAGTAGGTGCTGCCACAAAGTGGCGCATTGTACACACTGTGGTGTAACCATAATGCTATTATAGGTTCCTTTGGGAGGAAATAGAGGCACTAATGCTGCATTGGAGTGTCTGGTTTTTAGCAAGAAGTTTAAAAACACCTCTTCAGTATGCCATTCAACAGGAAACCTATTTTTGGTCCACAGGTTGCAAAATCTAAAAAAAGATAATTCCATTTCCATGAAGGCCCTACAAATAAGCAGCTTCAGGTTTAATTTTCGCAGACTACTCCTATGAGGGAAAACAAAGACTACCCAAGGCACCCACTCGTAAACTTATCAGCAGCAACAACAGGCCTTCATGACCCTCAAAACGGGGGATATTCAAGGGACAGCTATGGAGGCAACAATCTGTTAGAGGTGGCTCCAGAAATTGAGCCTCTGCTCCTAAGCAGCACAAACTCTCTCAAGCTCGCAATGCCACCCCCACCCCTCAAATAATAGAACGCCTGTCATGGGAGGGGGGGGGATAAGGGATTTTCACCCACAATAGGCGAAAATCACCTCAGACCGATGGGTGCCTGCAGAAGTCCAGAAGGGCTGCTGCATCAAATTTAACCCCACCCAACATACCATCACCATAGTATTCAACCTGCAGCACACCTTGCCCTTCTCAAAGAGGAAGTTCAAACTATCCTTCTAAAGGGCACTATATAGCTGGTGCCCCCTACACCAGCATGTAAAGGGCATATTTTCCATGTACTTAATCAAAAAAAGGATGGAACCCTGTAGTCCATTCTCGACCTCAGGCCACTCAATCTGTTGGAGCACTTTCATATTACCACCTTACAGAACAAGAATGCATGAGACCTCAAAGAGGCCTCGTTCTGCATCTTCATCCAGCCAACCCTTCGCATCTGGTTATCTACAGTTCGTTGGAAGAGGCCAACGTTACCAGTTCGTAATACTACCCTTCGGGGTCACTACAGCCCCAAAGGTCTTTACCAAATGTCTTGCTGCCATATCGGCCCACCTCAGAAGAGGGTCTGTCCATGTCTTCCTTTATTTAGATGACTGGTTGATCAAGAGCAGCAGCAGAAAGGCCTGAAATCCCATACACCGCTTCAGCAGGTTCAACCATTCTTAGGATGAGCTTCAAACCGTGTCATGGGGAAGGCTTACCTCACCCATTAGAGGGTAATAGCATTGCAACAAACGCTGCCTTTCCATAACTCTATTCGCCAGTTACCAGTAAGAACTGTAATGAAATTGCTGGGCATGATGCTATTATGCATAGCAGTTGTCCCACATGCCAAATTATACATATGGGCCCCCTACATCAGTGCCTCACCCATCACTGGTCATAAGCGGAGAGTCAATTAGAGAATCTAGTGTTGATAAAGGCCTGCACTCTAGGCTGTCTGCAATGGCGGGACACCAATAACCTGTTATTAGGCAGGCATTTCTTGTACCCTCTTCCACAAGTGACCATTATCACAGCCACATTACTCATAGGGTAGGGCACACATCTTGGCATGCAACGTAGATGAATCCCTCTTCAGCAGAGGAGGCTCATCTACCTGGAGATACTAGCCATTTCCCTGGCACACAAAGCCTTTTCATACTACAGTCAATGGTAAGGTAGGCTTTATAAAGACAGACTACATGACGGCAATGTACTGCATACAAAAATAAATTGGGGTACCAACACTCCTGTTGTCTACTCAGCAGATTTTACACTGGGTGACTTTGTCACAACATACACCTGGTGGCAGTACACCACCTCTTCCAGGGGTAGACAACAACTTTATGGACCGGCTAAGTTGGACACTTCAACAAGTCCACTAGTGGATACTCCACCCTCAAATCCTTCAGCAGTACTATTGCGGGTGGGAATGCCCAACAATCAGCCTCTTCGCCACTCATGAAAACGCAAAATGCCCAAGCTTTGCTTCCAAGTACCCTTGCACACAGTCCACCTGCAATGCTTTTTTGATGTCTAACTTCCTTGCACAATGTTAGTGAGTTGCAGACACTCCCTGTTCAAGAATCATTCATTCAGGTATATACAGACATAGTGAACCTTTGTAGTAATCTGATGTTCTAACCCAAGATAGTTTCTAGTTTCCAATTGAATCAGGCTATTGTGCTGCCTGTCTCCTTCCCACCACCTGATTCAGTTACGGAGAGAGGTTCGCACACACTAGGTATTACATTTGTACTCATGTATTATATTGACGGGATGAAATCTTTGTGCCATTACCTTGCTCTTTGTTGCTTGTGCTAAGCCATACATTGGTCAGGCAAATTATACAGGAGGTATTGCAAGATGTATTGTAAGGTGCATCCATGCCTGTTATGTTAAAACTAACGAAGTGCTATCAGTACCATCTAGGGTATACTGTAGATGTAAAAAGGGAGCTATCATGGTATTCTTGAGTAACCGTCCCCTTAGCTGATATACTTAAGGCTGCAACATGCTCAACATCGCGCACACACTCCCAAAACATTACTGTTTGGACATTTTAGAGCACCAGCAAGCATGGCTGACCAAGCAGTCTTAAGAATGCTGAAATTGGCATCTGCACTCTAGCCGCTGCTCAGAGGATACTGCTTTATAGTTGATGCAAAGAATGTATATTTACAGCCACAAATGCTACGAACGAACATGTTACTTGCCATGTAACCAGCAGTTCGCAGCTTGTGGTGCTATAGATTCACATGCACCCTCCCTTCTCTCGTGAAGTGGGCACTGATTGCACGTTTGTTTTCAATTGCTGCAATGCACAGGACACATCCACTTTCTAATATGTTTCACTCTGCTGAAAAGAATCTAAGGATGTAATAGGTGCCAATGTACATAGTGTACTAAGGGAGGAGTCCGTCCTGGGACTCAAAGCTTTTTCAAAGTAAAGCAACTATAGTGTCCAGAATCAAAACTATATGGCAGGATTATGCACAGCATGTAAATCTACAGCATTACAACCTACGACATATGCTTACAGAGTAAATAACGCATTCCTTATACAGCCGTTCATACAATTCTTTAGCATCTTTCTAAGTGCCCCTAATTTTGCCTTGTCTAAAAACTGGAACACAAAATTATGTGAACTAGAGCTACACAACGTCTATCATACCCAAATGTCAACCAGTAGGTGACACTACTGTCTCATACTAGAGAGAGCGCCAGTGTTCCGAGAAGCCACTAAAGCAGAATTTGTAACGGTTGTTGCAAAGTGGAACATGTCTTAGCTATATTGTTATTTGAGAAAAACGTTTTTCTGGAAAATATGTAGTCAAGGTTGTAGGAAGGTGGAATCTGATTGCATGGTGACCCCCACTTTTTTCCTGGTGGTTTGCTGGTTTTCAACTAGTCTGACTGGGATCCTGCTAATCAGGACCACAGTTTATCTGCTTTCTCCCTAAATTGATTGCATGTACTTAAGGAACACTCCAGATTGTATACTGGGGTACTCTTATCAGTCCCTAGTACATGGTATACTATGTACCCAGGGCATAGATACCCCATAGGCCTCCCAGGGGCTGCAGCATGTATTATGCCTCCCCTGAGAGACCATAAAAACTGACACCACAGTCTGCTACTGCAGACTGTGTAAGGTGGTGCATGCACCCCTTACTTATATAGAGAACCTATAGCTCTATTCTAAATCACTGCACATATAAACCTATCAGTCACCCCTATGGCAGGCCTTATCAATCCTGAAGGCAGGGTGCTGGGTTTTATGTGAGAGGGTGCCCATGCATTAGCAGAGCCCCTCTGCAGCCTTCGAAACCGATTTTCCGGGGTGGTTTGTGATGCAGTCTACCATATATATTTAAGTGCATTTTAACCTCGCGGTAAATGCTAACTTTAAACCGCCTGCCTAGAAACATATCGTGTTTGGTGTCAAACACCTTGGAATCATACCTCCCTGTCAGTTACTGGCGGGGAGGTATGAGTCAACCCTTCTAGAGACACTTATGTGACACACACCGGGCTACCCGGTACCAGCTTTCTCGACCTTGGCATCACAAAATGGATGCTGCCAGCCACAGACACGAGTCTGCCCTCCTCCTGCTGAGCCAAGCTCGAGCAGGGGAAGGCTTGAAAATAGGTTTCCTGTCACAGGGAGGTGTGACCACCTCCCAGACAGGATTTAGTGTATTGGGGCTGGGTGGGGGCACTCAGTGTTTGAAGTCTGCACTGGGGACACATTTGGTGTCCCTGTGCATAGTCCAGTTCAAACTGGTTGCTGGAGCCATTGGCTCCTACTCTGGTGCGAAACTGGACAAAGGACATGGGTGGCGCCACCCCTCTGTCCTGACCCTCCCATAGGTGGGTCCCCAGAGTTTATACCACCCCTTCCTTGGGTATAAAGTAGGAACCCTGACTACAGGACTTTAGACTTTACCTGGACTAAACTCTGCTACAGAAACCAAGTACTTCGACGATCTACACTGCACTGGATGACTGAAGAATCTCCCTTGGAGTAAAGGAGTTGCTTCCCTGCAAGGCAGGCACTTTTAATGCATCTGACCGGTTTGCATCTCCTGAGCTCCTGAGGACCCCGAAGATTTCTGCAACACAGGAGGTTTCTATGTTTGAAAGGGTTTGCTTAAAGTCCTCTCCGAAATGTCCATAATCTTTAAAATTCCAACCACGACTTTCCCATAGGATTGTACGGCGCTCGCGCCTGTGTTCACACACTGCACCTGTCCTCCGTGGGTCCCCTGTGTCACTACGTTGGGTGGTTCCTTGGGGTCCCAGCGATTCTGAGTGCTCTAGGCACTGTTTCTAGTTAAGTCGTGGTTGATATACCACTTTCTTAGTATGTGGTTTGGTCTCCCCCTGGAGCCCCCTGTGTATTGTGCTATTTCCTGTCGTATTAGTGATTTAATATTGTGTGCTTTGTGCTCTAATCTCATAAAGAGGTTAGTAGAGTGTTTAGTAATACATATATTTTATATATCTCTTGTGTGGTTCTCCTTTCATTTGGTCATTCAGGAGGTTCTGATCTGGTAAAACAAGCTGCTTTACATTCCTTCGAGACTTAGCCTAAAGGCTGCTCTCCATAGCTACCACGAGGATAGCTTTCAATAAAGGTTGTCTTTAACCTAATCATCAAAAAGGGTTTTTTGGATTGGTACAAGGTGCCCACTTTAATTAGTGATCAGCATATACCAGGCCAACTTCTCACTAAGGTTAGTTACATCATTAAAAATGTAACACTTTTTTGTAGAAAATAACCAGTGCTCAACTTTTATTTTACTTCTAGGGAGATTTCAGAGAAGATAACTTCAACACAGCAATGCAGGTTTTAAGAGATACAGGCGAGTCCTCTAAAGGTGACCAAAAGGGACGGAAAGGGGGGACAAAGGGTAAGTGTAGATATATAATTACATTATGACCATGCAATAATTTCCAAGTGTACTATAGACTTTTTTCTCTTTGATTCAGTTTGCTATTGGGTATGCATTCTTGTATCTGTTTGGTCGCATTCATTTCCATTTTTTGTCCAGCCCACTCTGATCCAGTTTTTAAATAGTTGCATCGTTGTGTACATGTTGATGACAGGGCATTTTGTTTCTGAGAAATTGTGTAGTTCAATGCGTTTGCTTTCTATTCAATTCAATTCACCTTTCTCCCTCAATACGTGCTATGGGTTTGTCTTTCCTAATTGGAGTGCTGCCAAGTGGCTGTTTTTATCGCTTGCTTAATTATTCGTAACTGTTCCCTTGTTAATGAGATAATCAGTGCGAAGCCCTTATGTGTCTGATTAATAATACAAATGTTTTTACGTGTTAAAAATGTGCTCTTCTATTTAGTTTGACCTCAAAATAATTGTATGCTACTATATCCCATAGTGATATTTTGGCAAGTGCTTGAAAATCCCCGAGTGGTAAGCGGTGGTGAACCAATCGCTTTGTTTTTTAAAATTTATTTTGGGTTTTATTTTGCTCAATTTCTGCGAGGCTTTTATTGAAAGAGATTAAAGAAATAACCTATTACTTTTTGGGATTATAGAGCTCACCAAATCAATATTTGTATGCTGCTTACAAATAAAGGAAATAAGACTGATTTGGCTCTGTGAGTGACCATTGACAGCAGGGTCTAGGTCTAGTTGGACTTTAATGAGGACTAGAAAACTGAAGGGTAGCTATTTCCTTACTCCAAGTCTACTGAATATATGAAATCTTGAATCTGGCTCTAGCATAGTCTAAAAAAGTTTTCATGCCAGACCCACTCTGGGGGGCAGAGGGTGTATATTATACATTAAGGTTTCATGAAAGTTGATGTTCACTGGTTTTTATTGTCTTACATAAACCTATTAAGCATTTGAGATACTATAATCCATTTAATTTATAATATTTTTACCAGTATTTTTTTTCTAATGTTCGACTGGAAACTACTTGCACATAATGGAGGGTCTTATACCTCATCCAACGGGGTCTGACTCTGTTTTGAAAATAATTTCAAAACCCCTTATTACTATACTGGATCAAGAAGCGGTTAGTAATTTTCAGTACCAGGACTCTGGGTACTGAGCAAAATCCTGCTCAACAACCAGATACAAATATTCTTTTGATTATGTAAAAGATTAAACTCTCTGATTATTTGTCAACAAAGCATATCTGCCCAGGCCGCACACACCTGACGTTGTGCATGTTGAAAATCTAACATCTCAGCACTAGTCTTAACACTATTATTGTCATAATTGTGGCTTTGTGCATACTCCCTTGAATATCATTTGCTTTTGAAAAAAGAAAACAGCTGATACGTAAGTTAGAACAAACTAAAAATGTATAGAACACAAGGTGGTTAAGGAAGAGGTAGAAGCAGTGCAATATTTCATAACTCCAGGCAAGTCGAAGTCAGGATAAAAGTCTGTCGAAGACTGCATCGAAGTCAAGGCGGCATTCAACATTAATGGAGATTAGGTCAAGCAGGTCTTTTCAGAGTGATGCATTTAACGATTCGGACTTTAAAGGAACATACTTTTACGAGCAATTTGATGTATCGTAATTATGCCTCAGGCTCTCACCCCCATATACCCCACTGCAGGGTAGTTTAATCTTCTGCTGTGTCTGCTTCTCCTGTGGCTTATTCTACCACAGACGGTATTACATCTTCCGCCATCTTGTACTGCCATCTTGTACTGCATCACACATCAATTCATCGGAACACCCTAGAAAGTTTGCAAAGCCTACAGGAAGATAATGAAAACAAGGTGTTCTGTGAGTTATCACAGATCCAGGCATCATCACTCCTGATCTAGGTACTCAAATTATCACTCCTGAGTGACGAAGACCTACACTTTGGTCAAGATTGTGGGATCTTTTTAAGGAGTTTCTTGGCATTATGGAACAGTTTGTGAGGTCTTCCTGTGCAGACAGCTCCTGCACACGTCACTGTTAGTGAGTGGCAGGGGGCAGTTTCTGGCAGTGTGTAGTGTGCAGCCCGGACTTTAGTCTAGTTAGCGGGATCTCTGTATGTGTTGAGTGGCAGCGCCCACACTGTCAGGTAAGTTATAGCAGTGCCAATTCTAGTCAGGTGGAGGTGCGCTGAGGTGAAGCGTTTTAGCCACACACATCTTGCTGCTGAAGTCTTCCTCAGAGCCATTCTCAAAAACAACTTCCCCAAAAAAGCAGGTTTAAACAAATTAATAAATGGTTGACACAACACACGAGACTGTAGTTATTCAGTGTATTCGTATTCATATACCAAGGTTTTGCAATAATAGGAGAATTAAAGGGTGTTATACAAAAGTGAAATACAAGTGACTCCATGACAAAGTGACACAGCGTGATTGTGTGAATCTGACAAAAACAACAAATAACATGAACAGTGTAGACGATGATTTGGCAAGATATCCATTTTCTTTTTTACTTCAGCTCATCAGACTGTCTATTGTATTATTTGTTAGTATTTCAGGCTTGTTGGCCGAGGATATGGAAACTTTAGCATCAATATTGTCGATGTTTCGACCCTCATGATATGTGTTCCTATTCAACCATCACAACAGGTCTTCAGGACTACAAACGTGTAAACAGCTTGCATAACAAAAGGTATATTGGGTATCAGGCTGTGTGTTGCGTCTACTGTGTGGAATATCACAGGTGAGTGAAGGATCCTCTCACTTGGACCTTGATACTGAAAGAACAGCATATTACTTGATGTTCAGATTATGTGACTGTGACCCCATCCCGGCCAGGATGGATAGCAGAAAATAGATCAAGATTATATACAATCCTTAATTAAAAACACATGAAATGGATGCAAAACGGGATAGTGTGCTATATCATTTGCAAAAAGATAGCACTAATGTGAAGCGCTCTTACCTATCTTGGACCTTTGGTCTGTGTACCACTATCTCTAGTTTGTAAGAACTTTGTGATAAGTCCAATACTCCTTCAAGGTCCCCTTGGGATTCGTTGTGAAAAGATTTTAAAATGGACTACATTGCAAAACGGGTTTTAGATAATTACTGATGTGCAAGAGCAATCATGTAAGATTCTCTTAAAACCATTCCGATTGCTGCTCACCTTCAATCTTAACTGCCAGATTCGTGGTATCCCCTAGACAACTTACAAGGGAATGTGACCGAGGACGCCAGATCGATAAGTACTAGATCGGGACGGCGGCTGCTACGTGAGTGTGCACGCTGTACCGGTCAAACTGAGTGCAGTAAGGTGGCTGCCCGAGAAGTCAAGATTACTGCCAAATATGTGCGCGAGCAGTCAGTCGCGTTAAAGGTATGAGGAATTGCTACATTGTAACTGCATATGCCGTTGTCCTGATCCACGAGCGCTACAAAGTCACTGCGTGAGCCATCTGTCTACACTTACTCGGAGCGCAAGAAGTTCCTACAATGTATTGACATATGCAGTGTGACAGCGTGTGGAAACAAAGCTCCGTTTAAGGGGGTTGGTGTATGCCATCCAACAGTCAGCAATTCGAGAATGTGGCTAATCGCTGGATTTCCACTAAGAATTAAACATGATTATATTAAAATGTGGTTTATCAGCAGTAGAATGTTTCTAAACGATATGCCCCTCTACTCAAGGCAAATGCTAGGGACACCGTTCATTATTACAACACAAGGCAAAAAGTAAAAAACGGTAGCTGATAAATAACTAGAACAGAAAAATACAGCGTTAATAATCACAAACTAATATACAATGCAATGTTGCATTACATTGTGTGTTGTCCTAATGGCATTTTAATTCCTGCGTGTGGACCGTACATAGAAAGTGTGCTGGGGACAGCATGAACCATTTAAAAAGACAAAGTTTGAACAATTCAATTACATCTCTAAGTCAAAATTCAGTTGTTTATTCATCTAGGCAGTGTGTAAAAACTTTACACAAATATCACCAGCCATCTGCCAGCTCAGCCTCCTCGACGTTCCCCTCTTCATCTTCACTGGACAGCACTTGAAGGATGGAGAAGGGGGACCTTCTTGGCTCCCACAGGGGATCCCGCCGATTAGCACCACGTGGTTGGAGAATGCAGTCACATGGACAACATTCCCTTTAAATTTTGCCCCACCTGATATCACAAGTTGGCACAGATGGATCCCACGAGAGGTGCAACTTGTGTTTTCTGAGGAACCCCAGCTCAGAGACTGCAAGGCCTGAGCAGAATTCATCCTGAAGACCTTGAAGACAAGACGTAAACAGAGCCTGGCGCACCACTTAATGGCCAATCCCCGGAGGAACCAGTAGGCCCTCAAGGATCTAGTGCTCTCCAGTGAAGATGAAGAGGGGAACGTCGAGGAGGCTGAGCTGGCAGAGGGCCTGGATTTGAAAACAAAAGAGAATCCTCTATGTTGAAAGGATCAAGGCCATAAGGAGTGCAACCAGAGATGCCGAGCAGGCCAAACGGCTGAAGGTAACCAAGGCACATACTCTAGACCCTGGAAAGTCACCTCGGCGTTGAAGCAATCGATGATGGAAGGTCGGCACAAACATCCAGAGCTATATGGGTGCTGGCCGAAGGACACTGATGGGGGTAAACTTTGGGGCCAATCCTCTACTCCATCTGCCGCAAGTGAAGGGACGAAGGTGAAGGACAGAGTTAAAGAGCAAAGAGCTGGAAGGCTTCTTCGACCGAATGATCGTTCGAGGTGTAGCAGACGACAACGGCTCTAAGCAGAGATGACGATTCTCCTTCAGCGAAAGGAACTCTACTCCTTGAAAGGGTTCCGCGTCCCTTCGAGACCCGCTGAGTTGAGAGAAGACCAACCTGTTCAAGGCACATAACACTGGAGCTACATGAAGAGAAGCAGGAGGAACACTTTAACTATGAAGAGTATGAATGTGCCACACTCTAAGGCCAGTTGCAGGATCTCCATGCCGAATCCCCCAGAGGGTGTCGATAACTACCACTTGATGCCTTTACGTCAGGAGGAGCTGTCTCATGTGCAATGGATTCATCAATAGGGCAGCAGAAACTACCAGGGCTCAGCTCGAGGAAGCGAGGGAGGACTCCTGCTTCCTCCTCGAAACACTGATGCCATTCCAGAAGACAAACCTCTACCTGCCTATGCTTCCCATTATCCTGGACCAAGGTAAAGAGGTGTTCGGGGAGCCAACCATAGTAAGGGCTGTTACCCGATGGATGGAGAAGAAATGCAAACACTCCTCGCAAGAAGCACAGTTAATCAGGGGAAATGTGCCAGTGGACTCCATTATAGTGGCAACAGCTAGGAAGAGGAACAATGCACCCACGTCTACCAGGTCACGACCAGAAAAGGAGAGCAAGGGAATGGATTGGGTGGAAAGAAAGATGGAAAGGGAAGTGGCTACGCAAAGGAGAACTGCAAAGTCGACCACCCCCCTCAACAACTATGGCCACCAGAAATGGGAGCAGATTGAGGACCTCATGCAACACCTCCCGGAGCAGTTTAAAACGAGGGCCAAGGCAATGATCCAGGAAGGCAAGAACATCGCCAATTCCTGTCTGAAGTCAGCGTTGGACGCAGAGGATACTGCTAGCAGGCAGATGTGCATGGGTACCACTCTCAGAAGACATACATGGCTAAGTGTCTATTGGTTCAAGGCAGAAGTACAGGCTTTGGTAGTCAACATGCCTCTCACGGTGGAAGCCCTCTTATGAACATCTGTGGACAAGGCGCTACAGCAAATAAAGGATATGGAGACTCTCAAAGCAATTGGAGCATTGCAGTTCAAGGCATCCTTTAGGAAAGGAGGAATGCCCACCAGGAAACCAGAATGCAGGAGATTTCCTCCAGGCTCACAACACCACCAACAGTAGGGCTTCGGCCTGCAAGTCGCACATCAGCCCTCAAAACAGTGGCAACACACAGCGGGACCGCCCTTTCGCGGGGAAACTAAAAGAAAGAGACCATCTCGCGCGGTAGGCAAGGGAGCAAACAAGTGACTGTGTCCACAACTCCGCCACATATTTTGTGTGCGATAGGAGGATTCCTCCAGAATGGAGGTCTATCACCTCAGATAACTGGATAATTAGCATAATAAAGTAAGATAATGGATAACACTCATTAAGACTGCTGTCCTTTTCCACAAAGAGAACACCATTAAGAGAGCAAAAACTCATATAATTGCGAGCCAATTAAAAAGTCCCTCCAAGTGAGACAGGAAGAGGTATCTACTTGCCGTACTACCTAGTACCCAAACAAAGATCCTCGCGAAGTCCAATACTGGACCTCCAATACCGAAACAAGTTCATATGAACACAACGTTTCAATGTGACCACTCTACAAAAGGTAAACCCATGCCTATGGAGGAGAGATTACAAGCCCACCATAGGCCTACGTGCACATACCAATGAATCAAAGGCACAAACAGTACATCAGATTTATCTTACACAAGGTACACTACTAGTTCAGAGTACTACCTTTAAGGATAAAATCAATACAAACTAAGTTCACAAAATGCCTAGCAGCAGCAGCCGCAGATCTCAAAAGACTGGATGTACATGTTACCCTTACCTCGACGACTGGCTAGTGAAAGCACGATCATGGCAAAAGTGCCAACCAGAATGCAAACACTGCAGCAGCTGTGGTTCACCATAAACCACGAAAAATCATCTCTATGTCCAGTGAAGGCAATCCTTGGAGTAACACTGAACTCTAGGTCAGCACATGCATGCCCTGAACCCAGCTGGGAAACTAGCATGCTTTGGCCTCCAGTCCTGATCACAGGCAGAAGTCAGATGAAAGTCAGATGACTTGTAGAGCTCCCCCTCCTCACGCAGTCAGTCCGGCTGCTTAGCAGATGGCAATTGTTAGGGTCTCATCCTCCCCTTCTTATAGACCTTTTTCAGACACAAGTGTGATTTAGGTTTTGAGTCTTTAAAGTTTTATTGGGGTTCTGCTTCTTTTGAAGTACAAACTCCTCTGCTCCCTGTTCCTCTTAAAAAGAAGCCTGTCACAGCAGGAGTGTCCCGAAAGCTGACAGCCCCACAACACAGGACAGAGGAATGACTAGAGTTCATACTTGGATGTCAACCACAGTGATAAGTGCATCAAAAGGTTAGCCCAGGGCCCCCAGCCCTACACTTCACTTAACAGCCCCCTCTCCTTGCTGAGATGTGCCCAGGCCCATTCCGTGTGACCTCACACTAAATTAAGGTGCACCCTTTGAAGTGTACAAGGGAGGCCTGGTCCTCCACTCCCCAGTGTGTGGTGTGTTCCACCCAGCTTACAGGAGTGAGGCAATCCACAATTCTGTCTTTGAGGTGGAAGAGGGGTGGGGACAAATTAATCACTACCTCCTTCTCTCCATGTTACACCGTGCAGGCCTGGGTCTCCCAAAATGGAACCCAGGGCCCTGCATGTATTGTACCCTTCACAGGCACACATTACATCCAGTGCATGTATACAGCATACACACACAGTAAGATACTGTATCCTCCATGTACTGTACAATTCAGAAGCACACATACATCTAACACTTGTATCTAATATGCACGCTTTGCCAGCTCTGTATCCTTTATGTATTGTACTACTCATAGACACACGTACATCCTGCATATCCATTTAATATGCGTGCACTGTACTCCTCACGTATTGTACTACTCACTGGTACACATGCACCCAGTACATGAATTTATCCTGCACCCACTGTACAGCTCTACATCCTTCAGGGACTGTACCACTCATAGGCACATGTACATCCAACACATGCATTCACCATGCGCACTAGTCCGCACTGCATTATTCCTCTATTGCAACCTTTCCAGGCACAAATACACCCAGCACAGTGCAGAACCTTAAAACAACCTGATGTGGGCCCAGGGTGATTTAAGCACAGGGAAACGGCTATGTCACACTCCAAATTCAGCCTGTACACGTGAAACAAAAATGCAGTATTTGAAGTTAATATGCTTACTACGTTAGTTAGCTGCAACTGTGTAAGATCTAGCTGCACATTCCTTATATCTAATATGAGAGCTGAGGACTCGGCATCATTTTAGGAGCTACCATGAGCAAAGTGCTATTGTGCAGATGAAGCTGCAACCAAATTGTAGACTGGTAGAACCGCACCGTTTAACAAAATGGATTATCTGAGATGTGCATTAAAACTTTTGTAAAGATTCAGGAGTCAGTTTAGGGTTTTTGTGCAACAATTCTAGACAAATCAAAAGTCCTGGATGAAAAGCTAACTTTCCAAAACAAATTAAATGCGAAAGGATTAATTCATTTATTCAATCAGTGGGCAAGTACTCCTGTCCATCAAGCTAACAGCAAATCTATGACCACAAATGCTCTTGGTCCCCTAACAAATGCACTAGTCAGCGTGCAGCTCCAGTTGTTTTAGTTGCAAACTTGACTTTAACGGGCCATAAGGAGGATTGCCCTTGTACTCATTCAGAAATTCACAAACCAATAGCCAATTTCACAGGAAGTAAGTAATCTCTCCAACTACCCCCACAATGTACCCGCTATGTTATTGTGTTGGAGAACAAAGACAGGAGAATTTCTTTTTTAAGAAAAGAAAGTGTGCATTGACAGAAAAAACATCCAGGGTAGTGTAGATACTTTTCACAGCCACCTGTTTCTTCATAGCTAGTTGGACATTTCACGGATTTACGTGCTCGCCGCTAGAATGTGACATATTTAGTGTGCAGAGCATGGGTTCAGTGTTCGCCTTAGGTTCACGTCTTTCGAACATCTAAAATAGTGTGCACTTAAAACATGACTAAAGATGTTCTTGTTTTCCTTTCTGTGTAATATTGACGGGCCGGCAGTGTTTCAGTGCAGTACAGCACTACCAAGACAAGTTGCCAAAGCCGTTTTTGGCATGGAATCTAGTGATATAATTATTTTGCCTTTGATCACGATTAACCATGGGCTTCTCTATTGTTTTTTCTCTGAAAAGATTAAAATGTCTTCAAAGACAAGCACTGCATTAATCCGTTTCAGTACATTTCAGGTACTAGATGAGGGGATTATGTTAATTAACTTCACTTTATTATGCAGGACACGGTGTTTAGGTTGGATCTAGGCATGTAGGTACACGTTTTTACCAAACTGGTTTAATGCATGCTGGGACAGGTAGTTTTAGAACAAACACAAGTCGGTTTTCTATTCTCTTACTTTTTAGCTATGGACTTCTTTCTTTTTCTCTTTGTATCTAGTTTGAACAGCCTCTCATAATTTGCATCAAGTTACCTCAATTTGATGAGCTCAAATCTAATTTGAAATCATTAAACAAGATATGTTTCCTTTTGATCAAACTGACCCATGATGAAGGGTCAATTGAGCAGAAATGCATTGGTATTGTTTTAATGGAGAAAATCACGAAATGCTTCTAAATATCATAAATGTGAAACTACAACATTCTCACAATATAAAGGATATTTCAAGTTAGGACCAACACAACTTTTTTTACTTTGATTTATTGTTTACCAGTTTTTGAAAGAAATGCTTCTGTTTCATGTTTGTATAGTCAAGACAGGTTGAATCTATTTATAATATATAGCCCAACCATCTACTTCAAAATACATCATAATTACAATACACATCACTCACCGCAGGCAGCAGCCTTTCTCTGGCAGGCTTCTTAGTTTCTCTCCTCTGGTAGGTGGGACCATCTGCCTCTTCTTTCTGTGGCAACTCTTCCAATACCTTATCTACTGTGGTAGATGGCACCTTTTGCCACTGTTGCTACTCCATCCTGCCCATAAACATAATCACAAGAAGCCCCATAGAGTCTCCACTTATGAGTCTGAACATCAGTTTTTCCATGTTTTTAAAACTCCAAAGCAAAGATCTAAAGCAAAGCTGGGCAGTCCTCCTTCAGTCCACCTTTCAACTCACTTGAGATCTGAGGTCCGGGTATTAGGGGTGTCCTCTTTATGCCCAGAAAATGCCCCCAGGGCAGAATGCAGTTGGTAGCCAATGGGCTACCAAGTTCACTCCCACCTGATGACCACTTCCTTTGGAGTGTGTGCACCTGGCTATATCAGGATGCACCATTCTACCCACTCTAAAGTTTGGGAGCCCCCTTTTCCTGTTGTGTGGACCTCACGAGCCCACCCCAGGGCTACTCACCCTTGGGGAAAACTGTTTGGGAACTGGTTTTCCCTTTTTGCTCCACTCGAATGTTATATATTTGTCCTTCAATTGCAGCTTTCTCTTTTGAAGACTGCCTTTTGTGACAAACACCCATGTCGTTTCATGCAGGAGGGAGGTAACACCTCTCTGGCCTGCAATCTCTCATTGTTCCCCTACCTGAGAGTCAAAGGCACGTCTCCCCAGGAGGGCAGAAAGCGGTCTTGTGAAACAGGCTCCATGTGGCCCAGGAAGGCACCCTATTTTTAAAGACAAAGTGGCAGCTTTGTAAAAGCTGCACACTATAACAAGTTGCATTCATTTCGACTTGAGAATCAAGTCAAGCTAAATGTAACAAGTTGTTTGATCCCTTGGAGAGTCCACTTTGGTCGCACCGTCCAGGAGTTAACACGGCTGATGGGACAGTATGTAATCCTGCACTCACCATTCCGGTTACGAAGCCTTTACACAGTAAAAATGGCAGTTCTGTGGGTTTTTTTTAAGAATGGGTATAACCTGCACACCTACTTTATTACTGAATAAGATATTGTAATCTAAGTATTCTATGTTTTTTCAGTGTCTGCTACCTTGTGCCCTGACCTGCTCCTGTCAGGCTGTAATGTCTACAAAAGAATGTTTACAGATCCTGTCACATATAACAAGGTGCACTACTTGAGCCGTTACGTTGCAGTATGTTGAAAACAACTTTTTTTTCTTTTACAAAAATTCAAATGTTCAACTAATTTTAGGAGTTTCTACTTTGCCTATTCATGCATAGTGCATCCATATATTCCTTATGGCTAATCAACCAAATGATAAACAAAGAAAGAAAAACATTATTAACAATGCTCGATTTTCCAATCAACCTTTCGTTGATGTGACATTTATTTAACAATTCACACTTCCTACATCACATTAAACAAATCCTATTTTGTGCCATGTTCCCAATGCCTTTCGGGAAACCCTTCATCAATGACAAATACCAAATTTGCAATTAAAATATGACTCCATTGCATAATTGTATATCAGAGCTTTCAGGACAAAGACCCTTATTCCAAACACCTGATGCATTCATGCTGTTGCTCGCAAGGCAATGCTTCCCTCGTATGTGTTAAACAGCAAACAAGTGCCAACCCTTTATCTCATGCACAGTACTCCATGATGCCACTAAATCATGTGCCTTTTAGTTGAACCATTTACCTAATTGAAGTGCAAACTAACTTGACACCCTTAAATTGTGTGAATAAAACAATTTAAAACAGCATCTAATGAACTAATACCTTCCCGGTCCTCTGTAAACCTTGACTGCCAATATGGGAAATGTAGCTGTAAATACAAACAAATGTGCACTTTACACTACTGTCCTATTTGTCAAACCATATGATTAAGAAACATACAAGTTTCACGCTAAACATCACTTACTATTATTGTCTTGTTGCGTGTTTCCAAATCTGAATGAGAAAACAAGTTACGTGAGTAACTGTCCCATAATTTAACACTCCCCCAGCTTTCCTTAGTCCTCTTCCTTATCTGCCATTATCCCATGGACATCTGCTGTTCTCTATTTAACACTGCCACTGATGTCTCGGTAATCGTAGATCTAGAAATCTGTGTGGGGAGACAAATCGTAATCACAAGAAGTTCCGCAGCCTGTAATGCTCAATACTTCCTCCGTATGCTATCTGCCACTTACTTGGAGATACTGCCTGCTGCCAAATCTTCACTTCCTTTGACGCCAACGTTTGATACCCTCCTCGATGCGCCATGAGCTATACGTCAACGTTTATGCATTGCGCGTACGTGATGTACTACCACAACCAGTGTAAACAGGCTTCCTGGTCAGATAAACTTTGTTCTCTAGGGTGAAATTACTAAACAATGTTCAAAAGGATTCATCTTGGCAATATCAAGAAGTGACGCAAATGTGCCCTCCAAAAACTAGTGTGTTGTGTATATAAAGTCAACCTTGTGCTCAAAGGTGACTATGGTGAAATGCCTAGGGGTTATATGCGCCCTTTCTTAATGTAAGTAACTCCTATCACAGATTATACCGCACAGTCTAGGACATAGAGAATCTTGAGTGCCAGTTTTAGGTGCTCAAAACAATGATAATAATCTCCTACCCCAATGTGTTTAAAAAAACAATTATGTACGACCAAATAACCCAAAAATCCAAAGGTCAAATATATCAAGCGTCAAACAAGCCATTTGTCTTTTGTGCAACAGTGGGAATACCTATGTAGTAGTACCTAGGGTCATCCATAAGTACATAGTATGTTAGACAATTTAATTGGAAAACATATGTCTTGTAACAAATCCAACCTAAATACAAAATGCCTTCTCCAATTTTACAGAAAACGAATCATTTCTATGTTATCATTTAAATCAAATGGTATTTGGTTGTTTAAGTGCCTTATCCAATACGTTTCCCTTTGCACCAACTGCTGATTAGTGTTCCACTTTGTCATTCAGAACTGAGCAAACATTCAGTACCACATGTATGTGAATGACATTAAACTATATCTGAAAATCTCCTCTCAAGAGGACATTAAATGCTGCACTTGCACAAACCCAACCATGGTTAGCTCAGAGCCATCTCCTACTAAATACTCTCAAAACAGACATTCTCTTGATCTCCCCACCCAATCACTCGGCTGCTACCCTTGACTGGATTAAAGATCTCACTGCTCTGAAATGCACCCCCTCATGTTGCAGACTCTGCCAAATGCTTAGGTATCACCTTGGATAAACACTTAAACATGGAGGCGCACATCAGTGCTACTACTGGGGGAGCAAATTTCCAACTTAACACACTGAAGAAAATTAACCCCTCCCCCCGAAAACCTAAGGCCGGCGGTTAAATCCCTGATTAGCTCTAGATTGGAATATGGGCTGGTGACCCTTGCTGGATTCCCAAAGCTAGCCTGGCCCCACTCAGAGCTTCCCTGAACGGATCAGCTTGACTCAAAACAGGCTCGAGAAAGTATGACCACATTTCCCCCGACCTTCTGCAACTTAATTGGCTATCTATTGAAGCCAGAATCCGACTCAAGACAGCTTGCCTGACTCATAAAGCCATACACTACAACACCCCGTACTACCTGGCTAATAAGCTTGAACTACCGGGCTCCAGCTGGAACCTTAGAAGTACGTCCACCCTTCTCTTGAAACCTCCAAGATTCAAAAAGAAAAGATCTTACAACCGTGCCTTCACTGGTCTTGCTCTGAGAATCTGGAAGTCACTGCCATCCGAGATCAGATCTAATCCTTCCACTACATCCTTTTAAAAACTGGTCAAACGACTACTCCTGAACAAACGTTAATTCCATCATCATGTGATCATGCTCTTGTTTTTATTAATACCCAAATTCTTGTTGATCTACACTGATGCATTTTATTGTATGCTTTTATGTTATTTTTATCTAGTCCTCTATGGTTCCTTAATTGCATTAACTGGTGAGTTCGCTCTTGTTTTAGTTACAATTTCGCTGATTCATATTGCACTTCTCTGGTGCGTTTTATTTTATGATGATTTGCTTTTCATACTACTAGGGCACCGTTATTACCCCAACTCTTAACCTGAACGATTTCCACTATGTTGTAATTTCACCTACTTGCACATTGTTTGTACCCTTGCTTGCGTCACCTCTGTACAGCTCTCTGATACCCCTATGGGTCTTGTTCGCACTCTATAAAAATATTAAAATAAATAAAATAGTGTCTCTGTGGTGCTGCGATAATTTTTCTAAAATTGTGAACTTATTTTGCGATTTAGTAGGTTTCATTTCTACCCAGTGGACAGCTAGGCATGATTTTGTGTTGGCTGTACCAATCATGCTTTTATGTTCAGTGAGTCTGATTTTTATCTTTCTCGATGTTCTACCAACATACACTAATCCACACGGACATTTGATGGCGTAAATCACCATTTCAGAATTGCAACCTGATGTGTCTTAATTTGATAGCATTGCCAGTATGTATGTATGTGGGTGGGTGAATGTATTCTCTGCAATCACATTGCCACAGTGACTGCATTTAAAACATTTGCGCATACCCAGAGTTTGAGTAACAGCTGTGCTAGATCTTTTTTCTTTTTTAATTCTCTTAGGTTTTTTGATCGAGAATGTGCGAACATGAGTTTAGAGGTGAACACTTCTTGAAGTCTAATTCTTGTTCAATTATCTCACATCTTAATATGCTACGTTTAATTGCTGGAGTTGCTGTTGACATTTTTTTTAACAAAAACTTCTCTTTGTGTCTTGGTGATTTTTTTTAACAATTCATCACGCTGCATATGTTGACCCTTTTGTTTTGTCGTCTCCAAATCTTCAGGTGGATAACCTCGCTGTTGGTATTGTTGTGACATTTCTTCAATGTTGTGATCACATATGTTGACAGTGAATGTGATTCTCTTAATCGTAATGATCTCCGATAGTGGTAGGTGATTCTTTAGAGAAGGTGGATGAAAACTTTGGAAATTAAATGCGTTATTCCTATCGGTCGTTTTTTTATACACTTTTGTGTGCAATCGACATTGTTTCAGTTCAATTAGAATGTCTAAGAAGTTAATGGATTCCTGACTTACCTGTCGAGTGAATTTAATACGAGGGTTATGCTGGTTCAAAATGTCGAAGCGCTTTTCCAATTGTTGCCTGGAGCCCTTCCATAAAAGTAGCATGTCGTCAATATATCTTTAAATATATTAGGAGATTGTCTTTACACACCTCCTCTTGTAGAATAGATTGGTCCTCATACTTGGCCATAAAGATATTCGTATACGTGGGTGCCCCCGAAAAACCCATTTATGTCCCTGTGCCCTGCAATAAACATCCCCCCAAGAAAAGTAACTGTGATACAAACTAAAATGTAATGGCTCCAGCAAGATGTTCTGAAAAACCTCATAATTACTCTTAAGTAACATCCATTCCACTTCCTCTAAACCTTTGAGTGCGGAATAGAGTGCAACTACATCAGTCGTGCACAGCCAGGTGTTCTCATCTATTGCTTCTTGTATGTTGGTCACTTTGTTCAAACAATCCGTGGTGTTTCGGATATATGATACCCAAGCTTGTACTAGTGGTTGCAAAAAGTGACCTAAATACTTGCCTACTGGCTCATGTATCGATCCACATCCTGCTACAATGGGTCGGATAGGCGGGTCGTGCTGATCTTTATGCATTTTCGGTAGCATGTATATTTGAGGGCGTTGTGGATGATCTGATATCAAGAACCTTTTTGTGTTTTTACTATCAGAACATGTAAAATTACATTTACTGCCTGTTTGCTATGTTGCACCCTGCCTTAGGACTCATAGGCCTGCCAAAGAGGTGACTTATACAGATGGACAGGGGAAGTGGAGGCTTTACCACTGCTTTAAATGGCAAAGTCGGGATAGCAGTGCATTATTGCCCTACCAGTACGCAGTGGCGGACTAGTAGACTCGTTTTACTTGGGTGTCCTCCAAGGTGGCACAACCAGTGCTGCAATCTCTGAGGTACCCTACTAACGTACATTACCTGGGTGCCATATACTAGGGACTTACAGATACGTTTGCCATTTCCAATTGGGTTTCTACATACACTTTAGGGTCCGGGCACTGAGGTCTGTTTAGCATGCCTCGGTGCACTCTGAGTTGAAAAACCAACAACATCAGTCCAAAAACGTGGAGGTGATCACACACAAAAGGCTTTTCTTTACATAGCCATGTTCTCAGCTCATTGTTTATCTATGAACCTAAAATTCACTTTCCAACGTGGTTATTTTATATTCCGCACATTTAACATTTATAACCACCTCCCCATCTTGAGCTTTCCAAGAATAAAATAATTAATGCTCTTCTATCTCCTCCTCTTTGTAAGTCATTCTATCTACTGAATAAAGCTCTGCTCATGCAAAGGTCTTCCTGTCTGTTACTGCCTTCTCTTGGCTACCCTTCAGTCTTGTTAAGTTTGACGATATGTTTGACACTATTCGACGCACAGCTCCAACAAAGACTGTTCTGTATGTCACTGCCCTTCTTTTGTCAATTATGAGTCCAAGACAACAGTAGCTCTCTTTTTTCAATAACTGGGATCTCAGAGGTCCAGAAGAGGTGATCTTTGCTTTGATGCCAGAGAAGGTTGACCCAGGAGAAGCTCAGGGATTTGGAGACGGTTTGCCAAAGCTCTGTTCCACTAATTTTCAAAATGTATGTCAGCATTGGTAATCGGGAGCTAGGTCAAAGTGCTGTGAAAGAAACTCTGGTAGCATTTGCTCATGAAATACGCCAATTAACTGTTTGATTAACATTATATAAGCTGACACTACTACTAGTACAAAAGGTGTGTATGATCTAAGGAGGTGAGATTGCAAACAATGTCTGGAAAAAACAGCAAGAGCATTGGTGTCTGCGTTTTTGGCATGTTTTGACAAGGGGATAAAAAGCCATCTTCCCATTTGAACCAATGACCTGTTATACAAGATGTGGTCTCTGGAAGTTTGTGCGACGTTTGGAGCAGCACAGCAGAAGTTGAGGGGAATAGATACAGCTGTGAGAAATAGGCTGAAATCGGGAGAACCAGCCTGTCAAGCTGGACATTAATTCTTTAACTATTTTCTAAACAAGATATTTTCTGGATTTATGTGAAATCTGTTTATGAAGGACTTAATTTTCCCAAGCAAATATTTTTTTGTTTTTAAGAGTAGAGCACATTTATGTAGTCTCATCAGCCCCATCTGCTCCAGTGTTCAAATGCCATATGTTTAGAGCATTAAATTGATCTGGAACACATTTAAATAAATGTCCCTGAATATTTGCCAACTTTGATTTGCCCTGAAATAAGTGCTTCATGTGTCAGTTTATGTAACTCAGCAATATATTGTCCTCTTGCTAGAAGCTCTAAATAATTACTCATCATACACTTTTTTTTTTTATGTTTCAGGTCCATCTAATGTATTTAAAATTGTGAAGATGATCATGGAAAGAAACTTTCAGCCTGTAATTATCTTCAGCTTCAGTAAGAAGGACTGCGAGGCCTATGCACTACAGGTTTCAAAGCTTGACTTCAACAGTGGTATGTATGGATGCTCCTGAGCATTGTTTTTCATGTACAGTCTGGTAAAACGTTTGTGGATACCTATTAGCTTTTTCTTCACTGCTATTGCCTGTTTTTTCTTATTTTGGTTACTTGTTTATGTTCTAGAGCACTTTGGTAAATTTCCAACTTTAGTTCACTCCGGTTCTTTGTACAAAACAACGTTAATATGCCTGCTTAAAAGCATTTTCCCTTTCCAGGCCTACAAAGGGGCACACTGCTGTGCCTGGCTGCTCCTGGACATCTTCACTTGGAAGATGCACTAAATTGCATCAGCACTCTCCCAGCTGGTTAATTAGCACTATCTCCTGGCTGTCACACCATTTGCCACCCTCTTTATCTGATTAACGCATTAGTACCATTGTCTGTCTTGCATATCTGTTAGGGTCACTGACTTTACCCATCGGGTAGCATCCAGGCCTGGGCGTTGTTTGTGGAGTTTTGCTACGCGGAACTCCGCGAAGTTACAAAAAAACCCACAATGTTCCGTGAGTGTCGGAGTGCAATGCGAACTGCAGTTTATGCTGGTTTTCCTGCAGCTCGCGTGGAAATTATACCTAAGCGGCAGCTTGCTCTCGCGAACTTCACAAACTCTGCTGCACATCGCAAAGCGGAGTTTTCTGCGCTCTGCGGAGTGCAAAAAAACTCTGCGAACGGAGCGAAGTTCACCGCCCAGGCCTAGAAGCATCATCTTATCCTAAGGCTATTTATCTGTACCCTCTGCTTCGTATTGCACACACTGAGTAAATTGCCTTCCTTTCTTTTTTCCATTCTTTTCTGATTTAAGATGCTTTCCAAACTTGTGCTTCAAATTTTCTAACTTTGGCATACCTGGTTGCAATAAAATTTAGCTTGCCTTTCCCTTTATAATTGTAGAAAACATTCATATTGCAAAATGTAGAGTTTCATATGAGTTTTTCTCAAACCGCATCGTGGTGCAGTTTAATATACCTTTCGGACACATACTTCTAAACCAGATTTGATTGTTTTTTTCTATTATTCATCTCTTATCATACATATTCAGGATTGTACATGTAGTACTGCCTTTATATAAGCTGGTTCGTCTTAACAGTAATACAAACTATTCCCTTCCCTCCCCTCTCCCCCCTTGAGTTGCACTCGCTTCTGTAGAATTGTCCAGCCGGGTAGTGTTCGCGTGGCATGGGCCTCTTCGTGTCCCCTGTCACTGTGGTTTCTCATATAGCAGAGTTAATGCCCTCTGGCTGGCTGTCCTCTATTCTGTCTGGCTTTGTTCCTCCTCTACCCGGTTAGGTGCTATGGGCTGCAATGGCTCTGCCTTCGCCTCCTCATGCCTATTGGCTGCCAGTTCTCCTACTAGTCGTTCCCATGCTCTTGCCCATTTTGCCGATGCCTCGTCTTGCTTCTCTAAGCAGTAATCTCCCTTCCGCCATCGCCCATATTTCCAGTTCCTTTGTCCATGCGCCTACTCACTGTCCCCCTAGTGCTTTTCAATTCCTAGTTCTCTCCCGTTTAGCCAGGACATAGGCTAGGTCCTGGAATTTCCCTGTCTTTTTTTTTGTTTTTGCCGTATGCGGAACCATCCTAGCAAATGGTGTTCTGGGGTTTGTGGTGTTTCTTTATCAAAGATATTTCCTGTGATGTGCTGAATCTCCCCCCAGAACGCGCGCTGGGTAGGGCAATCCAAAAACATGTGCAGTATATGTGCTTCCTTTTCCCCACATCTAGGGCAAGCTGCTGTTTCTACTCTGAAATATCTTCTAATTCGCATTGGATAAGAGATTGCCTAATGGAGAACATAATAGTTTATTCGTTTGAACCTTGTGTTCCTGGACACTTTTTGGAGTCCTTTTCACTATAAACAACCAAGTCCTCCTCCCACTGCAACCGTAGTCGCTCTTAGGGTTTCTGTACATCCCGGCGAATTGCCCTTTAGAGGCAGGAAACCGTTTTGATCTTCCCTGCCGACTGCGCGACATAACGACAGCCAGCAAGCGCTCTGGGTTCTGTAGTGCCCGTACCCCAACTTTCGCATTCTCAGTGTGAGAGCTCTGTGCATTAGGAAGGGAACTCCTGGCAGGTCAAATTCAGTCTGGAGCTCTTCGTAAGGAAGCAGTTCAGAGTTGCGGTTGAGATCCTGCCCAGTGTCCTCCCCCCACCCCCCACCCCACTTCCCTGTGGGGGATGTTATAGCAGGGTTATGGTATTATCATGAGAGTAAGGGCACTCTGCTACCAGCCAGTCTCCAATACCTTGCCCAGCCTCGCATCACCACCTTGATTTAAGTTGTGTCCCCCACAGAGCTCCTCTGCACTCTTAACGTTTTCGCAAGTGTCTGGCGGTCGGCACAAAAGGGTGCTGCGCTCTGTCAGGATTCCTCCCAGCAGCTAGCCACTGGATCATCCAGTTAAGTTGAGCTGCTATGTAATATGCTTCAAAATCCGGGACTGTAAAACCACCCTCTGTTGTGCCACGCTGCATCTACGGCCCACTTTCCATATGAAGGATATAATCATCGAATCCAGGTCTCTGAATATCGCTCCGGGAATCCTCACCCGTAGGGTTCTGAAGAAGTACAATAGCTGTGCAGCGCCACCATCTTCAGTATGGCTACTCGTCCCGTGACTGATAATGGTAACGACTTCGAGAAGTCCATAGAGTAACGAATCGAGCGTATTGTTCTACCCACATTGTCCAGTGAGACCATGGTACACTTTTACCCCTAGGTATGTCAGACAGCTGGGTTCCCACTGGAGGCCACCCAGATCAGCTGGTGGGGTCTGTTATGCGTTATAGGGAACAACTTTGATTTCTGCCTGTTGACCTGGAGGCCAGATACCACATGCCTACCAAATTGTTCCAAATACCAAATTGTTCCAGCATGGACTGCGCCCCTTCTAGATCCGTTGTCTTATCTCGGAGGATCAGCAGCAGGTCATCTGCATACAGGGCTATGTGGTGGCGCGTCTCTCTAATCGTCAGACCTCTGCTCTTTTCTTGCCTGGCAAGACAGAGGTTCCATAGCAAGGGCAAACAGTAGTGGGGATAGTGGGCACCCCTGCCTCGTGCCCTGCTCCACTGCCTGTCTGATGGAATTAGTCTTCCCCGTTTACAACCTAGCCATTGGGTTTGTGTAGAGCAGATTTACCCATGTCAAAAAGCCTCCTCCGAGGCCCATCGCGGACATTACTTCATAGAGGAGTGCCATTCAAGACTATCGAAGAACTTCTCAATGTCTATGGCGAACACCGCTGCTTCTCGCCTATTGTAGTCCTTTGCGTCCATAGTAGTTTGGAGTCGCCGGATGTTTGTCTGTGTTTCGCCCTGGTACAAACCCGTTCTGATCCAGGTGGACCAATGTCGGTGTATCAATATCTTACTTAATATCTTGTAATCCATGTCCAACATGGAAAATGGCCTGTAGGCCGTGTGGTTCTGTGCCGGATTTCCTGGCTTCAGCACCGGGACTAGGAGGGCTTCTCGGGTGCTTTCCGACAGCATCCCTGTTTCTCGGGCTACAGCATATAGCGAGACAAACCTGGGGGCTAGTTCCTCCATGTATGTGGGATAGAATTCTGCCAGCAGTCCATCAGTGCCCGGCGTCTTATATGCCATATGTTTGATGGCTGCCCGCACCTCCTGCAGTATAACCTCCCTCCCTAACTCTTCAGTCTCTTCTGGATCTAGGTGCCATAACCTTAGCCTCCCCAAATATTCTCAGGCCGTCATTCTATCGCGCTGAGCTCTTATATAGCCCAGCATAGTACTTAGCAAAGATATCATTAATCTTCTCCTGTGAATATTGTCTTGTGCCCTCCTTGTCATCCAACTCCACTATTTGAGAACCTTTGCCTTTGAGGTTTGCCAACCATGCTAGAAGGGACCCCAATTTGTACCTCTCTGCATGTGTTCGCTCTAGATAGTGTTTATAATCCAAGCACCTGAGCCTCTTGGTCTGTTTCGCTACCTCCTCTTTAGCCTCTTGGACTGTCTGCTGGAGCTCTGGGTGTCCTGGGAGTCTACGCTCTAACTCTGAAAGTCTCATCTGCCTCTTTGACCTCCTTGAGTGTACGCCTGACCCCTGTGGTTTCTGCCATACATTGGTCTTGCAGTTGCACCATAAAGGCATTCCACTCCATATGCGGAGAAGAGGCCGTCCGTTCATTATCAGTGAAGTATTTTGTGATTTTGGCCCTAATCCCCTCCCGAAACACCTGATCTTCTAGGACTTCTGGGTGGAGTCTCCAAGTAAGGATCACAGGTCTAGAGTGCGCCCACTTAAGACTTAATAGCACTGGGTTATGGTCTGAAATTGTGCGTGATAAATATTCTGCAGTGTGTACTAGACTCTGTATGTCTGCAGTGCTCAGTAAGGCATCTAATCTCAGGTGGAGCTTGTGTACCGCTGAAGAGTAAGAATAATCCCTGTCCCTAGGCTGAAGGATTCTCCCGTAGTCCAACAGTCCCTATTGGTGTTGCCAGTTGCCAGTTGCTGAATGCTTGCGATGCGCGCGCTGTCAGGAAATCTCGCAGTGGGTGATGAGACCTGTCTAGATGTACATCATCTACGTTGTTAGTCTCTCCCCCATCCCATTATCATAGCGACGATCAGGTATTGAGCAAGGCAGTGGTTTAATTGGGTAAAGAAAGCAGATTGCTCAGTGTTTGGGGCATATACACTCACTATGCTCAGTTCACGGCCTTCCAATTGTCCCCATATGTCCACATAGCTGCCATTCAGGTCCACTGTGGAGTCTACGAGCTGGAATGGGACCCCTGCCTGGATCCAGATCATTGCCCCTCGTGCATAAGCCAAATACTTGGTATTTTAAGCTTGCCCTCTCCAGCGCCTCTCTAACGCTATCTCCTCTTTCTGCGTGAAGTGCGTTTCTTGCAACAGAGCTATTTGAACGCCCTGCCTTTGGAGGTGAGAAAATACTTTATATCTCCTTGCCATTGTGTGCATTCCTCTAATAATCCAAGTCATGCATTTATACAGTTGTGTGCCTGCCATCTAGTATTGCATTAAAAAGTATTCATCCACGTCCCCCCTTGCCCCTGTTTCTTCAACTGGGACGTACTCCCTTTGATCTGAGACATAGTCTGTAGGCGGTGCAACTCAAGACCCTCCCTCTGTGGAAACTGTAAATAATTCCCCCAACTCCCACTCCCCAGGACAAGTAGGTATACGCCTCCCATCCAAACTAGTAAGTTAGTTCTGCAAGTGGCTGCTTGCAGATTTGTTAGGTCAGAGGGGGTGGTCCATCGCTCCTCCAGCCCTCATGGCCACCACCCAGCTCCTAGGCATCAGGAATTCCCTGCAAGCCCAACCCAATAGCAACCCCAGTACCTTGTCTCTGGGCCAATTGTATTGTTTCCCCCAAGATTTCCCTTCTTGGTAACCGCATCCACAGGTCTCTCGGATGATGCCAACAGATGTCTGCGGCGTCACCTCTGGAAGCACTGTGCTCGGGGTCTCAGACTCACAGGAGCCCTGTTCAGAGTCCGTCTCTATCACTGTATCGCTGTCTTCAGATGGCGCGTGCTCCTTGTCCTTTCCGCTTATCAGCGCCACCACCTTCATCACCTTTTGCCTTCAATTTGGGCCTCCTCCTGTGTTTGGGTCAGCGCGTCTGTCTTGGTCCTTTTTTTGCAGGGCCTGTCAACTCGTCGTCTTCACTGGTCTAGTTCCCGGGGTGGTTCATGTTCCATTGTGCGTCTCCAGCCACTCCCAAGTCTCTTGTGGAGTTTGGAAGAATTCTGTTCCATCCGGCGTGGACACTTGAAGCTGGGTTGGATAGAACAATGTGCATTTATAGTTCAGTTGGCAGAGTTTTTGCTTCACGCTCTGGAAGGAGCACTGTTGTCTCTGCACTTCTAGAAAAATCCAGAAAGACTCGTACTGTTGCGTTATTCATCTTGATATCTCCCTTTTGTCATGCTTGAGCTAATATGTGATTCTTGTCCCTTTACAGGAGCAGCTTCGCAACCACTACTCTTGGGGGGGGGGGGGGGCTCCAGGCACAGGTGTTCTCCCCGGTACTCGGTGGGCTCTCTCTAATGCATAGAACTCCAACAGTACTTCCAGAGCTATTTCTGTACTTCTCCAGTTTTCACGGTAGTCCACCATGTTGGTGCCTTCCGCTTTCTCATGCATTCCTACTACGCGAATATTATTTCTGCAGGACCTGTTTTCAGCGTCTTCTGTTCGTAGTTCAAGTGTGCGCACTTTTGTCTCCAGGGCACCCAACTGCTTCTTTATTGCTTCTATGTCTGGAGAAGTTTCTGCCAGCTGACGCTAGATTGTCGACACTCTCTCCGTCAGTTGCCTCTGATCCTTTCCAAGGATGCCCAAGTCTGTACCTATGGAATCTATCTTAGCCTCCCGTCTCTCTCTGGAAGTGGTTATGACCAGCAGGATGCCTTGCAATGTCTGGTCTTGTGGGCGCTCTGCTTAGGATTCTCATTTTCCTCCGTTGTTCTTTTGGCCAAAGCTCCATCTTTGTCCCGCTTATTTGGCACTTTCCCCATTAGCTGTGCTCTCAGCCCTCTCCTAAGCTACATTCGGGCTTTGCAACGTTGGGGCTGGGTTTCCCCTCAGCAGTCAGCCCCTTTTTGGGCACTCTGTCCTTGGCCGGCCCAGGCCTCTGCTGCCAGTACTCGTGCATTATTGAGGGCCAGTCTACCTTATTATTCTTGTGCGGCCTAGTTGTCGCAGCACCCGTGCTTCCTCGTGTGCACTGCTGTGCCCCCAGACACAATCCTTGAGTGGCCCAGCCCTTCGTCCCTCCTCCGGGCAATGACCTGGCAACGTCCTCGATATCAAGGAGAGCCCCCCCCCCCCCCACACTTTCCCGTCCACTCCAGAGTTAGAGGCCAGCCCCGGGCGCCGCAGTACCAGCACTTCTCTGTGGCACGGCGTTTCCACGTGTGGGCAACACCATCTCAGGCCCCATCCACCGATATTTCCCCTCTGCCCCTGCTGAGCTAGGTGGCCTCACCTCACGGGATCACGGCATCTCAGCGTCCCGTCTTTTCTCGCACTAGTTGCGCTTCATCATGCTGCTCCAGCAGCTGCCGTTCACCTCTTCTCTCGCACAGTCCTTCAATTATCACGGGGTAAAGAGGGGTTTTGCCTCAGAAAGTCCGTGCTCTAACTCTCGGGTCGGGCCTCGACTTGGGACCACCGTGGGGTCTTATTCTGCTTAAGGGGGCTGTGCACACAATCCGTCTAGTCAGTGGCTGCATCTCTCCTCTGCAGAGCGCACAGCAGTCCCCCTGTCCGTGCGGCTCAGCAGCGTAGCTCTCTGGTTCTTCCGAAGGGCGCTGCCATTTTGCAAGGCTCACGAGCGTGGCTGCCTCTCCTCCGATCAGCTTTCCACTGTCGCTTGCCCCGGCGTTTCGTTACTTCTGACAAAGTTTTTTCGTTTAGTCTTCTTGGGGGGGGGGGGGGGGGGGTGGTGTTCTCAGCAGGGTCAAATTATACTCCGTATGCCTCAGAATGTTTGCTGGATGGTGGCCGACTGATTGCAGCTCACGAGCTGTGCTGCTCACTCCATCTGCTATTAAGATCAAGCAAGGCTTGGATGCGTGATTTCCTGGACTGGACCACCTATATATTTTAACAACAAATAAGGTTTTGGCGTCGCTCACAACGCGCGCTTGATTTAAACTATTCGAGCCCGCACAATTATGTCACTTGTTGGTTTTAGCAATTGGACAAGCACCAGAGTATTCCACAGAGCTCAAATTCGCTTGACAATTTTAAGGTAGTATTACCCACGCGTCTGCCTCTCGTAGCTGAATTCATTGTGATGAGCTGTTTCGCTGAGCATATCCTGATCTAATACCCCAATACTGAATTTGTTTAAACTCTTCATAGCTTCATTAACGAAAGACTAAAAGTAATGACTCTGGACAACAGATTCATCTGATCAACTCCACATCTTAATTAAGGTACAGACATACCTTGTTTGGCCCTAAACTACTGGTGAAACATGGTGGGGTAGGTTTCACAGCAATGTCTGTTTTTAATTTTATAGAACCCAAGTCCGAGTCCTGAAGAGAAACGCGTTGGCTTTTTGAGCATGGGGTGTGCCACGAGGGAATTGGTTAAATAATACCCCCCTCTGTGTTGACAACACCCGCCAGTGTTATTTGTATCCCCATTCTCTCACAGGCATGACAACAGAAATGTGTCTAAAAATGAGCTAGTGTCCGCCTAGTGTACAATTTTTGAACGTAGGACTGGTTAAATTTCTGGCTTACTTACACAAGATATTTTTGTTTGTTTTCACTTATATGTTGTATTTTTTCTCAAAAATGTCTGTTCGAGGCATATGAGCTGCAGATTATACACTGTGCATAGATCGCCATCTGGTGTTGGGCCTGGATGTTTGCAGTTTGTTTTTCCTCTTGGAAAGTCTTTGGAAGTCACGAGTTCGGTGACTCCTCCCTTGGTTCGTATTGCGCATGGGCTTCGGCTCCATCCTCAGATTGTTTTTTTCCGCCATCGGGCTCGGATGTAATACTTCACGCTCCGGTTCCGAACTTTCCAGTTCAACGATCAACGCAAAAATCCTCGCTCATCGAGCTCCTTCAGATAATAAATCATCTTACTTACCTTCTCTTCGGCACTTCTTCGATTCCGGTCGTCGACGGCAGCCTTCGGGCCTATTCCGGCTCCGGTCTCGGCTGATGGAAAGAACTCCCTTCAAGAAGTGCCCTCGATGTGGGTCCAAGTTTCCCCACACCGATCTTAATGAGGTGTGCAACCTCTGCCTCTCCCCTGAACACGAGGCCCGAGACTGTCCCGCCTGCAAGTCTTTTCGCTCTAAAAAGACTATTCGAGATCGACGGGCTAGACGCAACATGGCGCACTCCTCGACCTCCGCTCCAGTCGACATCTTCGGGGAGGACGTTGAAGCTCCGGGACAGCAGAACATCGAAGAAGAGGACGACGACCTCGTCGGTGCTTCTGAGGCCGACGACTCAGATGTGGAGGACATCACCCCGGCGCAGAGTGTCGTGAGTACAATACCCCCTCCCACACCGATACCCAAAAAGGCTTCGGTCACACCTTCGCCTTCGGGCCTAGGCAAGACCAAGGATACTGCTTCTCACACCCCACCTTCGGGCCCGGTAAAGAAGCCTATTAAGCCTTCCAGCAGCTCGGGCTCGAGCCAGCCTACCAGCGGTACCGAAAAACACACTTCGGCACCGAAGAAAAGATCGGCCTCCATCTCCACACCGAACCCAGTACCAAAGCCTTCGGTGTCGAAACCTGCCCTGCCGGTGCCGACCAAACATCACAAGGCCCTCGGCACCGACACTCCCGTGCCGAAGCCTTCTTCGGCGCCGACCAAAAAATCGGAGGTCCCAAAGAAGCACGGCTTAGACAAGCCTAAAAAACAGTCGGCCCCGAAAACTTCAGCGCCGACTGAACCACCAGTTTTGCAAGAACTTTTCACCAAGGATCCAAAAACTTGACATTTGACATTGTCTACAAAAAAGAGACACTTGGACAAACCAACTCCACCTCCAAAGAGGAAAGACACTGCTACCTCCCCTTTCAGAGTGCCTTCCCCTCCTCCTCCACCTCCTCCACCCTCCCCACCCTCCCCACCTCTACCCTCTCCACCCCCGCCTCATCATTCCCCAACCTTGTCTCCTGTCCCAGACGACTTAGGAGACCCATATTATGATCCAGCAGATGTGCCACAGGATCCCACCCCTACTGGATCTCCAGACCCATGGGACGACTATAATAATCCGGACATCCCAGATGTCCCACAGGATGTCCTTTACCCATCTAGGCCATCCCCACCTGAAGATTCCTTAGGTTTTCACCACCTATTACAAAGGGCGGCACACTACCACGGGGTGGAGTTACATACTGACCCAGTGGAGGAAGATTTTCTCCTAGACACCTTTGACAACGCACATAGGTCTACTGCCATCCTACCTATGTTAAAGGGAGTGATTAAACATGCACCGGAGGTCTTTAAAGACCCAGTCAGGGCCAGGGTCCTAAACCCCCGTATAGAGAAAAAATACAAAGCCGCCCCCACAGACCCTTCATACATTAAAGGCCCTGCACCATTGGATTCCCTAGTGGTATATACTGCTAGGAAGCGCTCATATTCTCAGGCGTCAGGCGAAGCACCACCACCTGACAGAGTCCAAGCTCCTAGACGCGTCAGGGAAGCGCACTGCGTCACAAGCCGCCAACATATGGCGTATCGCCAACACGCAAGCGCTATTGGCCAGATACGACAGGGCGCATTATGATGAGTTAGAGGCCATCATGCACCATCTCCCTGAAAAATACAAGAACAGGGCTAATGAATTGATCCAAGAGGGAAAAATAATAACTAATACCTCTATTCGCTGTGCCCTAGATGCAGCAGATACAGCCTCCAGGGCCATAAACATCAGTGTCCTTCTCCGTCGCCATGCCTGGCTCAGAGTTTCAGGTTTTAAACCTGAGGTGCAAGCCTCTATATTGAACCACCCATTCGACCAAGAGCATCTATTTGGCCCAAAAGTTGACGAAGCCCTCAAAGATGAAAAAAGATACTGACGCGGCGAAATCCATGGGAGCCCTACAGTCACACACTCCTAGGCGCTCCTTTCGCCGCTCTTCCTTTCGAGGCACGAGCAGAGGCTACTCCTCGGATAGTGCATCCACGTCCTACAAATCCCCTCCTCAATCTACCTTCACAAAGGGTTATCAAAGAGGCGGATACAGAGGCAATAATAATAAGGTCAGAGGCAAAACAAATACAGCCCGCTCTGCCACACCTACTACCCAATGACTTTCCCCCGCTCCCTCCAGACCATTCCACTCCGGTCGGGGGCAGAATACATTTCCTTCACGTCTGGGAGACAATCACCTCAGACAGATGGGTGACACAAATGATTCAGTCAGGGTATTGCCTAGAATTAACATCTACCCCCCCAAACATTCCACCCAGGCACCGCCCTATGTCGCAAGAACATACTGCGCTACTAACACAAGAGGTGATCTCCCTCCTGCAAAAAGGAGCCATAGAGCAGGTCCCCATAAATCAACAAAATTTAGGGGTCTACTCCCTGTACTTTCTGATTCCAAAGACAGACGAGACTCTACGACCTATCCTAGATCTCAGACCTCTAAACACTTACATACATTCAGACCATTTTCACATGGTAACCCTTCAACTGGTTCTTCCACTCCTCTCCCAGAACGATTTCCTCACCACTCTGGACTTGAAAGACGCATACTTTCACATCCCAGTACATCAGTCTCACAGAAAGTACCTCAGATTTGTGGTGGACGAACAACACTACCAGTTCAAGGTGCTCCCGTTCGGGGTAACAACAGCACCAAGGGTATTCACCAAGTGCCTAGCAGTAGTGGCTGCACACCTCAGAAGACAGCGCATTCACGTCTTCCCGTATCTGGACGACTGGCTAATAAAAGCCACGTCCTACAAACAATGTGTGCAACATACCGCCGCTACAGTCCAACTACTTCACCAGCTAGGTTTCACGATGAACCATCAAAAATCCCACCTGGTACCATCACACACAAAACAATACCTCGGTGCCACCATAGACACCTCAAAAGCCATAGCCTATCCCAATCCTGCCAGGATTGCAAAAATACAGGCTCTGCGTCAAAAGTTCATGTCAACACTCTCTTCCAGCATGAGTGTTTATGCAACTGATAGGGATGATGGCCTCCTGCATCTTCATAGTGCCCCATGCAAGACTCCAGATGCGTCCACTCCAAGAGTGCTTAGCGCGCCAGTGGAACCAGGCCCAGGGACAACTGACAGATCTGGTGTTGGTAGACGGTCGCACCTATCGCTCTCTGCAGTGGTGGAACACCACAAACCTTTCCAGAGGTCGACCGTTCCTGGACCCGGTATGCATCTGTTCTTGGCATGTAGAGCTGCAGATCTATACACGCCCACCCGGCTACCTGTATCCGTTCCAGTTTATCTTATTTAGATACAACACACATGGTTTTCTTTACTGTTACTACTACGCTCCATCTTTCCCTGCTGGCGAAAAACAATCTGAGGATGGAGCCGAAGCCCATGCGCAATACGAACCAAGGGAGGAGTCGCCGAACTCGTGACTTCCAAAGACTTTCCAATAGGAAAAACAGACTGCAAACATCCGGGCCCAACACCAGATGGCGATCTATGCACAGTGTATAGATCTGCAGCTCTACATGCGAAGAACAGATGCATACTGGTAAGTAGCATATTCCTTTCGTTAGGTGTATTCATGTCGAATTATGTTTTCTAATTGTTTTCAAATGTGATGACAATTTGTGATGTAATGTCATTCCTTTCAGAGACATGTATATTTCATTTTTGAATGTCTTTTTGAAAAAATCGAAATTAAGCTGAATAAAGCTTACAAATGTTAGAATTAATAGTCTAAGGTTTACTGAGATTCAAATGTAATAACCTCTCTAGC